>NC_136059.1:1871899656-1872552990 GCF_964261635.1 Lissotriton helveticus | reverse complement strand
TCTGCGAGCCAAGCTGAAGAGATGTAGGTACGGTCGTCAGCGCGGGGACGCACTGTTCTCTGTGCAACCAAGCGCTTAACAAATGTCATAAACTAAACTATATATATATATATTCACTGAAAAAAACATAGGTTTCAGGAGTTATATAGTTAGGAATTAGCTTTTACAAAACCTTTGAAATTCACTCAAAAAACTATAAGTTTTAGTGGTGTTATAGTTAGCTGGACATTTTACTCATACAAAACCATTGAAATTGCTCCTATATAGTTAGTTGTACTAAGTATATATCGCGCACCCGCAATCCACTGCTGATGATGTCACATATTAGATCATTCATGACATGGTCAGTGACATCACTGATGACATCTCAAATGACATCTCAAATGACATCACTGATGACATCATCCAGTGAATATGGTTTGCTTCGTTATTTAAATATGCATTATATATATAGCAATTTACATTGAAGAATGAGTGGATATATATAAATAAATATTTGGATGGAGGATTTAGTAGCAGTGTAATTGGCTGTTTACTTGTCCAATTTATAATGTCTCACTAAATATAGTGGATAGTGACTAAACTGTGTGAATATCTGTATCACTTTGTCAGTTGTTGTGTAAACTGATTCTACAGTTGGTTACTAGCTATGTGAAAGTCTATATTAGTTATTGATTAGTTAACTGAGTATTTGTATGGGAGTGTGAAAGTGTGTGTGGTTCGGTGGGGGGTGTGTGACTGTCCAAAGATGTGTGAATAGTTGATTCAGTAGATATATGAAGTTAAAACTACATGTTCTAACAGTTTGGGTGAGGGAATCTCTTTATGGGTGTGGTGATGAGCAAATATATTTCTCAAAGGTACAGGTCCAACAAACTGGAAAAATAAAAGGCAGTGTATGTGTCAGTTGTTGTATATAAATAAGTATACATAAGACACAATGATTGTGTGAGTGACTGTATGGATAACTGTATACTTGTAATAATGATTTTATAATTCACTAAGTATGACTTACTATCTAAATGAATAGAAGAAGTGGTGTTTGTATAAGTGTTTTGCTAAGTAAATATGTAAGTATGATCCATTGTTTGCATAAGTGAGTAGGATGACTTCATATGTGAATAGGATGCGTGCTGTTTAATGTCGATATAGATGTATAAGTATTTTTGATAGTGTTCTATTGTTCATTGACAGCATGTATGAGTGAATCCATAGGTAAGGGATTAGATGTGTGTATACATGTATGAATCACTGAGTGGATTTTTAGATACTTGTATTGCTGTGACAATGGATTTAAATATGATACTCTGTATTTTACAAAGAGTGATGAAAAATTGTAATAGTGTATGAAAAGGTGTATGTGATTGTCACGTGGATGATGTCATCAGTGATGTCATTTGAGATGTCATCAGTGATGTCACTGACCATGTCATGAATGATCTAATATGTGACATCATCAGCAGTGGATTGCGGGTGCGCGATATATACTTAGTATACAACTAACTATATAGGAGCAATTTCAATGGTTTTGTATGAGTAAAATGTCCAGCTAACTATAACACCACTAAAACTTATAGTTTTTTGAGTGAATTTCAAAGGTTTTGTAAAAGCTAATTCCTAACCATATAACTCCTGAAACCTATGTTGTTTTTTTCAGTGAATTTCAAAGGTTTTTTTAAATGCTAATTCCTAACAATATAAGGCCTGAAACCTATGGTTTTTTCAGTGAATTTCAAAGGTTTTTTTAAATGCTAATTCCTAACTATATAAGGCCTGAAACCTATGGTTTTTTCAGTGAATTTCAAAGGTTTTTTAAATGCTAATTCTATTAGCGGATAACGTTTAAATATATTAATATCCTAGTGGGACCACCTGAGCAGCCCTAGGGGGTCAGGGTGTTTCTACCCTGCCCCCTTTTTGTGTTCTACACATTTGTTTTTCTGCTTTCTTGTGCCTAATTCCTAACTATATAAGGCCTGAAACTTATTTTTTTTCAGTGAATTTGCAAGGTTTTTTAAATGCTAATTCCTAACTATATAAGGCCTGAAACCTATGGTTTTTTCAGTGAATTTCAAAAAAATTTTAAATGCTAATTCCTAACTATATAAGGCCTGAAACCTATGTTTTTTTCAGTGAATTTCAAAGTTTTTTTAATGCTAATTCCTAACTATATAAGACCTGAAAGCCCACCAGGAATCTCCAGTATGCACCAGGGGACTGCATTGCAGAGAGGTGTAATTAAGCCACGGCCCTTTTTACACCTCTCTGCAACGCAGCCCCCGTGCATGTTTGAAGAGGGGGAACTCATTCCCCCTGCATACCGGGGGCCCCTGGGGGCCAACTAGCCCACCTGGAACCTCCAGTATGCGCCAGGGGGCTGCATTGCAGAGGTGTAATGAGGCTATGCCCCTTGTTACACCTCTCTGCAACGCAGCCGCCTGGCGCGTTTGCAGAGGGGGAACTAATTCCCCTTGCATAATGGGGGTCCCTGGGGGCCAACTAGCCCACCAGGAGCCTCCAGTATGCGCCAGATGGCTGCATTGCATAGAGGTGTAATGAGGCCACACCCTTTTTTACACCTCTCTGCAACGCAGCCATCTTGTGCCTTGTTAGAACCAAGGCACAAGAAAGCAGTGAAAAAAAGGTGTGAAACTCGCAAAGGGGCCAGAGTAGAAACACCCTGACCCCCTAGGCCTGCTCAGTCGCGGGGTACAAAAAAACAATAAAAAATATATAAAACAATAAGAATAAAAAAAGTTCTTTTCAGAACTACCTCCTGTTGGACAGGCCACATGAAGGGCCGCTCTCCCCCGGCCCAACCAGGCCCGAACCAGCCACGCAAGTACCACACACCACCATTGCACGTCCACCGTCCCCGCAGGGACCCCTACACTCGAACCTGTTGACCGCGTAGGCCGACCCACTACCGGCCTGCGCGCCCATACTGGGCGCCATCTTGGACACTCCACCACGAGGCCGCCTGGCCCCCGATCGACCTCAACCCTGGGCCTGGCCAGGCCTCAGACATTCCGGCACCAACATCCACCCAGGAGGTGAGCGGGCTACTTGGTCAGTCAATGGGAGCAGGAGGTGTCGATGGCTCTCCCCCGCCAAGTGCCGCTCGCCCATCGCCTCCCCGGGCGCTGGCTCCACCCCCCTGCTGGGTGTCTGAACCCCCTCATCCCGGACCTCCCGACCTCCAAGTGCGAGGGTCCGGACATCAAAGCACACCAGCCCTATAACTGGGGCAGCTCCAGAGCAGGAGGGCAGTTGTATCTTGGAGTCGAGAGACGCAAAGAAGAACTCATCCTTGACGGACTACTGGCGCTGCCGTAGCTCTGTCTTGTGCACCCTCGTCTTGCCTGCTGGCGCTGCCGCGGCTTTGGGAACCACCCTATCCTTCATCATCGTCGGGACCTGCTGGCGTGGCCGCGGACCGTTTGTAACCACCACCTTCATCGGGACCTGCTGGCTCTGCCGCGGACCGTCGTCTTCCTTCATCCATCTCGGGACCTGCTGGCTCCGCCGCGGCCCGTTCATCTACACCACCGAGCTCGAGGATTGAGAGCTATTTTCCATCTTTTTGGTAACAAGACTGTCCCGCTACCCTTTTCCCAAACAGAGACCAGAATAGAGGGGACCCCTGAGTCCAGACCTCCTTGTACCATTCTACCGTACTTGAAGAATTGTCTATAAAGTATCGTTGAACTTTATCATTGTGTGGTGTCCGTCTGTGGGGGGGAAGTTACTTGTCTGTACGATTCACTGGAGACGGCTCTCCCCGGAGACCTCTCCCCGTATCCTCGGCCGACCCTCCCGGTCCGTCTAACATTGGTGGCCAGCGACGGGATCCGAATCACCGCATAAACCGTACAGAGAGTAGCTCACCCCACGGCGAATCACGATGTCAACTAAAGACAGCGGATCAACGGAGAAATTGGGCGAGTACAGCCATCGTGAACTTAAACAGTTCTGTATCGAATTAGGTATCGCTACCACCGGACTAAATACCAAAGATGACTTTAAGCAGGCCCTGGAATCTTGGGCAGAAACCGGGGCTGCCGGAACCCCCGATCAAGACATCGCAGCACAAACCCCCATGGCCCCTGAAGAACGAAGAACGGGTCTCTCGCCAGACGAGATCCAGGAACGAGAAAGAACCCGACTACACGAGCTGGAAATGGCCCGGCTCAAAATGGACGTTGAACTAAAGTTGGCCGAACAGAAAATCAACTTAGAGCACCTGCGTCTCCGAGAAGAAAGAGAGGAGAAACAGAGACAAAGGGAGCTCGAGGAAAAGAAACTGGCATATGAACATGAGCGGAAATTAGCTGAAATCGACCTACGCAAACAGAATAAAGAAACAGGGGTACCCGAGCAACCCCACACTCCAGGGGCAACAGAGAAGAAGGTACACATCCCCAAGGATGTCGTTCGAGAGTACTTCCGAGAGGACGACATCCAGCAATGGTTTAAGGCCTATGAAATCGCTATGACTGCACACCGGATCGATAGAAGCGATTGGGGGGCCGGTCTGTGGGGGAGATTCCTCAATGAGGGCCGCGACGCCCTGCTGCAACTCCCGGACCAGCAGATGACCTCCTATGACCATATGAAAGCTGCACTCCTCACCCGCTATGGCCTCACACCCGAGATGTACCGTCAGAGGTTCCGAGACTGCACCCGCATCCCAGGTACAACTTGGGTGGACTATGTCAATTACTTTAGCCGAGCCTTCGAGGGCTGGATCAAAGGAAGCAAGGTCACAACCTACGAACAACTGTTCAATCTTATGGTATGGGAGCATCTGTCGAACAATTGCTTCATTGAACTTCGCCAGCACCTCCTCGACAGCAAGTTAACGGATCCCCGGCAGCTCGCAGCCGAAGCAGACCGGTGGGAGATCACCAGAGTGAGTCGAAATGGGTCCTCCGAACAGAACCGGAACAACAATGGTCAGCACCGTCCCCGAGGAGGTGGAGGCCAAGGACGCGGAAGAAGCAACGCTCCGGTCACCCCCACTACCAGCCCCACCCCCCCGGCCAACCGGGGCAGCACCCCAGCGCGACCGGGACATCGAGCCAATATTACCTGCCATCGATGTCAACGAGTCGGACACTATGCAAACGACCCAAACTGCCCCCAGTACCAGAGCCCAAGACCCCGCCAAGTAGCCGCTGCTGCTCTGGGGGAGGAACGGATCTCAGAGGAACAAGAAGAATATGAACAGGAACACCAAGAATGGGAGCCAGCCGCCATGGCTCTCGCCTGCCTAGGGGGGAGAGACATGGTCCCGCGGGTCCCCCTACCCGCTAATACCCAGAAGTACAGCCAATGGGTGGGCATCAATGGACGCCGGGCTGAAGCCCTTCGTGACACTGGGGCCAGTGTAACAGCCGTCCGCTGTCACCTGGTGACCCCCGAACAATACTTACCGAACATTCTCTGCCCTGTACGTTCAGCCGATAACTCAGAGAGTCTGTGTCGGATGGCCTGCGTCCCCTTCGAATGGGGAGGGGTCTCCGGCATGTTGAAGGTGACGGTCCGAGATGATGCCCCCGTAGACTGCCTCCTGGGTAATGACCTGGAAAGCTCTCCATGGGCAGCAGTCGAACGAAAAGAGCACCTGGGGATGCTGGGCGTCCCGGACTGGGCGTGCGTCACCACCCGGTCCATGACCGCCCGTGCCAACACCCGCCCAGAGGAACTCGAATGGCCGGCGCCACCGCCTCCGGTCGCCCCCGCCGAAACCACCGACCGTGACGTCCCCCCCGAACCAGCTCAACCTCCAGACCCCGCTAACCTCGACCAGTGGCCTCAAGAGGGGGGGCCCACGCAAGAACAATTTCGCCAAGAACAAAAGACCTGTCCCTCCCTCGAGGGACTCCGCCAGCAAGCGCTAGCCCAAAGCGCAGGGGATACCTCCGGAACTCACTGGGTCTACTGGGACAATGATCTGCTGTACAGTGAGCAAAGAATCGCGGAGCTGGGGGCCAACCGAGTCCTAGTGGTACCCCTCCGTTTTAGAGACTTTCTGCTAAACCTGGCCCACGATGTCCCCCTGGCAGGACACTTGGGTCAAGACAAAACCTATAGCCGCCTGGTGACCCACTTCTTCTGGCCCAAAATGAGGGACAATGTACACCAGCATTGCCGATCTTGCCCCACGTGCCAAGCCAGTGGGAAGAGCGGCCGCAAACTGAAAGCCCCCCTGCAACCTTTTCCCGTGGTCACCACCCCGTTCGAGAGGGTCGGAATCGATATCGTAGGGCCCCTGGACCCGCGCACAAAACAAGGCCATCGATTCATCCTGGTGCTAGTGGACCACGCCACCCGCTACCCGGAGGCTGTTCCCCTGCGGACTGTGACAGCCCCGGTAGTCGGCCGGGCTCTGATGGGGATCTTCTCCCGGGTGGGCTTCCCCCGGGAGGTCGTCAGTGACAGAGGCACGAACTTTATTTCGAAATATATGAAATCTCTCTGGCAACAGTGCGGGGTTACCTACCGGTTCACGACCCCCTATCACCCTCAAGGAAACTGACTCGTGGAGCGGTTCAACCGCACGCTCAAAGGGATGATCGGGGGGTTGGAAGAGCCCCTCCGTCGCCAGTGGGATGTACTGTTGCCGTGCCTTCTCTTCGCATATCGAGAGGTTCCCCAGAAGTCCCTGGGCTTCAGCCCATTTGAACTGCTATATGGACACCCCGTGCGCGGGCCGCTCAGCCTAGTTAAGGAAGGCTGGGAGATGCCCCCTCTAAAGAACCCACCAGATGTTTTCCGCTACCTCCTAACACTCCGCAACCAGACCCGGCGATT
Source organism: Lissotriton helveticus (assembly GCF_964261635.1). Taxonomy (NCBI): domain Eukaryota; kingdom Metazoa; phylum Chordata; class Amphibia; order Caudata; family Salamandridae; genus Lissotriton; species Lissotriton helveticus. Next base: position 1,872,546,174 of record NC_136059.1, on the reverse strand, counting down.
CCGAGAACTAGCAAAAGCCAACCTAGAGGCCAGTCAGGAGGACATGAAAAGGTGGTATGACCGGAATGCCTCCTCCATCGAATTTGAACCTGGGCAACAGGTATGGGTGATGTCCCCCACCGAACCCTGCGCCCTACAAGACAAGTGGACAGGGCCCTTCAAAGTGGTCGAGCGCAAGGGTCCGGCTACCTATCTCATCGACTTGGAATCTTCCCGGAACCCCCTCCGGGTCCTCCACGCTAACAGACTGAAACCGCACTTTGTACGGACAGAACTCAGCCTCCTGATGGCCACAGACAATGGGGCTGAAGAGGACTCCGAGCCCCTCCCGGACCTCCTACGAACGCGGGAGAAAGACGGTTCCGTAGATGGGGTCCGACTCTCAGAGGCCCTCACCCGAGAGCAACACCAGGAGTGCCAAGTTCTCCTGTCACAATTCGCCAGCCTGTTCTCCCTCACCCCAGGTGTCACTTCCTGGTGTACGCACGATGTGGACACGGGGGACAGCCCCCCTATCCGCCACCGGGCCTACCGCGTGCCAGATCGGGTACGGGCCTGCATCCAGGAGGAAGTAGCCAAAATGCTCACGCTCGGGGTCATCGAGCCCTCAGACAGCCCCTGGGCCAGCCCTGTAGTACTGGTCCCCAAAGCAGCTGCCCCCGGCACCACACCAGAACTCCGGTTCTGCGTCGACTACCGGGGCTTGAATGCGGTCACCAGGACAGACGCACATCCCATCCCCCGGGCAGATGAACTAATCGACCGCATGGGAGCTGCCCGCTACCTCAGTATCTTCGACCTGACGGCGGGCTACTGGCAAATCGGCCTCACACCCCGGGCACAAGAACGTTCTGCCTTTTCCACGCCCGATGGCCATTACCATTTCACAGTCATGCCCTTCGGCATGAAGAATGCCCCAGCAACGTTCCAACGGCTCGTCAATCAGGTCCTGGCGGGGCTCGAAGGATTCAGCGCCGCCTACTTAGACGACATCGCTGTATACAGCCACCAGTGGTCCGAGCACCTCCACCACCTCCGAGCAGTACTGCACGCCCTTCAGCAAGCTGGCCTCACGATCAAGGCCAGCAAATGTCAAATTGGGCAAGGGTCTGTAACCTACCTCGGGCACCAGGTGGGAAGCGGCCTGGTGGCCCCTCTGCAGCTAAAAATTGCCGCCATCCAGTCCTGGCAGCCCCCCACTACCCAGACCGAGGTACGAGCCTTCCTGGGCCTCACGGGCTATTACCGAAGGTTCGTGAAAGACTATGGTACTATCGTGAGGCCCCTCACAGAGCTCACGTCAAAAAATCAGCCCCAGAAAGTCAACTGGGCCCCAGAGTGTCAAGCTGCATTTGAACAATTGAAAGCCGCCATGTGCTCCGCCCCTGTGCTCCAGGCCCCCGACTACAGCCGGGAGTTCATCGTCCAGACGGATGCCTCCGACCATGGCATTGGGGCAGTCCTGTCCCAAGTGAACACCGAAGGCCATGACCAGCCGGTGGCCTTCATCAGCCGGCGACTCCTACCACGGGAACAACGCTGGAGCACCATAGAGAGGGAGGCCTTCGCGGTGGTATGGGCCCTCAAGAAGCTCCGGCCCTACCTCTTTGGCACACCCTTTCGAGTACAGACCGACCACCGACCCCTGCAGTGGCTGATGCAGATGCGGGGGGAAAACCCGAAGTTACTGCGCTGGTCCATCTCCCTACAAGGGATGGACTTCACAGTTGAGCATCGGCCTGGGCCCGATCACGCCAACGCAGATGGCCTGTCCCGGTTCTTCCGCCTCGACGAGAAGAGTCCCCAAGAGAATGGGTAACTCTCCCCGCCTTCAGCTGGGGGGGACGCATGTTGGACAGGCCACATGAAGGGCCGCTCTCCCCCGGCCCAACCAGGCCCGAACCAGCCACGCAAGTACCACACACCACCATTGCACGTCCACCGTCCCCGCAGGGACCCCTACACTCGAACCTGTTGACCGCGTAGGCCGACCCACTACCGGCCTGCGCGCCCATACTGGGCGCCATCTTGGACACTCCACCACGAGGCCGCCTGGCCCCCGATCGACCTCAACCCTGGGCCTGGCCAGGCCTCAGACATTCCGGCACCAACATCCACCCAGGAGGTGAGCGGGCTACTTGGTCAGTCAATGGGAGCAGGAGGTGTCGATGGCTCTCCCCCGCCAAGTGCCGCTCGCCCATCGCCTCCCCGGGCGCTGGCTCCACCCCCCTGCTGGGTGTCTGAACCCCCTCATCCCGGACCTCCCGACCTCCAAGTGCGAGGGTCCGGACATCAAAGCACACCAGCCCTATAACTGGGGCAGCTCCAGAGCAGGAGGGCAGTTGTATCTTGGAGTCGAGAGACGCAAAGAAGAACTCATCCTTGACGGACTACTGGCGCTGCCGTAGCTCTGTCTTGTGCACCCTCGTCTTGCCTGCTGGCGCTGCCGCGGCTTTGGGAACCACCCTATCCTTCATCATCGTCGGGACCTGCTGGCGTGGCCGCGGACCGTTTGTAACCACCACCTTCATCGGGACCTGCTGGCTCTGCCGCGGACCGTCGTCTTCCTTCATCCATCTCGGGACCTGCTGCCTCCGCCGCGGCCCGTTCATCTACACCACCGAGCTCGAGGATTGAGAGCTATTTTCCATCTTTTTGGTAACAAGACTGTCCCGCTACCCTTTTCCCAAACAGAGACCAGAATAGAGGGGACCCCTGAGTCCAGACCTCCTTGTACCATTCTACCGTACTTGAAGAATTGTCTATAAAGTATCGTTGAACTTTATCATTGTGTGGTGTCCGTCTGTGGGGGGGAAGTTACTTGTCTGTACGATTCACTGGAGACGGCTCTCCCCGGAGACCTCTCCCCGTATCCTCGGCCGACCCTCCCGGTCCGTCTAACACCTCCAATTTATATAAAAATGCTACATTTTTAAAAAAACTGTCTCTTTTTTTCTCCAGGGTACGCGTACCGGTACGTGTACCGGGGCGCGCACCCCCTCAAAAAAATAAAAATAAATTAGTGTGTGTGTGGTGTGTGTGTGGGGGGGTATATGTGTGTGGGGTGTGTGTGTGTAGGATGTGTGGGTGTGTGTGTGGGGAGTGTGTGGGGGTGTGTGTGGGTGTGTGTGGGGGTGAGGAATGTGTGTGTGTGTGTGTGTGTGGGATGTGGGTGTGGGTGTGTGTGTGTGGGGGGGGGTGAGGTGTGTGTGGGGGATGTGTGGGGTGTGTCTGTGAGGTGTGTGTGGGGGGGGAGTGAGGTGTGTGTGGGGTGTGTGGGTGTAGGTGGGTGTAGGTGGGGGTGTGTTGGTGTGGGGTGTTTGGGTGTAGGTGGAGGTGTGGGTGTATGAGGTATGGTGTAGGGTGTGTGTGGGGGGGTGGGGTGTGTGGGTGTGGGGATATGTGTGTGGGGCACCCCCTCAAAAAAATGAAAATAAATGAGTGTGTGTGGTGTGTGTGGGGGGTGTATGTGTGGGGGGTGTGTGTGTGTATGATGTGTGGGGTGTGTGTGTGTGTGTGTGTGTGTGTGTGTGTGTGTGTGTGTGTGTGTGGGTGTGTGTGTGGGGGGGGTGTCAGAGGTGTGTGTGGGGGGGAGGGGTGAGGTGTGTGTGGGGGATGTGTGGGGTGTGTCTGTGAGGTGTGTGTGGGGGGGAGTGAGGTGTGTGTGTGGGTGTAGGTGTGTGGGGTGTTTGGGTGTGGGTGGAGGTGTGGGTGTGTGAGGTATGTGGGGGGTGTGTGTGGGAGGGGTGGGTGTGGGGTGTGTGTGGGGTGTGTGTATGTGGGGGTATGTGTGTGAGGTGTGTGTGTGTATGAGTAAAATGTTCAGCTAACTATATCTGGTGTCAACCCTATGGTTTTCTCAGTGAATTTAATAGGTTTTTTAAATGCTAATTCCTAACTATAACTTCTTGTGAAACCTATGGTTTTTTCAGAGAATTTCATAGGTTTTTTAAATGCTAATTCCTAACTATATAAGGCCTGAAACCTTTGTTTTTTTCAGTGAACTCGCAAGGTTTTTTAAATGCTAATTCTATTAGCGGATAACATTTATATATGTTAATATCCGTATGGGACCACCTGAACAGCCCTAGGGGGGTCAGAGTGTTTCTACAAGGCCCCCAAATCTTTTTTTTTTTTTCTTGTAAAAAAATGAGGTACGCGCACCGTGCGCGTACCGGTAAGCGTACCCCGCGATTTTCCGAATTTTTTTCCTAGGGGGTCAGGATGCTTCTACCCTGCCCCCTTTTTGAGTTCTACACGTTTGTTTTTCTGCTTTCCTGTGCCTCAGTCTACCGAGGCACAAGATGGCTGCCAACAGTTTCTTTCTGATAGATACATCTGCCGTGTGGATTCCTCACCTTGTGAATACCCCCTTGCGTCAGCAACATTCGGAAATTCTTTTTTCGTAGCCTCGCGCCGACGTGGACTCCTGACGTCATAGAGACACGACCTCGCTCGCGACTCCGCTGACGTCACCGACGCCTATAATAGGCCCACGCCGGCGTGATGACATCAGTTCCCTTTTTTCCGCGTCGTCGACGCTAACGGTTATCGGGAATCTCTGTAGCCAACGGATACTTTGTTGTCTATATTATTAACATTTTCTGCGTCTCTGTATCCTGTCTCTTCGACAATGTCTTCGAAAAAGACCGGCTTCAAGCCCTGCAGAGAATGCGGCAAAATGATGTCCATTACCGACCCACACAGCGACTGCATCTGGTGCTTGTGCTCGGACCATGATGTGGAGGACTGCTCTTCGTGTAAGAAGATGAACCCGAAGGCCCTGAGGGAGAGAGAGGCGAAGCTCCTGGTGGCTAAGATGAAAGCTGGAAAGGGGAAATCGTCGAAGTCTCGTTCTCGAAGGTCGAGGTCGAGGTCTGGATCTCGAGGAAGGTCGTCTTCGAAGTCGGTTTCGGATCATATTCAAAAAAGAGGAAACATAAGAAGAGGAGACATGAGTCCCGACGTCGTTCTGGTAAGGAGTCGGGATCGAGGTCGAGGTCACCGAAGGTTCGTTCGAAGGTGGTGACCATTGAGGTTTCGGATCCAGAACCTGAAGGTGAGGCCTCCCCTTCTGAGTCACGGGCGCCGTCTCCGGCTCCGTCTCCGACTACGAATCCGGCTCCGAGTCCATCTCCGGCGCCGTCCCCGGTCCGAGATGAGGAGGAGCCTCGTGAGGATGAGGGTTCCGAGCCCTTAGGTGAGCCGAATCCGAACGCTCCTCTGGACAGGCCTGAAGGTTTTCATCCACCATTTCCTGCCCCAGGCCACGACCCTTCTGCGTTTCTCAACGTGATGTATGGAGTCTTTTCGAGGTCGTGGTACCCCTCTGGTGCACCTTCGGGTCCCATGGGTCCTTTGGCTTTTAGCTTAGGAGTCCCTCACTCCTACCCTCCGGCTCCGTTTATGCCTTACATGCCGGCTCCGACGCCGCCGTGGCATTTTCCGGCTCCACCGAAGCCGTCGACGCCGGTTCCGGCTTCGCCTGCTCCGGGTCGACCTAGAACACATCCCTCTGAACCTGCGGATTCGATCCCGACGTCGATTCCGAATCCGTCGGAGCCGGTGGTGGATCCGATGGCAAAACGGGTCAAGATGAGATCCAGAAGAGAGGCTCAGCGCCTTCTGGAGGAAAGGAGGTTTTTGGATTCACAATCTGACCTTGAAGAGGGTGAATTGGATGAAGATACTTTTGAGGATTTGGCAGAAGCAGGAAGCCTGGATTTCTCTCCAGAGTGGGAGTTACCATCAGGTTCTAGCACTCCTTCTAAGGACGTTCAACCCTATCATTTGATTATGAGGAAGGCTGCCAGTCTCCTTAAGTTGACTTTGCCTACAGCAGAATTCAAATCTAATATTCTGACTGAAGTACTTCATTCTCCGAGTTCAGTGGTGGGACCTCTTCTTCCTTTCAATGATGCTCTGACAGAGCCCATTCTAGAGGTGTGGAAAAAACCTTTGTCGGCTCCAGCTGTCTCTAAAAGTGTAGCCAGAAGATACAGGGTTGCCCCTGATGATCCTGCCTTTTTAACCTCTCATCCTTCACCGGAGAGTTTGGTCATTCAGGCTGCATGCTCCAAGAAGAACGTTAGTGCTTTCCCTCAGGTTCCTTTTGAGAAGGAGGCAAAGAAGCAGGATCAGGTGGCAAAGAAGTCCTTCTCCTCTGCCAGTATGGCATTGAAGTCATCAAATGCCACTTGCTTGATGGGGAGATATTTACACGCTCTGATGGACTCTTTGCATGTTCTTGTTCCAAAAATTCCTGATGACAGCAGGAAGGATTTTGAGGAAGTCATCTCTGACGCTCAGGCAGCGGCTCGCCAGGTCATTCAGAGCGGTTTGGATACTGTAGACTCTGTGGCGCGCATTATGGGCACTGCTGTCGCTACTAGGAGGTCTGCCTGGTTGAAATCTTCTGACTTTTCGGCTGATGTTCAGGCGACATTATTAGATCTTCCTTTCGATGGTTCAGGCCTTTTTGGGAAGAAGGCTGATGCGGCCCTTGAGAGGTTTAAAGATTGCAGGGCGACCGCTAAATCCTTGGGTCTTCAAGTGAGAGGCTCTTCAACTGGCAGAAGATTCAGAGGTTTTGGCCGCCCTGCCTTTCGGAATTTCCGGCAAGGCCAACAGCAGCAGCAGCAACAACAGCAGCAGCAAAACTCCTTGTACAGGTCTTACAGGGGAAAGCAAAGAGTGCGTCCTCGTGGACGTCAGGTCTCTTCCTCCTCCACTTCCTCCAACCCTCCTGCCCCTGAGAAGCAGCCCTAGATCCGACATTCAGGATCATGTGGGTCCGGTTGGGGGCCGGCTTACCCATTTTCTACAGGATTGGGAATCGGTTACGTCAGATCTTTGGGTTCTCAATCTTGTAGAAAATGGGTATGCCCTTCCCTTTCGGGAATTCCCTCCCAATTTCCCTCCTTGCCAAGGGTATTGCTCCGAGGAGCATCTGTCTCTTCTGCAAGAGGAAGTTTTGACTCTGATAAGAAAAGGTGCGATAGAGGTGGTCCCAGAGCAGGAAAGGGGTCAGGGATGCTACTCCCGGTATTTCCTGATTCCGAAGAAGGATGGCAGGCTTCGTCCAATCCTGGATCTCAGGATCTTGAATCTCTATCTGAAACAGGAGAAATTCAAGATGCTCACCCTTGCTCAGGTTCTTCAAGTGCTGCAAGAAGAAGACTGGATGGTGTCACTCGACTTGCAGGATGCTTACTTTCACATCCCAATCCTGAAGTCGCACAGGAGGTATCTCCGTTTTACGGTGGGATCGCAGCACTACCAGTTTGCGGTCCTTCCGTTTGGACTTACTACTGCGCCTCGAGTCTTCACCAAGGTGATGGCAGTGGTGGCTGCACATCTCAGAAGGTCAGGGATTCCTGTATTCCCTTATTTAGACGACTGGCTGATCAAAGCGGAGTCGTCAGAGAGAGTGCTCCATCATTTGCGGGAGACAACCCAGTTGTTGTACAGGTTGGGTTTTTCAATAAATGTACCCAAGTCTCACCTGGTGCCCTCCCAGCGCAACCTGTTCATAGGTGCGGTACTGGACACAACCGTATGTCGTGCATTCCCTCCCCCTCAAAGGATTCGCGACATACGGGAGATGATTCCTTTGTTTTACAATGGAGCGGTCGTTCCAGTCCTGAAGGTCCTTCGCCTGCTCGGTCTGATGGCTTCATTCATTCTGTTGGTCAACCATGCACGCTGGCACATGAGGGCGCTCCAGTGGTGCCTCCGCAAGCAGTGGTATCAGCACAGCGGAGATCTCAGGGAGTCAGTGAGGATCTCCAGAGAAGCTGCAGCGGATCTGTCTTGGTGGGGCGTGGAAGGCAATCTGTCCCAAGGAAAGCCTTTTCAACTTCCCCCATCGGTGGCCACGGTGATAACGGATGCATCCACTCTCGGGTGGGGTGCTCATCTGGGGGATCTGGAGGTCAAGGGCCTTTGGTCTCCAGAGGAAAGGTTGCTTCACATCAACCTTCTAGAATTGCGGGCGATACGTTTGGCGCTCAAGGCCTTCCTCCCTTCCCTTCGCGGTCAGTCTGTTCAAGTCCTGACGGACAACACGACCGCGATGTGGTACATCAACAAGCAGGGAGGGGTAGGGTCGCAGTGTCTCTGCAGAGAGGCTCTGCGTCTCTGGTCCTGGGTTCAGGACCATCAGATTTGTCTGATGGCGAATCATCTGGCCGGGGTTCTGAACGTTCGTGCAGACAGTCTCAGTCGGCAGTTCTCTGCCGACCACGAGTGGAGGCTTCACCCGGAGGTGGTTCACAACATCTTTCGGATGTGGGGGACTCCTCGGGTGGACCTGTTTGCCACTCACGAGAATGCGCACTGCCTGTCGTTCTGCAGTCTCCAGTATCCGATGCAAGGAGCCTTGGGGGACGCGTTTCAGTTGAGTTGGAGAGGTCAACTCCTTTACGCGTTTCCCCCCATACCCTTGATTCCTCGGGTTCTGAGGAAGATTCGCCAAGACCGGGCCCAAGTCATATTGGTCGCCCCGGATTGGCCAAGAAGGGTGTGGTATACAGATCTACTCCACCTCTCCTCTCACCCGCCGCTCCGTCTCCCTCTCAGGGCAGACCTCCTCTCTCTGATGGAGGGGCAGGTTCTACACCCCCACCTCCAGACATTGCACCTTCATGCCTGGAGATTGAACGGGGCAACCTGAATTCCTTTTCCCTCCCGCCTGACGTTGTGGATGTCATCTTGTCAGCCAGGCGTGACTCCACTAAGTCCATCTGTTCTTATAGATGGTCGAAATTTGTCGCGTGGTGTGGGGAAAGGTCTGTTGATCCTTTGAAGGCCCATTTGTCTAATGTTCTCCAATTTGCTCTTTCTTTGGCGCGGCAGGGTCTGGCGGTTGCCACGGTAAAGGGTTACCTGTCGGCGCTGTCGGCTTTTCTCTGCTTGCCTGACCAGCCTTCTCTTTTTAAGTCTCCTGTGGTCTTAAGGTTTTTGAAGGGTCTTACTAATATGTTCCCTCCTTCACCTTTCATTGTGCCTCAGTGGGATTTGAATCTTGTATTGACCTTTTTGATGGGTGCTCCCTTTGAGCCTCTCCACAAATGTCCCATGAGGCTTCTTACCCTTAAGACAGTCTTCCTGGTTGCAATAACCTCGGCAAGGAGGGTTAGTGAGCTTCAAGCTCTTAGTTCCAAGCCCCCATTCCTGACCATTCATGCTGATAGAATGGTTCTTAGGACCAGGGCTGCTTTTCTGCCTAAGGTGGTGACTCCCTTCCATCTAGGACAGTCCATTACCCTTCCTTCCTTCTATCCTCCCCCTCACCCTTCCAAGGAGGAGGAGAGACTGCACCGTCTGGACCCTAAGAGGACGGTGTCCTTTTACTTGGACAGATCCAAGGACTTTCGTTTGGAAGACCAGCTCTTCGTTGGATTTGCTGGCTGCAAGAAAGGAAGAGCGGTCCATAAAAGAACTTTATCGAGATGGATCGTCCTCTGCATAAAGATCTGCTACTCTTTGGCCGGTAAGGAACCACCAGAGGGTATAAGGGCTCATTCAACTAGAGCTAAGTCTTCAACCTCAGCATTGGCTAGAGGTGTGCCTGTTGAGGATATTTGTAGGGCGGCAACTTGGTCTTCCCTCCACACTTTCGCGAAGCATTACTGCTTGGATTCCGAAGTGAGGAGGGACGGCCACTTTGCTCGCTCTGTTCTTCAGGATTTCCTGGTTTAGAAGAGTGGACACCCTCCTCCAGGAGTGGGGACTGCTGTGGGACTCTATTCACAAGGTGAGGAATCCACACGGCAGATGTATCTATCAGAAGAACAAGTTACTTACCTTCGGTAACGCTTTTTCTGGTAGATACTATATCTGCCTGTGGATTCCTCACTGACCCACCCGCCTCCCCGTTGTCCACTCTTGTATGCCAGAGTTACTGTAATGTAATATATATATATATTTTGTTGTCAAGGAAATGTTTCAGTTGCTTTCCTGCTTTTGCTTACCACTGTGTGTTTTGCTTTGAGTACTGTGTACTGTGTATACTTGTATATTTCTACTGTCATTGGTCCGTCCGTGTTCCTCGATGGCACGGAAAAAAGGGTGGAACTGATGTCATCACGCCGGCGTGGGCCTATTATAGGCGTCGGTGACGTCAGCGTAGTCGCGAGCGAGGTCGTGTCTCTATGACGTCAGGAGTCCACGTCGGCGCGAGGCTACGAAAAAAGAATTTCCGAATGTTGCTGACGCAAGGGGGTATTCACAAGGTGAGGAATCCACAGGCAGATATAGTATCTACCAGAAAAAGCGTTACCGAAGGTAAGTAACTTGTTCGTTTTGGAGTGTTGACAGACATTGGCAGCCAATCAGAATGCAGCTCGCGCACTAGAGGTATGCGTACCGGTGAGCTCACGGGTAAGCTGCCAAAGATATATACATTTTTTTGAACCTAAATTACTCAAAATCCACTGGAGCACATATCTTGAGACATAGCAAAGGCAGATCGGGCTACCAGTCCCTACAATTTTGGTGAAAATCCATTCAGCCGTTCGAGCTAAAAGTGCGACCGACCGCCCTATGGAAATTAACATGGGGAAAACACGTTTTGGGACCCCCCTTTTATCTCTGCCCCCGCTTGACGAATCCCCCCCAAACTTTCAGGGAAGGACCGGAGCGCTGCGAGGCAAAGTTGCTGAAATATTCAGGCAGATTCCTCAACCGGCGCCAAAGTTATTCCCAATAGAATGTTGCGATTTCCCTATGGAAATCAATCCTAACTATATATACCTACTGGCAGCAGCAGGTAGGTAGGTAGGTAGGTAGGTAGGTAGGTATGTGTGTATATATATATATATATATATATATATATATATATATATATATATATATATATATATATATATATATATATATATATATATATATATATATATATATATATATATATATATATTCTCCCCCGTTTGGAGAGTGAAGGAGCCGCACACGCTACACAATTGCTGACAGCATTTATTAAGAGCAGGAAGAAGCACCTGACGCGTTTTGTTTTGCACTGAAAACTTTTTCAAAGGTCTGCTCCGGTTAGTCCGAGTTACGAGTGGCCCGCAAGGAATGTCTTATGAAGCATTGTCAGCCCTCTAGTGGACACCCACGCAGTGGCGTTTGCTGAGTATGCTGGTCCTTGTGGTTCTCACTTGATACTATTCGTTTGTTGGACCCTCCGTGAGGTGATGGTATTATTTGTCTCTCTAGGACTGTGCAGTTTCCAGTTGTGTAGCTCCCAGTCGCTTCCAATTGTTTTCATGGCTGCGGGGGAACCATACCAAACTCCAGTGCTTGGCGGCAGCCCGTTTCCCCTTAGTTCGGTTTTGCCGATTGATTTCAGGTGTAGGTCCGGGAAAACTGCGGCGCTCTGGCTGGTGGTGCGTGAACTCTTGCGACAGGACCCAGGTCGCTATGAATATATACAGGATCTCCCCCGTTTGGAGAGTGAAGGAGCCGCACACGCTACACAATTGCTGACAGCATTTATATAGATCTATCCAAAAACAAAGCACCCAACTTGGAAAGCCTGCATCGTGGTGTCATTATTTATTCTGTAAGGCAGACCTGTAAACAACCTTCATGCGCACAGAATTCAACTCGCCAACAGTTCCTTACGCGTTTCGGGCGTCCTTGCGCCCTTGTTCACAGGTGCTGGCAATTGTGGAAAAGTAAATTTTGCCATGTTCTGTGTCCCTACGCCCCATCCATCATATGTTATGTGTGCATGACCAATATGCATATGTTATTCCCCACGTCCGATTAATGACGCAATTACAGTTGTGTCCACCTCTAGTATGCCAGTTTCCAGTCCTCGTGAATACTACGAATATCAGGCCTATGTAAAGCTACGTTGCCACGTTTCCCAGTGTGCACGTTATTTCATTATAAAGTCCCCGTTTCCAGGCCTCAACAGGGCCCGGACACTAGATTCAGCTCCTGTCTCCTGAAGCCTCGCTGAGGAGCGATACAGCCCCCACCTGTATCCTCGACCTTTCACTTACTTCCTGCCTCGCAGTGCCCGGTGCAGCTTGGCTCTGCCTCTGAGTCTGCCAAATGTATGTTATAGTTCCAGTTATCAGTTCAGTCCTCCTTCTCTGCATTCCTAAGCCACTGAACTGCATCAATAGTTTCCGTCATTGTCTAGCCTATGCGGCTCCATGTTAGAGAAATACTGTATTTACTGGTCATTTAATATTCTCCATCACGCACTACATGTAGAATAATGCATGGTCCAGTCTCAGAATCGAGTTAGCCTTTCCCCTCATGACTTCTAGTTTATATCAACATGTTCCCTAAACATCAGATACTAGATAGGGTTTAGGTACATGTCGCTCCAACCCTCCAGACTTTAGTCTCCGCTCCTAGCACAGAGTTCATAGCCCCCAGCTTCTCCTAGTAACACGTCATTGCCAGTTTGCGCGCACCATCAGGTTAGAGGTCCCGGCTCTTTAGGTAGCCCCCTCCAATGTTTCCGCCCCATTCATGACATATTCTGTTACGTCTGCACCACATGTCTATGTATACGCCCAGTTACACCTACTTTTACTGTTATCTTTCGCGACTGCTACGCGTCACGCCTTCTGCTCCACCCACTGTTACGCCTACTGCAATGTAATGCTATGTGTTTGCGTTATGTATATAAGTTCATGTATTGTTATTAAAAGTTAGCGCGCTCATCCCAGATCTAGCCCCGGCAGCTGCCGGGCCCCTGTCTATGCAGGTTGTCCTGATCCTGTCCTTATGCTGTAATAAACCTGCAAAACTCCTACTACCTCGAATCTTGACTCTTATTTATTGAGCTATCTGTTATGATATATGCCTAGTCAAAAATAGGGTATTTATTTATTTACCACATAATGGCGCCCGAATAGGGACTTGCCCTTTCCCCACGCGTCGGTGAAGCCACACCGACCCCCTGACCCTCTGCAGCCGTGACGGAACCATACCGGCCACGTGCAGATATTTCTGCTTCAAGTATCCCTCAGGCCCACGGAGGAGACGGAGGAGGCGGTCCAGCATCCAAACGAGACGGTGGAGGAACGCGGCGAGTCCCGACCAGAGCCCAAGCCGAGAGTCCAAGGTCCGAGGTATCCGGAGGCCCACCCGTAACTGAAGCCCGAAGTCCGTCCGTCGTCGTAGCAGTCCAGTCCGATCCGAGGCCTTCCGTTCCGTGCTGCCCGGTGAGTACCATTGCTGGGGTAGTATCTAGACAGGACCAATCTAAATTGACTCCTGGTCCGTGGGTTGGTGGTACCCAGACTCACAAACGAAGTGTTCACCTAGGTGGATACGGGTCTTGATGCGTCCCTTTATGGGACCGGTATGTTCCGTACTGTTACAGCAGTGCATCCAGTAACTCTAGTCTGTTCCGTTCTCGAGAAAATTCTTGTATTTCTGCTCTCAGTTTTCCAGGTAATATTCTGTCCGAACTGTTATTTACAATGTTCTTCATGTATTTTAATGTTGTGGTATGAGTGTGACGTGATTTCGTGTTTATTGTGTATTGTATTTTGTCCAGATTACAGTTCAGTCATGCCTATATTTTCCAAGTTACGTCAGTTAAAAACTAGAAAGGGTCTGCTGGAAGCAGCAGTTCCTGTTCCGCCGAGGGACAGTCCAGGTCATTTTATGTATCAGAAACATGGCATAAGCGCCATATTGTATCTAGATTTATGGGTAGAGTATACCAAACAGTTAGAAGAAAAGTATAGATGGCCCGTATCGGGTACATGGGATGCCGAATGTATCATGCGAGTAGAAGAAGCATTATGGAAAAAGAAAGCCAGACAGTCACAGAAAGATGCCATCGAGTTATGGCGTAAAGAAGCGCATAGAAGAACCGAAAAGGAAGTCAGAAAGTCAGAGTTAAGTAGAGAATCCCAAGAACGAGCCCAAGAAAGAGAATTAATCGAGATAGGTGAACAAGTCAAAGCCGAACAGTCAGACAGACAGAGGCATGCCCTCATTAAGGGTATGTATCCTCTTCTTGCTGAGGGCTTGCCGAAAGCGACCCCGGAGGCATCCAGTAATTTCCCGCCACCATTAGTTCCGACCAAGCTACGTCACAAACAGACCGCAGCTGATATTTTTATTTCGTCCTATTTGGACGACACAGTCCCAGAATATACAAATCCTGTTCGCGCTCCGCCAGTCCCTGTAAATCAGGCACTTCCCGCTCCTCCAGACACCGGAGTACCTGTTACGGTACCCCCGGTCCAGCCCGCCATACAAGTCCAGCCTACATTTCCATTTCCCACTCTGCCAGGACGTAGAGCCTCAGTAGAGGACTCCAGTTTAGGGGCCGCAGGAGGAGGTCCTCCTCAAACCCCGCCGCCACACAAGCGTTTAACGTTAGCCGAATTACATGCACAAGCATTACAGCGTACGCCTAGGTATCAGTCTGTTGCAGAAATAAGAAAATCCCTTGCCGAATGTTGCTATGATCCAGTCCCAGGCGAGGATAATATGGTTTTATATTCGTTCCGCGTAAGAAAGGTGGCCGAGTATCTAGTCACCTTACCGAATATGAAAGAAGATCTAGACAGAATATATCGTTTCATCCGTACAGGGGATGATCCAGAAAGTATTCACGAAGCCATGTCTCAAAGGAAAGCCGAGATCCAGCTCATGATATTAAAGTTTCTGATTAATTGTCTAATAAGAGAACAAGATTACCCGTCTAAAGATTCCGCCGAAATGAGAATCCTGACAAGGTGGAGTGATAATATAGCTGAGGGTAAGCACAAGACCGTCGGTGCTATGGAGAGTATGTATAAGAAAATCCGTAAAGAAATAATAAAGATACACGAACAGCGTAAAGCAGCACAAGTAAGCGAGAAAGAAAGTATCTCCGATCCTGAAGAGGAAGACGACGAGAATCCCGCCAGAATAGCGTATGTAGGAAAATCTAGATTTCCAGATCGCCATTTACGCCTAGACCCTAAGTCTATTTTCCATCATTCAGCACCAGAACAAGGTTCTCTAGAACAAGTATTCCAAGCTACCGATCACATTCTGAAATCACGAATCGGTTATAGTGAATTAAGTACCATGCATGAACAGGAACTAGCCCGATCAGCAGTCCGATGGATTACTGACCCTACCACTTTTCCAGACGAAATAGTGGCACAAATGTTCCTGAAACTGCCCCCAGCCGAACAACGACTGGTGGGTATGTATATGATTCAGCACCTCATTACTCTGTATGAGGGTCAGCACTCTGATCCAGGCCCGTTACATGATGTCCTGAACGAGTTACTCCAGTACAAATGGAGAGGTCTAGGTACCGATTTAATTAGTGTTATTCTAGAACAGCGTCACAAATATAGAACGTTTCTGAACCCGCATTTTGTTCATGTCTCACCCCCAGAAAGTAAACCATTTTACATAGACAGACAGAATCCGTTACGAGAAGTCCACCCAGTCAAAGGAACGGGTGGCGAAATGCAACGAGTGTTTGTATACACTCCGATTACAAAGATGGAACTCCTTGAAATGAAGAAATTAATTCCTTGTCATGACAAAGATCCAGCAGGGTTCCATAGAGAATTAAAAGACATGCTCCGTATGGGAGAATACACTTACCCAGATATCATTAAAATGTTAAAGGTCCTGCTACCCGCAGGGGTGTATGAAAAGCTAAAGGAAAAAGAATGGGAGGTGGGAGAGAAAAAGATCGATTGGACAGCTCTAGAAGCTGAAGACAAGGCACGAGTACCAGGTACCGGTCTTGGAGATAAATGTAAAGAGTTACCAGAATTATTGATTCAAGTCTTACCCAGATTATTGACAACTAGAAAAGAAGACTGGGATGCAATCTCAGCCTGTAAACAGAAACAAGATGAAGATATTAGTGATTTTTATTCTAGATTTGAAAAATGTTTCAGTATTAACAGTGGTCTCAAGACAAGTAGTGAGTCATACCCTCACCTTTTTGTTACTAAATTAGTCGAAAATTCAAGTCCACAAATTAAAAATCGAGTTTTGAAAGTCGAAAGCACCTGGCAAGCTAATACTCCGTCCCAGATGCTCCAGATGCTCCAGTACCACCAGAATAGAATCAGGGAAGAGCAAGAACACGAAAGAAAACGTATGAAAGACACGAAAATGAAAGTACTAGTTGCACAATCTGTTCCTCAAGACAGTCAGAAGAGGGGTCCGAATCAAGCCAGTCATCCTGCAGCACCCGTTAAAGGGAACTGCAATTATTGTAAACAGCCAGGTCATTTTATAAACGAGTGTGCAGTTCTGAAACACAACATAGCTACTGGTAAGACTAAAGAAAGACCACGTCCGCCTAGACAAGAACAAGTTACACCGATTCCTCAGCTACAGAATGCACAACAGACAGTTACAGTACCGCAGCCTATTGCTGCAACACAGCATGTCACATCACAGATGTACCAGTATGCACAGTCTGAGTATCCAGAGTACCAGCCATATTCATGAAACAGCCTAGAGAGGGAGGTAGGCTTGCCTCTCATCGAGATACCTGTAGATCAAGAAGGTCCCTATGTTCACAGTCAAGTATTAGGGAAAGACAGAAAGTTTTTGATCGATACAGGGGCAAGTAGGACCACAATTAGTCATGCCGAAGTTCCAGGGGCTCCGCTCTCAGGCTCAAGAAATGTTTCCCTTGGATTTTCAGGAAAACCCATTGTTAACGAGATATCAAAGCCAGTTACTCTAGAAGTAGGTCCATTGTCCCGTACTACTGATCTGTTACTTACTAAGTCATGTCCAGAAAATCTATTAGGCATTAAGACACTGAAAGAATTAGGTGCAGTCATATGCTGTTCCCCAGAGGGAATACGTCTGTTCCTACGTGACTTTAAGGGTCACTATGTATTACGAGATTTTGATTCCAGACTGTCTAATGTTCCGCAGCATTTATGGGCACAAGGTCCAACTGATGTAGGTTACATGCAAATCACACCCTATCGTGTGACTCTCAAGCCAGGTGTAGTGTTACCACGAATCAGACAGTACAGATTGCCACCTGAGGCTGTAGCAGCCTTATCCAAAATTATTGACGAGCTCATTGTTCAAGGAGTAGTTGTAGAAACTGACTCCAATGTATGTAATTCTCCGATCATTCCAGTCATGAAACGTACTGATCCAAATGCACCCCCAGTATATCGATTAGTGATTGATTTACGAGAGCTTAACAAATGTATTATTCCGCAGTACCCAGTTGTCCCAGATATCTCTTCCCTATTAACAGCCATTGATTCCGAAGCCACGTTCTTCACTGTCATAGACCTTAAGAATGCATTTTTTAGTGTTCCTATTCATCCAGACAGCCAGTTTCTTTTTGGATTCTGTTTAAATGGAAGGAGCTATATGTTTACACGCGCTCCTCAAGGTTTCACAGAAAGCCCTAGTATTTACAGTCAAGCACTCAAGAGACAACTAGACAATATTCACATGCCAACTGACACTGCCCTGCTCCAGTATGTCGATGATCTACTGATCACAGCCCGTTCTGAACGTGCTTGCGAGCGGGCATCCCTTACAGTTCTGTATTTCCTAGCCGAGATGGGGCACAAGGTGTCCCCTTCGAAGCTTCAATTCTGTGTCCAGCAAGTGGTCTACTTAGGACACTTGCTGTCCAAGAGGGGTAGGCAGTTGACACCAGACCGTATCCAGTTAATAGCGAATCTTCCCCAGCCCAGAACCCAGAAGGAGGTACGTGCCTTTATCGGCCTTACTTCTTATTGTAGACAATGGATCCCCCAGTATGCATTTTTAGCCAAGCCACTGATACAGTTAACGACGCAGGAGGCAGCCGTATCGACTGTCCTCCCTTGGACATCTGGACATACACTTAGTTTCAACGAGTTAAAGAAAGCCCTATGCCAAGCTCCAGTTCTAGCTACACCGAACTACAGTAAGCCTTTTACACTTTTCGTCACAGAACGTGAAGGTACAGCATTATCTGTTCTCACACAAGATCAAGCAGGTCAATACAAGCCCTGTGCTTATTTTTCGAGCACATTAGATCCAGTCGCCCAGGCGTTGCCTGCGTGCCTCAAGTCAGTTGCAGCCACAGCACTAGCTATCAGACAAAGTGATTCCATAGTTTTAGGACACTCCCTGACAGTACAAGTTCCACATTCAGTAGAAGTTCTTTTAAACCGAACACAAACTCAGCACTTGACAATTGCACGTTTAACAGGTTATGAATTGACACTGTTCCAGCCACACATAGATATTAGACGCTGCAACGTTCTGAATCCTGCTACACTGTTACCATCAGTTAGTTCAAATCCTGACCCACACGACTGTGTGGAAGTAGTCAACATTACGACAAAGCCAAGACAAGACCTGACAGATATTCCGTTACCAGATCCTGACCTGACACTTTATGTGGATGGTTCATGTATGAGAACTAGTACAGGAGAACTAGTCGCCGCGTATGCAGTGACTACTGACACCGAAGTTATTGAAACACACCGTATTGATACCCTGTCCGCTCAAGCAGCAGAGCTAGTTGCTCTGACACAAGCCTGCATACACGCCAAGAACCTGAAAGTTAATGTTTACACAGATTCACGTTACGCATTCGGAGTCGTACACGACTTCGGAGTGCTCTGGCAGGAGAGAGGTTTCATGACTTCTCATGGAACCAAGATTCAGCATGGTCTCCTTATTCAAGCTCTGTTAGATGCAATACATTTACCGACATCTATCGCTATCATGAAGTGCAAAGCACATACGAAAGTCACTGACATTATTTCCCAGGGTAACGATCTAGCAGATCGCACAGCCAAGCTTACAGCACAGACTCCCGACATTCCAGTTAACCTGACACGTACTCCAGATCCGATTACATGTATGACAGTTAAGGACCCTACACAAGATGTCATAGATATCCAGTTACATGCTACTCCCGATGAAATCAAGAAATGGTCTGAACAAGGAGGGGTCCAGACAGATCAAGGATGGTTAACGAAGGGTAGAGCCACATGGTTTCTCCCCGACTCTATGGTTCAAGTCATTATTAATACCGCACATAGTCCAGCACATTTAGGAGAAAAAGCTATGTTAGACAGTATCCAGAACATTTGGTTCAACAAGCATTTACGAGCTGCAGCCAAGCAGAAAGTCCGTACCTGTATGATATGTTGTCAGTTTAATCCAGGTAAAAGTGTCCCGGTGGAACAAGGTGGTTTCCAGCCCCCTGACCACCCTTTTGAAGTCCTCCAGATGGATTATATTCAGATGGAGCGATGTCGAGGTTTCAAGTATGTCCTTGTAGTTGTATGCGCTTTGTCCAGATGGACAGAAGCATATCCAGTCCCAGATTACACAGCCGCGACCACTGCCAAGCAGTTGGTTCGTGAATTTTTCCCTCGATATGGACTCCCTAGAGTCGTATATTCTGATAACGGTCAGCCATTCTCATCTGAGCTGATGAAGCACGTTTCCCTGTTGTTAGGGTACCAGTGGAAGTTCCATTGTGTACGCCATCCTGAAGCAGCCGGTCTAGTAGAGAGACATAATCAGACCCTGAAAATCCGCATTGCAAAAGTCTGTAAAGAAAAAGGTGTGGACTGGCTAGTAGCTCTGCCAGTCGCTTTATTCTATATGCGCATGGTTGCACATTCCAGATCAGGTCTGTCCCCGTATGAGGTCGTATTCGGCCGCCCCCCTAACATGTGGGGTACTCCTAGACCCCGAAGTATTACTGATGTTTCATGTAATATGCTGACAGATTACCTAGCTTCCTTGATGTCTGCCCTCAACTCATGTCGTTCACAGGTTGCTGCCGCATTTCCAGACAATACCGAGGTGGCACCGCATGAAATCGTTCCAGGTTCGATGGTACTCGTCCGGAATTTTGACAGATCAAGTCCGCTGGAACCACGTTGGAAGGAGCCACGTCAGGTCCTCTTGACCACCCGTACTGCCGTCAAGCTAGAAGGCAGGAAGGGGTGGGTCCACCTTTCTCATGTTAAACTTTTCAATGGACTGAAACCCGTTTCTAAACACATTTCCAAGGATTCCCAGGATTTTAAAGACTGCCAAACTATTGCTCTTAAGGACTGTCCCGCAAAAGACATTGTTACAACCCCTTCCCTGTTAGAGAAAACTCCGCAGCAGGAGTATAAGTTAAAGCTCCGGTCTAGTAAAATAAGTCAGTCAGTTTGATTGTATAAGTCCTCCCCTAGGTGAAACGGTTAGACTGTTTCTGACATGTATAAAATAGGCCCCCATAGTGAGAGAGTCAGTAAAAACTCAATTCAATGTATCGTTTTTCTAAGTTTCATATTATTCATCAGCATAATGATTTCCTGCACCAGCTATGCATTTTTCCTGTTTCCCAGTTCCTCATGTAAATAAGTCTGCTAATGCTACAGTAGAGCACACGTTTAGTGATCTGTCTCCTCACGAATATTCCTACCGCCTCGCTATGCGTAACAATTCATTTATCCGTATGTTACATTACTCACACCAGACCAGCAATGCCACTAATTGTTGGGTGTGTGGTCGACTCCCCCCTTTCCAGACGCCGAAGGGAGTTCTGCCACTCTTTCCTTATCCATTCTCACATAATGGTTCGTGTGGAGCATGGTCCACGTTAACGTCATCCTCAACAGATATGTCTTTTCTTAACAGCACATGTTTCCCAGACAAGCAAGGTCTCCCCCACAGAACAGGTTTAGATCTAGAAAATGAAGTGTATAATTTAGGTAACTATTCGTCGAATTTCATGGTCCTGAATGTCCAGTCTGATTCTACTCCAGACTCACCTGCCATTTCAGTACTACCAGTCAAAGGCGAATTATGTGTCCGAAACAAAGGTTCCGTACATGTAGGACATAGTGAATGTACTACTATTATCAAGTATAATGACAGTGGGAAATCTAATTTTAAAGCTTCACGTCATTCCTATTTTGTTTGTGGTCAAACTGCATATGTTCGTCTGCCCCCCGATTGGGAGGGAACCTGTTACATTGCCTTCCTACTGCCACCTGTTTTTCTAGCCCCACCTGATTACCATAGGAATTCCTTCCTAGTACACACTAGACACAAGAGATATCTCCCGATTGTCGATTATACTGAAACTGCCGCAGAACAATTCATTGATATAGATAAAGGTGTGTTCCCTTATTTAGGCACAGTTGTAAATAGTAAGCTAATTCGTAGATTAACAAGAACCCTTGAAGCTGTAGTAGATGAGACTGCCTCTGCTCTAGGTAACTTAACTGAAGAGCAATCCTTTATGAGAATTGTCGTTTTACAGAATCGTCTCGTCCTTGACGTCATACTGGCCGATAGGGGCGGGGCCTGTAGACTCATCGGATCCAGTTGTTGCATTTTCATTCCAAATAACGCGCCGTCTGTTTATTCAGCTATAACCAGACTCCATAAAATTGCCCATCTGTTACACCAAGATCCAGGCACCTGGACATGGTCCGGTTGGTTCTGGAATATAATTTCCGCATGGGGATGGAAAGTCCTGTCCTTTCTAGGTATTGCAGTAGCGATCATATTTAGCTGCTGTCTCTGTATACAATGTGGCCCTGCGATTTGCGGCATTTGTGCTACCTCTTGTATTCCTAGTCCCAAGCCCCGTTCTAAATCCCGTTCCAAGACAATTCGAGACGAGCAAATGGTACTGTATGAAATGATAGATGGTATCATGAATATTGATGTTTCCTGATGAAAACGTAGTGACAAGGAGGGAATGTGGAAAAGTAAATTTTGCCATGTTCTGTGTCCCTACGCCCCATCCATCATATGTTATGTGTGCATGACCAATATGCATATGTTATTCCCCACGTCCGATTAATGACGCAATTACAGTTGTGTCCACCTCTAGTATGCCAGTTTCCAGTCCTCGTGAATACTACGAATATCAGGCCTATGTAAAGCTACGTTGCCACGTTTCCCAGTGTGCACGTTATTTCATTATAAAGTCCCCGTTTCCAGGCCTCAACAGGGCCCGGACACTAGATTCAGCTCCTGTCTCCTGAAGCCTCGCTGAGGAGCGATACAGCCCCCACCTGTATCCTCGACCTTTCACTTACTTCCTGCCTCGCAGTGCCCGGTGCAGCTTGGCTCTGCCTCTGAGTCTGCCAAATGTATGTTATAGTTCCAGTTATCAGTTCAGTCCTCCTTCTCTGCATTCCTAAGCCACTGAACTGCATCAATAGTTTCCGTCATTGTCTAGCCTATGCGGCTCCATGTTAGAGAAATACTGTATTTACTGGTCATTTAATATTCTCCATCACGCACTACATGTAGAATAATGCATGGTCCAGTCTCAGAATCGAGTTAGCCTTTCCCCTCATGACTTCTAGTTTATATCAACATGTTCCCTAAACATCAGATACTAGATAGGGTTTAGGTACATGTCGCTCCAACCCTCCAGACTTTAGTCTCCGCTCCTAGCACAGAGTTCATAGCCCCCAGCTTCTCCTAGTAACACGTCATTGCCAGTTTGCGCGCACCATCAGGTTAGAGGTCCCGGCTCTTTAGGTAGCCCCCTCCAATGTTTCCGCCCCATTCATGACATATTCTGTTACGTCTGCACCACATGTCTATGTATACGCCCAGTTACACCTACTTTTACTGTTATCTTTCGCGACTGCTACTCGTCACGCCTTCTGCTCCACCCACTGTTACGCCTACTGCAATGTAATGCTATGTGTTTGCGTTATGTATATAAGTTCATGTATTGTTATTAAAAGTTAGCGCGCTCATCCCAGATCTAGCCCCGGCAGCTGCCGGGCCCCTGTCTATGCAGGTTGTCCTGATCCTGTCCTTATGCTGTAATAAACCTGCAAAACTCCTACTACCTCGAATCTTGACTCTTATTTATTGAGCTATCTGTTATGATATATGCCTAGTCAAAAATAGGGTATTATTTATTTATTTACCACACAATGGGGACTGGCTGTGTGCCGCTTCTCTTACACCCCGCATTCTTGATTCCATCTAGTGGGCGTGTCTCTGCATAGTGCATGCTGGTATAATGAGTTCTTTATCTTTAGCATTCCTTAAGTATTTGCGGTTGCCTTAGTTCACATTAAAATTTCCATACCACAGTGGGTTACTGAGACACAAGAGGGTTTGTTGCAAGCCTTGTAATGTCCTCGCAGAAGACACCACGTTCCGTGTTGCACCGTGAATCATCGACGACAGGACCCGCTCATACACACCCCTGCAATCATCTGAAACAGCAACCTCAAATGGCAAAAACCACTTCCTTAAATCCCTGGGCCTTCAACTAGGCAAATCATTGCCCGAATCACTTATAAACATATAAAAAATACGCTCCTCAAAAAAATACAAGACTTCATAGAGACATTGCCGCCCAAGCACATGACCTGGTGGGATAGATTGGAATGCACTAAAATGTTAACAGCATCACAGTGAATTTCATAAATGACATGTTCCTTCTACAACTTTCCAATACCTTCGTTAAACTTCTCAACCAGGCCATTATCCAATTTATTTGGCGTAGTAAAAGCCCCAAAATCGCAAGTAAGGTCCTACTATTAGACAAAGAGGATGGCCAAGTGGATCTTCCCAACTTCAGCAAAATTTAAATGGCATTTATTCTCAAACAGTCCATACGTTGGTTTCATCTGAACCCACTGCTCCCCCTGCTCATATCGACAGACATTGAGAGAGATCACTTCCTCCCTTTCAGCCCTCCTGTCACTAATTTAATGAATCACTTCAAGCCCCTACATTCCACATGTATACTCTGACACAAAACTAACAGTGAAACATCTAGACAGCAAATGTATGGTCAAAGTCAATTATTCTTCCTTTGCATCACTTTGGCATAACTCTTAAAATCAATTGACAGTAAAACCCTTCACTGGCAATCCTGGTCATCACTCGAAGTCCTATTCATCAAAGATGTGATTGATAGAACCAACCCCATTCTGTTCTCTCTTCTACAAGAAGCCTTTGATTCACCCAACAAGGAATTTTACAACTTCCTCAAACTCCAAGTTAGGAGCAATCGTAACCAATCCTTCCAGAACTGAAGTTTTTTAGAGAAACGAGCCCTACTTCCTCCCCAAGACCACCAAGCTTCTAAAATCTACAAAATTCTCAAGGAACTCACTCCCAGCCCCATATAGAAACGGCAAAATAAATGCTCTGACTCTTGCCCTAGGAAAGGCTACACTCGCCTAACCGAGGATAATTGGTTGTTAGTCTGGAAACACGCTAAGAAGCTCAAGATCTCCTCTGTCATTCTAGAATGTAAATACTGGCTACTTCATAGATCCCCTGGAAAATTGGCCAAATTGGGGCTATTAGACTAAAAAAATGCTGGAACTGCTCTTTCGATGTTGGTGACCTCGAACACATGAGTTTTTTACTGCCCCATGCTCTCAGACAATCAGGGGTTTGTAAAGCGTGAGGGTCTCAAGCTGCATTGTTGGTGAGTAGGGTGTGGTCTTGGAGCTTTGGCATGGGTAGGGCCTTCTGATCCATCAGGGTTTGGATGTTCAGTCGAAGAGCGAGGTTTTGAGTCCAGTATGATGCCAAGGTTGTGTGCTGGGGGCCACTAGCAGTCGTCCTAGGGGGAGGGGGAGGGTCCTAGAATTAGTACTAAGGTCGTGTTCGTGTTGAGCTTGAGGCAGTTGTGTTGCATCCAGGTAGCAACTGCCTTCATTCCATTGTGAAAGTTGATTCTGGCAGCTGTTTCGTTGGTGTAGGAAACTATGTTGAGTCTGTGGCTTCTGACCATGGCTGCGAGGGGAGCCATGTGGATGTTGAAGAGGGTGGAGCTTAAGGAGGAGCTGTGAGGCACTTTGCAGCTGATCTCTGTAGGTTCTGAGAGGAACAGGGATAGTCTGACTTGCTGTGTTGAGCCAGTCACGAAGGAGTGGATCCAGTCTAGTGCCTTGTCGCGGACGCCGGAGTCGTAGAGTCTCATGATTAGGGTGCGATGGGAGACGGTGTCCAAGGCGCTGAGAGGTCCAGTAGGATGTGGGCTGTGGTTTCGCCCCGTTCTTGGAGGGAGCGGTGTCGTCTGTGGCGGTGAGGAGTGCGGTCTCTGTGCTTTGGTTGCTTCGGAACCCAGGTTGTGAGGTGTCCAGGACTTGGTTCTCTTCGATGAACTAGTAGAGTTGGGTGTTGATGGCCTCCCAATGACCTTGGCTGGGAAGGGGAGGAAGGAGAAGTTCTTGAGGTCTGTCGGATCAGCGGACGGTTTCTTCAGCAGCTGGTTGATCTTGGCGTGTTTCCAGTCGGGGAAGGTGGCAGTTTTGATGGAGCAGTTGATGGGGTGGCGAAGCTGGGGGGCTATGTAGGTGGCTGCTCTATGGAAGATGTGGGATGGGCAGGGATCCGATGGGGTTCCCGAGGGAAGGCTATTCATGGTCTTAAGTGTGTCATCTGTGGTGAGCGGAGTCCAGCTGAGTAAGACTAGTTTGGGTGTGGCGTTGTTGCGTGGAAGTCGAAGCTGCCGTAAATCTTCCTGATCTTATGGTGGAAGAAGGTGCCAAGTTTGTTGCAGAGGTCTTGGGAGGGTGGGACGTCTGTCGTCTCGATGTTGGGCCTGGCGAACTTCTTGAAGATGGAGAAGACTTTCTGTTGTGTGTTGGCGTTCATTCGTTCTTGGAAGCAGTTTTCTTTGTGGTTTTTTAGGTGAAGGTGGTGTATGTTGACGGCAGATTTGAAGGTTACGTGGGTTTCCAGGGTTTTGGGGCTCTGTTCTAATGAGAGGACATTAACAAAACCATAAACAACTTCTTCCACTGTAAAATGATTCTGGACCCAGTGTTAATCTGCGTAGGCCCCTGGATTCTTCCCAATTCTTCCCAATTCTTCATTATTCAACAAAACAGGATTCTTACTATTAGAATTGCTCCTTGCATAAGGTGACAAAATGATCCTTTGCGATTAGAAAGACTTTGAATACATTCTGTAGTAGGGGATCTCTGTGTATAGTCATAATCTAGTGAATAGTCCCGCCCATGTGCGAGGACCCCGGCAATCAAAAATAATCTCTTAAGTTGTCAGAAATTGCAGAACTGCAAAGACACTTAAGAGAAAAATTAAAGACAAATAATGCAGCCTATATTCACAGGCTACACTGTCCAGTACTTCAACTAGAAAATTCCCCCAAAAATCCACAAACCGCAAAGCCTGTCCAGATTTCCCTTGCTTCAACAGCAAACACCCTCAGAAATGATAGAGAGGAAGGCATGGACAGACAAGCCCCATAGGCTGCCATTATGCGGCTTAAATAGGATACTGTGCCTTTAAGAGAACTTTCCAGAACTTCTCCCAGTATCCCAGAATGCATAGCAGGTCCCTCTCACTTTCAGTTCTTTTTTCCGGCTCCTGCTTACAGGACCCTGGTGCATTGAGCTCTCCCTTTTTCAAGGGTTTATTGGAGTTTTTGTACACTTTTTGGTTTTAAAAGTGTTTTCAGTTGCTACTTGGTGTTTCTTTCACTTCTGTGTGTTTGTTCAGGCTTTTTAGGGATCTAAAATGCCTGCTTTATTCGACAAGTGCCCAGCATGTGGAAGGAAGAAGGCCAAGACTGATCCACACGACGTCTGCATTCTTTGCCTTCCTGAAGAGCATGTCCCTGAAGATTGTGACATCTGCCAGACCTTTTCTACAAGGACCCTGAGGGAAAGGCTGAGAATTAGGCTTCAAGGCCTGGAGGAGAGGCGGCTGCAGGTGGGTCTGGGCAGGCTGGGAAGGCCCCCTCTGCCCCTGCTGAGGCCTCTGGGGGGCTCCCCGGAGGCAGGAAGACCAGCAAAAGGTCCCGGTCTCCGTCGACGTCGATTGCATCGACGACGACGTCGAGAGGGATGACAACGGTGTGTTCCCCTTCTCCCCGGGGCTCCGGGTCGAGACAGCGTGGACGATCGACGTCGTGAAGCCTGGGTAGGCCGCCGTCGAGGTCACCGCCGACGGGGTCTTCGTCGACGTCGGAGTCGAGGCATCGCCGTCGACGAAGGAGGCACCGGCGCTCGCCGTCGAAGCGGCACCGCCGGTCGTTGTCAAGCAGATCGCCGTCGAGGGGATCCTCGACGTTGAGGACTGTGAGGAAACTGTCGACGAGGAGGAAGAGTCGACGCTCGCCGTCGAGGTCTGACCGTTCGTCGTCGAGGGAGCGACGGTCGTCGTCGAGGAAGAAGCACTCGACGTCGAGGAGACGGCGTTCGACGTCGGAGTCGAGGGGTCGCCGATCCACGCCTGAAAAACGACGCTCGACGTCGAGCAGGAAGAGGTCAGCGTCCCCGAGGATCTCCGCCTCCCCTAAGCGGCGCAGAAGGGATTCTGGCGCGAAAAGTCACGCTGACTCTGGGGAAGGACGTCGGAGGCGTCGCTCATGCTCTGGAGGGTCTGGGTCACAGGCTCCTCCCCCGAAGAAGTCACCGGGCTCGGTGTACTCGTGGTATATACACCGCCAAGGCCCGCGACTCCTCCACCTCTACCGAAGGAGGCTCCTCCTGTTAATCAGCCGCTACCTCCACTTCCTCCGCTACCCCCTGCGGGGCTACCTCCGCCGCCGGTCCCACCTCGTGGGCCCGCGCCTTTGCCGGAGAGGCCTCCTGTCAGGCCACCGAGGTCTGTGTCGCTGCCTCTGCTCCCGACACCTCCTAAGGGGACACCTACTCCAAAGCCCCAGGATAGACCACGGAAGACGCCTCCACGGAAACCGATGGAGCGCCCACGTACTGGGAGGTCGCGCTCCCGTTCCAGGAGAAGGGAACGTTCGCGCAACAGATCTTCCACACGATCTAGACGGCGCCACAGGAGGCACAGGTCTCGTTCCCGGACCAGGTCGTCAGGGACCAGGGACTATTCCCCGACCTTGTCGGATTCGCCAGACACGAGGGTTTCACCGATTGATGATCTGGTGTCCTTCCAGGACGTACTGTTACGTGGTGCGGTGAAATTGGGCATTACTTTGACGGTGCCCACTCCCAAGACATCGGTCATCTTCGAGAAGCTACACCAGAAGCATTTGTCTCGGCCGTTACTGCCACTGGTGCCGGGGCTGGAAGAACCGGCCATGGATCTTTTTCTCACCCCAGCGGTGACTAAGGCGGCACCCTCGAGACTGCAGAAGAAGTACCGGGCTCCGGACTCGGACCAGGCCTTTCTAAGGGTGGAGCCTCCTCCAGATTCGGTGATTGTGACGGCGGCGCGCAAGCAGCATGCCACCACGCCTTCCTCCACAGTTCCACCAGATAAGGAATCTAGGTTGTTGGATTCGTCTGGGAGAAGAGTTTGTGGGACTTCAGCGACCTCAATGAAGGCCGCTAGTGCCACTGCCTTGTTGGGTCGGTATGACAGAGCCCTCTGGGAATCCCTTCAACAGTTTGTGGAGCTCCTACCGCGGGACAAGCGGGAAGACTTCCAAGAGGTGCTGAACGAAGGGATGTTGGTGGCAAATCAAGTCATCAGCGCTGCAGCCGACTCTTCTCTGCTGGCGGCACATGGTTTCTGCCACGGAATTAACCAGCGAAGACATGCATGGCTCCGCCTTACGTCTCTGAAACCGGACGCCCAACAGAGGGTTGCCAATCTTCCATTCTCTGGCGAAACCCTGTTCGGAAAGCACGCTGATGATGAAATGGCCTGCATGAAGGCGGAGGCCGAAACGCTCACAACGGTGAGTTTGGAGAAGCCCAAGGAGACCAAGAAGTCGTACCGTCCGTTCCAACGTCGGTTCGGTGGTCAAGGCAGAGGGCGTGGCCGGTCTTCTGGACAACAGTAGCAACAACAACAGCAGCAGTTCAGAAGACCGTTCCAGAAGAGGCAGAGGTGGCCATCAGTCGACTCCAGCGACTAAAGGCCAGGCTGGGTCTAGGCCCTGAGCGCTTACTTCCCCTGCAACTGTTACCCGCTCCGGTGGGGGGAAGCATTCAATCTTTTCTGGCAGAGTGGAGAAAAATTACTCAGGACAAGTGGGTGCTGAATATTGTTTGCAATGGATACAGTCTTCGGTTCACCAGCCCGCCTCCATCAATTCCTCCGGTCCGCTCACAGTATCAGCTGCGCGAGCTCCAGGCGGAGGTCGATATCCTGTTAAGGAAAAGGGCGATAGAAGACGTACCTCTGTCTCAAAGAGGAAGAGGTCTGTATTCACGGTTCTTACTGGTTCGCAAAAAGGACAAGAACGAGTTCAGGCCCATTCTGGATTTGCGACAAGCAAACAAGTGGATTTGCAGAGAAAAGTTTTGCATGCTGTCGTTGCATCAGATTTATCCTCAGCTGCAACGGGTAGACTGGCTGTGTGCCATAGACCTCCAGGATGCTTACTTCCATGTGCCCATTGCACACAAACACAGGAAGTTCCTGCGGTTCCAAGTCGGCGCCAATCATTATCAATACACAGTACTGCCATTCGGACTGAAGTCTGCGCCGAGAACATTCTCAAAGTGCATGGCGGTGGTAGCAGCACACCTAAGGAAGAACAAGGTGTTTGTCTACCCGTACCTGGACGACTGGTTGATCAAGGCCTCCTCCTTCACGGAAGCGCAAGCACACTTCCAGAAGACGTGCGTTCTACTGAACAAGCTGGGGTTGCACATCAACATGTCCAAGTCGGTACCGACTCCAGTCCAGTGCATTCAGTACTTGGGAGCCTCCATCGATACGCTGTCAGCAAGCGTGTCTCCTTCGGAGGAGCGACGATTATCACTGCTTCGGAAGGCTCAGGCTCTTATAACCACTCCATCCACAACAGTGAGGACGGTGTCTTCTCTACTGGGATCGATGGCCTCGTGTATCTTCCTAACGCCCCATGCACGGCTGCACATGAGACCGTTGCAAGAGGGCTTGGAGGATCAGTGGGATTAGAGGAGAGGATCTTGGGACGACAAGATAAGTCTATCTCTGCATGCTCTTCAGTCTCTGAGGTGGTGGTGTTCAGCGGAGAATCTCCTCAGAGGGGTTCCCTTCCACAAGGACATTCCCACTCAGACTATCGTGACGGATGCTTCTCTCCAGGGATGGGGAGCGCACTCCGGAGACCTGCAGATTCAAGGGACGTGGTCCCCGACGGAGTCCACGTACCACATCAATTTCCTGGAACTCAGAGCTGGTCCCTTGGCACTGAAGGCCTTTCACTCGTCCTTCCAGACCACCTCTCTACTTGTGCAGACGGACAATACAACCACAATGTATTACCTCAACAAGCAGGAGGGCTCGAGATCACGCACCCTGTTGCAGGAGGCGCAGGCGATCTGGCACTGGCTTCTGGCTCGAGGACTGACGATAACGGCTACCCATCTGCCAGGTGTGCAGAATGTTCAGGCAGACGCACTGAGCAGACTGATTTGGGAAAACCATAAATGGGTCATAAACGACGAAGTACTAGGAGAGGTCTTCGCAAGGTGGGGGACTCCAGACTTAGATCTGTTCGCCACCGCCGAAAACAGCTAATGCCGAGACTTCTCCTCCAGGTACTACCAGCCGGGGACGCTGGGGAATGCGTTATGGATCAACTGGTCGAACCGCTTTCTGTACGCTTTTCCACCCATTCCCCTGATTCCGACGGTTCTCATCAAGCTGTCCCAGTCCAGGGCGCGGATGATACGGATTGCCCCGGAATGGCCCAGACAGTGGTGGTTCACGGACCTTCTTCACCGGTCTCTTCTTCCTCACATTCGGCTGCCGTGCAGGCCGGACCTTCTCACGAAGTTCGGGGGGCTGATGTTGCACCCCAACCTCTCGTCTTTGAGTTTGGCAGCATGGCTCCTGAGATAGTGCAATATGGTCATTTGAATCTCCCTGCAGATTGTATGGACATACTGAAGGAGTCTAAGAGGCCTTCCACTAGGACTTCTTATGCGTACAAGTGGAAGAGGTTTTGTATCTGGTGCAAGTCCAAGAACTATGATCCGACGACATGTAAGGAAGATGTCATCCTTCCTTATCTTCTCCAGTTGGCGCAGTCTGGCCTTAATGTCCATTCTATTAAGGTTCATCTTGCTGCTTTGACTGCCTACTGGAAATGTCCTTCGCAGACTTCCTTCTTCCAGATCCCTGTGATCAAAGATTTTTTGAAAGGCCTGAAGAAAGTGTTCCCTCCTGTTAGGCTTCCTTCGCCTTCATGGGAATTGAATGTGGTGCTGTCCAGATTGATGAAGGAGCCTTTTGAACCTATTCATAAGGCTTCGTTGCAGCACCTGTCCTGGAAGGCGGCGTTCCTCGTGGCCATTACATCGGCCCGCAGGGTGAGTGAAATTCAGGCGTTGTGTTGCCAAGAACCTTATACTGTATTTCATGCTGCTAAGGTTGTTATGCGTACTCACCCTAAATTTCTTCCCAAGGTTATTTCTGATTCTCATGTCAACCAGACCATAACTTTGCCTACGTTTTTTCAGAATCCTTCATCTCCAGCGGAAAGGTCTTTACATTCCCTGGATGTTAGGAGGGTATTAAAATTTTATCTGGATAAGACCAAAGATATTCGTAGGTCTGACCAATTGTTTTTCAATTATGGATCTGTCAGGACGGGTCTTGCGACCTCTAAGCAGTCTATCTCTAGGTGGATTGTGTCCTGCATACAGTTATGTTACCAAAAAGCTAATAAGACCTTACGAGGTAAGCCTAAGGCTCATTCCACCAGGGGCAAAGCTGCCACGACAGCCTTGCTCCGTAATGTTCTGATTGCAGAAATCTGCAAGGCGGCCACTTGGAAGTCGGTTCATACCTTTGCTAAGCATTACTGCCTGGACAGGAGACGCTCAGGTTGGGCAGGCTTCGCTGCGAAATCTGTTCGCACAATAGTGGTGTTAATTCTCTTTTCTCTACCGCCGCTTTGGTGTGGGGATGGGCTTGCCATTCTATTCACTAGATTATGACTATACACAGAGATCCCCTACTACAGAAGGAGTAGTTTCTGTCCTGTAACTCCAGTTCTGTAGTAGGGGTATCTCTGTTATAGTCATAAGCGCCCTCCTGCCTCCCCGGTGGAGTGAGATGTTCATTTAAGGAATGCGACAGGTCTGGCGTGTTACGCCTTCAAAAAGAACTGAAAGTGAGAGGGACCTGCTATGCATTCTGGGATACTGGGAGAAGTTCTGGAAAGTTCTCTTAAAGGCACAGTATCCTATTTAAGCCACATAATGGCAGCCTATGGGGCTTGTCTGTCCATGCCTGCCTCTCTATCATTTCTGAGGGTGTTTGCTGTTGAAGCAAGGGAAATTTGCTGTTTGTGGATTTTTGGTGGAATTTTCTAGTTGAAGTACTGGACAGTGTAGCCTGTGAATATAGGCTGCATTATTTGTCTTTAAATTTTCTCTTAAGTGTCTTTGCAGTTCTGCAATTTCTGACAACTTAAGAGATTATTTTTGATTGCCGGGGTCCTCGCACATGGGCGGGACTATTCACTAGATTATGACTATAACAGAGATACCCCTACTACAGAACTGGAGTTACAGGACAGAAACTACTCCTTTTTTATCACACTTGGTGGGTCTTGGTGTGCTTCTTCAAGAGTGCGTTCAACACTATCCTGAATCGAAACTTCACCCATAATAAATCTAGACTACTTTGTCTATCCCTGTATGCTTCCACACAGACCTTTGCTCTCTCAGATAAGGTTACAGAAATTCCAGCAAACTACACCTTTTCCATTAACTAGATACTTGGGTTATTCCCCCCTCCCCAGCCTTCTCTCCTCCTCGCTCCTCTTGCCTTGAGAAGGAGACCCCCTTCTCACCATGTTAGCTAATGTGGCAGCTGTAGCAGCCAGGTATGCCCATGTCCGGTCTCACTCAATTAAGTTTACTGTCCTAATGTACATTGTTGTCACTCCTTATTGTATTAAGCTTACAAATGATATCCATTAATCTGAAAGAGACACGTTAGTGATAGATTCCTTACCTTAGAATATGCCCAGGCGTCAGACTGGATACGGAAATTTTTGCGTAGCAGTACCCTTGCGCGTCGGTAGTCTGCGGCTCCGCGTCCGTCATCGGCGCCGTGATGACGTCGTCGGAGTACTTAGACGCCGCTTCCGCGTGCTGACGTCAGTTCTTTTTTCCGCGCCAGCAGCACAGATCCGGAAAAAGTGGTACCTTAGTCATTTTTTGACTCAACTTTATTGATCCCTTTTTGATCATTTTTCGAGTCTTCGACTCCGAACGGTGCCGATAGGGATGCCAGGTTTTAAACCCTGTGAGGACTGCGACGGACTGATGTCGGTCACCGACCCTCACTGTCGGTGTCTCCACTGTCTCGGCGTCGACCACGACGACAAGATCTGTTCCGACTGCCGGGCCCTAACTCCGAAAGCTAGGCGGGAGCGGTCCCGCAAGTGACTCAAACTCCGGCAGTCGGCCACGCGCCGCGAGAGGTCCCGGTCCGGACGGAGGTCGAGGGACCGGTCGCGGGAGCGGAGCCATCATAGCTCCGGGAGTCGACATCACTCCTCAGGGTCGAAGTCGTCAGGTAAGCACAAGAAGTCGAAGAGACGTCCTCGCTCTTCCGACTCCCCCCGACGCTCGCGCGACGTGGCCGGGGGTTCCGGTGACACCGCCCAAGCGGCTCCGTCTGAGTCGCGGGCGTCGGGTCTGGCCCCATACCCTCCGGTCCCTGGGCCGCGCGTGACTCCGGAGGAGATCGAGCGGTTCCTCATGGCCATGAGGTCCCTCACTCCCCCGGCGGGCTCCGCGGCGCCTTCGGGCCCAGCGGACCTGTCTGGGGGCCCTAGCTGGTTGGGGGCTTCGGCCCAGACGTCGTCGGGTGCTTCGACCCCGGCGCCGCCGGCCCCCACTGGATCCAGTTCCGGATCCGGGTTGTCGCCGGTCGACCTGACGACCTCCCCGGCGCCGGTCCCTCAGGTGTCACCTCCGTCCAGGATGCCTCCCTCGACCCGGTTCCGGCGCCGGAGCGGCACTGCTGGGCGCCTCTTTCGATGCCATTTGGAGAATTTTACTTCAATGAACCGGCCCCATCCTTTGACACCCCTGAATATCAGGAGATGGGTGATGAGGAGAATTGGGAGGGTCTGAGGACCCTCTGACACGGGAGTGTCAGTCCCAGGAGGACTGGAGAGGTGGACTTGGGGATGCCAGTGGTCTGGATACCTCGCCGGACACTGGTTTTGTCTCACCTCCTACCGTGGCTATGGAGGAGGGGGGCAGCCTACAGTGTGGTGCTGATGCGGGCAGCCAAGGCCTTGGGCCTTGAGCTCCCCAGCGCGGCCGTGAGGACTAACCTCCTCACAGAGGTCCTTAAGCCGCAGTCAAGCTCGGCTGAGCCTCTGCTGCCGTTTAGTGAGGCATTGACCGACGTTCTTTTGGGCACTTGGTCCAGGCCCGCTACAGGTTCGCCTGTAGATAGGAACGTGGCCAGACACCACCGCCCGGCCCCGGGCGACCCTTGTTTCCTGTCCACCCACCCCACCCCCGAGAGCCTGGTTATTCAGGCTTCGAATGCCCAGACCGCCTTTCCGTCGGGTCCGCTTGACAGGGAATCCAAGAGGTATGAGCAATACGGCAAGAAGGTATTCTCCTCCCTGAGTCTGGGACTGCAGTCTTCCAACAACGCATGCCTCTTGGGCCGTTAATCCCACTCCCTGTGGGATAC
Organism: Lissotriton helveticus; assembly: GCF_964261635.1. Classification (NCBI taxonomy): domain Eukaryota; kingdom Metazoa; phylum Chordata; class Amphibia; order Caudata; family Salamandridae; genus Lissotriton; species Lissotriton helveticus. The sequence continues at coordinate 1,872,511,617 of NC_136059.1, read as the reverse complement.
GGTCGCGGACATGCTGCCAGAATGCCCGTTGGAGGTACGGGCTGAACTCGGCCAAGCCCTTGTGGAAGGCCGTGATGCGGCACGTTATTCTATCCGGTGTGGACTGGATACCACCGACTCACTGGGCAGAGCGATGGCAATGATGGTGGCGATTCGTTGCCACGCCTGGTTGAGGTCCGCCTACTTCTCGGCTGATGTCCAGAACACACTCATGGACATGCCGTTTGATGGCCGTCGCCTTTTTGGCGACAAGGCAGACCATGCGCTTGAGCGCTTTAAGGACTCCAGGGCTATGGCCAAGTCCTTGGGCCTCTCGGCCCCCTCGCCAGCAGATGGGTGCCTTTCGCTCCTTTCGTGGCCAAGGAAGGGGCGTCACACACGTGCTGCCAGCCACGCACCGCAGAGTAATACCCAACGCGGTGGCGGCCGTGGAAACCGCCGTGGCGGCGGTTGGGGACAATGGCGAGGACAGTCCACACCTTCCCCCGCAGCATCCGCCTCAAAACCCTCCTAGTCCGTGCTTTCAGGCCCATGTGACGCCAGTGGGGGGCAGGGTTCGCCATCACCTCCTCCATGGCGCACTGTCACATCGGACAGGTGGGTGCTGCAAATCGTCCGAAGGGGCTACTCTCTCCCCTTTGAGGCGACCCCTCCAGCCATGCCACCACAAAACCACTGTGTATCGGGGGATCATTTGCGACTTCTGCAGGAGGAAGTTACGGCCCTCTTGGCCAAGGGGGCCATCGAGCGCCTTCCTGGGCCAGAAGTAGGGTGTAGTTGCTACTCCCACTACTTTCTGGTACCCAGAAGGGCAAAGGGGGCCTACGCCCTATCTTGGACCTACGGAACGTCAACGGCTTCCTCCGGAAGGAGAAGTTAAAAATGCTGTCACTGGCTCAGGTCTTGGCTGCCCTGGACCCAGGAGACTGGATGGTAGCGTTGGACTTGCAGGACGCTTATTTCCATATCCCCGTCCTGCCGGCGCTACCTGCGGTTCACGGTTGGCCACGAGCTCTTTGTTTACCGTGCTCCCCTTCGGCCTTACCAGCGCCCCACGGGTGTTCACAAAGGTGATGGCGGGGGTCACAGCTCATCTGCGCAGGTTAGGGGTTTCAGTCTTCCCCTACCTCGACGACTGGTTGTTGAAGGCGGGCTCGCCCCAAACAGTCGTCAGCCACCTCCAGACTACGGCAGATCTCCTGCACCAGCTGGGATTCTCCATCAATGTGCCGAAGTCACACCTGTGCCCCTCACAGAAGCTCCTCTTCATCGGAGCGGTTCTCGACTCGGCGCAGTTTCGGGTTTATCCACCCGAACAGCGGGTCCGGGATATTCAGGCTCTGATTCCTCTCTTTCAGCCTTTATCCCGGGTCTCGGTCAGGTTGACGCTGCAGCTTCTGGGGCTGATGGCCTCCTGCATCCTTCTGGTGCATCATGCCCGGTGGCGGATGCGTGCTCTGCAGTGGGTTCTGAATTTTCAGTGGGCCCAGCATCAGGGCAACCTATCCGACCATGTCCTGATCTCGGAGGGCACTGCGAGACAGCTGCAGTGGTGGCTCACGGACCGCGATTGGGTCGGCGGCAGATCCCTCTCCCTTCCCCAACCGGAGCACGTAGTTGTGACGGACGTGTCCCTCCAGGGCTGGGGAGGCCACATGGGAGAGGCAGATTTCAGAGGCCTCTGGTCTCCGGCGGAGTCCCGGCTCCATATCAACCTTTTGGAGCTGCGGGCGATTCGTCTAGCACTGAAGGCATTCCTCCCCTCTGTCCGGGGGAGTGTAGTGCAGGTGTTCACGGACAACACCACCGCCATGTGGTACTGCAACAAACAGGGCAGGGTGGGGTCGTGGACCCTTTGCCAGGAGGCTCTACGCCTCTGGCAGTGGCTGGAACATCAGGGCGTGGCCCTGGTGGTTCAACACCTGGCAGGTTCTCTGAACGCCAGGGCGGACGAGCTCAGCCGTCGGTGCATGATGGATCACGAATGAACTCGGAAGTGGCGCAAGGCCTCTTTCAGCAGTGGGGAGAGCTTTGGTTAGATCTATTCGCCACAGAAGAGAACGCGCGATGTCATCAGTTCTGCGCGATGGAATTTCCAAGGCGGCACTCGTTCGGAGACGCTTTTCGTCGCGAGTGGAGTTGCGGTCTGTTGTACGCCTTTCCGCCTATACCACTTCTGCCCAGAGTGCTGAAGAAGATCAAGCGCGACCGGGCCCAAGTCATCCTTGTGGCTCCGGACTGGGCACGTAGGTACTGGTATCCAGAGCTACTCAGTATGTCCGTCGATCCCCCGGTTCGTCTGCCTCTTCAGGAGGACCTTCTGCCGCAGCAGCAGGGGATGGTACTCCACCCGAACCTGTCCAGTCTCCACCTCCATGCTTGGAGAATGAGCGGCGACAGTTGAGGCCATTTGACTTGCCTCCTTAAGTCTGTAATGTCATTCTGACAGCCAGGCGTCCCTCCACAAAATCGGTATACGCCTGCAGGTGGAATAAATTTGTGGCATGGTGCAAAGCAAAGGCTGTGGATCCACTTTCTGCCCCTCTTTCTGAGGTTCTTCTCTTCCTTCTTTCTCTTGCCCAGCAGGGCTCTGCTCTGGGCACTATCAAGGGCTACCTTTCTGCCCTTTCAGCCTTTCTAAGGCTGCCTGATCAACCTTCTTTGTTCAGGTCCCCTATTGTAACTCGTTTTCTGAAGGGCATCACACGCATGTTCCCTCCTGTTCAGTTTGTGATGCCTCAGTGGGACTTGAACCTTGTTCTTACATTTCTGATGTGCGCTCCCTTTGAGCCACTTCACAACTGCCCTCTCCACCTTCTTACTCTGAAGACTGCTTTCCTGGTTGCCATCACCTCTGCCAGGAGAGTGAGTGAGCTCCAGGCTCTTTCATCTAAACCCCCTTTCCTTTCTGTCCATCCGGACAAGGTTGTGTTGCGGACTAGGCCATCTTTCCTGCCCAAGGTTGTTACGGCCTTCCACATCTGGCAGTCTATCACCTTGCCCACCTTCTTTCCGCCACCGCAGGAAGAGCGGCCCCACCGTCTGGACCCAAAACGTGCGCTCTTTTGCTATCTGGATCGCACACGCCAGTTCCGGGTGGATGACCAACTCTTTGTTGGTTACGTGGGCGCTAAGAAGGGAAAGGCGGTGCACAAGCGGTCCATCTCCCGGTGGATCATCTTGTGTATCCAGGCATGTTACTCCTTTGCTAAAAAGGAGCCCCCTGTTGGATTGAGGGCTCATTCCACTCGGGCCACGGCGACCAACTGCCCTGGGCCGGGGAGTGCCCTTGCAGGACATTTGCCAGGCAGCTACGTGGGCCTCGCTGCACACGTTTGCAAGACACTATTGCCTGGACAGTCAAGTCCGGAGGGATGGCTTCTTTGGCCGGTCCGTCCTCCATGGAGTTTCTGGTGTGATTATTGGTTCGCAGACCCACCACCGGGGTTTGTATTGCTGGGGTATCTATTCTAAGGTAAGGAATCTATCACTAACGTGTCTCTTTCAGATGCACAAGTTACTACTTGTGTAACGATATATCTGTAAGAGACATTAGTTAGTGATAGATTCCTTGCCAACCCACCCATCCTCCCCGTTCTGCGAACCGATATCTAGGGTTAAAGTCATCCCCTTCAGGGCCCTAGTTTCAATGGCACCATTGTTGGTTTTTAACATAGCTCTGCGTTTCTGGCACGGAAAAGCTGTGTCTAAGAACTGACGTCAGCACGCGGAGGCGGCGTCTAAGTACGACGACGTCATCACGGCGCCCACGACGCCAAAGACTGACGCGCAGACGACGCCTACTGACGCGCAAGGGTACTGCTACGCAAAAATTTCCGGATCCAGTCTGATGCCTGGGGATATTCGAAGGTAAGGAATCTATCACTAACTAATGTCTCTTACAGATATATCGTTAAACAAGTAGTAACTTGTGCTTCAACTCGATGGTATTGTACAGAAATCACTGTACTGCCTTTGCTTCTCGTCTGTACTATTTTGTTTTTTCTTTTATTTGTTTTTATCTGATAAAATATCAAATAAATAAAAGCTGCTAATGCTCTTACCTTTGTGGGCCACTATGATAGGCAGATATGGGTGGACATAGCACCATATTTTGACTTTTTCAGAGTATGAGAGGCCAGAAGCAAATGCCATCCAAAAAAGGAGACATTGATGGGGCTATAGAGAAAACCACCACTGGCTTCAGATATGTCAGGTGCTGTAGTCCAAGACTGCCAGGGTTGTCTGCGATCCACATCTTTCTGCCTGAAGGACAGTATTGCATACTAGAAATGCCATTTCATAGTGAACACCTATTCAGATGTTATGTTGATTAAGTCATAAAAAAAAAATACTGCCAGTTCCTTATGGATCCTTTAATCTAGAATGCACCCCTTTTGGGTTGCAAGAGTCAAATGTATGCCAACAGTTCAAAGGAGCTTCCAGCTATCAGGATTTCCATCTCTTCAATGCTTTCTGTGCGGCAATCATAATATTCACAGCAAGAACACCCAATGTCCTCTTCCCCCAGTAGCAAAAAGGAATACCAAAAGAAATAATTAATCAGTCCTAGCAAGACTGCTCATGCAAAAACTAACAGACTGCAGGCCCCAACTTCACATATTACTCCTCATTTTTCCAGCCCGGTAGGAGTAATTATCTCCACTTTCTGTCGCCGATGGGCAGAAATGACCTCATGCAAGTGGTCTTTGGAGCTAGTTTGTTATGGGCATACACTGGCATTTGTACAAAAGCCCACTTACCCTACTCCAGAAAATTACCCATCAAGAATATTTTCATTTTGAGCAAGGGGAGGTTGGCACATGTCCCCCAATACTCAGCGAAATAGTCTTTTTTTTTTTTTACTCAAGATTTTTCTTATTTAAAAACAACAACAAAAAAAGTTGGGAGAATGCTGACCCATTCTGGACCTCTGACAACTAAAGAAGTAAATGGAAGAAATCCTTCCGAATGGTCACTGAGCAGCAAATGGTCCAATTGCTCCAAATGAATAATACAAGACCTCTTGAATCAGAACACATTTTTCATATTCTGATATACCCCAAATGCAACTTTCAGGAATGCTTTTGCATCGCAGAAAAGAATTCTGAACTTAAACTCCTTGGCATCTTGTATTCAAAGCATGATGACAACAGTTCAGACTTTAAATCTCTTTTAAGGATGATGTCGGCCTGCATCCTGCTGATTCTTCACGGCAGGCAATCATTTTTGTTTTGCAACAAGAACTGGCGACTCAGTGGCTTCAGATGTCTGAATCGTTTATGGATAGACTTCAGATCACAGCCAGAATGAAGGCGGTGCTGAACTTGTGGATATTACCATCCAGCATGACTGAGGGCTTGCCCCTTGTGTCAGTTAGATGGTCTGGAAGGTCACCTACGAGAAGAAGTCTCTCCTGTACCACCAGTCTGCGCTTTTCTCATTCAACTGCCATTTTAAAGTCAGGCGCAGGGGGTGGAGAATTTCAGTGTCATTTCTCTGCAGGTACCAGTCCTGGCATGTCTCCCTGTGCAATTATTATTTATTTCCTGCGTTGCTTCCTCACTGTCCGGGTTGTGGTCTAGAGCAGTTTGCGGTGTCCCCGAATCCAGCCTTCATTCCTCCGATGTCTGGCTGCCCAAAGCCTCCCCCTCAGGTGAACACAAGGAAGTCGTACCCATGTCCTTATTACTCCAATGGCGTACGTCGGGAACCCGTGTCCTTCTTTTGTATTGCTTTCCTCTTTCTGCGGCGGACTCACTGTACTGTTTCTCTCTTCACAACCAGGCAGCGCCAGCATGGTATGAATCCAACGCCATTGGCTCCCAGAACAGCTCTCCAACTGTGCAGTCTGACTTATCCAGTACTGCCACATCAATCTTGAACCTTAGAGTGAGTTATCCCCCAGTTGTGCTCCAATCTGAGACTTGCCTAACACTCTCGCTGCGGAGCCTCGTCGAATTATGTTCGACCGACCATCTTGGTTGGCCACACCCCTCTTCACCTCACTTTTTATACTTTAGGTCATTACTTATACTGTAAGGGACTACTAAACCAAATGCTTCCCAGTGTATTTTTTTTTTAAGCGTTCTTTTTACTAAACCATTGCTTCTGGCACATTTCCAGATTACATTCTTGTACAAGTGGAACATTAGGCAACGAGTCATGAAAACTGACAATAGCGTTGTCGAATTCACAGCTTATATGAAAAGGGAGCTGAGAGGGTTACATTGCCCACACAGCTTCCCCGTCTCAACGTCTCCCATCCCTCCTCCCCGTCCACCCAACCTCTCATTTTTATGAAGCAGTCCAATACTTAATCCATGCAGTCCATATCTTTTCACACTTTTTGGGGCAGCCCCTACTTTGGTAGACAGTCTTTTCTGTATGCTGACACCAGTCGAAATCTTTTGCTTATTTTTCATCTCTTGTATGGTTGGTTTCCCCCATGCCCGTGCTATGTTTCTCTTGCCCACCCCAGCCACCAGTGTGAGCCATATTGTGGTGTTTTATGGCCAGCCCATCTCCACTTTTACCCTCAGTATAAGCCATCTCACCTCTACTGGTACTCGGGATCCCACCACAGCTGTCCCAATGTATTTTTAAGGAAATATTACTTTAATTTTATTGTAATGTTACCTTGGGAATCCTAGCTCAACGACTGGAAATGATTCAAGCATGTGAATCTTAGAAAGATAAAAGTGCTCAAGAGCTGCAGTTATAAGTGAAACGTATTTCTTGATGCTCAACAGTAGCAAAAAAAAGATATGGTCCAAAATGTGCCCTCTTGGGAATGCATAAGCAGTCACGGCCGGCATACGTCGCTGGTGGGGGGGGTCGCACTCGGATTCATGCTGGGGGGGATGGGTGGGGGTTAAAAAAGAAACTTACCTTACCGGGTACCGCGCCGCCTTCGCTCCTGGCCGGGTTCCGCGTTTTTCTGCTGCTTTTCTATTCTCCTCCCTCCGGCCGGAACAGGAAGTTGCAGCCTACATAGAGAAAATGTAGAGTGCACATGAATGGTTTAGTCGGCCCCGAAGGGCCAACCAATCAGTCAAGGCCCACAGCTTTGGGCAAGCCACTTCTCCCTGACCCCCTCATCCGCCCTCTCCCAACCAGGCATAGGCTCTGCTTTCTCGCAGCGCGAGAAGCAGAAACATAAAATGTTATTGAAAATACCATTTTATGTTTTTGCTTCTCGCTCTGCGAGAAAGCAGTGGGGCGACGCTCCTCTGCCCTAATGAAGGAGCTGCCCCTGTGCACAAGTACTGCTGGCAAAACTCCAGTCTGGCCAAGCACAGGCCATTTTTGCCGGTTTGCTTGAAGCTGGTGATAAAGCCATAGGAAAAAGCAGTCAACCTCATCTGCAGTAGACCAAGCCTGTTTAAGTCCTCTACAGAGTAGAACCTTCGGCGGGGCAAGACTGACACAGTAAATTCAAAATTGTTGAGAATTGTCTAAGTGGAACCTGCGACTTCTTTCTTCTGCTGGAGAACGCCTTCCGGTCTTGGTCCATTAACTACCAGACACTCTACTTTTCTAGAAGCAGCAGGCGCTTGGAAAGTAGCTATTTCAGAGGGATTAACATGCCATATTCCTTGGCCTTGACAGGATGTGAAATCCCAGTGATTTTCCTAGGGGCCTGCCACTATGCTTGACACCCATTTCTTGAGGCCCACTCCTGTCCATGAGGGCCTAACTAACCTAGGTTAGAGTCCAGATGGTGACGAAGAGCTCCCACATTCTCTGCCATTCAGACTGCCTTTGGCTCATTTGGCATCACAAGACGTGCAAGATGTGGAATGGCTCCTCCTTTTATAGGAAGTGTAGTTGCTCCCACACTCTGAATGAGAGCAGAGTTTATCATCCTTGTTTACTCCTAAGGAAAAAGGGGCTCGGATCCTCCCCATCTTAGAGTCAGGTGCTGTGACCTGTTCAGACCAATAACTAGTTAATGTTGAGTGAGCTTTTAAAAGTTTTTCATGTGACCTATGTAGTAGTGACTGATTTAAAACCAGCATTTACAATGCAATGGTCTCGGCAGCATTAAAGCTAGAGCTATTGGCATTGCTCAAGATTTTGTTTTCTTTAAATCCTAAATAAATGGCATTGTCATTTACATTGCCAATAGCTTCATCGCTTGCATATGCAAGACCTATTGCATTAGCACCCCCACATCGTCAGTAGTAGAGTGAGAAGTTAATAGTGAGTAGGAGAGAGTTACATCGTCCGATAAGGGATCTTAGATCATCAGGCACGATGTTATTTAAAATTCCCCGAATTACAAGAGCTAAAATGGGAGGCAAATCCTTTCGTCATCTGGCTACAAAGTACTGGAATGCTCTTCCATTCCACCTGCGGATGGAACCTTCCGAGACCAGATTCAGAGCAAAATTAAAAACTCATCTGTTCCCTAACTTGTAATTTCTGCCGAGCTCCATACTATCTCTCTTGGGATTAGGTTGTATATGCAGTTAGCGCGGGGACACACAGTTTTGTGTAGCCAGGCGCTTAATAAATGCCCTATTATTATTATTATTAGTAAAGAGTATTAGAGAGCGCATCAGAGCTGTGTGAATAATAACAGCTGTGAGCCCGTGCCTGAGGTGCATCATCAGAGCTGTGTGAATAATAACTGCGTCAGCCCGTGCCTGAGGTGCATCATCAGAGCTGTGTGAATAACTGCGTCAGCCCGGTGCCTGAGGTGCATCATCAGAGCTGTGTGAATAATAACTGCGTCAGCCCGTGCCTGAGGTGCATCATCAGAGCTGTGTGAATAATAACTGCGTCAGCCCGTGCCTGAGGTGCATCATCAGAGCTGTGTGAATAATAACAGCTGTGAGCCCGTGCCTGAGGTGCATCATCAGAGCTGTGTGAATAATAACAGCTGTGAGCCTGTGCCTGAGGTGCATCAACAGAGCTGTGTGAATAACTGCGTCAGCCTCGTGCCTGCGGTGCATCATCAGAGCTGTGTGAATAATAACAGCTGTGAGCCCCTGCCTGAGGTGCATCATCAGAGCTGTGTGAATAATAACTGCGTCAGCCCCGTGCCTGAGGTGCATCATCAGAGCTGTGTGAATAATAACTGCGTCTAGTATGCTGGACTACTGCTAGCTTCTTGTTTTATAAAGCGTTTGTAGTTTTGCCGTTTGTAGCGCTGTAAATAACAATTGCGCTATTATCCAACTTAGCGGTAGGCATTCTCACTTTTTTCTTATGCTTCTTTCTTTTGTGAAGGTTTTTGAGGTAATAAGATCTATCAGGTGATTTCCAATATGTTCGCTTTGAGCATCTAGGTCAACCTGAGTTGGGTTAGGAAGATCAAGAAAGAAACATTCCATTTGTAAATTTCTAGATTATAAAAGTTGTAATTTACTACTTGCTTACGAAGCAGTCTTTGAATTTCAGAGTCTTCCGGGATCCCTCTGTCCTCCCCGTGAACCCTGCGCCTGTGAGCTCCGTGCCTGCCCGACATTCCGGCGCGCGCCTTGGGATTGGGTCGCGCCCATGAGCGGTCTACGTTACAAGCTCACGCGCGCGACCCAATTCCAAGGCGCGCGTCTGATTCCGCCTCCGCCTCTGCCATAGACAATGCTGCGCGCGTGGCCAGCTCTTGTCTCCACTTCTTGTCGGCTGAGCCGACGACTATGGTTCTCTGGCGAGAACGCACTTCGTGCGCTTCTAGCCGAGACCCAAAAAGAGGATGTTGAAACTAAATATTTAATCGCTTCCTTACTCCAGACACAGGAAAGTCAGGCAGTGTGTTCTCCCAGATCTGCCACTTATGTGAAAAATGGAACACAAATGCTTCTTTGGCTGTGTTCAGAAATCCTTGCATACATTTGCAGACGACCTCCCAAATGGCTATAAGAGGCCTTTGAAGAATTGGTCACTGAAGGCCGTCTGATCAAATCATCAATGGAGCAGCGGACTCATCTAGCATAGCAGTGCATTTATGCAACCATTGGTCGCCCTTCTAAAATTCTGCATGGCTTAGCTGACATTATTGACTTTAGTGCTAAGTCTTCTCCCTCAAAAAAAAAACACAACCCTGTCCCACTGAGCAATGTTTTTGTTACATAAGACATTACACACTTAAGCCTTAAAGGTTTTTCCACTAGATACCTTGTACAAGTCTGCTCCACTTCCCCATTATGTTGAGGATTGTAAAGGTGCCTAGAATTTTTGTTTGGTCCTATTTACCCTAGAGGGGCCTCAAAAGATATGGAAGATATGGGAAATATTGGTTTTTCAGCTAAAAATGTGTTGTATGTGAAAGTGTATTCCTGCCCCCCAAATAAAGGTATCAACAAAAGGTTTACTGTGCTAGCATCATCCTCTTCCCATCTTCCAGAAACTGGAAATGTTGAAAAGACGTTTTTGCGGTTTTGGCAATTTTCTAAGTAATGGTCAGTATTTCCTTTTTTGCTGTTTCTAACCAGTTTGTAGGGGAAATTAGTATGAAACCCATGGATGAACACAGAAAGCTATGCAAGTCTGAAAACTAGACATATTACTCAATTTAGCATGGGTTTCTTTGTTATACACCGGCATTAGGGAACACGCTGCTATGTCCCTTACTCCCCTCAGGACCACCTGGACGTTAAACACGGGGGAGGACATGACAGATGGGGAATGGAAGGTTGTTATGGAACACCCTAGAAGAGTGTCCAGAAATGTGAAGTTTAAATTTATCCAAGCCATGTTACAACATCGGGCATACCTTACCCCACAAAGGCTGCACAGGATGTTTCCTGCCTCTTCCCATTGCTGTCCCCGGTGTCATGCGGAGGAGGCTGGCCTTCTCCACATGTTATGGTCCTGCCCACGTATAGACGGCTACTGGGGTCAGGTACGACACATCCTCTACACTGCCACGGGCATGCAGATACCAGAGGGGGCGCTGCCGTGCTTACTGGGACACAGGAAAAGACCTAAAGGTTGTAGGGCCCTGTAGGAGAGTAGGGTCTGCAATCCTATGATCACCCAGATTTTTGCTTTTTGCTTCAATGGTTTACGACTTTCCCTGGCTGTGGGCCTGCTAATCAGACCCACAGCCTAGCTGTTCTCTCTAATACAAATTGTACCCAGGTACTGAATTGGCACTGGGCCCTCTCAAGTCCCTGTACCCAGGGCTGAGGTGCACCCAGAAGTCTCCCAGGGGCTGCAGCATGTATTATGCCACCCCTGGGCTGACTAACTAAATCAGACACAACTGGCTGCTTGACAGCTGGGGCAGAGTGGTGTACTCACCCTCTGCTGTAGATATAGTATTCCTATATCTAAACCTAAATGGACACACAGATCTCCTCTCAGTCACTCCTATGGCAGGCCTTAACAATCCTGAAGGCAGAGTGCTTGGAATCGTGTGAGATGGTGCTCTGGCATGAGCTGAGCCTGTCTGCGGCTTTCGGGATCCATCCCTTAGCCGTTTCCATGATATCGCATACCATATACTCTTAGGTGCATTATAATCCTCGCGGTTATGTGCCAACTCTGGTATCGCTTTATCAAAACATGTCGAGTAAGGTGTCATACGAATTGGAATACTAACCCCTCGCCAATTCTGGCGACGGGGTTAGCATTCCACCCTTCTAGAGGGACACGACATGTATGTAACCTATAACCCCGGTTAAAGTCAGACAGAGCCTTAGCTCCACAAAATGGATGCTGCCACCGAGACACAAGTCTGCCCTCCTGCTGCTGGGAGTCCTCCCAGCCCAGGAGGCAAGGACAAAGGGTTTCCTGCCAGGGGCGGTGCCAGCACCGTCCCAGACAGGATTTTGTGTATCCTAGGTAGGCAGGGCTTTAGAGGAAGGTGACTGCAAGTGGCACCCCGATGCTCACTGTGCATAGGCCGGCTGAAACCAGTTCCAGGGGCACTCCAGCCCCTGGCCTGGGGAAAGCCCGCCAAAGGAGAGGGGTGTAACCACCCCCCTCCTAGTCCCACCCATAGGGCAGGACTTAGTCGCGTGCCAGCCCCTTTTTGCAGGATAAAGGTAGGACCTGGCCCCCTTCCAAATCAGATCATCTTTGAATCCTGAAACTACTTTCCACGAAAGGAACTCAAGACTTCTTCCCAAGATTCTCCCTTGTGACTAAGGAGTAGTCACCCTGCAGCAGCAGGCACCAACCAAGCATCACGGTTTGTTGCCAGTCTCTCCTTCGGATCAAGACTGCTCCAGCACGACGAGAACCGGCTTCCCTGGCACCTCTGACCTCAACCTACATCATCAGCCCAGCTGTGATCCGTGGGTGTGACGAGACCTCGAGGGACCGGCCATCTTCAGAACTGCACGACGCTTGTCCAGCACGACCACCGAGTGACCCTCGACCGAGTGCTTTGGGGTAAGAGAAGCCCCGACCCTGAGCAGCTCCAGCACCGAAGTTCAGCCCCCCTGCATCCACGAGATCTGCGTGGGGCCCTTCTGCTTTTTGCTGCTCACCGCGTTGTCCAGGTCGCTTGCCCGTTGGCTAGTGGCCCCCTCACGACGCTCCACGACGACAACTACTGCTGGTCTGGTTGCTCCAGACTAGCCCTTGCTCCCCTCCAAAAGAGGAGCACCCTGGACCCTCCTGGTCCACTCCAGACGCCATTTTAGGTCCACCGCGTGGGCCTTGCATTTGCCAAGACTTGTTGCCCAATCCTGGGTCCAGCGACGTCGACAGCAAGTACCTTCGTGGGACAGCTCGCACCTCCATCCTGGTCGCCGACAACGCCTCCTGGTCCGAGAGACTGCAGAGCCCAGCAGCGCCCACTCACCTGGCTGAGGTGACTTCGTCCGGTGCCATCCTGGTGCCCACTCAAATCACTGGCTAGTGATTCAGAACTTGGTCCCCTCTGCTTACAGGTTTCTTCTTCCCTGATCCAGGCTTGGATCACTCCGAACTTTCTTCACTGGCCGCCTGCCAGCAACTTTTTCTTCAGGCTCCTGGATCCTCAACGTGGGTTTCCGACGCAACTTCAACCCTATGCAGCCGCAGCCCCTGGGCTAGGTAACCTGAGTACTCCGGTGCTCCAGCATAGTCCAACACCCTAAGTGTTCGGATCCACTCCCGTTTTTGATCCACCTAGTCGGGTTCGCCCGAGAACAGTAACTTTGCAACTGCTAGCCTCCATAGACTTTTTCCCGCCTTACGCGTGAGAGTTCCCACTCTGCACACGACGTCCACAGGCCTCCTGCATCTAATCCCAGTGTTTAGAATTGTAGGCCTAGCGATTCCTAAGTCTAGAAAAGTATTACTTACCTGCTAGCAAGTTCGCATTCCACTTACTGTGTATATGGTTTTTCGTGCCCCTAGGGCATTTGTGTAAATTGTGCGACTTAAAGTATTTTCGTAAGAGTTTTGTTATGTGCTTAGCTCCCTGACTCATAAAGAGTTCAGGGTAGTCTTGTTATAAATAAATATCTGTTTATTTTCATAACAACTTGTGTGGTGTCCTTCCACTTGGTGTTCAAGGGGTAATGTGATGGTAAAACAGCTGGCTTAAGACGCCCTCTAGAGTCTTAGCCTTAGACTGCTCGTATCCATGCTACTAGGATAGCTGGTCTATCAGGTTGACTTACAACCAATCATCAATAAGGGTTGTTTGGACTGATACATAGTGTTCACTAGAATAGTGAGCACTGCATATCAGGCCAACTTCTCACAGGCCCCACTGAAGTTCATGGACTTAGCATTACTGCTGGCGGTCAGGACACTGACTATGAGGTGGAAATCTGCACGACCTCCGACTGTAGAGGTCTGGCGGTCCGAAGTACTGAAGTGGGGTAGGGCTGAAGGTACAATACTCAGGAGGGAGGAGGAACGAGGGCTACGGAAACACCCAATAGCACAGGAGTGGGAACAGATTCTGTTGGAGCTGGAGGACATGGACTTGATGCCCTCCCAGACGGGGACTGCGTAATAGGGATGGCTGGGCAAGGGAGGTGGGTCCACAAATGGAGAATGGCCCAGGGTGCGCACAGGATGGCCAGAGGATGATGATCACACTTATTTAGATAAGTCAGTTCTCTGAGACCACTAGGCCCGGGGAGATGCCATGGCCTGTGCAGAGATGTCGGGAGACGTACGAAACGGGGTGGGGGGTTGGGAGGGATAGAGACTGGCGACGCCTTTACTTATGAAGTCATGGATGTATACACGCTGAGAACTGATTGAGCATCAACAGATTGTATTTAGTTGTAAAGAATTACCACCTGTATATAGAGCTGTCCGGGCTGATGTGGACGATTTGTATAGACTAAGTATTAGGAGGGCACTGAGCCAGATGTTTTAAGTTGACGGGAGGGAGAAAAACAGAAAAGACTGTATAAGTGGTGTAGAAACTGTATGCCTGACGCAATATCTGGAAGCAGTCATCAATAAAAAGTTTTTATAAAAAAATAGCATGGGTTTCTTTGTGTGAATCGCTCAAGATTTTATCAAAGAACTAATTGGTTAACAAAAACAAGCAATGGAAATGCAATAGGTCTCGCATTAGGAAAGTTTGAGCGATTGGTATTGTAAATGACACTTTTTTTATTTATGTGTTGGTTTTGAAAATAGCAAAATTAATAGCTTTGTCAGTTACAATGTCAATAGTTTTAACTTTCGCAAATGTGACACCTATAGCATTTGTAATGCAATGTGTGTTGTATTTACGTGACTTAGATGTATTGATATTACAAATAACAATGGCTTTTAATTTTGTAAATCATTATTACTCAAATAAAATTGATTGTAATTTATAATGGCAATAGCTTAAACGTTTGTAAATAACTTTTGTGAAGATTATGTTCAGTGTATTTTATTGTGACGAAAATCCAAGAACATTGCATTTGCACCTACACACACACACAGAGCCACACACACACACACACATATAGATGTGGTGGTGGTGGATCAAGGGGATATGGTGGTGGATGTGGTGGTAGTGATGGTGGTGATGGTGGTGGATGTGGGGGTGGTGGTGGATATGGTGGTGGTGGATATGGTGGTGGTGGATGTGGTGGTGGTGGATGTGGTGGTGGTGGATGTGGTGGTGGATGTGTATGTGGTGGTGGAAGTGATGGTGGTGGGTGTGGTGTTGGTGGATGCGGTGGTGGATGTGGTGGTGGTGAATGTGGATGTGGTGGTGGACGTGGTGGATGTGGATGTGGTGGTGGAAGTGATGGTGGTGGAGGTGGTGGTGGTGGTGGGTGGTGGTGGTGGTGGATGGGGTGGTGGTGGTGGATGCGGTGGTGGTGGTGGATGCGGTGGTGGTGGTGGATGCGGTGGTGGTGGTGGATGCGGTGATGGTGGATGTGGTGATGGTGGATGTGTTGGATGTGGTGGTGGATGTGGTGGTGGATGCGGTGGATGTGGTGGTGGATGTGGTGGTGGATGCAGTGGTATTGGATGTGGCGGTGGATGTGGTGGTGGATGCAGTGGATGTGGTGGTGGTGGATGCGGTGGATGTGGTGGTGGATGCGGTGGTGGTGGTGGATGCGGTGGTGGTGGATGCGGTGGTGGATGTGTTGGATGTGGTGGTGGATGTGTTGGATGTGGTGGTGGATGCGTTGGATGTGGTGGTGGATGTGGTGGATGTGGTGGATGTGGTGGTGGATGTGGTGGTTGTGGTGGTGGATGTGGTGGTGGTGGATGATGTGGTGTGTGCGGTGGTGTGTGCGGTGGTGCATGTGGTGGTGGAGGATGTGGTAGAGGATGTCATGGTGGATGTGGAGGTGATGGTGATGGTGGAGGTGGATGTGGTGGTGATGGTGGTGGTGGATGCGGTGGATGTGGTGATGGTGGATGCGGTGGTGGTGGATGCGGTGGTGGGTGTGGTGGTGGTGGGTGTGGTGGTGGTGGGTGTGGTGGTGGTGGTGGGTGTGGTGGTGGTGGATGTGGTGGTGGTGGATGTGGTGGTGGTGGATGTGGTGGTGGTGGATGGGGTGGTGGTGGTGGTGGATGGGGTGGTGGTGGTGGATGGGGTGGTGGTGGTGGATGCGGTGGTGGTGGTGGATGCGGTGGTGGTGGTGGATGCGGTGGTGGTGGTGGATGTGGTGGTGGATGTGGTGGTGGATGCGGTGGGATGGGGTGGTGGTGGTGGTGGATGCGGTGGTGGTGGATGCGGTGGTGGTGCATGTGATGGATGTGGCGGTGGATGTGGTGGTGGTGGTGGATGTGGTGGTGGTGGATGCGGTGGATGGGGTGGTGGTGGATGTGGTGGTGGTGGATGTGGTGGTGGATGTGGTGGTGGATGTGTTGGATGTGGTGGTGGATGTGGTGGTGGTGGATGTGGTGGTGGTGGATGCGGTGGATGTGGTGGATGTGGTGGTGGTGGTGGGTGTGGTGGATGTGGTGGTGGTGGATGGGGTGGTGGTGGTGGTGGATGCAGTGGTGGTGGATGGGGTGGTGGATGCGGTGGTGGTGGTGGATGCGGTGGTGGTGGTGGATGCGGTGATGGTGGATGTGTTGGATGTGGTGGTGGATGCAGTGGTGGTGGATGTGGTGGATGTGGTGGTGGTGGATGCGGTGGATGTGGTGGTGGTGGATGCGGTGGTGGTGGTGGATGCGGTGGTGGTGGATGCGGTGGTGGATGTGTTGGATGTGGTGGTGGTGGTGGATGTGGTGGATGTGGTGGTGGTGGATGTGGTGGCTGTGGTGGTGGTGGATGTGGTGGTGGATGTGGTAGTGGAACTGATGGTGGTTGTGGTGGTGGTGGTTGTGGTGGTGGTGGATGCGGTGGTGGTGGTGGATGCGGTGGTGGTGGTGGATGCGGTGGTGGTGGGTGCGGTGGTGGTGGGTGCGGTGGTGGTGGTGGATGCGGTGGTGGTGGTGGATGCGGTGGTGGAGGATGTGGTAGAGGATGTCATGGTGGATGTGGATGTCATGGTGGATGTGGATGTCATGGTGGATGTGGATGTCATGGTGGATGTGGATGTCATGGTGGATGTGGATGTCATGGTGGATGTGGATGTCATGGTGGAGGTGGATGTGGAGGTGGAGGTGGATGTGGTGGTGGATGCGGTGGATGTGGTGATGGTGGATGCGGTGGTGGTGGTGGATGTGGTGGTGGTGGTGGTGGATGGGGTGGTGGATGGGGTGGTGGTGGTGGATGCGGTGGTGGTGGTGAATGCGGTGGTGGTGGTGGATGCGGTGGTGGATGCGGTGGTGGATGCGGTGATGGTGGATGTGTTGGATGTGGTGGTGGATGCGGTGGATGTGGCTGTGGATGCGGTGGATGTGGTGGTGGATGCAGTGGTGGATGCAGTGGTGGATGCAGTGGTGGATGCAGTGGTGGTGCATGTGGTGGATGTGGTGGTGGATGCGGTGGATGTGGTGGTGGTGGATGCGGTGGATGTGGTGGTGGTGGATGTGGTGGTGGTGGATGCGGTGGATGTGGATGCGGTGGCGGTGGTGGTGGTGGATGCGGTGGTGGATGTGTTGGATGTGGTGGTGGTAAATGTGGATGTGGTGGTGGTGAATGTGGATGTGGTGGTGGAAGTGGTGGTGGTGGATGTGGTGGTGGTGGGTGGTGGTGGTGGATGGGGTGGTGGTGGTGGATGCGGTGGTGCATGCGGTGGTGCATGTGGTGGATGTGGTGGTGGAGGATGTGGTAGAGGATGTGGAGGTGATGGTGGATGTGGAGGTGATGGTGGATGTGGAGGTGATGGTGGATGTGGAGGTGATGGTGGATGTGGAGATGATGGTGGATGTGGATGTGGTGGTGGATGCGGTGATGGTGGATGCGGTGGTGGTGGTGGATGTGGTGGTGGTGGATGTGGTGGTGGATGCGGTGGTGGTGGTGGATGCGGTGGTGGTGGGTGTGGTGGATGCGGTGGTGGTGGTGGTGGATGTGGTGGTGGAGGTGGTGGTGGTGGATGCGGTGGAAGTGGTGGATGTAGATGTGGTGGTGGATGTAGATGTGGTGGTGGATGTGGATGTGGTGGTGGATGTGGTGGTGGTGGTGGTGGATGCAGTGGTGGTGGATGTGTTGGATGTGTTGGATGTGGTGGTGGGTGTGGTGGATGTGGTGGTGCATGTGGTGGTGGTGGATGCGGTGGATGTGCGGGATGTGGTGGTGGATGTGGCGGTGGATGTCATGGTGGATGTGGTGGATGTGGTGGTGGTGGAAGTGGTGGTTGATGTGTTGGATGTGGTGGTGGTGGATGCGGTGGATGTGGTGCATGTGGTGGTGGTGGACGTGGCGGCGCTGGATGTCATGGATGTGGAGGTGATGGTGGATGTGGTGGTGGATGCGGTGGTGGTGGATGCGGTGGTGGTGGATGTGGTGGTGGATGCGGTGGTGGATGTGTTGGTGCATGTGGTGGTGGTGGATGCGGTGGTGGATGCGGTGGTGGTGCATGTGGTGGATGCGGTGGTGGTGCATGTGGTGGATGTGGTGGTGGTGGATGTGGCGGCGGTGGATGCGGTGGTGGTGCATGTGGTGGATGCGGTGGTGGTGCATGTGGTGGATGTGATGGTGGATGTGGTGGTGGGTGTGTTGGTGGATGCAGTGGATGTGGTGGTGGTGGATGCGGTGGATGTGGTGGTGGTGGATGTGGTGGTGGTGGATGTGGTGGTGGTGGATGCGGTGGTGGTGGATGCGGTGGTGGATGGGGTGGATGTGGCAGTGGAAGTGGTGGTGGAAGTGGTGGTGGAAGTGGCGGTGGATGTGGTGGCGGTGGATGTGGTGGTGGATGGGGTGGTGGTGGTGGATGGGGTGGTGGTGGTGGATGGGGTGGTGGTGGATGTGGTGGTGGTGGTGGATGCGGTGGTGGTGGTGGATGCGGTGGTGGTGGTGGATGTGGTGGATGTGGAGGATGTGGCGGTGGATGTGGTGGTGGATGCAGTGGATGTGGTGGTGGTGGATGCGGTGGATGCGGTGGATGTGGTGGTGGTGGATGCGGTGGATATGGTGGTGGTGGATGTGTTGGATGTGGTGGTGGATGTGGTGGTGGTGGATGTGGTGGATGTGGTGGTGGTGGATGTGGTGGATGTGGTGGTGGTGGTGGATGTGGTGGCTGTGGTGGTGGTGGATGTGGTGGTGGATGTGGTGGTGGATGTGGTGGTGGAAGTGATGGTGGTGGTGGTGGTGGTGGTGGTGGTGGTGGTGGTTGTGGTGGTGGTGGTTGTGGTGGTGGTGGTGGTGGATGCGGTGGTGGTGGTGGATGCGGTGGTGGAGGATGTGGTAGAGGATGTCATGGTGGATGTGGAGGTGATGGTGATGGTGGAGGTGGATGTGGTGGTGGTGGATGCGGTGGATGTGGTGATGGTGGATGCGGTGGTGGTGGTGGATGCGGTGGTGCTGGTGGATGTGGTGGTGGTGGTGGATGTGGTGGTGGATGCGGTGGTGGTGGTGGATGCGGTGATGGTGGATGTGTTGGATGTGTTGGATGTGGGGGTGGATGCGGTGGATGTGGCTGTGGATGCGGTGGATGTGGCTGTGGATGCGGTGGATGCAGTGGTGGATGCAGTGGTGGTGCATGTGGTGGATGTGGTGGTGGATGTGGTGGTGGTGGTGGATGCGGTGGATGTGGCTGTGGATGCAGTGGTGGTGGATGTGGTGGATGTGGTGGTGGATGCGGTGGATGTGGTGGTGGTGGATGCAGTGGATGTGGTGGTGGTGGATGTGGTGGTGGTGGATGCGGTGGATGTGGTGGTGGTGGATGCGGTGGTGGTGGATGCGGTGGTGGATGTGTTGGATGTGGTGGTGGATGTGTTGGATGTGGTGGTGGTGGATGCGGTGGTGCATGTGGTGGATGTGGTGGTGGAGGATGTGGTAGAGGATGTCATGGTGGATGTGGAGGTGATGGTGGATGTGGAGGTGGAGGTGGATGTGGTGATGGTGGACGTGGTGGTGGTGGTGGTGGTGGTGGGTGTGGTGGATGTGGTGGTGGTGGTGGTGGTGGTGGATGTGGTGGTGGATATGGCGGTGGATGTGGAGGTGGTGGTGGTGGATGCGGTGGAAGTGGTGGTGGATGTGGATGTGGTGGTGGATGTGGATGTGGTGGTGGATGTGGTGGTGGTGGTGGATGCGGTGGTGGTGGATGCGGAGGTGATGGTGGATGTGGTGGTGGATGTGCTGGATGGGGTGGTGGTGGTGGTGGATGGGGTGGTGGTGGGTGTGGTGGATGTGGCGGTGGGTGTGGTGGATGTGGCGGTGGATGTGGTGGTGGATGCGATGGTGGTGGTGGCGGTGGATGTGGTGGTGGTGGTGGTGGATGCGGTGGATGTTCTGGATGCGGTGGTGGTTGAAGTGCTGGATGTGGTGGTGGATGTCATGGTGGTGGAAGTGGTGGTGGAAGTGGTGGTGGAAGTGGTGGATGTGGTGGTGGTGGTGGTGCATGTGGTGGTGCATGTGGTGGTGGTGGATGTGGTGGCGGTGGATGTCATGGAGGTGATGGTGGATGTGGTGGATGCGGTGTTTGGTGGTGGATGCGGTGGTGGTGGATGCGGTGGTGGTGGATGTGTTGGTGGATGTGGTGGTGGTGGATGTGGCGGTGGTGGATGCGGTGGTGGATGCTGTGGATGCGGTGGTGGTGCATGTGGTGGTGGTGGATGTCATGGTGGATGTGGTGGTGGGTGTGTTGGTGGATGCGGTGGTGGTGGATGTGGTGGATGCGGTGGATGTGGTGGTGGTGGTGGTGGATGTGGTGGTGGATGCGGTGGTGGTGGATGCGGTGGTGGTGGATGCGGTGGTGGTGGATGCGGTGGTGGTGGATGGGGTGGTGGTGGATGGGGTGGTGGATATGGTGGTGGATGTGGTGGATATGGCGGTGGATGTGGTGCTGGATGTGGTGGTGGTGGATGCGGTGGTGGATGTTGGATGCGGTGGTGGTGCATGTGGTGGATGTGGTGGTGGTGGATGTGGCGGCGGTGGATGTGGAGGTGATGGTGGATGTGGTGGTGATGGTGGATATTGTGGTAAGTGTGTTGGTGGATGCGGTGGATGTGGGGGTGGTGGATGTGGTGGGGGTGGTGGATGGGGTGGTGGATGTGGTGGTGGATGTGGCGCTGGATGTCATGGTGGAGGTGGTGGTGGATGTGGTGATGGTGGATGTGGTGATGGTGGATGTGTTGGATGTGGTGGTGGATGTGGTGGTGGATGCAGTGGTGGTGGATGTGGTGGTGGATGCAGTGGATGTGGTGGTGGTGGATGCGGTGGTGGTGGTGGATGCGGTGGTGGTGGTGGATGCGGTGGTGGTGGTGGATGCGGTGGTGGTGGATGCGGTGGTGGATGTGTTGGATGTGGTGGTGGATGTGGTGGTGGTGGATGTGGTGGTGGTGGATGTGGTGGCTGTGGTGGTGGTGGATGTGGTGGTGGAACTGATGGTGGTTGTGGTGGTGGTGGTTGTGGTGGTGGATGTGGTGGTGGTGGTGGATGTGGTGGTGGATGCGGTGGTGGTGGGTGCGGTGGTGGTGGGTGCGGTGGTGGTGGTGGATGCGGTGGTGGTGGTGGATGCGGTGGTGGAGGATGTGGTAGAGGATGTCATGGTGGATGTGGATGTCATGGTGGATGTGGAGGTGATGGTGGAGGTGGATGTGGAGGTGGAGGTGGATGTGGTGGTGGATGTGGTGATGGTGGATGCGGTGGTGGTGGTGGATGTGGTGGTGGTGGTGGATGGGGTGGTGGATGGGGTGGTGGTGGATGCGGTGGTGGTGGTGGATGCGGTGGTGGATGCGGTGGTGGTGGTGGATGCGGTGATGGTGGATGTGTTGGATGTGTTGGATGTGGTGGTGGATGCGGTGGATGTGGCTGTGGATGCGGTGGATGTGGTGGTGGATGCAGTGGTGGATGCAGTGGTGGATGCAGTGGTGGTGCATGTGGTGGATGTGGTGGTGGATGCGGTGGATGTGGTGGTGGTGGATGCGGTGGATGTGGTGGTGGTGGATGTGGTGGTGGTGGATGTGGTGGTGGTGGATGCGGTGGATGTGGAGGCGGTGGTGGTGGTGGATGCGGTGGTGGATGTGTTGGATGCGGTGGTGGATGTGTTGGATGTGGTGGTGGATGTGTTGGTGGTGGATGCGGTGGTGCATGCGGTGGTGCATGTGGTGGATGTGGTGGTGGAGGATGTGGTAGAGGATGTCATGGTGGATGTGGAGGTGATGGTGGATGTGGAGGTGATGGTGGATGTGGAGGTGATGGTGGATGTGGAGATGATGGTGGATGTGGAGGTGGAGGTGGATGTGGTGGTGGATGCGGTGATGGTGGATGCGGTGGTGGTGGTGGATGCGGTGGTGGTGGTGGATGTGGTGGTGGATGCGGTGGTGGTGGGTGTGGTGGATGTGGTGGTGGTGGTGGTGGATGTGGTGGTGGATGTGGTGGTGGAGGTGGTGGTGGTGGATGCGGTGGAAGTGGTGGATGTAGATGTGGTGGTGGATGTAGATGTGGTGGTGGATGTGGTGGTGGATGTGGATGTGGTGGTGGATGTGGTGGTGGATGTGGATGTGGTGGTGGATGTGGTGGTGGTGGTGGTGGATGCAGTGGTGGTGGATGTGTTGGATGTGGTGGTGGTGGTGGTGGGTGTGGTGGTGCATGTGGTGGTGGTGGATGCGGTGGATGTGCGGGATGTGGTGGTGGATGTGGCGGTGGATGTCATGGTGGATGTGGAGGATGTGGTGGTGGTGGAAGTGGTGGTTGATGTGTTGGATGTGGTGGTGGTGGATGCGGTGGATGTGGTGCATGTGGTGGTGGTGGACGTGGCGGCGCTGGATGTCATGGATGTGGAGGTGATGGTGGATGTGGTGGTGGATGCGGTGGTGGTGGATGCGGTGGTGGTGGATGCGGTGGTGGTGGATGCGGTGGTGGTGGATGTGTTGGTGCATGTGGTGGTGGTGGATGCGGTGGTGGATGCGGTGGTGGTGCATGTGGTGGATGCGGTGGTGGTGCATGTGGTGGATGTGGTGGTGGTGGATGTGGCGGCGGTGGATGCGGTGGTGGATGCGGTGGTGGTGCATGTGGTGGATGCGGTGGTGGTGCATGTGGAGGATGTGGAGGTGATGGTGGATGTGGTGGTGGGTGTGTTGGTGGATGCAGTGGATGTGGTGGTGGTGGATGCGGTGGATGTGGTGGTGGTGGATGTGGTGGTGGTGGATGCGGTGGTGGTGGATGCGGTGGTGGTGGATGCGGTGGTGGATGGGGTGGATGTGGCGGTGGAAGTGGTGGTGGAAGTGGCGGTGGAAGTGGTGGTGGAAGTGGCGGTGGATGTGGTGGTGGTGGATGTGGTGGTGGTGGATGTGGTGGTGGTGGATGGGGTGGTGGTGGTGGATGGGGTGGTGGTGGATGGGGTGGTGGTGGTGGATGCGGTGGTGGTGGTGGATGCGGTGGTGGTGGTGGATGCGGTGGTGGTGGTGGATGTGGTGGATGTGGCGGTGGATGTGGTGGTGGATGCAGTGGATGTGGTGGTGGTGGATGCGGTGGATGTGGTGGTGGTGGATGCGGTGGTGGATGTGGTGGTGGATGTGTTTGATGTGGTGGTGTATGTGGTGGTGGTGGATGTGGTGGTGGTGGATGTGGTGGCTGTGGTGGTGGTGGATGTGGTGGTGGTGGATGTGGTGGTGGATGTGGTGGTGGATGTGGTGGTGGAAGTGATGGTGGTGGTGGTGGTGGTGGTTGTGGTGGTGGTGGTGGTGGTGGTGGATGCGGTGGTGGAGGATGTGGTAGAGGATGTCATGGTGGATGTGGAGGTGATGGTGGAGGTGGAGGTGGATGTGGTGGTGGTGGATGCGGTGGATGTGGTGATGGTGGATGCGGTGGTGGTGGTGGATGCGGTGGTGCTGGTGGATGTGGTGGTGGTGGTGGTGGTGGATGCGGTGTTGGTGGTGGATGTGGTGGTGGATGCGGTGGTGGTGGTGGATGTGGTGATGGTGGATGTGTTGGATGGGGGGGTGGATGCGGTGGATGTGGCTGTGGATGCGGTGGATGTGGCTGTGGATGCGGTGGATGCAGTGGTGGATGCAGTGGTGGTGCATGTGATGGATGTGGTGGTGGATGTGGTGGTGGTGGTGGATGCGGTGGATGTGGTGGTGGTGGTGGATGCGGTGGATGTGGCTGTGGATGCGGTGGATGTGGTGGTGGATGCGGTGGATGTGGTGGTGGTGGATGCGGTGGATGTTGTGGTGGTGGATGTTGTGGTGGTGGATGTTGTGGTGGTGGATGTGGTGGTGGTGGATGCGGTGGATGTGGTGGTGGTGGATGCGGTGGTGGTGGATGTGGTGGTGGATGTGTTGGATGTGGTGGTGGATGTGTTGGATGTGGTGGTGGTGGATGCGGTGGTGCATGTGGTGGATGTGGTGGTGGAGGATGTGGTAGAGGATGTCATGGTGGAGGTGGAGGTGGAGGTGGATGTGGTGGTGGTGGTGGTGGTGGTGGATGCGGTGGTGGTGGTGGTGGGTGTGGTGGATGTGGTGGTGGTGGTGGTGGATGTGGTGGTGGATGTGGCTGTGGATGTGGAGGTGGTGGTGGTGGATGCGGTGGAAGTGGTGGTGGATGTGGATGTGGTGGTGGATGTGGATGTGGTGGTGGATGTGGTGGTGGATGCGGTGGTGGATGCGGTGGTGGTGGATGCGGAGGTGATGGTGGATGTGGTGGTGGATGTGCTGGATGGGGTGGTGGTGGTGGTGGATGGGGTGGTGGTGGGTGTGGTGGATGTGGCGGTGGGTGTGGTGGATGTGGCGGTGGATGTGGTGGTGGATGCGATGGTGGTGGCGGTGGATGTGGTGGTGGTGGATGCGGTGGATGTTCTGGATGCGGTGGTGGTTGAAGTGCTGGATGTGGTGGTGGATGTCATGGTGGTGGAAGTGGTGGTGGAAGTGGTGGTGGATGTGGTGGTGGATGTGGTGGTGGTGGTGCATGTGGTGGTGCATGTGGTGGTGGTGGATGTGGTGGTGGCGGTGGATGTGGTGGCGGTGGATGTCATGGTGGTGGATGTCATGGTGGAGGTGATGGTGGATGTGGTGGAGGATGCGGTGGTGGTGGTGGATGCGGTGGTTGGTGGTGGATGCGGTGGTGGTGGATGTGTTGGTGGATGTGGTGGTGGTGGATGTGGCGGTAGTGGATGCGGTGGTGGATGCGGTGGATGCGGTGGTGGTGCATGTGGTGGTGGTGGATGTCATGGTGGATGTGGTGGTGGGTGTGTTGGTGGATGCGGTGGTGGTGGATGCGGTGGATGTGGTGGTGGTGGTGGTGGATGTGGTGGTGGTGGATGCGGTGGTGGCGGATGCGGTGGTGGTGGATGGGGTGGTGGTGGATGGGGTGGTGGATATGGTGGTGGATGTGGTGGATATGGCGGTGGATGTGGTGCTGGATGTGGTGGTGGTGGATGCGGTGGTGGATGTTGGATGCGGTGGTGGTGCATGTGGTGGATGTGGTGGTGGTGGATGTGGCGGCGGTGGATGTGGAGGTGATGGTGGATGTGGTGGTGATGGTGGATATTGTGGTAAGTGTGTTGGTGGATGCGGTGGATGTGGGGGTGGTGGATGTGGTGGGGGTGGTGGATGGGGTGGTGAATGTAGCGGTGGATGTGGTGGTGGATGTGGCGCTGGATGTCATGGTGGAGGTGGTGGTGGATGTGGTGGTGATGGTGGTGGTGGATGTGGTGATGGTGGATGTGGTGGTGGATGGGGTGGTGGTGGTGGATGTGGTGGTGGTGGGTGTGGTGGATGTGGTGGTGGGTGTGGTGGATGTGAAGGTGATGGTGGATGTGTTGGTGGTGGTGGTTGATGCGGTGGATGTGGTGGTGGTGGATGTGGTGGATGTGGTGGATGCGGTGGATGTGGTGGTGGTGGGTGTGGTGGTGGGTGTGGTGGTGGTGGATGTGGTGGTGGATGCGGTGGTGGTGGATGTGGCGGTGGAAGTCATGGTGGAGGTGATGGTGGATGTTGTGGTGGGTGTGTTGGTGGATGCGGTGGTGGTGGATGCGGTGGTGGTGGAGGTGGTGGTGGATGTGGTGGTGATGGTGGATGTGGTGGTGGATGTGGTGATGGTGGATGTGGTGGTGGATGGGGTGGTGGTGGTGGATGTGGTGGTGGTGGGTGTGGTGGGTGTGGTGGTGGATGTGAAGGTGATGTGAAGGTGATGGTGGATGTGTTGGTGGTGGTGGTTGATGCGGTGGATGTGGTGGTGGTGGATGTGGTGGATATGGTGGTGGATGTGGTGGATGCGGTGGATGTGGTGGTGGTGGGTGTGGTGGTGGTGGGTGTGGTGGTGGGTGTGGTGGTGGTGGGTGTGGTGGTGGTGGGTGTGGTGGTGGTGGGTGTGTTGGTGGATGCGGTGGTGGTGGATGCGGTGGTGGTGGATGGGGTGGTGGTGGTGGATGTGGTGGGTGTGGTGGATGTGGCGGTGGATGTGGTGGTGGATGTGGCGGTGGATGTGGTGGATGCGGTGGTGGTGGTGGATGCGGTGGTGGTGGTGGATGCGGTGGTGGATGCGGTGGTGGTGGTGGATGCGGTGGTGGTGGATGCGGTGGTGGATGCGGTGATGGTGGATGTGGTGGTGGATGCGGTGGATGTGGCGGTGGATGTGGTGGTGGATGCGGTGGATGTGGTGGTGGATGCAGTGGTGGTGGATGTGTTGGATGTGGTGGTGGTGGTGGGTGTGGTGGATGTGGTGGTGCATGTGGTGGTGGTGGATGCGGTGGATGTGCTGGATGTGGTGGTGGATGTGGCGGTGGATGTCGTGGTGGATGTGGAGGTGGTGGATGTGGTGGTGGTGGTTGTGTTGGATGTGGTGGTGGTGGATGCGGTGGATGTGGTGGTGGTGCATGTGGTGGTGGTGGACGTGGCGGCGCTGGATGTCATGGTGGAGGTGATGGTGGATGTGGTGGTGGATGCGGTGGTGGATGTGTTGGTGGATGTGGTGGTGGTGGATGCGGTGGTGGATGCGGTGGTGGTGCATGTGGTGGATGCGGTGGTGGTGCATGTGGTGGTGGTGGTGGATGTGGCGGCGGTGGATGTCATGGTGGATGTGGAGGTGATGGTGGATGTGGTGGTGGGTGTGTTGGTGGATGCGGTGGATGTGGTGGTGGTGGATGCGGTGGTGGTGGATGTGGTGGTGGATGTGGTGGTGGTGGATGCGGAGGTGGATGCGGAGGTGGATGGGGTGGATGCGGAGGTGGATGTGGCGGTGGAAGTGGCGGTGGAAGTGGCGGTGGAAGTGGCGGTGGAAGTGGCGGTGGATGTGGTGGTGGATGTGGTGGATGCGGTGGTGGTGCATGTGGTGGATGCGGTGGTGGTGCATGTGGTGGATGCGGAGGTGGATGGGGTGGATGCGGAGGTGGATGTGGCGGTGGATGTGGCGGTGGATGTGGCGGTGGATGTGGCGGTGGAAGTGGCGGTGGAAGTGGCGGTGGAAGTGGCGGTGGATGTGGTGGTGGATGTGGTGGATGCGGTGGTGGTGCATGTGGTGGATGCGGTGGTGGTGCATGTGGTGGATGTGGTGGTGGTGGATGTGGCGGCGGTGGATGTCATGGTGGATGTGGTGGTGATGGTGGATGTGGTGGTGATGGTGGATAATTTGGTGGGTGTGTTGGTGGATGCGTGGTGGATGGGGTGGTAGGGGTGGTGGATGGGGTGGTGGTGGATGGGGTGGTGAATGTGGCGGTGGTGGGTGTGGTGGATGCGGTGGTGGTGGATGTGGCGGTGGATGTCATGGTGGAGGTGGTGGTGGATGTGATGGTGGATGTGGTGGTGGATGTGGTGGAGGATGCGGTGGATGTGGTGATGGTGGTGGATGTGGTGGTGGTGGATGTGGTGGAGGTGGGTGTGGTGGTGGTGGTGGGTGTGGTGGATGTGGTGGTGGGTGTGGTGGTGGATGTGGTGGTGGATGTGAAGGTGATGGTGGATGTGGTGGTGGTGGTTGATGCGGTGGTGGTGGATGTGGTGGTGGTGGATGTGGTGGTGGTGGTGGATGTGGTGGTGGTGGATGCGGTGGATGTGGTGGTGGGTGTGGTGGTGGTGGTGGATGTGGTGGTGGGTGTGGTGGTGGGTGTGGTGGTGGGTGTGGTGGTGGATGTGGTGGTGGATGTGGTGGTGGTGGATGTGGTGGTGGATGTGGCGGTGGATGTCATGGTGGATGTGGAGGTGATGGTGGATGTGGTGGTGATGGTGGATGTTGTGGTGGGTGTGTTGGTGGATGCGGTGGTGGTGGATGGGGTGGTGGTGGATGGGGTGGTGGTGGTGGATGGGGTGGTGGATGTAGTTGTGGATGTGGTGGTGATGGGTGTGGTGGATGTGGTGGTGGATGTGGTGGTGGATGTGGTGGTGGATGTGGTGGTGGTGGATGCGGTGGATGTGGT
Organism: Lissotriton helveticus; assembly: GCF_964261635.1. Taxonomy (NCBI): domain Eukaryota; kingdom Metazoa; phylum Chordata; class Amphibia; order Caudata; family Salamandridae; genus Lissotriton; species Lissotriton helveticus. The sequence continues at coordinate 1,872,483,352 of NC_136059.1, read as the reverse complement.
GGATGTGTTGGATGTGGTGGTGGATGTGTTGGATGTGGTGGTGGTGGGTGTGGATGTGGTAATGCATGTGGTGGTGCATGTGGTGGATGTGGATGTGGTGGTGGATGTGATGGTGGATGTGGTGGATGTGATGGTGGTGGATGTGGTGGTGGATGTGGTGGATGTGGATGTGGTGGATGTGGATGTGGTGGATGTGGAGGTGGATATGGTGGTGGATGTGGTGGTGGATGTGGTGGTGGATGTGGCGGTGCATGTGGTGGTGGATGTGGTGGTGCATGTGGTGGATGTGGTGGTGGTGGATGTGGTGGTGGTGGTGGATGTGGTGTTGGTGGGTGTGGTGGTGGATGTGGTGGTGGATGCGGTGGTGGTGCATGTGGTGGATGCGGTGGTGGTGCATGTGGTGGATGTGGCGGTGGATGTGGTGGTGATGTGGATGTGGTGGTGATGTGGATGTGGTGGTGATGTGGATGTGGTGGTGATGCGGTGGTGGTGCATGTGGTGGATGTGGTGGTGGTGGATGTGGCGGTGGATGTCATGGTGGATGTGGAGGTGATGGTGGATGTGGTGGTGGATGCGGTGGATGTGGTGGTGGATGTGGATGTGGTGGATGTGGATGTGGTGGATGTGGATGTGGTGGTGGATGCTGTGGCGGTGGATGCTGTGGTGGTGGATGTGGAAGTGGTGGTGGTGGATGTGGTGGTGGATGTGGATATAGCGCATACTTATGGCATGACTTAAAAAAAAGCAAGCTTGTTCTGAGACGCTGCGGGCTCTTAACGACTGAGATGAAATCAGCAGCATTCCTGGATTTCTTAAAGTTTGTCGGAGGGGGGCCGTGGGCTTTGCAGCACTCATGAGGAGGTTTTATACATGTTGGTTATCCATTCGTTGTGGGCAAGAGATGGGGAGATTACCAGTGACGGAGGGCGCAGACCTTTGCAGTTGTGAGCGCATTCAATTAATGAAAAAAGAAAAGGAGACACGGCCGGCCGTGAAACTGAAAGCACGGCCGGCCGGCCGTGAAAAAGCCTTTGATGCAGCAGGGGGTAATTAGGGGAGGAGAATGGCTGGGCTAAGGCAGAGCGCAAAGCCTTTGATGCAGCAGGGGGCGGAGCGGGAAGAGCTGCTGGCGGCACCAAGCTGACGATTTGATGCTGTGAACGCACATTTTAACTAATTGCGCTTGCGCATTGAGTTAAAAGTGCACATGCACTGCATCAAATCGCCAGTCTAGGTAAGCTCTGTTTAAGCCCCTATAGTCTCGCTCTGCTCAATGCGCATGCGCATTGACAGGCGAGACCTAAAAAGCGAACATAAGGTGAGACAAATAGACATGGGCTACAAGGTTTTAATCTGTAACTTTTGTACTGAACCCGAATTATGAAAGTAATGTACAGTTACGTCTGCCAGCCACTTTGGGTTACAGAGATGTATAGATTCATAGTTTTTCCTCACACCTGCAATTCTGTCTGTCAATCAAGCTGTGGCTTACAATTATTTTTTGTTGTGTTCAACTTCCTTGATGATGAATACGCTAAATAATGAAGAAAGAATGTATCTTATAAATGTACCCAGAACTCTGAGTTTAATGATTAGCGTTACTCATTCTATTATAATTGTATTTTATTGCCTGTAATGTCACTGTTTTTTAATCGGCCCTAATTTAGAATTGGAAGCCAATATTATAGAGAAGTTAAGGAGATAACAGAAGTTCTACCTTCCTGTGTTCCTACATTTCTCTCAATAATAACTGTAAACTTGTTGGTGGGCCATTCGCCCTAGAAGGGAATGTACCAAAAAGGCAGCCAAGGGAAAGGGAGTGAAGGTTCCTCTGCAATATATATTTGTTTTGCTTTGTGTGAAGCTGCTGTATTTCGTCATGGAGTTGGTTGGCACCCAGGAATGGTTAATAATCTCAGACATTTCTGAAAAATTGAAACTGAGTCTTCAATTGTGTCTTTTGTGGATCCCACTTGGTTCGAGGCATGTGGGCTGCTGAATTCATATCTTTAGCATAGATCGCCGCCTAGTGTTGGGTCCGGATGATTGCACATTGTTGTCCTGGAAGAGTCTTCGAAGTATCACGAGATAGGTGGCTCCTCCCCTGGACTACAGTGCGCATGGGCATCGACTCCATCCTCAGATTGTTTTTTTCCGCCATTGGGTTCGGATGCATGTTTGTTAACTCAAGTTCGGAATCGATAGTAAACTTTCTTTTTGGCCAAAAGGCCTTTAGTTATCGTCGGTATTGTCTTGCGATCGGTGCCAGTTCTTGTTTCAGCTCTGTTCCGAGCCGAACCTCCGAAGGAGCCGCGTGGCTTTTGGCACTGAAGGCCCGGTCGACGCCAGAGGCCTTATCGACGAACCATCATGGAACGGAGCCCGTTTGCAACTCCAAATATCCTCATATCGACGTCCACCCGGTGTGCAACAAGTGCCTGTCTCCGGATCACGATGAAGCCAGCTGTATGGCTTGTTCTCGTTTCCGCTCCAAGAAGACGATTCGACTTCGACGCGCAGCGCGCAAGGAGGCCCAGCAGACGGCACCTGACCCGGTGAACATTTTTGATACCGAAGAGGATGAGGGAGTCAAGCAGGAAGTTCGAGAGTATGATCCTGCATCGGACAACGACTCCAACTACGACGCAGATGTCGAGATGGTCGATATTGATAACGTCGTCGACGAGGTAGGAGACGACGATGTGGTCTTTGGGGCCGGAGAAGATAGCTCGGGCGAAGAGCAAGGCCCGATCGTTGTTACGGGGCCCAAGACCGAAACACTCAATAAGGCTCAGGTCGAGGGATCGCCACATGGCCTTACCCGAGATCGTACACTCAGTTCTACAGCCTCGCCTCAGGGCCCGGCTACGGACATTTCTAAAGAGCCACTGGTTGACCGATCGAAACCGAAAGAGAAAGCTTCGGTGTCTACTCAACCTCAAGCACTGGAGGCGAAATCGAAACCGAAAGTGCGTGTTGCTTTGGTCGGCTCGAAGTCCTCCGGACTATCGGCACCGACGAAGCAGAAAAGTGTTGTCGACCCGGTGAGGTCGCGGAAGTGTGTCGAGCAGAAGACTGTGACACAGAAAAAACTGGTCAAGGACGTCGACCCGAAAAAGTCGGTGCCGAAGGCCGTCGACACTGAAAAAGGACTCGGGGTTAGGAAGGTCCTAGATCCTACGCGTCGACCAGATAAGGCTACAAGCAGTACGAACCTCGAGCCCATGCCTGGCGGTGCCTCGAAGGAACCCGTCGAATCGACACGGCCGTCCGCCTCCTTCTCCAAGCAGGTATCGGAATCGCTGAAACGCATTAAGGATAAGGCTTCTCCTGTCGGATCGAAGGACACTTCAGCACCGAAGCCTCCCACTAAACCTCAAAAATCGTCGGCACCCATCCAGTTCACACTGCCGCCGAAAGTGGTACCTAAAGCCTTCGCCCCGAAACCGGCCGTCGAAGCGTCCAAGAGGGTGTCCACGGGGCCGAAGCCTACAACTGCGGACCTTGTCACGAAGCATCGACAGCCCCTGCTTGAAGAGCAGTCGAGGCAATTCATCGACGCAGACACGGGTAGACTTTCTATTTATAAGAGAAAGATCGCCCCTGAACAGCCTTTGGAGTCCTATAAAATTCCATTGAAAAAGAAGAAGGATTCTGCTACTTCACCTCTTCTTGTTGAGCCTCTTTCACCACATGGCCAAGACACTGCTCCTATCTCGCCAACTTACTCGGATGTGGAGACAGGAGAAGGTGACAATGAGGAGTACAGTTATCCTATGGACACTGATCCTGAAGATCACAATGAACCCTGGGCAGACGCTACTGACCCAGGAGATCCACACACTGCCCCAGACAGTCAAGCGTATGCTGCAAAAACCTAGCCTACTGAAGACTCGGCGGCGTTTAATGCGCTTATTGAAAGGGCAGCCAAAAATCATGATGTCCAGCTCCATGCTGACCCTACTGAAGTTGATTTTTTGTTTGACACCTTCTCCACCTCGGAGAGAACTGTCAAGACTCTGCCAATGTTAAAGGGTGTCTTAAAACATGCTGGAGACATTTTTAAAGAAAAAACCCGAGCTAGGGTGATTAACCCCAGGATTGAGAAGAAGTACAAGCCGGCACCTGTGGACCCTACCTATATCAAGGGACAGTTGCCGTTAGACTCTCTGGTTGTTTCAAATGCCCGGAAGAGGGCAAACTCGCAAACAACGGGTGATGCTCCTCCCCCTGATAAAGAATCTAAAGTGCTAGAAACATCAGGGAAAAGGGTGGCAGCTCAAGCGGCCAATATCTGGCGCATTTCCAACACTCAGGCACTCTTAGCAAGATATGACAGGGCTCATTACGATACAGTTGAAACCCTGTTACAACACTTGCCAGATGAATATAAGGAGGCAGCAGAGATGCTCATACAGGAAGGGAAGCTTATCTTAAATGCATCTATCAAGTGTGCGCTGGACGCAGCAGACACCACGGCCAGGGCAATTAACACAAGTGTAATGTTGTGCAGACATGCCTGGCTGAGAATCTCCGGCTTCAAGCCCGAGATCCAAACCACCATACTAAATCAGCCTGTAAACCCTGATCACTTATTTGGACCCGAGGTGGGCACCACCTTGGAAAAAATAAAAAAGGACACAGACTGCAAAGACTATGGGGGCTCTGCAGTCCCAGCAGTTTAGGGGTGGTTCTTTTCGTCGCTCAAACAATAGGGGAGTTTCCAGAGACCAGATGTCACAGCAGACACAATACAGTAAAGGAGGCGTGCAAACCACCTACAACAAACAAGGTAGAGGTGGCTATCGTGGAAACAGCACCAAGGGCAGAGGTCGTGGAAACAACAGCTCCCGATCCTCCGCCACTAACAAACAGTGACGCCTTGTCACTGCCCCCCGACCATGCCACACCAGTCGGGGGGAGATTGCAACAGTTCCTACCAGTCTGGACATCCATCACTACAGACAGGTGGGTGAGAAAGCTTATCCGGTACGGTTATTGTCTGGAGTTAACATCCACTCCGCCCAACATACCCCCAAAAAACCGTCCTATGTCCACAGAGCATTTGCACTTATTGCAGCAGGAGGTAGTCGTCATGCTGCAAAAAGGAGCAATAGAGCTCGTGCCTGTGGAGGAAAGAGGTACATGGGTGTACTCGCTGTACTTCTTAATCCCAAAAAAGGACGGGTCCCTCAGACCCATACTGGACCTCAGGCACCTAAACCAGTACATCCTATCAGAACACTTTCACGTGCTCACATTGCAGCAGGTTCTACCGTTACTCAGTCAGGGAGATTTCCTAGCAACATTAGATCTGAAGGATGCCTATTTCCATATTCTGCTACACCCATCACACAGAAAATACCTCAGATTCACCATTCAAAATCAACATTATCAATTCAAGGTCCTCCCTGTCGGAGTGACGACGGCACCCAGGGTGTTTACAAAGTGCCTGGCGACAGTGGCTGCACACCTACGGAGACAGAACGTTCACGTCTACCCTTATCTGGACGACTGGCTTATCCAGGCGAAGTCGGCCAAGCAGTGTGCCGCCCACATGTCCCACACCATTCACCTTCTTCAAGATCTGGGGTTTTCACTGAATTATCCAAAGTCCCACCTTCAGCCTGCCCACATACGGCAGTATCTGGGCGCGACAATAGATACTCTGGCGGCCAAAGCACAGCCAAATTCAGTGAGAATCAACAGCATTCAATTGCCGATACAAAAATTCAGACCACAACACTCGCTTCCGGCACGAGTGTTCATGCAGTTGATAGGCATGATGGCCTCCTGCATCTTCATAGTCCCGCACGCGAGACTACATATGCGTCCGCTTCAGGAGTGCTTAGCACGTCAGTGGAACCAGGCTCACGGACAGTTGAAAGACCTAGTGTTGGTGACCGGTCGTGCATACAACTCTCTACATTGGTGGAATCCACAAAACCTTTGCAAGGGCCGACCGTTCCAAGAGCCTGTGCCACAGATTATTCTGAGAACGGACGCATCTCTCCAGGGAGGGGGAGCTCATGTACTCCACTACACAGTGCAGGGACTATGGACAGCGCAGCAAAAGAAGATGCACATCAACCTTCTAGAACTGATGGCTATCTTCTTGGCAATGAAAGCATTCAAAGTGCATCTGTGCAACAAGGGTGTGTTGATCCGGACGGACAACATGACGGCCATGTAGTACATACAGAAGCAGGGAGGTACACACTCTCCACAGTTGTCTCATCTGGCTCAGAGCATGTGGAAGTGGGCCATTCAGAGAAACATCTTCCTCATGGCGGAACACCTCCCAGGCAAGGACAATCAGATGGCGGACCTGCTCAGCAGGCACAGCCACCAAATGCACGAGTGGGAGATACATCCATCTGTACTCCACCCGTACTTCCAGCAGTGGGGTCATCCAGAGATAGACCTGTTCGCCACAAAGGAAAACGCAAAATGCCAAAGCTTTGCCGCCAGGTTTCCACACCCACAGTCGCAGGGCAATGCGATATGGATTAAATGGTCAGGCATATTTGCGTACGCTTTTCCCCCAGCACCTCTAATACCTCTGGTGGCACGCAAGCTGAAGCAACACTCGATGACACTCATCCTGGTTGCTCCAACGTGGGCACGCCAACCATGGTACACCCCTTTTCTATAACTATCCGTGGTACCGCATCAAAGGCTGCACCTCACACCCAGGCTTTTGACGCAGAACCATGGCGACATTCAGCATCCAGATCCGCAACAGCTCAACCTGGCGATCTGGCTCCTGAGGTCTTAGAGTTTGGCTACCTCAACTTGCCTCCCGACTGTATGGATATCATAAGAGAGGCAAGAAAGCCCACCACCAGAGCATGTTATGCAGCAAAATGGAAGCGGTTTGTCATTTATTGTGCAGACCACGACATCAACCCGCTAGATGCATCTACTCACAACATTATTTCTTATCTGTTACATCTATATAAATGCAATCTAGCCAATGCTTCCATTCGTATACATTTGTCCGCAATAGCAGCTTATCTCCAAAACAGGCAGCACCTCTTGCTTTTCAGAGTACCTGCCATTAAAGCCTTTCTGGGGGGACTCAAGCGAGTTATTCCTCCCCGGAACCCACCAGCTCCTGAATGGAGCCTAAATGTGGTCCTCACCAGACTGATGGGTCCACCTTTTGAGCCTCTACTCTCATGCGAGATTCAGTTCTTGACGTGGAAAGTGGCTTTCCTGATAGCAATTACATCGCTGCGACGCGTTAGTGAACTCCAGGTACTAACTATCCAAGAGCCATTCATACAGATTCACTCCAACAGGGTGGTACTCCGTACTAACCCTAAGTTTCTTCCTAAGGTGGTTTCACAGTTCCATATCAATCAGACTATAGAACTGCCAGTGTTCTTCCAAAATCCAGAGTCAGTGGCGGAGAGAAAGCTCCACACACTAGACGTCAAGAGAGCTCTAATGTACTACATAGATAGGACCAAAGATTTTCGGAAAACAAAACAACTGTTTGTTGCCTTTTCGCCACAACACAAAGGCAACCCCATTTCCAAAGCAGGTATTGCCAGGTGGATCGTTAAGTGCATTCAAATTTGCTATCAAAAAGCCAAGCGCACATTAACAGTTCCCCCACGGGCCCACTCCACGCGAAAGTTGGGGGCCTCCATGGCTTTCCTTGGAAATATTCCTTAAGAAGACATTTGTAGAGCAGCCACATGGTCTACCACACACACATTTACAAAACACTACTGTGTAGATGTGCACTCCAAACAGCAGGCAGCTGTAGGGCAGGCTGTTCTAAAAACACTTTTTCAAACTGCTGCAGCTGGCACAGGCGGCCGCCGCTAATGGAGGGACTGCTATGTATTCTATGCTAAAGATATGAATTCAGCAGCCCACATGCCTCGAACCGAATATGCTACTTACCAGTATGCATCTGTTCTTGGCATGTAGGGCTGCTGAAATTCATATCGCCCGCCCTCCTCCCCGGCGCCTGTAGCGGCTGCAGCACTTACAAATACTCTTAGCATGGTCATCACTCACGGTGTTACACTCCATCTTTGCCACAATGGCTAAAAACAATCCGAGGATGGAGTCGATGCCCATGCGCACTGTAGTCCAGGGGAGGAGCCACCTATCTCGTGATACTTCGAAGAGTCTTCCAGGACAACAATGTGCAATCATCCGGACCCAATACTAGGCGGCGATCTATGCTAAAGATATGAATGTCAGCAGCCCTACATGCCAAGAACAGATGCATACTGGTAAGTAGCATATTCGTTTTTTTACACTTTGCCCTGCAGTATGGAAAAGAAAGCTTAATTTTTTCACATTTATGTAATAGACAACATTTGGAGCTACCTGCCAGTATAACAAGTTCAACCATCCTTTTCCTCATATTTATTCCAATCTGCACAAGCAACTCCATACTGGCTTACTTTTCAGAAAGTCCTGTGGAGACCGAGTGATATTGGGCATAAATACTAGGACAACCCCCATTGAAAGTGGAGAAGGTATTGTGTTTTTTCTTTCTCAAGAGGTAGCATGATGTTTGCAGGCTATTTTGGTTTAGTAAACGTGCACCACTCACACAAGCTACACACCCTGGGTTATTTCCGGCCTCTAGTTTTTTTTAAATGCATGCTTCTGATGGATACATCTCCCTATGGATTCCTCACCTTTTGAATTATCCCAATGTGGAACATTCCACAGAAACTTTTCTCCTCAGCTCTCCCACGTCAACGAGGATGTCAAAATGGAACGGCTCCGCACGCCACTACGCGTGACATCATTGGAGTCATAAGAGGACCTCGGCATGCTGATGTTTCCCTTTTTTCCACGCTGTCGACCTGTAACAGTTTTTCCCCAGTTTCTTAATTTCTGGGAGTTTCTTTGTTACGTGTTGTCATGACTTTGTAGCCATCAAGGATAACTACTCCAAGAAAATCAGGTTTCAAGCCATGCAGATAATGTGGGGGCCAGATGTCCATCACTGACCCCATGAAGACTGTTTATAGTCTTTCTTTGGACCATGACGTTGGGACGTGCACTTAGTGCAGGCGCATGAATCCTAAAACTCTGGTGTAGATGGAGGCCAAATCATTTATAGCCATGACCAAGAAGCAGAAAAGGGGTAGCAGGGGGTCAAGGACCCTTTCAAAGTCGCTGACTCCACATACTTCGAGGGCGTCGAAGTAACATAAGAAAAAGCGTCGCCATGGGGGGGTGGAGCTTGCCTGACCTCAAGATGGCTGCGCTCTAAGCGAGCTCTGCTAGACATCGTAACTATCCGCCAGGATTTTTGTCATCCGAGCAGTAAAATACATACCTGCTGTCGCCCTAAAGAGCGCTTGTAGGGAGCTATCCATTGGAGTACTCATTGTGCCCCTCCGATCAGCTGGAGGACTCCGAGGCGAAGCGGACTCTCGGGCCTGTCACTGCCCAGCAGTGGAGCCTAGCACCGGTGACGACGAGGCGGAGTGGCCTGCCGTGGCCTGGAGAACTGAGGCCTTTTTATCCTTCGCGGCTGAGGAGGGAAACCATCTGGCCCTCTCGTCAGGCTGTGGATCTGGCTTTGCATGGCCCCTTGGTGACTACACTGAGCTTGGACGTGAAGCCGGAGCAGGGTGCCGCGGCCTTACATGCTGTTTGAGCAGCGGCCTTGGGACTTGAGGCCGGGTCCTTGCGCCCGTGGAGGTATGGAGTGGGCCCCATGCACAGACATCGATCAGCGGTGAGAATTGTGCCTGGATCGCTGGCGACTGTGCGAAATCCCGGTAAGCAGCCTGAGGGGCCTGGCACGGCCTGATTCGGATGGAGAGCGCTATCTGGTGTCCCCTGTGAGCCAACTGTGGGCTGCTGACTGCCGGAGTCTGGCTACTTCAGTCACCGCGCTGTGTAGACAGCGATTTGTACCCTGCTGCATCGGTCCCTCCCCTGGCAAGGTAACGGGCTGCGAGGTGGGGGACCGGTGGGATTGCAGTAAGCCGGTGAGTGTGTGCCTCAATTACAGGATCTTTAATCGATGCCCAGGTACCAGAAGTTAGTCTGTGGAGCGCACATATTCTTCATCTGGCTGCTATAGACTGCTGCGCTCAGCTGTGTTTCTCAGCTCGATCACCTATTGTGGTTGCGCCCGTCGAATTTGGTTAATTAATGGACTCTCACAGGGATTGCTCATCTTACTAGGCACGCAATTGCTCTCGCTCTCTTGCAGGAAACCCATTTGCCCACAGACAGTAAAATGCTAACGTGCAGACGCTTACTTGGTCCATTTCACACGGCAGGGTTTCAACACATGCCAGGGGGTGCTCACTTGGGTCAACCCTAGATCAGGGATTACGTTGGAGGCGATCGAGACAGACCATGGGGGCAGGTTCGTCATTTCTAGATTCAGCGGGATCTGGATATGGATCTGGTTATCGCTAATATTTATGGACCTAACTAAGATAATCCACAATTTTACCAAGATTTGATGGAGCGTCTGAGACTGAACACCACACTGCCACAATTTTGGTGGGCGGTGACTTAAACTACATGCTAGATCCGCCATTGGAACACTCCGGTGCCTCTGTTCGGTGCCCTTCGCTGTGGCCAGAGCTATCACAGACTCATTACTCAGCCCTTCATGACCTCCACACCAGAATCGGCTACTGGTTTATCTCTAGATCTCGGTATCCTCGGATACGTGCTTGCTCGATTCACCTCCGGTCTTATTCTGAGCATTCCCCAATTGTGTTGGACATTTTTTGTTGGACTTCATCAGCCCTCTTGCCCTCTCATCCGAGAACTACATTCTACTAGGAGACCTCAACTTCCACCTGGATAAGAAAAACGACAACACCACCACCCTTCTGGACAACCTGGCCAATCTCGGACTCAAACAACTCATTGACACCCCCACCCACTCTGCCGGACACACGCTTGACCCTATCTTCACCTCCAGCAAGCACATCTCCTTCGATCACACCACAGCTCTCCATTGGACGGACCACAGCTGCGTTCACTTCCACTACAAAAAATCCACGACCCATAACCCCCCACAACCTATTCCCCGAAGAAACTGGAACAAAATCACCACCGACCAGCTCTTCACGTCGCTTCAACAAAACCCCCCTCCCAATTCATCGGACCCAAACCAAGCAGCCACCAACCTCACACAATGGATCACCCACAGCGCAGACGAACTAGCACCCTTGAAAAACCATCTAATCAAGCAAGGTAACAAAAAAGCCCCCTGGTTCAACGATGACCTTAAGAAATCCAAGAAGTTCTGTCGGACTCTCGAGAAAACCTGGAGAAAAAACCCTACCACTGACAACCTAGCCACCTTCAAGAACACCGCCCCCAAACACCACCAACTGATCCCATCCACCAAGAAATCAGCATTCAAGGATCGACTCGACAACAATGCCCAAAACAGCAAGGATCTATTCAACATCGTCAAAGAATTCACTAACCCCTCCGCAGGCACTAACAACATCACCCCCTCCCAAGACCTCTGCGACTCTCTATCATCATTCTTCCACAACAAAATCGCCGAAATACATAACCGCTTTCAAAACCAATCCGAAGATCAGCCCACCCCACCCACCTCTGAACCAAAACCCCCCTCTAACAACCTTTACGCCTGGAACCCAATCACCACTGAAGACACCATCCGCCTGATGAATTCCATCCACTCCGGATCGCCAACCGACCCATGTCCCCACCACATCTTCAACAAAGCAAACTCCATCATCGCACCCCATCTCTGAGACGTCATCAACTGCTCCCTCTACTCCGCCACCTTCCCGGAAAACTGGAAACATGACGAACTCAGCGCCCTTCTGAAGAAACCCACGGCTAACCCAACCGAACTTAAGAACTACCGCCCCTTCTCGCTCCTCCCATTCCCCGCCAAAGTCATCGAGAAAGCAGTCAACGATCAGCTCGCCGCCTTCCTCGAATCTAACAAATCCCTCGACTCCTCTCAATCCGGCTTCCGAGCCAAACACAGCACCGAAACCGCCCTCATCGCAGTAACAGATGACATCCGAACACTACTGGACAACGGAGAAACAATTGCTCTCATCTTACTTGACCTCTCCGCAGCCTTCGACACAGTCTGTCACAGCACCCTCATACAACGCCTCAGCAACATCGGAGTACAAGGAAAGGCATTGGACTGAATCATATCGTTCCTCACAGAAGAACCCAGAGAGTCCGCCTCCCCCCTTTCAAATCAGAGGCCACCGAAGTTATCTGCGGCGTACCACAAGGTTTATCACTCAGTCCCACCCTCTTCAACGTATACACGAGTCCTCTCTTTTCTATCGCTCGCCAACACAACCTCAACATCTCCTACGCAGACGACACCCAGCTGATCCTCTCCCTAACCAAAGACCCAATCACCGCCAAAACCAACTTACACAAAGGAATGAAAGAAGTAGCCGAGTGGATGAAGAACAGCCGTTTAAAACTAAACTCGGACAAAACAGAAGTCCTCATCTTAGGGCCATCCCCCTCTGCCTGGGACGACTCATGGTGGCCACCGGCCCTCGGAACCGCACCCATACCTACAGACCACGCACGTAACCTGGGCTTCATCCTGGACTCCTCCCACTCGATGACCAGACAAGTCAACGCCGTCTCATCATCTTGCTTCAACATCCTACGAATGCTCAAAAAAATCTTCCGTTGGATCCCCACCGAAACAAGAAAGACGGTCACCCACGCCCTGGTCACAAGCCGATTGGATTACGGCAACACCCTCTACGCCGGAACCACAGCCAAACTACAGAAAAAACTCCAACGCATCCAAAATGCCTCAGCCAGACTCCTATTGGACATCCCTCGGCATGCTCACATTTCTGGCCACCTGAAAGACCTTCATTGGCTCCCTGTCAACAAGAGAATAACGTTCCGTCTCCTCACCCACGCACACAAAGCCCTCTACGACCTAGGACCCGAATGCCTCAACACGCGTCTATCCTTCTACACCCCCCCCGCCAACTACGATCGTCCAATCAAGCCCTCGCCGCAATTCCGCGCATCCACAGATCCACCATGGGAGGAAGATCCTTCTCCTACTTAGCGGCCAAAACCTGGAATTCTCTCCCCACTCACCTCCGCCTCACTCAGAACCACCTCTCCTTCAGAAAGCAACTAAAAACCTGGATATTTGATAAGTAAATCACCCCCATCCCTCAAGCGCCTTGAGACCCTCTGGGTGAGTAGTGCGCTATACAAATTTTGGAACTTGAACTTGAACTTGAACATTGAGTCAGCAGAAGAGGCCTGCCCCTTTCATGTGGCGGTTCCCGCCATATTCGCTGCTAGACAGCGTTTTACTTCCGAGATGTCTGAGGCCATAGAGAATTTTTCGAAACAAATATTGGTTCTGTACGTCAGTTTTCTTTATAGGTGTGGTAGACTTTCAAGGTCTACATACGGGGGATAACCATGGCCAAACACTCTGGGGTCCTCCGATCTCTCAGAAGGAGATTGACTAGCCTGGAGAAACGATTGGCTGACCTGCGAGAGGCCTTAATGGGGAGGGCGACCAGGCCGCGGAAGAATAAAAAAACAAAACTCTGGAGGAATATTACAAAACCGCGGACGATTAGGTCAAACATATGGGGAAATATGCAGTTGCCAGAACCTATGGGGAGGGAGAACGGCCTGGTTTGGCCTTACCAGCCCTGTTGAGATATAGAAGGGAGTCAGCTGGTGTGACTGAATTGCGTACAGCGAGTGATGAGCTACTGAGGGATCCTACCGAAAAAGCAAACTGTTTCAACCGGTACTATTCAGACCTGTACCGCTATAGAGCGACAGCTGATGAGGCAGCGAGTTAAGAATACTTACAACACATCAGGATGCCGTGATTGACGAGCACAGGAAATGCCTAATGAGGCTGTTAGATGCCAATGAAGTACTTGCTGCACTAAATTCAACGCTAATTGGAAGCGCCCAAGGCAGGATGGCCTGATCGCTTTTTACAAGGAGATTAAGGAGTTACTTATCCCACAATTAATTACACTGTTCGAGGAGATGGGTGAGGAGGGGAAGATGCCTCCCTCTGAGCGAAGCCTTAATAGTTACATTATTAAAGTCAGGAATGCCCCCCAATGAATGCTCGTCTTTTAGGCCTCTGTCTCGTCTCAATGTAGACACCAAATTATTTGCTAACATTTTAGCTAACTGACTGGCCCCTCTGGTGCTGCTTTTGGTAGGACCTTGGCAGGCGGGGTTTGTGCAAGGGCATAACCTGACTTATAATCTTCGGACTGTGTCTGGAGCATATTAAGCCATTGTCCACAGCTGCTGCCATATTTCTGGACTCAAAAAAGGCCTTTAAATCTGTCGAGTGGGCCTTCATGCAGCTAGTACTGAGGTAGATGGGTGTGGGAGATGTCTTCCTACAGCTAGTGGGTGTCCTGTACAATTCCCCTAAAGCCAGGATAAGAGTTGAGGACTCCATCACTACCCCTATCAAGATCTCAAGAGGTACTCGCCAGGGCTGCCCCTTATCACCTTTACTATATGCACTACTGGCGGAACCCTTGGCATGTGCACTCAGGGAGTACCATGGACACAGGGGTACGTTGCCCGAGATACAACCTGATAGTATCAACCTATGCTGATGATACGCTTTTGTACATCAGGGATCCGGAGTACAATCTGTCTCCGGTGCTGAGGGAGGTGGTAAGATATGGTGAGCTCGCAGGTCTTAAAATCAATTGGACGAAGTCAACTATTTTTCTATTGACACCGGTGATGGAACCTATCGAATTAGATTACCCACTATTGGGGTCTATATTTGGGTATGAAAGTTGATACAAATTCCGAGGTGATTTTCAGTGAGAATTATGACAAAGCAATTGTTAAATTAGAAGATGTGGAATACTAGATCCGCTTACCCTTGCCCATATTGGGTTGCATTTCCCTGATAAAAATGGTGGTGCTGCCAAGATTCTTATACTTGTTTCTAAATGTCCCGACAGGTGCTTTCCGCACACTTCTTCAGAGTCATTAGATCATTTATGGTGAAGTTAGCCTGGGCCGGGAAACACTCACGTGCCAAGTGGGACACACTCGCACTACCCTACTCTATGGGTGGCCTTGGAGTCCCGCATTTAGAATTATTCTATTGGTCGGCGCAAAGTTCACGTGCTTACCACTGGGTCCACCGGCAAGCTGGCTTACCACACTTGCAGATAGAAAGGGTAGTGGCAGCGCTTTCCTCCCCCCCCGACACGGCTGTTTCATTCTCCATCTAGGCGCGCTGGTGTCTTAGATTCTGTTAATGCTACTACTCATGCATGGCAGAACCTGTTGAAGAGGCAGGCAGGCATTATCCTGTGTTCCCCTTCGACCCCGGTGAAGTGGTGCCATTGGTTGCCAGTGTGTAGGGAAAGGGAGGTGACTCACGCTCTAGCAACAATTAATATTACCAAAATTGGGGATTTGTTCTCTGATGGCGCGGCATACGGAATGGGCTGAGATTGAGGCTGAGGGATACGATTTCACACCATTCGCTCGGTTTCATTTCCACATGCTGTTCGTGGGGTACTAGGGGAGGATGTGTTGGAGCCACCTGAGGTGGCCTCCTTCTCTTTCCTACTGCTCACTGACTCCCCCTGTAAGATAGTCTCCAGCATTTACAACATAACACAGGACTATCGTTGGAATCATTTCACTAAGGCTAGGTTGGAGTGGCAAAATGATCTTGGGGAGGCTGTTGACAACATTTGGCGATATTGCTGTGAGATCATGCAGCATGCTTCCTTGAATGGGAGACACCATCTCATTCATTTTAGGTTTCCCAATAGAACTTTTTATACGCCTGTTAGGTTGCATCGATATGGTCTCCGAGATACTGCAGAATGTCTGCGATGTAGAGCCAGTCCAGCTGGGTTCCTGCATATCGCTAGGCTGTGCCCGGAGATCGCGAATTACTGGAGATTAATATTTCAAACACTGAGTGAAATCACTGTCCTGCCGCTGGACCCACTATTGGCTCTACTGGGTTATTTAAGGTAATTGCGGGAAGGCGCTCTTCTATTAGTGGACATGGGGTTATTGCTTACAAAACGCAAAGTTGCGATGCGATGGGCCCGAGGGCCAGCGCCCTCTGTTACTGACTGGTCTAAAGACATGGTATATGTAATATGCAATCGAAATTGTATAGTGAATTACTTCCTCCCCAGATTGGACCTAAAAGCTTTTGGGGCGTGTATCAGAGCTACTTGGCCAGAAGGGAGACTAACGAGTCTGGGTGAGTGGGCCCGGCTTGAGAAGGTGGGCTTGCTCTGTTGATCGAATTGTATAGTATCCTGTTCTTCGCTTCATGTGTTGATATTCTGCAAATGCTGGGTCTCGCCAGAAGTGGCTTAAGCACCGTTAGTTGGATAATCATACATTTATAAGCTCCTGATGGTGTAGATGCAGCTCCATTTTCTGTACTGGTTAAATGCTTCGTATTCTCTTTAAGATTGTAAACCCTGCTCAACCTAGATGTACCACTATGATCAATTGTTTTTTTTTTGTCTTTCTTATTTCACTGTTTGTAGAAAATTTTCAATTAAAAAAAAAGCGTTGCCATGGCTCTCGCCTTTGCTCATTGAAGGATGTGACTTCGAAGTCTGTGTCTCCTTATCCCAGACATCATCAAAGGGATGAGATCTCTCCTTCTTCTTCACCTGAGGGAACTCCGGCCCCGTCTCCAGCTCCAAGAGCAGGGACTCCATCGGCTCCAAGTGATGCAACGCCTCCACCTTTGCCGAAGTCGACCACTCCACCTCTGGTTCCACGGTCTCTGGCGCCGCAGCTGGAGCCGAATTTCGTGCTTCTGGAGCAGCTTCAAAGCCCATAGTACTGGATCCGATGTAGCCTGCTTTCCCGACTCCAGGTTTGGATCTGTTTCATTTTTATGAATGCGATGTTGGGCACGTTCCCCAGAGCAGCAAACCCTACTGGTGCGCCTGTTGGCCCCATTGTTCCCTCCCTGGGAGGTTTGCCTCTTCACTTTCCTCGGGCACTTCTCATGCCTATGGCTCCAGGGAGTTGGCCTCTTCTGACACTGAGATTTTCGACACGTTCAAATCTTTGGAGGGCCGAGTACCACTGCATGGTTCATCACTGGGGCCGTCTGGTTCGGACCCAACGCCGACTCGACCGGGATCTACTCCTGTTCCTGTGGACCTCTCTTCGACGGTGATCCTGAAGTCACTGGCGCTGGGTCTGGTGCCGACGATGCCTCCTCCGAGGATAAGGTCTCGGAGAGAGGCACAAAGACTATTGGAGAAAGAAGAGTACCAGGAGGAGCATGGAGAGGCTGAGGAAGGTGAGATGTTGGATCCTGACCCAGGTTTTGAGGGTTTACAGGAGGCGAGTGGCCTGGACACCACTCCTGAATGAGAGCTTTAATATCCAAAGGGTCTGCTGACGCAGGAGGTGACTACTTATCATGCTGCGATAAGGAAGACTGTGGATCTCTTGGAATTGCCTCTTCCCGTGTCAGAGTTAAAGTCTAATATCCTGATGGAGGTGCTCCATTCTCCTTCCGCTGTTTCAGAGCCTCTACTTCCCATTGACAGAGCCCATTCTCGATGTCTGGCAAAAGCTTATGTCTGCTTCAGCAGTTTCCAGGACTGTGGCAAAGAGGACAAGGGGCTCCAGGGTATCCTGCTTTTCTGTCAAGCCATCCTTCGCCCGAAAGCTTAGTTGTCCAGGATTCTTGGTCCTCGAGGCAGTCTGCAGGTTCCTTCCCATCTGCGCCTGTAGATAGGAAGTCAAAATGCATGTTCTCGTCTGGGAGTATGGCCCTCAAGTTGACGTATGGTACATGCCTTTTGGGTTGCTACATCCATGCCCTCATGGAGTCAGCAAGGAAGGTGGTCCCAAAATTGCCCGAGGAGGTGCAAGGGCTTTTTTCTAAGGTGTTGGCGGATGCCCAAGCTGCTACCTGCTAGGTGATGGTCTGATCTGGACACGGCCGATTCAGTACCCAGGGTGATGGGATCATCTGTGGCTACTAGGAGGCACACTTGGGTGTGTGGTTCAGGGTTCTCTCCTGATGTCCAAGCTACTTTACTGGATGTGCCATTAGATGGATCTCACCTCTTTGGGGCTATAGCAGATTTGGCGCTCCAGCGCTTTAAAGACAGTAAAGCTCATTGGGTCTTCATTCTCAGCCCAGTAGCTTTGGACAGTTCCGCAAGTTTTGTGGCTTTGGGAGGAATTTGTCCTTTTGTGCCAGGCAGCAGCAACAATAAGCTATCCCCTAATACAGATCCCATAGGGAAAAAGGAAGAGGTCGCCTGCGGGGTGCTGCGTGACAACAGGTCTCATCCTCGTCTGCCCCCCCCCCCAACTGGTGCGGCAAGGAAGCAGCTCAAGCTCCACGATCCTAGAGCATACTTGTCCTGTGGGAGGACAGGTGTCCCATTTGGAGGTCTGTTACTACGCATATATGGGTGTTGAACATAGTAGAGAATGGGTATGCCCTGCTCTTCCTGGAGTTCCCCCCTGCTTCCCTTTTCCATCAGTGCTTGTGCTCAGAAGAGCACTTTCTGCTCCTCCAGCAGGAGGTTCTATCATTGCTGCCGAAGGGTGCAATTGAGGTACTTTCCAGAGCAGGAAGGGTTTAAGCAACGGGAGAAATTCAAAATGTTTACCCTGGCTCAAGTTCTTCTTGCGCTGCAGAAGGAAGACTGGATGGTTTTGATTGATTTACAGGATGCGTATTTTCACATTCCCACCCTGAAGTCGCATCAGAAGTATCTCAGTTTTACAGTCGGGACGCAACACTATCAGTTTGCGGTCCTTCCGTTCGGCCTCACTTTTGCACTTCGGGTCTTCACAAAGGTGATGTCGGTGGTGGCAGCACATCTCAGAAGGTTGTGAATTCCAACTGGCTGCTCAAAGAAAAGTTGCCAGAGATGGTGTTACATCATTTGCAAGTAACAACACAACTGTTGTTCGACCTTGGGATTTTCAATAAATGTATTCAAATCTTACCTGATGCCCTCTCAGCGCAACCTGTTCATAGGGGCAGTACTGGACCCTACTGTAAGTCATGCCTTCCCACCTCTACAGAGGATTCAAGACTTCAGGTTATGATTCCACTTTTTCCGAATGGAGCAGCTGTTCCAGTCCTGAAGGTCTTGCGCCTTCTAGGTCTCTTCACTTCCTGCGTACTGTTGGTCACCCATGCATGCTGGCATATGAGGGCCCTCCAGTGGTGCCTCCCCAGATAGTGGTTTCAACACAACAGAGATCTCGAAGAGGTGGTCAGAATCTCCAGAGACACTGCAGCGGAGCTGTTATGGTGGAGTGTTCCAGGCAACCTGTCTCAAGGGAATCTCTTTCAACCTCCTCCTCCAGTGGCCACAGTAATAACGGATGCCTCCACTCTAGGGTGGGGAGCCCATCTGGGGGATCTGGAGGTCAAAGATCTTTGGTCTCCAGAGGAAAGATTGTTTCACATAAATCTTCTGAAATTGGGGGCGATACGTTTGGCTCTCTAGGTCTTTCTTCCCTCCTTTCGTGGCCAGTCATTTCAGGTCCTAACAGACATTCTACTGCAATATGGTACATCAACAAACTGGGAGGAGTAGGGTTCGATCTTCTTTGCAGAGATGCTCTGAGACTCTGGTGCTGGGTTCAGGACCATCAGATTTGTGTGATCGCGACTCATCTGGCCGGAGAACTGAATGTGCATTGCAACAGTCTCAGTTGACAGTATACGACCGTTCACGAGTGGCGTCTCCATCTGGAGGTGGTCCGTCACATTTATGGAGTGTGGGGGCTTACTCAGTTGGACCGGTTTGCCACTCACGAGAACACGCACTGCCCGCCAATCTGCAGCCTCCATTCTCCCATGCGGGAAGCGTTGGGGGATGCGTTTCAGTTAGATTGGGGCTCACAGCATCTTTGTGTTTTCTCCCATTCCCATGATTCCTCGAGTTCTGAGGAAGATTCGTCAAGACCGGGCCCAAGTCATATTGATCGCCCTGGATTGGCATCAAAGGGTGTGGTACACAGACCTTCTTAACCTCTCGCTGCACCCTCCGCTCCGTCTACCTCTTAGGGCGGACCTCTGGCAGGGGCAGGTTCTACACACCCACCTCCAGAGCCTGCACCTTCATGCCTGGAGATTAAACGGGTGAACCTGAGCTCGTTCTCTGTGCCATCAGATTTTTTGTATGTTACATTATTGGCCAGAAGACACTCTACCAAATCTGTCTATTCTGGTAGGTGAGCCAAGATTGTTAAATGGTGTGGAGAGAGATCGATTGATCCTTTGCAGGCCTCTTAGTTTGCGGTTCTGAGTTTCTCTCTTTCCCTAGCGCAACAGTTTTGTGTAGTAGCTACTGTTAAGGGCTCCTTTGTTTTCTAATAGGTCTTACAATTGTTGTTTAAGCTTTAGTTACATACAAGAGGTAACGTAGTGTCTACAGCCCTTCTGAACTGATAATATCAACTGAACATGCACATCTCTTTTCTTAACAATTTTATACTTTCATCTATTAAATCTCATGCCAAGCTAACTCTTAAACTTCCCAGCCCCTCTCCCTCTTCCCATGTCAATGTTATTTCCCCTAGAACGTTCCGGTAGTGTCCACCACCTTTTTCCCCTGTCGGTCTCCCTCGTATATGGTATCTAGGGGTCGGTTTCACCTATACTGTTCTGCTCAGTCGGGTGCTAGGGGTGTCTGTGGACCCCTCGCATCTGCTATCATTGTTGCCTAGGCTCTCAGATCATCCTCCAAACTTAGCATCTCGTCTAATCTGCTTCATTCAAAACCGCCTCTGTAGTTGCCCATTCACATACATCTCTCGTCCATGCCTCAGTCTGCGGTGGGGTGGGGCTCAGCCATGCCATGGCAATTCGACATTTTGCTAGTACGAGCCCCAAAAGTACAAACTTCCTGCTTAATTTTTTACTGTTAAGGGCTTCTTGGTTGCCTTGTCGGTTTTTCTCTGTTTAACAGATTGACCCTTGTTGTTTAAATCTTCTAGAGTTAGGAGATTCATTAAGGGTCTCACAAATAGGTCTCCTCATAATCCTTTTATCATACCTCAGTGTAATTTGAATTTGTTTCTCAATTTCTTGATGGGTTCACCCTTTGCAACCAAAAATATTGTTTTAAAAGCTAAGAACCCTAAGGGACAACTATGTAATGGTTCAATCACTTCCGCTAGGAGTTGCTTGCTCTTAGCTCTAAGTCGCCTTTTAAATCATTCCATGCGGATAAGATGGGTCTTAATATCAAGGCTGCTTTCCTGCCTAAGGTCGTCACTCCTTTCCACTTAAAGCAGTCCATCACTTACCCACTCTCTATCATCCACCTCACCCTTCTAAAGAGGAGTAGAGATTTCATCGCCTGGCCCCATGAGGGTCCTGGACAGAACCAAGGACTTCAGGTTGGATGATCAACTCTCACATTGGTTATATGGGCAAGTTGAAGGGCAAGGCTTTCTACAAAAGAACGATGTTCAGGTGGATCATCCTCTGTATCAATATATGCTATGCCTTGGCCAAGAAGGAGCCTCCTGAAGGCATTCAGGCTCATTCTACCAGAGCTAATGCTTGTTCTTCAGCTTTAGCTAGAGGTGTCATTGTTGTGGACATCTGCAAGGCGACAACTTGGGCCTCTTTTAACACTTTTGTGGAGCACTATTGCTTGGATTCAGAGGCAAGGAGGGACAGCTATTTTGCACTTTCTGTGCTGCAGGATGTTTTGGTATAGGCAGGCAGGCACCCTCAGTGATGGATCCACAGGCAGATGTATCCATCAGAAGAACAAGTTACTTAACTCCTATTACGCTTTTTCTGGTGGGTACAGTATCTGCGTGTGGATTCCTCACTGACCCACTCTCCATAAGGGCGCAATGGCACATCCACCTTCGCTATTCCTGCATAGTCAAGGTGTCTTTAGAGAGCTACTTGCCTGCTGTGCCTCTCTTCACTCTAATACGTTGAGTCCCAGGAACACACAACTGTATCTGGGACCACCATCTTCATCCAAAATCCACAGCAGTGCCAACATGGGTCTTGGAGCTTCTCATAGGGCTTTAACTCCCTCTTAGTATCCTGAATGATTGGACATTTTCAAACGGTGTGCAGGAATGTTCCTCTCCCTTTAGGGCATCTGGTACATCCGAGGGTTGATCTACTGTCCATTTTCCAAAGTCTATCTAGTGTATAGTAGATCCTGTGTAGGTATTTCATTTGGATCAAACGTATGCAGGTAACGCTTGTAAGAACCCTGGGTACCCTTCGTGCCTCACTTTATTTATTGTCATACAGAATCCTCAGGTCCTCCTGCCAGCTGGCCCTCATGTCCTTCATGGGGAATGGGGCATTGGTTTCAGGGCCTGGTACAACCTGGATATCCCATGGGTGCCTATTGGCTGTAAAGTTAACTTAGCCTCCAGGGGATTGAATTCAGAATGGGCATTAGATTCTTTCTCAGAGGTTCAATGATACTATGTAGTTGTAGGTAGCTGTTAAACTAACTTATGTTATGTACAATCCTCTCTAAGCTCATCATCTGATTTTAAGGATGATCCAAAACCCCCTTCACCCAGTTTAGATATCCAGATGCAGTCCTATTTCCTAAAGTCACACACTCTGCTGCTTCTAGTCAACATACCCCAAGCCAAAGTGGTCTCATTTTAGGCGTTATCTAACAGTGAATATGGCATTTCCCCAGGGTTACCCTCGTGACCTCTGGAAGGGACGGTGGGATCCGAGAGCTACAAATTAATTTTGATGCACCCTTGGCACCGAAACCCTCCAGCTTCAGGCAGTATGTAGGTTCCTCCCTGTCCCTAAAAGCCTGTCACTTACTGCAACCATGTGAAAGGTCCAGTAACAGACCAGAATATGAGTTGCTCCTAATCCACCGCCCGCTTTCCTCCCGTTATGTGGATGGCATACCACTTTATTAAAGGACACTGGAACCTGCTTGCCTTCCCAGAGTTAGGACCTATAGAAGGACTGCAGTCTCCCAAAAATTGTAATTGGGACTGCAAGTTGAGTTTTCTGAAGGATATACAGCCATATAAGCAGGGCCATCATCTTATAAAGGCCAATTCTGCCAAGCATAGAGAGCGGCAGTGAGGCCCATCTCTTAAGAACCTCGGCCCATCCTTTCTAGGATTGGAGAGATATTGAGATCCCAGTATTGTTTTTTTTTCTTTTTTTTATAAACCTTTTTTTTATTGAAAGCAAGGCATGATCGATGAAAATATCACGGTTCATGTACATTGGCAATATTATTACACTACAAATATTACTTAAGAAATAGCGGTCACAAACAATACTTTCAGTCCCCATTTAGACTTATTCAGGTCCCATTTACAATATCTTCTCTCGATCTTGGAGGTTCACATATCTCACCTCTGTGAATGTTCCATTGTCCCCAAACTTGCCTCCATTTATTCGGGCACCGCCTGACTACATATATGGACTTTTCCGTGACCATACACCAGTCCATGTCTTTGCCCCAGTCCTCGATACCCAGTGGGCTCTGAGCCCTCCACATTCTTGTAATATTGCGTTTTGCCACCATCAGCCCCAAGGTAACCCAAGTGCGCTCCCTGGAGTTTAGGTCGGTAGGGCCCCAGATGTTTAGGAGGGCAAATTTAATGTTACAGCCGATCTGCTGCCCCAACACTTCTTCCATGAGGTTCGCTACTACCTCCCAATATCTCTGGATAGTCATGCATTCCCAAAGTGTATGGATAAAGGTTCCCATCTAATAGACAACACTAAACCCCTAATGCAATAATCACATCATACATTACTAAAAAACATAAATGTCGCACGGAGGAAAGTATAAATTCTTTTTCAATTTTTTTTTCCGTATGTCTGGCAGTCCGATGCCTCCATCGAACCAACCCAGCGTAAGCTGGTGTCGCGATACGAGGTGGCTTACCCG
Organism: Lissotriton helveticus; assembly: GCF_964261635.1. Classification (NCBI taxonomy): domain Eukaryota; kingdom Metazoa; phylum Chordata; class Amphibia; order Caudata; family Salamandridae; genus Lissotriton; species Lissotriton helveticus. The sequence continues at coordinate 1,872,459,425 of NC_136059.1, read as the reverse complement.
CCCACAGCAGGTCTCGTATGATACAATCGATTTCCCTAAAGTATGAGGGTGCAACGAAGTGTGGAGTATTATGGAGAGCATATATGAACCTGAGATCCCAGTATTGTTGATGATGCACTGGAACATTCATACCTAGGTAGTTGATAGTATTTTGTTTCTCCTGCAGCTGCTTTATTTTTCCCCAGGAGCAGGACTATGAGATTATGACGACAGTCATCCTGCGCAAAATCCGGAACATAAATTCCCAAAGGACCATGGCTTTCTTAGAGTCCAGTAGGACTGAAGCCAGTGAGTCATTAATCTCATGGTATCTTTCAGTTGCCACATAGAGCCGCCTAAGACTGTGCTGAGTGGCAGGCATAAAGCCATTTTGATCCTCATGTGCGACAAACGTAATGGCCCTCCCCAGCCTGTTGGCCAAAATCTTGAGCCCATAACAAGATGGGTCTGTAGGTGATCAGGAGGTCTGCTATGTCATGCTTGGAGAGTACGAATATGATGGCTTGAGTTAAATCCTTGGGCCGCTCTCCAGCCCCACAGAGTCTCTCTATGGAGGCGTAGTAGATGTGGCACCATTACTGAGGCTAATAGCTTAAAGAACTCTCCTTCATACAAAGAGGGCACACTATTTCTTTTTTTATGTATTATCTTGATTCTCCAAGATTGGCTGTTTACTGGTAGTAACATTTAAATCTTCAAATATTGCCTTTTGTTAAGGACCACATCGGTACCAGCAGACATATAATAATGTGTAACACTTTTGCAAGAAAGATGTTAACATTCAAGGGTTGTTCTATAGTGGGGTGAGCAGCAGCAATTGCTATAGTTATAAAAGTGCTACAACAGCTGTACCAAACACCTTTTCTGCCTTATCGCACCATATTTTATGGAATTCGTTTTTGCTGGTATTATTACAGTGCACTGTGATCCTGAATGTCCATGTCACGGTGCCTACTGTCATTAAACGTACTATTAATTTGGTTACACTAAATTCCCTTATTTAACTCTGCAGTTAAGCCGTTGTAGGTTAGTGCAGAAAGTGCCCCAGTGGCGTCAATGTTAAAAAATATTGTTTATGGGCAACAATGTATTTTTCCATCACCCTTATATGGCTACAGAAGACATCATGGTGTCTAAGTTAAGATACACTATTAATCACTTGTGACCTATGGTGAGGAAACGTAGTTATCCAAGTAGTACACCATACTTCTATACTTTTGGTTAGTCACCTCCAAGTTTGCTTTGCTTTGAGAGCCTACAGGGCTGAATGCTGATGGTATGAAGGTGGAACATACTAAAGCAAAGTATGTCCACACATTGAAAAGTGGACAAAGCTTTTGTTGCTGTGTAGGCCAAGTTAGTTTTTCCTATGAGCAGGCCTAGTTCTTAATATTATTGTTAATGTGGCTTAGATGGAAATATAGAAACTTAATTCAGTTACTTTTCTCTCTGTAAAAAATCTATATCAGTGGCGAAAGTACATTTTTGATAAGTGTAATTGAAATGTAATGTTAAAAAGTGCAGTTTGTGCTGTCTGATAGTAAACTGGAATTAAAACCAGTTAATTTGGCTGCCTCCGCACCAGTGACTAGAATTATCAGGTCAGGTTATATGGGAACGACTGGCTTTCTGAATGACAACGAAGTTACTTCTGGGAACAAGAGTGCTACATCGTTGTAAACACTGACGACTTTTTAGGTATGAGTCACCTTGATGTGTACAAGAACATCCGGCAAGACAGAAGGCTTCACAACCGCATTCCCTACAAGTGAAAATCCCAATTGGACATCCCAGGGACAAAAAATCTGTTCAACTCCAGAGCCCTTTCAGGTGTTCCTCTGTGCCCACAGCACAAGGGGTGTTCATTTCCTTTGTGGGGATGCCTAAAAGGAAACCCGGGCTCTGGGAATACGAATAAGCTAGGGCCAGCTTAAATGCAGGGCTCTGAGAAGACTTACAGTAAAGGGAGAAACTAACTGTTTCTACAAGAGGTACATTTTTTTCATGAGAAAATTGCCCTAGTGACATGATTGTGCTTTTATGCACCATTGGCCTTAGACTCCTAATCCTCTATAAGTTTCCTGCCATTTAAGAGCAAGCGGTGGTCCCTCGGACCACTGCCTGCTCTTTAAAAATGAAAAGAAAACTTTTCCTTTTTCGTTTTGTAAAGCATCTCGTTTTCCTTTGAGGAAAAAGGGCTGCTTTACAAAAAAAAAAAGATTACTTTATTTAAAAGCAATCACGGACATGGTGGTATGCTGATCTCAGCAGGCCACCATCCCCGTGATTTTTGCGATCCCTGCTCATTAATATTCATGAGGTAGGTCATTTGCGACCCCCTAGAAATCGCAAAAGGTGTGCTAGAAACGTTGATACATGGCATTTTGCGCTTCCCTAATTGCGAATCCTTGTGGATCAACTAGGGAATCGCAAATAACTATTTTAATACACCTGGCCCCTAGTTCTTTTCCCCGTTTTGTGCTGGGTTATTCACAGGATCATGACAAATCCTCTACTTTTAGGCAGGCATCAACCTCCTTATGGTACATTTGGCCCTGATACCCAGCTATTTCTTCTGTATGCCCTGAGAAATCATGCTTCTAGATACTGTAATAAAGGGGAAGGCCTGGATTGGGAGCGAGAAGATGCTACCTACTCTTTTAGAGTTTTAGCCACGCCGTTTGCATTTGTCTACTTTATTTAAATGCACCTAAAATAAATATAACCAGCAAAAAGAAAGCAAAGGGAGTTACAAACCACAAAGCCAGTGGTAAACAATGGGCAGAATGCATTTCTAGGTCAGATTTCAGAATGGCTCAAAGAAGACTTTAGCAACCAGACAGTGGCATAAGTTGCTAAAGGGCTAATGTTCTGAACTGATGCTCTCTCCTCAGAGCAAAATCTAAACAGTCCTGATCCAAGGAATATGGTGGACAGTGTGGCAGAGGGTCATATACCTTAATTAAAAAGAAAGAAAAAAAGAGTTAAAGAGCTGAAGCGGATAGTATTTCAAACATTTCATTTTATAAATGGAAGACTGTAGCCTTCAAGCCCTCTACCTAACAATAAGACAGTTGTTGGGATGCAGAGGAACTCCCTGTGCATTATGGGGTGGACTACAAAAATGGCGAGGAGGATTCTGCTCCGGGCCAGGACACTTCTGCCCCTAGGTCACAGCTCTGAAGGGCTCCGGGGCTTTGACACATTGGGCATTTCTGCCATGGGGATGCAGTTACATAGAAGTGCGAACGAAAACATGAGAAGATAATGAATAGGTGGATGCGGTACTGAGGTCTCCCCCATAGAGAGCTCACCTTCACCCGCGTTATTAGATGTAAAATGCCATTTCACTGTGCCTATTATCCATTGTCCGAGTAACTGTGTGTATGGTAAGAGTCATAAAGTTTGGTGTTTGTACGCTGTGAAAAAAAAATCTCAGCCGTTGGCCTGCTAGCTGGCAAATTGTGTGTGCTGTTATATTTTGCTTTTGAAATGAATTTTAAAACGCGTACAATATATAAGCTTAAACTGTACAGGAGTAATGAGCTCGAAAGTTAACTCCGTTGTTAGAGTAAGATGTCCCTGTGCAATTTTTATCAAGTTTGATGCATTTTATCAGATAACGCCTGCACCGGCAAACCAAAGTATATTGCAGATTTGCTGTTTGTTTTGGTAAACAGATTTTTTAATTGTGCCTGCATATTTGTTTTTCTGCTGAATAACTTATTGTATATGGCTCTCATTAAGGAAGCATATTGCTAATTTTACTATGATGTGCTTGAGTCAATTAAAAATTTGATCATACTTAGGACTATAAAGACTAGAATTATGTTTGAAATACAAGACTCTCGATTGGTTTGTTTTCCTGCTATCTCTATCCACTGATTACAGTTAAACATTGACAGATTGAAAATTAATTTGCACAATTGATTTAATATTTTGTTTTCTTCTTTTTTTTCTCCTATTTTTAAAACAGCTGGTGAGTATTTATTTCTCTTTTTTAACCAATAGATTATTATTTCTGGGTAGCGAAAAATACTGTGTAGATCTTTGGCAAACAATAGAGAGTTTGAACACAGCAGGCAAAATGTTTGACTGAAAATTGTTTCTATATTTGCTAAGACTGACCATCTCCTCCTTTTCCCAATCAATGGAAATCAGTCGCCTTGTGGTGCAGCTGAGATGTTTTGTATAAAAATGTCAACATTTCTTGAACCAAGTAGTCGGTAACCATCTGATTTTTTTGTTTGTTTTGTTTTGAGCCTCAAACCCCTCTCCACATTGTTTCCACGTTCATATTCCTGTTTTCTCAGTGCTTTAGTTTTTACTCAAAAAGTATTGCCTACATACAGTGCATTTTACATCTGCCCTCCCATGCAAAAACGGTGGCCAAGGGTAGCTTCTTGTCCAAATAGAGCATACTTTAGTCCACACATTCTATATCTTCTTAATATCACGTTTGTGCAGAAGTATACTTCCTGAATTTTAGGTTTGGTATTAGCTTGGAACTTGTGATTTTGCTAAAATTACATGTATATGATACAATTATTTATATGGGCGTTCACACCGCTTTCTTCATTCTTTGTTCCGTGCTCATTTACGTTTTTCTTCAACTAGCTACTTTATACAGCATGGGGTGAAGGAAGAGCTTTCGTCAGCTATTGGTTGAAAGGTCATATGGGATGGCACCCATCTTAAACCTGTATTCCTATTCCCCTTTATGCCTCTATTCTTAACAAACAGTATTGTCAGAGTTAAGCTATTTATCAAAGAATACTGTTAAAAAAATTCAGAAGATGAAGTTTTGTTTTAAGTGGTCAATTTGAGACATCCACAAAAAATAAAGTATGGTAGATAATGTTGACAAATCACCATTATTTTCATCTTTATGAAACCCTGAGTGCATGTATAGCCATAGAAACCTTATAAAAGCTAATGATGAAGTTTCCATTTCCAAGCCCTCTATCACTCTGTGCTTCATCCTGATGATCATTTTTAATAATTTAATTACATCTGGTTTTCAGGAATAGTTGATGCCTCCTCCACAAAACCGATTGGGAACTTAAATGGGATAATGAACAAGCCATGTATTTCTCTGGCATTGAAGTTAAGCCTATCAAATTAATGGAAAACCTTGAAAAACACCTGAAAGCCAATGGCTTTAAGGGGCTACATGCAAAGTCTACTCGCTCTCTAATTCTTCTAGTTGTAAATATTTGAAAGAATTGATGACATGATTTCTTTCAGACACCTGGAACGTTCTATAGCCAGGCTGAAGATGTCTTACCTTTATTTTAACAGGACAAGGGAAACCCAAAAGGATTAGAGCTAGGGTCCTTGGGCAGTAAGCTATTGTACAGAACAGAGGACCCTAGTGATTAAGGATCAAGCGAATAATAGACATATACTGAATAGTATATATGACCTCTGTCCAGCCGGACAGGTATTTATTTTTCAATTTTTCTGTTATATTTATGAATATAGCACTTATACAAAAGTGGGCACAGCCTGTGACCCACAGAGGACAAGACAAAACAGGTGACAAAACAATTATGTAAAAACGCACAAAAGCGGTCTGTACTATTATTCACTTTTACAGACTAGGATTCATTCATAGCAACCCATTGTTTTACACAATTCGTAAGTTCAAACAAACATATGGTGCAGTAGAGTCGACGACGTTTCGATGCAGTTAGAGAATACATGCATCATCATCAGGACAAAAAGTAATATGTCGTGTTTGTCTTTAGAGTTATTTTTCAAGTTACATTACCCCTCATGGAAGCATAATTTCGTTATTGCAATCCAGGGGGAATCAATACAGAAATGCATAACAGCATCGCCCATAAGAGGAATAATGCGGGAAATTAGAATGGTGGATTGATGCTCGTTCTAGCGGCGGTCCAATAATCCATAATAAAAATCAATTCAGTTGTGCATGATAGCCGGGCGGTGGGGTTCTGGCGGTGATCACCTGGATTGCAATAACGAAATTATGCTTCCATGAGGGGTAATGTAACTTGAAAAATAACTCTAAAGACAAACACGACATATTACTTTTTGTCCTGATGATGATGCATGTATTCTCTAACTGCATCGAAACGTCGTCGACTCTACTGCACCATATGTTTGTTTGAACTTACGAATTGTGTAAAACAATGGGTTGCTATGAATGAATCCTAGTCTGTAAAAGTGAATAATAGTACAGACCGCTTTTGTGCGTTTTTACATAATTGTTTTGTCACCTGTTTTGTCTTGTCCTCTGTGGGTCACAGGCTGTGCCCACTTTTGTATAAGTGCTATATTCATAAATATAACAGAAAAATTGAAAAATAAATACCTGTCCGGCTGGACAGAGGTCATATATACTATTCAGTATATGTCTATTATTCGCTTGATCCTTAATCACTAGGGTCCTCTGTTCTGTACAATATGAAGATGTCTTACGTCCTCTTTTAGCAGGAAACACATGGGACTTTTCAGTCTATTGATAGAGAGCTAATTGTGGGAACTTCTGTGCCTTTGAACTGCAGTCTGCAGCTGACCAGAGGATGCATGTCTGTATTCTGAAGCAAAGGGCATTACGATCAATGCTATAGACTTTTTTTTTCCTCCTCACACTTCAAGACAACTAATCTTCATATGGGCTGACCATATCACATAAAAGTTTGCCTCAAAAAAACCAAGAGAACATGATTGCGGTAAGGAAATTATAAGCCATGAGCGTAGAAACACAGGCTAAGCTCCTGGTGCCAATGATAGCATGCCACTGTTATTAGAACATTGCCTTCTTTTTGCATATTTCCTCTTGCCTCTGTGAGGGAGGAAGTGAGTGATCAATGGTTATTTTAGGGTGCATTTACTTTGGTCGCCCTCTTATCTTAAGCTTCAATAAAAAAATGGATCTTTCAATAAACTTGGATATCTCATTTGTGGGGATCATCCTAGCATGACTGTGATGCCACTGCATATGTTCCCACCTATAAGGGCCTCATGGAAGTCTTGACTGCATTGAGCTGCTTCCTTCTCGGAGGCTCTCGAGAACCATCTGGAAATAACAGTACCCTCTTTCATTAGCAAGTAAACACTTTACTGAGCTGCAAACCTCCCTCTTCTTCTGTAAAGTATAAATGCTTTCCTTTGAACAAGCAAGCCATGCCCATTGAGGTTCAGTATGTTAGTCAAAATTCACTATTATCTTTTTATGATGTCATTTTCCATTGGGGCTGGCAATCTTGCAATTTGCAGTTTAGCTCCTTTTGAGTTGCTCATCCTCTGTTCGCCCCCTCTGAAAATGATTGGAAGATGTATAATTTTAACTGAGGAGGGGTAACCTGCTAAACCTTGGGTGATATATTTCTCTGATGCTGTGCTCTGGGTTCTACAGCTGCCAGGCTCCTCTTTAAAGGCTGGACGCCACCTCTGGTTTGAGATTTTCATGAAGGCTAATGGGGAATCAGGCAGGAGTTTGTCGCGTTTAGAGTGCTGCCTTTTTGATAATTATTAACGTGATATAGTGTTTCCCTACATCTGAAAGGTTCAGTGGGTTCTCTTGTAGGGGATTTCCATGTATAGTCATAAGCACTTGAATAGTCCCGCCCATTTGCAGGGACCACAGAGCATTTCTTTTAGATATATCGTCTTAAGTGGATATTATTCGCCTTTCTTTAGGAAGGCCTGAAAAGAGTCTTGAGAGAGACAATAATGCTGCCTAAATATATAGGCTACACTGGCCGCATCTTCATCTTAAAGTGAAAAAAGGATGCCAGTACACTATATTTTGTGCAATATTGTAGTGTTTAACAGAGGAGAATACCCTTCACAAAGCTCCTTTTTTCGTGTTCGAGATGAGAGAGGACAGAATAGCCCCATATGCTGACCTTATAGGTCTTGAAAATAGAAGCTGTGCCTTTAAGAACGTAGAGACCACCAGTATCCCATCATGCACAGCTAGTGGCAGTTACTTCCTTTCGTTTTTCCGGCTCCTGCTAGCAGGACCCTGGAGCATTGAGCTCAACCGATTTTTTTTATTTTTTTTTGTTCAGAATTTACTTCTGAATCTTCCAAATAACTACTTCACTCGATGTCTTTGGCCATTTCCCCACCTTTTTCTTTCGGGGACTTGTACAGTTTTCACTTAAAATGCCAAGTGTCCTGACTGTGAGGATCAGTCTTGGCTTCCTTTGTACCACAGAGTGTGTATACTCTGCCTGAAAGTCATGTTCCTGATTCTTGTAAGATCTGTAAGACTTTCTCAAAGCGCACACTGCGTGACAAAGAGAAGATTCACCTCCAAGGAGCAGCGGAGCTGTAAAAACAGCAGACACAGTCTTCAGGTGGGACTTCATGGCGAGGAGAGGGTCAGTCCACGACCAGAGCTCTGTCTTCAGCCTCTGGAGGGCTCCCCAGCAGAAGAAAGGCCGAAAAACGATGCCAGTCCCTGTCGAGGAAGATGACCTCAAGAGGAAGTAGAGCGCTGACCTGATCGCCGTCGACCCAGTGCTTAGGGTTGAAAAGACGTTGACGCTCCATGTCGAGAGGATGTTTAATCCGATGCAGAGGAAACCTACTACAGACAGTGACACCTCGCAGGTCGCTGTTGAGGTCCTTATCAGCGTCAATTCACTGGCACCACAGTCTATTGCCAATGCACTCCCGCCGCCAGTTGATGCCAAGACATCGATGTCGAAACAACGTAGAGATGAGACCCACCGTTGAGGCGGTATCCATGTTGAAGGGGATGGAAAGATTTTTTTCAGTGACTTTGTCAGCCACTTCAAGGCGCAGAGAAGACTAATCTATGCAATGGATTTGGATTATTCCTGGACCTAGTCTCCGTCTTGGGATGTCCGCTCTCCAACGCCAACGCTTCCTCCTCAGCATCCTTCCTCTCTTCTACCAGATGCGTAACCAAGACCTCCAACATCACCTCCACCTCATCCGCTACCACCTCCACCACCAAGGTCTAGGTCTCATACTCCACATCGGTCTCACAGATGAAGACTCTCCTCTACTCCCTCAAGACGCTCCCATTGTCGGTGCCATGAAGATAGGTCTCATTCAAGACATACCAGCGATATCTCTGCCTCAAGCAAGGGAAAATACACACCAACTTCCCTCCCACACACATTTCACCAGTGGATGACATCACAACCTTTAAAGAGGTTCTGGTGCGGGATGCTTCAAAGTTAAATATCCCAGTGTCCATTTCAACGCTGACGACTTCTGTAATATTTGAGACCCTACAGCACAAAGAAGCTTCATGCCCATTGTTGCCTCTTTTCCAGGTCTCCTGGAGCCTGCTGTGGAGCTTTTTCTGTCACCTTCAAGGTTCAGATGCTGGCATTGCACCAAATGTACCCTCAGTTACATCAAGGGGATTGGCTATGTGCTATCAACCTCCAAGATGCATACTTTCACATGCCCATTACCAGAAAGCATTTCAAGTTCTTGAGGTTTGCGGTGGGGCACAACCACTGTCAGTACCGAACACTTCCTTTTGGCCTGTAGTCAGTACCCAGGACTTTCTCAAAATGCATGACGGTAGTTGCGGCCCAGCTAAGAAAACAGTGTTTGTCTATCCCAAACTAGATGATTGACTAATCGAAGCATCCACGTCTCAGGGGGCTCAACTTCACCTCAGTTAGACCTCCAGCTGGGCCTTCATGTCAACCATACAAAGCCACCTCGATCCTAGTAAAGTTCCTACAATACTTGGGGGCCTCCATCGATACTCTCAAGGCACGTGTGTCTTTCGGAGGGGAGATGTTTATCGATCCTACGGAAGGCTCTGGCTCTCATGGCAATCTCTCAGCCAAACATCAGGATGATCATCTCACTCCTGGGCTCGATGGCCTCCTGCATATTCCTCACACCGAATGCAGGTCTCCACATGAGGCCACTACAGGAATGCCTAGAAGACCAATGAAACCAACGAACAGGAGATTGGTAAGACAGGATTTGATTGTCTTGGCTTGCCCTGTGGTCCATCAAGTGGTGATGCTATCCAACGAATCTCCTACAAAGGATCCCATTTCACAAGGAGATACCTGTTCAGGCTATAGTCACGAGTGCCTGCTCCAAGTATGAGGAGCCCACACAGGCCACCTTCAAATTCAAGGCAAATGGTCGCACAGAGAATAAAAGAACCATATCAGTCTACTAGAGCTACGAGCAGTTCATCTGGCTCTGAAAGCCTTTCAGCCATCACTCCGCTCCAACACCCTTATTGTTCAGACAGACAATACAACATCAATGAACTACCTCAACAAGCAGGAAGGCACAAGGTCCGGACCCTTATCTCTGGAAGCCTAGGCGATCTGGAAGTGGCTTTTGGCCAGAAATCTCACTATTACAACAGCTCCGGTCCCAGGTGTTCAGAATGCTCAGGTCAATTCTCTCAGCAGGCTACTCCAGGAAAAGCCCGAGTGGGTTTTAAACGACGACATGGTCCACGATATCTTCGGAAGATGAGGTACTTGTTCACCACCGCAGAAAATGCCAAAGATTCGCATCGAGGTACTACCAACCGGGAACCCTGGGGAATGCCCTATGGATCAAGTGGTGTGGCAGATTTCTCCAAGCCTTTCCACCAGTTCCCATAATCGCGGCAGTCCTCATCAAGCAGTCGCAGCCAAGGGCCAAGATGATACTCCTAGCTCTGGAGTGGCCACAGCAGTGGTGGTTCACGGGCCACCTTCATCGGTCTGTCCGTCCACATCTTAGGCTATTATGCAAAACAGGTCTCCTGACAAAGTTTGAAGGCCAGATGGTGTGCCCCAACCTCTCCTCCTTGAATTTGGCAGCATGGCTCCTGACCTAGTACAGTATGGACACTTTAACTTCCCTCAAGACTGCATGTAGATCTTCAGGGAAGCAAAGCGGCCTTCCACACTGTCCTGTCATCGAAGAATGAGAATCCTTCCTCTTGCCAGGAAGAGGTCATCCTTCCTTATTTGCTTCATTTGGCAAACTCTTGCTTTCAATATTCTTCCATTAAGGTTCATCTGGCGACCATTACTACCTACAAGAAATGCCCTTCACAAACTTCCTTTCTCAGAATTCATATCATCAGAGATTTCCTGGTGGGTTTGAAGAAGGTTTTTCCTCCCATTAGATGTCCTTCTTCTCCTTGGGAGCTTAATATGGTTCTCTCTCGCCTTATGCAGGAACCTTTTGAACCCATACATAAGGTGTCTCTTCAACATTTTCCTTGTGGCTTTAACATCTTCCCGGAGGATTAGTGAAATCCAGGCACTTTGCTGTCCAGAGCCATACACAGTGTTGCAAGCATCCAAAGTATTCCTGAGAACTCATCCAAAATTCCTCCCTAAGGAGGTTTCGGATTTCCATGTAAACCAGACAATCTCTTTACCTACCTTTTTCCAACACCCATCTACTCCAACGGAGAAATCCCTTCATTCACTGGATTTTAGACGGGTTCTTCAATTCTCTTTGGATAAAACTAAAGATCTACGGAGATCTGACCAATTATTTGTAAATTATGGCTCCTTCCGTAGAGGTCTAGCGACTTCTAAGCAGGCCACCTCCTGATGGATTGTTTCGTGAATCCTACCTGATCAAAAAGCTTTCAAATCTATTGCTGCTTAGCCTAGAGCGTATTCTACCAGATTAAAGGCAGGTACTGCAGCTATGTTCCCCAACATACCCCTTCCAAGGATAAGCAGCAACCTGGAAATCAGTTCATACATTCACTAAATACTACTGCCTGGACTCGAATGCCAAGGCTGATGCTCAAGTAGGGAAAGCTTCCCTTAGGACTCTTTTTGCTTAAATCTGTCTATCTTTATCCTCTGTCTCCTCCACCGCGTTCTTTCTGGATGGGCTTGCTAACATATTCAAGTGCTTATGACTATACATGGAAATCCCCTATAAAAGAAGGAACAGTTTCTTACCTGTAACTCCAGTTCTCTTCTAGGGGTATTTCCATGATGCAACTCTCCCGCCTCCCCTGTAAAATAGACATACCGATCCGGACATGAGACATACATTCTCTTCTTATCGCCCTCAAAAAGAACTGAAGTAACTGCCACTAGCTGTGCATGATTGTATACTGGTGGTCTTGTGGGTTTTTAAAGGCATAGCTTCTATTTTTAAGACCTATAATGGCAGCCTATGGGGCTGTTCTGCCCTCTCTCATTTGTATCATGAAAAAATGAGTTTTGTGAAGGGGATTCTCCTGTGTGTTAAACACTACAATATTGCATAAAATACTGTGTACTGGCATCCTTTTCTCACTTCAAGATGAAGATGTGGCCAGTGTAGCCTATGTATTTAGGCTGCATTATTGTCTCTCTCTTTCTCAAGTGTCTTTACAGGCCTTCTTGGTGAAAGTCGAATAATATCCACTTAATAAGATATATCTAAAAGAAGTGCTCTGCTGTCCCCACATGTGGGCGCGACTATTCAAGTGCTTATGACTTATCATGGAAATAGCCCTATGGGAGAATTGGAGAAATAGCCCTATGGGAGTAACTGTTCCTTCCTCTGCTGCCCACCGGATTTAGAGCTGAGTTTCTGCGCTCACCACTACAGTTGATTCCACCTTCAATAGAGTTCGTGCTGCATTTCCGTTCCTTACTGCACCTTTGGAATTTTGCTGATCCTCAGGAGACTTTGCAGAGCCGGGGTGAGAAAGGAAAGACTGTTAGTGTTTCATCAGGGTCTTTCTTAGTTTGCTCGGTAACTCCTCCCCTCATTGTGATGCACCTATAGTCTTTGGTAAAAGTGCAGTTACAGATGGCGATATTTTGCATCATGGGCTGTACTTCTGCTCAGCTCTCACCTTTATCATTTTAAGAGACTATGAAAAAGTGACAATATATTTGCATTGCTGGGTTGTTGGAGAGAGCCTAAAGACTTCTTTACTACAAAGTGACATTTTATGTTATGTTACAGTCACTTATGTAGCTGCATTGGTTACTTTCTTTGTAATGTCTTCAGAAATGATCAGCCTGTAAACTAAAACTTGATGTGGATTATATAAAGCAAATCTTTGGTTGGAACAAAGGTCTACACAGTATGCATGGTGTTAAAGCAACCCTATTCTGAACAGCGGACTGGAAGAAATGGTTAACCTCTTTACATTATGATAGTACTTACGAGAAAGCAGTATGCCTAAAAATATCGAAATTATTTATTAAGCTGTAGTTGCAGCAGCATTAGAATCTTAATGGCATGCGATTCCTGACAATTTTTTTCACCTTCATATGCAGTACCATTTTACCTGAACTTTGGACTCTGGATCCAACTCCTTGTTAATCGTTCCTCCCATTAATTTAATCATTTTGCCCAGTTGTATGTTCCAATTCCAGATGGAGGAGCGCATGATAACAAGCATGCATTGCAGTTTTGCCAAAATTATTACAAATAAAGATGTGCGTTGTTACCTTCCTAAATTCTGTTCAGAAAAGGTATGCTGCTAAGTGTTCTTTCATTTGATTTGTGGCGTCCATACAAGACTGTCTGTGTGTGTTTGTATTGTTATTACCCTCCTTTTATTTTTATTATGGTCTTCATTGAAACTGGTTTAAATACCTTTTTGAATGAATCGCCTGTATATGATTTTGAAACTTAAGAATAGAGTAATTTTCTAATTCTTACTCTGCTTTTTACACTTTCCAGAGTAAAATGTCTTTGCAAAGTTGGAGGGAAAAGACCAGGAAGGCCAGTCCTTCTCCACTGTTTGCCTTGCAGTCTAACTGGGAATGTTTTGTTTCACCTCCTGCAATAAAGATTTGTTTATCTTAAATCTTTGTATAGTAAAATACCACTTGTCTTTTTGACGGGCGCCACTTGTTTGCAGAGCGTTTTGCAAATTAACCTGTGCTGGGTGCCAATATCGGGTTAAAAACGGTTTGAGTCATATTGAATGATTAACGGGTAAATATGATTGTCCAATAAAATGTTCTGAATGTATTTGGTGGTGTCTGTTTTTGTCTAGCTGGGTTAGCAGGATTGGGCTAAAAGATTTCGGTTTTCCTTAATATTGGCGGGGTTGTTTTAGACCCCTTTGCTTCGTAGTATGTTAATTTGTATATTTTTTTCTCTCAAAACGTATGGGCTGCAACTGTCAAGCATAGAAATGGATCCTAATGGGCTTTAAAGCTTTATTCTGTTGCATGTTTACTTTGTTGCTGCTCTAATTTGTTTTGTTCTGGAAATCAACTAACATAAAAAGTGTGATTTAATGACTTACTGCATGCACCTTTCGTAGATTTTCCTGCCCCTATGCTCACTTATCACTGCAGTTGTGTGTTATCTTATCCTGAATGTCTATAAGACTTAACCTGTCTACATTTTGGTTCTCGAATAGCATGTCTTAATGTAAGTAGTTCAGAGTCTGTTGAAACAACCTAGCGTGAGGGTGAGGGAGCTTTCAAGTGCAAGAAAAAAAGGAGTACAAAGGGCAATCCTGTATTGGTCAGCCATCATCTAACGTATTTAATACGTTTCTTTCTTATAAGTAATTTCAATATGTACAGTTTAGATAGTGATTTTTGTTATTTACTAATTCTTATATGCTTCTTGCGCACAATGTAACATTTTCAACTAATTTGGGTTCTAGTATCAATTAACTAGAAAGCAAATTTACATCAGTGTTCCAGAAGTGAATCTGATTTCATCACGAGCCACAATGAAAACAAAGCATGCTGTTATACTTAACTGTTTTTCCTATAGTAAATGTATGCTTATAATCTGTGTGGTAATCGCTTGCTTTGAACTAGATATCTCACTAATAACGGAAGTCATTTTGAAGTAAACCACATTCCTTACCTTGACCAGAAATTTGCTTTGGGTGGAAGTCCTCCGGTGATTCGTATGCACAGCAAATTATGTTCTTGAGTTAACCGTTCATGCATGCTAAGGCTGTGCCGATTATGCTTTTCGCTGCCTCATCTAAAGAGCACAGCAAATAATTCTTGTGCTGCTGTTTATTCACACTTCGATCTCACTACTGACATCTATTGAAATATAACCTGTGTACTCCAAGTGAAAATCTTCGAGGGCACAGTAAAGTGAGGGGCGATGCAGAATCCACCATTAGTCCCTCATGGCCGTCATCTATCTAATTAAATATGTGGTCTGCTTCAGAGCGGCAGTCGAATCACGTGGAAAATATGGTCTAAGGACAATGGGTTAATGCTGTTTGGTGTTTGCTCTGCAAGACTTGCTTCATGCTTTTTTTATGTTGTTAAATAAATTCTATAAAAGGTGAGGAGGATGCTGGGTTCATGGAAACTCCTGAGGTGAGTGAAGAGATCGAAGAAGTTACTACAGTTGAAGCTGTAGCAATAGTAACCGAAGAAGTTCAATCGAAGGACGAAAGCTACAAAGAGGCAAATTACACAGACGAAGCTAAAGCTCCAGTGGAAGGCATACCTCTTACTGCAGACGACGCAGTGGCACCGCGGGAAGAAAACGCCACCTTGGAGGAGGTCCATGAACAAGGTTAATCTATTACATAGCTTAGAATTGAAATCCGAAAAACAATCTGTGGTAGCCGTTTTCTCATCTTTTTACGGAACCATTTCCTGAATTAGAGGCATTGTACTTATTTTGCCAATATGTTACACCTGTAGGGAAAGCATAATGAACTTCCAATATTCAGTTAAGTGTTGGCTACTGCAAAATGACTGATTGCGAAGCTCTGCCTAGGAACTGTAACACATTGTTACAGTAAAATGATAAACCTGTTTGTTTGCGCTGTAGTGTGTGAGGAATTTTAGTATGCATCATTGGCAACTTACTCTGTTGATGTATATTCCGGCTGTATTCAGGACGTAAGCGAAGCCTGCTGTGTTTTAGGAGTTGGAATATAAAAAAAACACTGAGTAAGACAGTTTCTTGAATAAACTGTTGAAGAAACACAATTATCAAGTACTGTATAGGTCTGGTAGGCTTCCAGCGGAGCGAATATTTAGTTTAGGTCTCGCCTAGGCAGCGCTTGCGCTGCCTCTTCAAGAGTACTATTCCGGATATGAGCATAAAGCTCCACCCACTTTCCACCCATCTTTTTAATTGGCCCCTGTCCTTTGTAAATGGTGGGTTTTCATTGGTCAATAGGCTTAGAAGTCCCTCCTTAGTACCGCCTTATCTCTTCTTGTAACCTCCCATGAGGACACCCCCCTGGTACATGTGTTGTTACTCCCTAGGTTTTAATTACAGCCTCAAAGCATTAGTTTCTTAGAGGGTTTCAGGCAGGACACATGCTTGGTCTTAAGCAAGGCTGGCAGTGGTTACTTTACTCACTAGAACATCTTACATTTATATGAGACCTTTTATATATTTCCCTTCATACGCTCCACAAAGAGTACAACCTAATCCGGAAGTAATATAATTCTTTTCACATTTCAAAGCTACTCATTGTACATATGGATATAGCTATCTGAATGTACTTGTGGTACTCTCTCGCATGCAATGCATTATGGGTAGGGTGGATTTACCATATCTTCGGCACTGTGCAGCACCATATGTGACATCTTTTGGCCACATATGGTACTGCACTCTGCAACATGGCTAGGTAAAATAAAATTGGGATTTATAAAGCCAGTAACACCAACTCCAACAAATAGGTCTTGAATTTGTTAAAGTTAGAGCTGTTGGTGTTGAAAATGACAATGTTAGTAGTGCTATGCAAATCTAATAACTCAAAGGCAAATTAAAAAAAGTAAAATACATTGTTTTCAATGCCAACAGCTCTAACTTCAACAAATGCAAGAGCTTTTACATTGCAAATGCTTATTTTAACATACTTCTATTCAGTTTCATACCTCAAGTTAGCCCGTCACCTCTCTTATTGTCTTAGTGCCCTGAAACAATTTTTGGGCTTATTCTGAGGTCAAAGTATCTTGTTTATCATAATGTTTTCTTTGTTTTCTTTGTTTATTAATCAGTTTGTGTAGGAATTTGTAACTTTTCCTATACATATTTAGGAAAACTGATATTAACAGTATTGTGTCTAGAAATTCATGTCAAAGGTCTTTGAGAAGAACCACTGGCTCATCCTTAAATTTGAAAGACCTACATTTATGTTCTCTAACCATCGTTCTATGTAAATATTCCAAATATAGTTATCTATTTTTTTCAAGTACCATTGTTCCTACAGATACCATTTAAAAAATAACATCCTCTTTAAATAAAGGAGGAGGAAAACTGTGGACTTTCCAGTCAATATGTCCCAGGAGTTAAGTGATCATTGGACAAAGCAAAAAAAATCCTCATTCCCCTATCCAACTCTTAAAAATCTTCCAAAAGTCTGTTCTTCCGACAAAAAGTGTCCAGTTGACATCTTAAGCAATTGCAGCCATTATTTATTCTTGGTCTCAAGTTAATGACCTTTTGAAAAGAAAAATTATTTATTCATTTTCACTCCAATGCCTTTTCTAGCTAATACCAGCTAGAATACATTTTTATTTTCATAAATCGGATTTACTGTACCACAAAAGAAAACCAGTTTGACACTTAGCTCTAGATTTAGCCTGAATGTAGAGGGTAAGCAAGTGCCCACAGTAAAGTTGGAGTGTTGCATATTAAAAACATATGGAAGTTATCTACATTCAAAATTGATGACATTTCAGACATGGAACTTATGTTCTTTCTCCCAATTTTGCATTATTGATCGGGGTTCAATCGATACTGTGGAGTAGTCTGTGGAGAGTTAAAGAAGGGTTCTTTAAGTGATGCGGATTTAACAATAATGTATTGTGTGCTTATAGATACTTGTCATCAATCCCGTAACTCTAGCACCTGAAAGTATTTACAACATGGCTGTCCAATAGAGTCATCGGTCATTCTGTGGCCTCACATACTACCCCTAAGCCTCCTTTTTAGGTCTCGCCTAGCGACGCAGCGAAGCGATGTATTGTTGTCGACTTTAGTTTGGAAGGGGGACAGGACATGTGCACGCGTATGGCAAGAAAGGAGATGTGCACACGTACTGCTTGGCTTGCGGCGTTATCACAACTCCTGCTCGCACCATACATGCCATGTGCACGCTCACGGCGTCTCTTTCAGACAGCTGATATGCACGCTCATGGCGTGTCCTTCAGCATGCGCCTTACAAACATGGGTCCGCTAAAAAAATTGGGGCCGGCAATGCACCCAGCCAAGCCCTCACTCACCGGCTCGGTCTGCAGGTTCCCTGGGCGTCTCTTAGCTCGCCGCAGGGCTCTCCTCACCACTAGGGAGCCCCGTCTTGCCTCTGGTGCCATGCAGTCTGTCTCGCTCTTCGCTCGGTCCCTCTGATGGGGCCGGGACTTCAGCATGGAGCCTGCAGGGTTCCGGACGTCCTCTCCGGTGGTTCCTTCCTGTTTCTTCGGCAGGCCCCGCCCACGTCGCACGAAGGCTGCCTGACTTCCGGTTTTGCCGCCATCTGCACCAGAGGCAGGGAGTGTGCCCCGCGATATCGCCTCCGTTGTTCAGCTTGTGAGGTGGGTGGTGTATGTCACACGGTGGTATGTCTCAAGTGGTGTCTTTTCTCCTCCAAGTATTTCATTGGGTTGTTTGTTTGCAGAGTTGTGTCGCATTTGCGCATCTGGTGTTTTAAGTGGTTCCTCTTTGTGACTTGGATATTTCACATCCCAAGGCTCTTTTTGTAAAGCACATCATTTCAGGGAAATCTGCCTCCGTATTATCTGATGCAAAAACAGCAGTTGATGGACAAAATGCAGACCAATGTCATACATTCAACCCAGTACAGAGTTCTGGGCCTAAATGCATTGTTTTTTTCGCTCACCATGCCATTCTAGTTGGAACCCAGCCATATGCAAATCAGTCTTGACCCTGTGCCCCATGGGAAGAGTTCAGCCCAAACTGCCAAGCCAGGTCCTCCCTGGACTGTAAACAAGCATCCTAGGACCGGTTTCTGATAGATACATCTGCCAGTGGATTCCTCACCTTGTGAATATCAGCAGCATCCGGAAATTCTTTTTGTAGCTTCGCGCCGACGTCACAGAGGCACGTCATCACGCGCGACTCCGCTGACGTCACCGACCCCATATTAGGCCCACGCCGGCGTGATGACATCAGTTCCCTTTTTTCCGTGTGGTCGACGCTAACGGTTTTCTAGGGATCGTCCGTAGCTTTTGCAGTAACTTTGTTACCTTGTATTGTTCGTGTTTCATTGTCTTCTCTTTCGACATGTCTTTGAAGAAGACCAGATTTAAAGCCTGTGGGGAATGCGGCAAAACCATGTCCATTACGGATCCACATGAATGCTGCTTGTGGTGTTTAAGCTCCGACCACGACGTCGAAGACTGCCAGTCTTGTAGGAAGATGACACCTAAGGCCCTTCCGGGAAAGAGAAGCTAAACTTCTTGTGGCAAAGCTTAAAGGAAGTAAGGAGAAGAAAAAATCGAGGTCGCCGACTCGACGCTAGAGGTCAAGATCTCGTTCGAGGTCGCGATCGGACTCGTCCTCGGCCCATGCTTCGAGATCATCTAAAAAGAAGCATAAGAAGAGGTCCCATGAATCCCGACATCGCTCGAGGAAGGACTCTGGTTCTAAGTCGAAGTCGCAGGTGAAGCTGATTGAGAAGGTGGTGGTATCTTCGGCTTCGGAAGATCAGGACGCCGGGGGTGGGGCGTCGCATGCGAATTCGCCAGGTTCTCCGAGGCAGACGGCGAATCCATCTCCGGTTCCATCCCATCCTCCAGATCGGGAGGATGAAGGTGAGGGGGAGATGGTTGGAGAGGGAGAGGCTCAGTTGCCCGAGGGTCTGTCGACTCCGGTGAATCCTTCATCGCCGATTCCTTCAACCCTGATGCCGAACCCTGAGCGACGTCGTGGGATTCTTCCTCGTCCGGCGTCGGGATCGGCACCAACTTCGACGGAGCCGACAGTGGATCCGACGTCTTCGAATGTGAAGCTCAGGTCGAGGCGTGAAGCCCAGAGGCTGATGGAGGATGAGAGGTATCGTGAGGAGAATTTGGAGGAGGGTGAGCTGCAGGAGCCTGAGGACCCATTTGAGGACCTTTCAGTGGCTATTGGTCTTGAACTGTCCCCTGAGTGGGATTTAGTTTTAGTACCGGATGAACCCTTTAAAGATGTGGCTCCTTACCATGTCGTAATAAAGAAGGCTGCAAGTTTATTGAACATTGCTCTACCTACTGCTGAGTTTAAGTCAAATCTTCTCACGGAGGTCCTTCACTCTCCATCTTCAGCATCTGAACCATTGCTGCCTTTTAATGATGCCCTTAAAGAACCGATTTTAGAGGTTTGGAAGAAACCTGTATCAGCTCCTGCTGTTTCTAGGGCTGTTGCCAGGAGGTACAGAGCTGCTCCTGATGACCCAGAATTTTTATCCACTCACCCTCAGCCTGAGAGTTTGGTGGTGCAGGCGGCCTGTTCCAGGCGGCCTGTTCCAAAAGATCAACGGGAGCTTTTCCACAGGTTCCAGCAGAAAAGGAGTCGAGAAAACAGGATCAGGCTGCTAAAAATGTTTTCTCCTCCACCAGTATGGCGCTGAAGTCCACGAATGCGACCTGCCTGATGGGGCGTTATATCCACGCCCTGATGGACACTGTAAAACAGTTGGTGCCCAAGATACCGAAGGAGGATAGGAAAGACTTCCTGGAGGTAATCTCTGACACTCAGGCTGCAGCAAGGCAGGTGATTCAGAGTGGATTGGACTCTGCAGACTCTGTGGCTAGGGTCATGGGCTCTTCTGTGGCAACAAGGAGAGCTGCGTGGCTGAAATAGAGTGAGTTTTCGACAGATGTCCAGTCTACATTGATGGATCTCCCGTTCGACGGGTCTGGTTTATTTGGCAAGAAGGCAGACGCTGCTTTAGAACGCTTTAAAGACAGCAGGGCGACGGCTAAGTCGTTGGGCCTTCAGACCAGGGGCACTTTTGGGAGGCGTTCTAGAGGATTTAGCAGATCTTCTTTTCGATCCTACAAGACAACGCCGCAGCAGCAGCAAAACACGCTGTACAGGTCTTATAGGGGCAAGCAAAGAGCCCGTTCTCGAGGCCGTCAAGCTTCCTCCTCTTCCCCGTCCCAGTCCCCTACCAATGCAGCAAAGCAGCCCTAGATCCGCCATTCTGGATCATGTGGGTCCAGTGGGGGGTCGGCTTACCCATTTCCTACGAGATTGGGAATTGATTACATCGGATCTTTGGGTTCTCAATCTCGTGGGGAATGGGTATGCTCTTCCCTTTCGGGAGTTTCCCCCAAATTACCCTCCTTGCCAGGGTTATTGTTCGGAGGACCACCTGCTTCTCCTGCAGGAAGAAGTCCTGGAAGAAGTCCTGGCACTGTTCAGAAAGGTGCGATAGAGGTGGTTCCGGAGCAGGAAAGGGGTCGGGGATGCTACTCCCGGTATTTACTGATCCCCAAGAAGGATGGCAGGCTTTGGCCAATCCTGGATCTCAGGATCTTGAACTTTTACCTGAAACAGGAAAAGTTCAAGATGCTCACTCTTGCACAGGTTCTTCAAGCGCTGCTGGAAGAAGACTGGATGGTGTCGATCGACTTGCAGGATGCGTATTTTCACATCCTAATCCTGAAGTCGCACAGAAAGTATCTCCGTTTTACGGTTGGGTCGCAACACTACCAGTTTGCGGTTCTTCCGTTTGGTCTTACTACTGCGCCTTGAGGCTTCACCAAGGTGATGGTGGTGGTGGCAGCACATCTCAGGAGGTCGGGGATACCTGTATTCCCGTATCTGGACGACTGGCTGATCAAAGCAGAGTCGCCGGGGAAGGTGCTCAATCACCTGCAGGAGACAACTCAGTTGTTGCACAGGTTGGGTTTTTCGATAAATGTACCCAAATCTCACCTGGTGCCCTCCCAGCGCAACCTGTTCATAGGTGCGGTACTGGACACTTCCGTATGCCGTGCATTCCCTCCTTCTCAAAGGATTCGCGACATACAGGAAATGATTCCTTTATTCTACAATGGAGCGGTTGTTCCAGTCCTGAAGGTCCTACGTCTGCTCGGTCTGATGGCTTCTTGCATTCTGTTGGTCAACCATGCACGCTGGCACATGAGGCACTCCAGTGGTGCCTCCCCAGGCAGTGGTATTAGCACAACGGAGATCTCAGGGAGTCAGTGAGGATCTCCAGAGAGACTGCAGCGGATTTGTCTTGGTGGAGCGTGGAAGGCAATCTGTCACAAGGAAAGCCTTTTCAACTTCCTCCATCGGTGGCCACGGTAATAACGGATGCATCCACTCTAGGGTGGGGTGCTCATCTGGGGGATCAGGAGGCCAAGGGTCTTTGGTCTCCGGAGGAAAGGTTGCTTCACATCAACCTACTGGAATTACGGGCGATACGTCTGGCCTTCCTCCCTTCCCTTCGTGGGCAGTCAGTTCAGGTCCTGACGGACAACACGACCGCGATGTGGTATGTCAACAAGCAGGGAGGAGTGGGATCGCAGTGTGTCTGCAGAGAGGCTCTGAGTCTCTGGTCCTGGGTTCAGGACCATCAGATTTGTCTGATGGCAAATCATCTGGCCGGAGTTCTGAACGTTCGTGCGGACAGTCTCAGTCGGCAGTTCTCTGCCGACCACGAGTGGAGGTTTCATCCAGAGGTCTTTCGGACGTGGGGTACTCCTCAGGTGGACCTGTTCGCCACTCGCGAGAATGCTCACTGCCCGTCATTATGCAGCCTCCAGTTTCCGATGCAGGGAGCCTTGGGGGATGCGTTTCAGTTGAGTTGGGACTCGCAACTCCTTTACGCGTTTCCTCCCATACCCTGGATTCCTCGGGTTCTGAGGAAAATTCGCCAAGACCGGGCCCAAGTTATATTGATCGCCCCGGATTGGCCAAGAAGGGTGTGGTACACAGACCTTCTCCACCTTTCCTCTCACCCGCCGCTCCGTCTCCCTCACAGGGCAGATCTCCTCTCCCAGATGGAGGGCAGGTTCTACACCCCCACCTCCAGACCTTACACCTTCATGCCTGGAGATTGAACGGGGCAACCTGAGTTCCTTTTCCCTCCCACACGATGTGGTGGATGTCGTTTTGTCAGCCAGGCGTGACTCCACTAAATCCATTTATTCCTATAGACGGTCAGTTTGTTGCTTGGTGTGGGGAAAAGTCCATTGACCCTTTAAGGGCTCGTTTGTCCAATATTCTTCAATTTGCTCTTTCCTTTGCCCAGCAGGGTTTTGCAGTGGCAACTATTAAGGGTTATTTGTCGGCCTTATCGGCTTTCCTTTGTTTGCCTGACCAGCCCTCTTTGTTTAAGTCACCTATTGTTTTACGATTCATCAGGGGCCTTACCAATAAATTTCTGCCTACTCCTTTTATTGTACCTCAATGGGACTTGAACCTTGTTCTTACATTCTTTTTTTTTGTTGTTTGGTTTTTTTTTTTTGTTAAAAGTCTGTTTTATTTTGGAACAAAACCCCTGACAGGGGCACATAGACACAGCGTTAAGCCTACAACCTCTAACCGAGGCCGGACGCGAAGAAAATAGCAATAAGGCCACAGGTTCTGCATATAAAAACTAGTTAACACAGCGCCTTGCCTACAACCCCAGGGGGGTGGCCGCGTGGCTTAGGATAAGCTGTTAGAACTATTCAGCGCACAGAGAGCCCCAAAGTCAGGTCAGTAGGAATAGGTGGACAGGCAACAAGCCCAACACTTATGGACGACCTAACAGGGGTCCACAACACTTAGGAGATCTAGAGAGAGAGGGAAGAAAGAGAAAAGAACAGAGAAAGGAGCCAGAGACCAGAGGTAGGAGGGGCATCGCGCAAGCAGGATGGATGTGCCGTTCAGTGGGGGAGGGGTGGCACCGGGTAGCGAGAGTCAGCCTCAAAAGCTCTCATGCCATGGAGGATGTCTATGGTAGCAGTCTGGTGGGGTCTGTGGGGACGACAGCATCCTCAAAGAGGTGTAAAGTCCGGAGCCTAGTGGGCATGTGTCGTGCATGTTCCATTGAGCAAAGGTAGCGCACCAAGGGCTTCCAGACTGTCCCAAAACGAGTGTCACGCATTTGGAGCCGCGCCGTGAGGAGCTCCATAGCTAGGACATGCCAAAACCGCACAAACCAGGAGGCTATGGGGGGTGCTTCAGTCTTTTTCCAGTACAAGGCTATGAGCTGCATGGCCGCACCTAGCCTTTGTAGTGTCACAACCCAGTCACTACGGGTGAGGGCCTTGAGGTCTAGGGGCCGAACACCCAACAGGATCGTATCTATGGCTTCAGGCAAGGGGAACCCCAACACCCCCCTGATGTGGCTAAGGACCTCCTTCCAGAAGACAGTTAAGAGCGGGCACGCCCACCATATGTGTACAAAATCCCCCGTTGCAGTCCGACACCTCCAGCACAGCGGCGAAACAGCGGGGAACATCTTATGTAGCCGCAAAGGAGTGTAGTACCATTGAGTTAGAAGCTTATAGGCATTTCCCCTCTGCGGGATACTCAGATACACCTTGGGGATATCTCTCCACACTGCGTCCCACTGTGAAGGCTCAATGTCCGCATTAACCGCTAGCTGCCATTGGCGCTGGTACGGATGGATGGGTACAAGTGGCGGATGTTGCAGAATGTGGTAGATCTGGGAGACCAACCGTTTTAAACCCCCATGGGAACGCGCCAGCTTTTCGAAAGGGGTGAAGGCACGCGTGGCAGCTTGATACATGCCTCCATCAGAGACCCAGTGTCGCAGTTGAGCATACTGCAGCCGCGCAGTGGGCTGCAAGTGGAACTCCTCCCGACACTAGTCAAACTATTTAAGTGAGCCCCCTTCAAAGAGGTCGCAGATCACCCTGCAATCTCCTTGCACCCAGTTCTCAAACGCCCGAGATTGATGGGCCGGCGGGAAATGAGGGTTCGCCGCTATGGGAGTATGTGGAGACGGGAACGTAGTAAGCCCCTTGGACACAGCAGTGGCATCCCAGATGTCCAACACCGTTTTCGGGGCACCTCAAGGTATGCACTCCTAGAACGAGCCGCCCGATGGAGCCAAGGCAGATCCCAAATGGAGTGTCCCGCCACCACCCTGTCCATATGCAGCCATCCTTTTTCACTCTCTCGCATCCCCCACTCTATCACAAAGCGGAGGTGTGCAGCCCAATAGTAGTGTACTAGATTGGGACAGGCTAGACCTCCCCTGTCTCGCGGAGCCATAAGGATCTTTTGGGAGAAGCGTGATCGCTTACCGCCCTAGACAAAGGACGTGAGTTCGCGTTGCAGGCTTTGTATGCAGTGGAGCGGGATTGGAGTAGGGAGGCATTGGAACACGTAGAGAATTTTGGGGAGGATCGACATTTTAACAGCGTTGAGTCGGCCTAACCACGACAACATCAGGGGCTTCCACCACCGTAGATCATCCAAGATCTCTTTTCGGCAGTCGCGCCAATTCACAGATGTCCAGTCATCCAAGGAGGGGGTCAAGGTGAGGCCCAGATATCGGATGTGGCGCTCAGCCCACTGATAGGGTACGGTCCCCCTCAAAGAGGGAAGCTCCTCTGCCGGGATAGTAAGATTAAGAGCCCAGGACTTATCATGGTTGATCTTGAGGCCGAAGGCCCTCTCGAAGAGGCAGAGCACCCTATGAACGGCCGGTAGGGATTCCCGCGGACGCGTGAGAGTAAGAATCAGATGATCCGCGAACAATGCCACCTTGTTGTCCCGACCACCGTGAGCTATCCCGTGGATGTCCGATTCACGCCGTATCAACTCCGAGAGGTTCCACTGCGAGGACAAATAAAAGGGGCGAGAGGGGGCACCCCTGTCTAGTGCCCCTTTGGACCGCTAGCGGAGGTGTTAAGTCTCCGTTGACCCGAATTCTAGCTTGGGGCCCTATATATGGAGCCATAACCCTTGCGGTCATCTTCGGGCCCAACCCGAGTTTGCGAAGTACCGCCCTAAGGAAGGTCCAATCCACCCGGTCAAACGCCTTCTCCGCGTCTAGGGAGAGAAGGCAAGCCGGGATTTTCCAATGATGCACTTTCCCTACAAGGTGCGCGATTTTACGGACATTGTCTGCTCCCTGGCGGTCACGAATAAATCCGGCCTGATCAGGGTCCACAAGCCACTGCATATACGGGTCTAAGCGTTTAGCGAGGAGTTTAGTGTATATTTTGAGATCCGTATTCAACAAGGCAATAGGGCGGTAAGACGCACACAATGTGAGGTCTTTTCCAGGTTTAGGTATCAACGCTATCTCTGCCATGCCCATGTCAGGGGACGGTCCCACATCGTCAGAGAAAGAGTTGAACAGTCAGAGAAGGTAGGGCGAAGCTGGGTCTGAAATGTGCGATAGAAAGATAGTGGCAGGCCATCCGGACCCGGCGTTTTCCCCAGAGGGAGGTCTTTAATAGCCGCCGTTACCTCTTCCTCTGTAATGGAGCCCTCCAGCTCCGTTGCACTCTCTGCAGACAGTGTCGTCCCCTCGTAGTCGTCCAGGACAGCCGCTATCGCGTCCACAGAGACGGGCTCCCTCTCATACAGAGAGGCATAGTAGTCCACAAATGCGGCCTGTTTAGCTTTCTCGGAGACTACCCTCGACCCATCCTGCAGTTGAATACTGGTTATGTGAGCCTTGGCGGCACGCGCCCGCAGCCTCCCCGCCAGCAGTCGTCCTACCTTGTCGCCACCCTCAAAGTACTTTTGTTTCAGGGCCAACAGAGAGCATTCCGCCTTATTAGTGCGTAAAAGCCGAAGTTGTCCTCTGAGGTTGGCTAATCTCCTCCTAGTTTCCCGCGACGACCGCACCCGATCCTGCACCTCGGCCCTCTTAATGTCCACTGCCTAATCGGCCTCCAGTTTGCAGGCAGTACGCCTCCGTGCAATTGCCAGAGAGGTGATGTGCCCCCGAATCGTGTCCTTGAAGGTTTCCCACCGGAAAAGACATTTCCGGGGTATCATTAGAAGCAAAGTAGGAGTCTATGGCCTCCCGGATGCTGTCCACATCTTCGGCATCCCGAAGGACGCTCGGCGGGAAAGACCAACGAGCGGCACGCATGGGGCGCGCTGTCGGGTCCTGGAGGAGCATCTCCACATGGGCATGGTCCGACAGTGATATGTCCGAGATGGAGGCTCCCAACGTGTCTCGGAGCAACTCTAGCGATATAAAGAGGAAATCTATACGGGAGTAGGACATGTGGGCTTGTGAATAGAATGAATAGTCTCCCAGATCCGGGCTGTGATAGCGCCACACATCTATTAACCCTAAGTCTGCAATCTGCTTGCGCAGCGTAGAGGACATCGCCCCAGCGGCATTGAAAGCGACATCGCCACGGTCCATGTCAGGGTCCCACACTAAGTTGAAGTCCCCTCCCAGTATCATGTGTGGGTCTCCACATGGAATCTGCTCCCGCAGGAGTGTCTGAAGATATCGGTCCTGCAACTGATTGGGTGCGTACATGTTGCACGAAGTGAACCTGCGCCGCCCCATATGTACTGCGACCTTTAGAAAGCGCCCGTCCCTACTCTTATAGGGTCTGGTATCTCCCCGCCTGAAGCCAGCACTACATAGTATGGCCACCCCCGCAGTTTTAGTGTCCGCAGCTGCCCAGAACTGGAGAGGGTACTTGGGGTGTGCCATGCGGTGTGTCTCCCTGTAGTAGGTGGGTTTCCTGGTGGAAAATAATGTCGGGCTGCTGTTGGAGGAGATAGCGCCAAACCTGCTTGCGCTTGTTAGGGGAATTCAGGCCCTTGACGTTGAGTGTCAAGACCTTCAGGGTCCTAGGCACAGTCGCAGCCATAACATGTAGCAAGTAGGATCCGCCCACGCTCCCCGCTCCCACCAATGTAGGAAGAAATGACCAGAGGAACCT
Source organism: Lissotriton helveticus (assembly GCF_964261635.1). NCBI lineage: Eukaryota > Metazoa > Chordata > Amphibia > Caudata > Salamandridae > Lissotriton > Lissotriton helveticus. Next base: position 1,872,431,670 of record NC_136059.1, on the reverse strand, counting down.
TCCTCCCGCCCACCCCACCCAGGAGACAGCAGCGGCCCCACCCCCGCCCTACCACCCACCGAACTAGGGGAAATAGAAAGAGAAGAGTTCCGAAGGAAGAAAAGCGGGAAGGAGAAGTAGGAAAAGAAGAAAGGGAGAAGGGGAATAATAAGCGGCCAACCAGGCCTCGTAGCTACCGAGGGCAACGAAGGCCAACAGGGCCGTATCGAACTGCCCCAGTCACCGGGCATCCTCTACCCAAGGGTTTGGACGCACTCAGGAATGTCACTCCCTATGGGGCAGTACGGGGGGTACCCACGAGAAGCACAAGAAACCTCGATCCCGGTAGCCCCGCTGCCCAATCTGGAGTCGGGGGCACCCTGTAGCTGCACATATCGGTTGGACGTGACAGCGTCCATCACGCAGCCCCCCGAAGCGGGCCAGGCACTGCAATCAAGGCTGGCCCCCTACGTTTCCAGGTCCACCACACGAATGGTACCAGTAGGGAGTTGTCTGTTGGAGCTGAGGGTATTGCAACCACAGGTGTAGGTAAGGCCAAGACATCCCAGGGGTGTAGAACATCCGCGCCGCGAGGGGGTCGGGGCCTCCTCCGACGGTAGTAGTGGAGAGTAGAAGTCCAGGCACGGCGAGGAGGGCCGTCACAGTCAGCGGGCCAACACATTACCGCAGACAGGTGAAATGGAAGCGCCCCACATTAGCAGCAGGAGCCACGAAAACAGCATGTCCCAATGAGTTCCAGGTCACGGGGTAGACTGATACGAGGATTGGCCATCCCGATCGCCCTCAAGAGAGCGGATGTGTGCTATGATGTCTTGCTTGGCCTGAGAGGAGGGTCTCTCATCCACCGGAGGAGAGCGGCGATGCCGCCGAACCTTGGTCCAGTCCGGGCGAGCAGGGACCCTTTCCTGCTGTCGCGATCGAGAAGGGCTGTGGGCCGGCGATTCCGGCATCTTGAGGAGTTGGGCCGCTTCATGATAAGACCGGATGACCCTGCGTTTGTCTTCCCAGCGAAAAATAAGGGCGAAGGGGTGGCCCCACTGATAAGAGATGTTGAGAGCCCTTAACTTCTCAGTCACCGGCCGGAAGGCCCTCTGCTGGCGCAGGGTGTTTGGAGCCAGATCCTGGAAAATTTGTATCTTGTGGCCTCCGTAGGTAAGTTTGGGCTTGTCCCTTGCCGCTTTCAGGGATGGCCTCTTTCTCCGTGAAGTAGTGCACCCGTGTCAAGATGTCCGGGAGGAGGCCCGCCCTACCCGCCGGCCCGTACACCCGATGGGCTCGATCCAAAGTCGGGGGGGAGGCATCCTCGTCCCCCCATACCTCATGCAGGAGCTGCGCCACATAGGTCAGGATGTCCTTCCCCTACTCTTCAAGTGGGACACCCTGAATTCGGAGATTATTCCGGCGGTTTCTGTTCTCAAGATCCTCCTGCTTAACCTGCAGTTCAATGTTCTGCTCTTCCAGGGCCGCCACTCTCTGCCACAGCTGCTCTTGGTCTTCCGTGCGCGCATCAACTAGTTTCTCCAATCCGTCAACCCTGTCGCCCAGCTCAGTGACCTCCTTGCGCAGTTCCTTGATGCATGATTGCACTTCCGAGCGCAAGGTTCCTATCTCCGTCTTAAGCTCAGACATAAAGGAGGCCATAAAGGCCTGAGTCACCGGCGGTGAGTCCGCAGCCATCTGCGAGGGGCCGTCAGTTGGCGCCGCCACTCCAGTTTTGCCCCACATAGCTATCACCGACGTGTCTTTAGCCGTCGCCGCCTGGTCCGTTTTGCCCCCCCTGGACCTCGTCATCGCCAGATCTGCAGATGAAGTCTATCAGCTCGTGCCACTAGGTATAAGCAGGGTGTAGCACCGTGGGCTTAAGGGGACAGCTAGTGGGAGGAGGCTCCACTCCGGGCCGCGTCACTGTAGATCTCCTCACCCCCCTAGCAATGCGCCAAGGCCTCGAACCCCCCAGGTGGCAGCGGCTCAGGGATCAGGGGCCAGGTAGGAGCACAAGATGGCGGCTGGTGCCCCGCTCCGATCCAGTCTCACACACGGTCCGTTTCGACCCCAGGCGAGCCACTGCCAAGGGCCTCCGCTCTTCAGGGCCTCTCCGACCCCCACAAGGGAGCCCGTCTCCAGGCCCGACGTCCGGCCCAGCCTCGGGGCGCCAAGATCTCCGCAGGCCGGGGCCGCCACAGGTCGCACCAGGCTCCGGCGTTGCGGTCCAGACAGCCAGCACCACCAGGCGACTCAGCAGCGACTCACTCCGGGGCGCCTTTCCGGATCACCAAGTCCCGGCCGAGATTCACTAACCGGGAGCAGCCCAGGCTTAGAGGGGAGAGCCCGCCGCCGGCCGCTCAACCAAGATGGCGGGCGCGACTGTCCGCCGGGACCCCACTGACACACCGCAGCTCCTCAGGTGGCGTATGGAAACACTTTTGCCGCTCCTGCAGCACCCCAACTGTCCAGGGGTCTCCCCAAGACCCGAGGATGGTGCGTAGCCCCCAAACTCCGCTAAAGATTGCTCAAACAGGCAGTGGGGCACCGGAGCTCTCCGAAGACACAGCCTACTCCATTGCCTCCGAAGCCACACCCCCGTTCTTACATTCTTGATGGGTTCACCTTTTGAACCCTTACACTCACGTCCCTTGAGACTTTTGTCTTTCAAGACAGTCTTCCTTGTAGCAATTACCTCGGCAAGGAGGGTAAGTGAGCTTCAAGCTCTTAGTTCAAAGCCCCCGTTTTTATCCATTCATGCTGATCGAATGGTTCTTAGGACCAGGGCTGTTTTTCTGCCGAAGGTGGTAACTCCTTTCCACCTGGGGCAATCCGTTACCCTCCCTACCTTTTATCCTCCCCCCTCACCCTTCCAAGGAGGAGGAGCGGCTTCATCGCTTGGACCCTAAGAGGGCGGTGAGCTTCTACCTGGACAGGACAAGGGAGTTCAGGTTGGATGACCAGCTGTTCGTGGATTTGCTGGCTGCAGGAAAGGAAGATCTGTGCACAAGCGTACGCTCTCAAGTTGGATAATTTTATGCATCAAGATCTGCTACTCCCTGGCGGGTAAGGAACCTCCAGAGGGTATAAGGGCTCATTCCACTAGAGCTAAGTCTGCAACATCTGCTCTTTCTAGAGGTGTGCCCGTAGAGGACATTTGCAGAGCCGCGACTTGGGCCTCCCTCCACACTTTCGCGAAGCATTACTGCTTGGATACCGAGGTGAGGAGGGACGGCCACTTTGTGCGTTCTGCCCTCCAAGATTTCTTGGTATAGAAGAGTGGACACCCTCCTCCGGGAGTGGGGACTGCTGTGGGAATCTATTCACAAGGTGAGGAGTCCACTGGCAGATGTATCTATCAGAAGAACAAGTTACTTACCTTCGGTAACGCTTTTTCTGGTAGATACAGTATCTGCCTGTGGATTCCTCACTGACCCACCCGCCTACCCGTTGTCCACTCTTGTATACCATGTTTATTGTGTATGTATATATATATATATATATATATATGGTATGTTGAGTTCCCAAAGCCGGCAAGCACAGCGTATACAGCCACACGAACAAACAGGAACCAGCGAGACCCAGGAAGGTGCAAGTTTTTCTTTATTTAAATTTTAGCCCAGCACCAGTCCGCCATGACGCGTTTCGGCTAGAGATAGCCTTGATCACATGACAACGTCATGGGGGCTGACCACCCATTTAAAGTGCAAGAGTGCCATCACATGTCATGGAAAACGAAGAAATACTGTTGTTTCCAAAGTGTCACAACATTACGTTGCAGCTTAAATGCCAGTATTTGCACATAAAATGTACAAGACAATAAATTGTGTTAAAATTACGGTAAAATACATATTATAAACACAACTTGTAAAACCTCAGAGATCAAGTGTAGTTATAAGAATTCATGGCAACGGCTAAAAAAACTTCTAAAATGAATATAAAAGTTAAGAGCCTAATAAATAATTATAAATAATTATGTTGCCTTTAAAATTCCAAAAACACAGTTCCATATGCAAATTCAAACAAGCAACTATGAAAAGAAATTGCGAGAAATTATCTGCAAATCCCTGTTATCATGGATTCAATAAATTCAGGAGGAATTAAGCCCATGTGAGCTATACACTAGTACTGAGGTAAAAAGTACATACTGATATGTGCAAATAAGCATAATTAGTGCAAAACATGTCAAATGGCAATAAAGTGCTACCAAAAAGAAGTGCAATTTTGTTAAATCATTAATCTATAAAAGATCATTTACAAAAAATAGGTCAAGGAGGGTCCAGGAAGCATGTTGAAATATGAATTCTCTAGTCTAAATTCATAGTTTACAGGGCAATCACAGTACTGAGAAAAAAGTGCAATGTGCATACAACACAGTAAACAGAATACTATAGATAGGTGTGGCAGTCCTCCCCAATGTTGAGCCCTTGCGGCGACTTAGTATCGAGTGATATGATGTATCGAGTCTCTAGCTTACGCAGCAAAGACTCTCTATCACCTCCCCTCCTCTGGGGAGGAACACAATCTATCACATAGTACTTCAGTAATGAGGCATCTTTCCCGTGAGTTTTCTCAAAATGCCTAGCTACTGGATATGTCGTATCTGCATTGGTAATAGCACGCAGATGCTGTAGAATTCGCTTGTGGACTTGTGGCCTTGTACTGCCCACATATCTAAGCCCACAAGGGCATTCTAAAACATAAACTGCAAATTCAGATTTGCAGTTTAGTTTTTGCTTGATTTTGATTGGAAATGGTGAAAGTGGTGTACTAACCACGATTTTGCTGATGCCATGTTTGCAGGCTTTACAGGTAGAACACTTCAGGAATCCTTTGCTATCATCTAACCAGGAACCTGTGATCACCTCTGGGACGCTCGAAACCAGGCTGTCGTGCATCGACCGTGCTTTACGATAGGTAATGCTAGGATATTTGGGCATGACAGGGCCAATGACAGGATCACTGGATATTAAGGACCAGTTATCCTTGATAATTTTGTGGATACATTTGTGCTGCTTACTGTATCCAATAATCAACCTGGTCACCTCACCCGTTGTCCACTCTTGTATACCATGTTTATTGTGTATGTATATATATATATATATATATATATATGTGTGTGTGTAATATATATATATATATATATATATATATATATATATATCCCCTCCAAATACCTCGATGATTTCCGAAGCAGACCAGGACACACAGAGTTCGTTTGCAGGTTTATTAGCAGGTGAAAAAGTGCGACGCGTTTCGCCGATAAGGCTTGCTCACGCTCGTCAGAAAAATAGTAACCACCATTTTTAAAAGTGCTCAACACACACCCCCAGTGAATCATGTGTTTCAACAGGTATTGGTTGCGGCCATTTCGTACATATACTTACAACATTATTGTGTTCAATAAACACCGTAAAAAATGTCAGAATTCATTGTACAATCATGTATGGGGAAACCATATTAATGGGACACAATTGTGCAAAAGCAAATGCGGTGTTTCAAAAATTCGAGTACGCATTAAATTCTGCTTGCAAACTTGTCTCAATAAACAAGAAATTTAAATGTTATATACAATTCAATCGCGTTTGAAAATACCCTGTAATTGCAAGCATTCTCTATTAGAACCAAGTTAACCATAAATGTGTTTCAATATATTACATCGATAGACATTGGTTGACAGGTTTAGCCATTTTATGCTAAGTTCAGTCTGATTGGTTCGCGTTGCCACGGGATGCATACACACCTTCGTGTGCTTCTTGGTGTCAATAAAGTTGTTAAAATTGTATAAACAACCAAGAATCAACAAAAATTCTTTCAACTGCCCATGTGGGCTATCCTGTGGACATCAATCGCGATGTAAACATAAATAATACCCAACCAAATGTCCATCAAACCGGAAATATCATAAACAAAAAGGAATCCACTAGGTGGACGGCGGTTGTTACCACAATGGTGGGGAGCAACCAGTGTTGTTAAAATACCCCTCACACACCAACAGGCCCCTTGGTGTCATGCTTCATCATCGGGGTCTTCGCAAACCTCTACGGAATGCGGCGTGCTACGACTTCACGACTACGCAGGAGCACTTTATGAGTGAACTATGTGTTTGGTGTGTGTGAGGGTACCAAGATGTGAGTGGTGAGGTGAAAGTGAGGGATTAAAAAAATACCTGGCACGTGAGTGCTGAAAAAAATTTTTTATTTAGTCTCCGGCTGGTATTGTTAAAAAGAGTGCTAGAGTGGTTGTGGTTTACTAATTAGGGTAACCCAACCAAGTTAGTGCGTCGACATGTTTCGGAGTAATGGAACTCCTTCTTCAGGACGGGAATATGCACTACTTATCCCCACCTTACTCACATGTGTGTAGATTTTAAAAAAGTGCTCTACAAAAATAGATATGGTGAATAATGTACCTATCTATGTTGGATGTACGGTCCGTTGCGCCCAGTTGGCGGTTCAGGATACTTATTAAGAGAGGTCCAATGGCCTCATGAGCCACAGCGTGTTGGGGGGGTCCGTTCTACCCGATATGGCAACGGTTTTACACAGGGCTGTCTGGCTTGTTCCCCCTCCACGCGGCTCCGACGAGTCATCAAACCGGAAAGTCATGTATCTGCCCATGTGGGCTATCGAGTAGATTTCAACTCTTCATGCTGGTATTGATCCATTTTGCCCCAGTGGGCATATATATCTCCTCACCACATCGGGTTAAATTTGAAACAAAAATTGTCCCATACAGTGTATGTTCTGGTTCCCACATTCCAATATCTCCAGTAGTACCACACAATTCCTGAAAAAACACACAAATGTGATATAATTCTGTTAAAATTACAATTAAGTTGAGTTAAGTAATAACTATGTAACTGACGTAGGTCGATCGATACATGCCATCAATGCTGGGTTTGATGGCATGTATCGCGATTGATGTCCACAGGATAGCCCACATGGGCAGTTGAAAGAATTTTTGTTGATTCTTGGTTGTTTATACAATTTTAACAACTTTATTGACACCAAGAAGCACACGAAGGTGTGTATGCATCCCGTGGCAACGCGAACCAATCAGACTGAACTTAGCATAAAATGGCTAAACCTGTCAACCAATGTCTATCGATGTAATATATTGAAACACATTTATGGTTAACTTGGTTCTAATAGAGAATGCTTGCAATTACAGGGTATTTTCAAACGCGATTGAATTGTATATAATAACATTTAAATTTCTTGTTTATTGAGACAAGTTTGCAAGCAGAATTTAATGCGTACTCGAATTTTTGAAACACCGCATTTGCTTTTGCACAATTGTGTCCCATTAATATGGTTTCCCCATACATGATTGTACAATGAATTCTGACATTTTTTACGGTGTTTATTGAACACAATAATGTTGTAAGTATATGTACGAAATGGCCGCAACCAATACCTGTTGAAACACATGATTCACTGGGGGTGTGTGTTGAGCACTTTTAAAAATGGTGGTTACTATTTTTCTGACGAGCGTGAGCAAGCCTTATCGGCGAAACGCGTCGCACTTTTTCACCTGCTAATAAACCTGCAAACGAACTCTGTGTGTCCTGGTCTGCTTCGGAAATCATCGAGGTATTTGGAGGGGATTATTCGAGGCCTGTCGGTGGCCTGTCCAGGACCGCGCAACGACAGCCTGTGTGCACAAACCGGCATTGGAGGAGTGAAAAATATATATATATATATATATATATATATATATATATATATATATATATATATAATGTGTGTCAAAGGAAATGTTTATTACATTTTGCTTTCACTCATTGTTTTCGCACTGTGTGTTATCTGAGCATTGTGTACTGTGTATACTATGTATTTTTCTACTGTCATTGGTCCGTCCATGTGCCTAGAAGGCACGGAAAAAAGGGCGGAACTGATGTCATCACGCCAGCGTGGGCCTAATATGGGGTCGGTGACGTCAGCGGAGTCGCGCTCGATGCCGTGCCTCTGTGACGTCGGTCCACGTCGGCGCGAAGCTACAAAAAGAATTTCCGGATGCTGCTGACGCAGGGGGATACATAAACAAAGAGGCATCCACTTAAGTGCTTGGAGGTGGTCCCTACTGTGGTGGGGAACACTCAGTGTTGTTTGAATACCCCTCACACACCAACAGGCCCCTTGGTGTCATGCTTCATCGTAGGGGTCTTCGCACCCCTCTGCGGGATGCGGCGTGCTGCGACAGACGAATACGTGGGAGCACTTAATCATGGACTATGTGTGGGTGTGTGTGAGGTAAAGGGCGTATGTGAGTGGTGGGTTAATGGTGAATGATGGTTAAAAGATACCTGGCTCGTGGGGTAGAGAAAAATAAATCTTTTATTAAGCCCCCGGCTGGTATCGTTAAAAGGGGTGCAGTGAGAGGTTGTGAGTGCATAGTTATGTACACCAACCTCGTATGTGCGTCTACATGGACATGTTTCGGAGTTCAAAGCCTCCTTCTTCAGGACGGGAATTGCACAGAGATCCCCACCTTACTCACATGTATGTATGTATATTTCAAAGTGTATTCTACAAAAAGGGAAGTGAACTATAGGTGTAATGTACCTAGTTAATAGTTCGATAACGTAGTCTCTCTTCGCCCAATTGGCGTGTAACGAGTACCTAGAGGGAGAAAGAGCATATTAATTACTGTTCTCACTACTTATTACAGTTATCCTCCAGGTGGCAGTGACCTTAAGGAAAAAGTGAAGCGTTGCCGAGTTTTACATATAAATCATGTGCTAATTAATCGTGCAACCTGTAAAAAACGACAAAGACTGAACAAAAACACACATAAACATATATGACACACGGGTTGGTATACTGTTCATTCCTACTGTTGGTGGAGGAGAAATAAAGGAAATGGTCTTACTCAATGATAAAGGAAAAAATGCCTCATGAGCCTTTTACGTGTTTTTGGGGGTTCCATCAAGCCCAGTTGAGTGATCTGAAATGATGAGAAAGGCTCATTATAATCCTTTTGGTATCAGAATCTCTCCGTGGTTCTCCACCTTACAGTGGTTCTTAACATCCTACTCACGGTTACTCAGGACGAACTCTTACCTCTTCCCCTCAACGTGGCTCCGATGATAATGCCACTGAGAGGGAAGGTCGGCCCTTTTATGTATGTCTAAATTGGTTAATCACCGGTAATTAGAGGCGTGATTGTGCCCACACATGGGCTCACCGGTGTTTGCCTGTTTTCGGTGATGCACGTCTGCTGAGACACTTATTCGCGCACATGCGTTGTGCCGATCTCGGGAGGTGGGCAGTATCGCGCATACGCAGAGCGAAATGCGCTTCCTTCATATTATTTACAAGAGGGTATTAATGCAGTGACCATCCTCATGACACAGAACAAAACTTCAATGGCCCGCTTTTGCGATAGGGTCTGACATTTCACTGTCGCCCAAATGTTGTCCCGATCTCCGGGAGTGTGTAGTCGGCTCGCGCATGCGGAATGCCGCTCTCTCCGTATATTGGGACAAAAACGGAGTGCTAGCCATCCTGGTTGGTAAAAGCATGACATCGGACTATTAGTGGGCGTGTGTGGACAGATGGTGGTCATAAGTGCCACCCATTTCATGGGAAGTATCAGTCTCAAAAATAAATGCACATAGTTCACAAAGCACTTGTTATGGTAAAAGGGCGATTGAATATCTGTATATATATATATATGCCCCTAGGCTGGTTGGATATAGATTTAAAGGTTTTTAGACCAACAGGGATATGTACATTTCAACGAAGTTGGCCCCCATGGAATAGCATCATTAAGGCCTGCTGAATGGGTGCCCAGGCGGAAAACCCATCTCTGCTCCTTGTCCAAGAGGCCTTCTTCAGTTGGTAGCTGTTCAATGACAGTCCACAATAGGTCATTGACGCAATGTTTCTTAGTCGTGGACTTTTTGCATCTGACATTGCTCTTATGTTCGCTCATCCTGGTTTTTACTGCCCTAGTGGTCATCCCCACATATTCCAAACCGCATGGACACGTGATCAAATATACAACGTTTTTGCTGTTGTAGTTTGTAAAGTTGCGCTGTTCCCACTTACTCCCATTCCTGAAAGTGAGGTTCTGGCTCTTTTTTGTGAGGTGACAGCTACTGCAGTTCCCACAGGGATGATGTCCTTGTATCCCCTGCAGCCTGGTCTGTTGGTGTAATATTGTTTTTGATCTTGTATGGACCAGGACGTCTTTAAGATTTTTAACATGTCTGTGGGCAAACAGATGTTTTTCTAGATCAAGTGCGCCGCTGGTTAGAATCCTCCAATGTTTATTAATTATCTTCGACACCTGGTTTGAATGTGAACTATATGTGGTCACGCACACTGGTCTCACTTGACTGTTCTCAGAAGGTACCCTGTCTTCCAGGAGGGCATCGCGGTTATTGTTCCGTGCCCTTTTCATTGCAGAATTAATCACCCTATCTGGGTAATGTCTCTGCTGGGGATTTTCTTTGAGGTCCAGGGCCTGGGCTTTATACTTTTCAATATCACTGCAGTTGCGGCGTAGGCGTAGGAACTGCCCATAGGGTAGATGCTCTCTGAGGTGGCGGGGGTGAAAACTATCAAACCGCAACAAACAGTTTCTTGCTGTTGGCTTGAAATGTGTCTCTGTTTTGAGAAGACCTGCTTTGTGATATATATTGAGGTCTAGGAACACCATGGATTTGTTAGACATGGAGTGGGTGAACTTGAGATATGTGTTCTGGTTATTAAGCCACGTCAAGAAGTCTGTCACTGACTGGCTGTCTCCGTTCCAAATGACCAACACGTCATCGATATATCGTTTCCATGTTTGGATATTCTCCCTGTAGGGGTTACCCAGATGAAGTATTTTTGTTGACTCAAGGTGATGGAAATATAGTCCTGCCAGGCTCGGCGCAAAAGTGCTGCCCATACTCGTGCCATGGCATTGGAGGTACAGGGTGCCTTTATACTCAAAGAAGTTCCTGCCCCCAGCTCTCCGCCCTTCACCGCTTTTCATCGGCTACTTAAGGCTCGCGGCCCCCGCTTCGCGGGGGCCGCTCGCAGCCTTTCTGGGATTACCTTGCTGAACTTTGGATCTTTTAGTACTTTTAGACTGTTGGTCTGGTCCCTGCATCCTGATCCACGAGGACCTTGGGACACACGCGGACGCTGCCGGGGCCGGGACTGCGAGACCCAGGGTGCCTAGCGCTTTAAGATCTCAGCGCACCTGGTGTCTCTTCCCGCCCCCAGCTCTCCGCCCTTCACCGCTTTTCATCGGCTACTTAAGGCTCGCGGCCCCCGCTTCGCGGGAGCCGCTCGCAGCCTTTCTGGGATTACCTTGCTGAACTTTGGATCTTTTAGTACTTTTAGACTGTTGGTCTGGTCCCTGCATCCTGATCCACGAGGACCTTGGGACACACGCGGACGCTGCCGGGCCGGGACTGCGAGACCCAGGGTGCCTAGCGCTTTAAGATCTCAGCGCACCTGGTGTCTCTTCCCGCCCCCAACTCTCCTATTTATAGGTAGCGGTGAGCGCGCACACGGGACATAGCCGGGGCTAAGACCGGGCAAAGAGCGGGCCGTTTGAGGCCGTTCGAGGACCGGAGAGACTGGACTGGGCCACTTCCTTTGTAAATATTTTTAATATTCCTACGAGCACATCAACTGAAAAAGACTCTGTAAGAACCGTTACCATCTGTGCTTTTTTTTTTTTCCTTACCCTTATCATTTTATCATGGTAGTTACCAGAGGAAAGAAGATAGTGGCTCCAGGGAGCGTAGGAAAACTGTTAGGTCCCATGGACGACTTCATTACTAAAGCGAACTCGTTTATTGACCAAAGTATTTCCCTAATGGAGAAAAGGGTCTCACTTGATTTAGACTTCGCTAAAAGATCCTCCCTGGGAAATCTTGCAGAAGCTAGAACACCTGCCCCGAGTAGTAACAAAGAAAGGTCAAGGTTAGCTGGTGAGGGAAGACATAGTTTACCTAACAACGTAGACTTGTCTGTATCTGAGCTCGCAGATTCACCCCTAAGCTCAGATATAGAAAAAAAACCCTGAGTTACCCCCTCAATCCCCTACACAAACGTCAACTCTGGAGAGAATTCAAGCTAGGGGAAGGAGGGAAGGTGCAATAAGCAAAAGAAAGACTACCCAAACAAACCCTAACAGAACCACAACGGAACCCCTCCCGAGTTCTTCACACACTTCACTCCCAAGATTAGACCAACACGTCGTCACTGCATTAATACATCAGGACGACCAGGAAGGTGCCACCCCCATAATATTAGATTCACCAATTCTACTATCTACAGACAAGGGTCCGACAGACTGTGATAATGCAATCATTCTAAATAAAATTGCAGAACTTCTTAAACAATTCCTACAACCAGTAGAACAAAAATTAGCAAAACTAGAGTCAGATTTCAAAGCTCATTACTTTTTCACAACATAATCAGGGGCTTGATTCACAGAAAAAAGGGGGAACCAATCCTGTCCGTCTTCCCCTTCCGAATTCCTTGGGCGATACCACAAAACCTGCTATCCCTCAAATGAATACACTACAGACTGCAATATCCATAGCACCGACCCCCATTCCAACATCCTCAGTAATGTCCACCTTGAGTATACCAAACCCAACCATCAACGTGGCAACAACAACGAAACAGGGTAATATTGTACCATCAATAACAACCCTGTCGCAGCCAGCGGTAAGAAATAATGCAGCTCCCAAAACTCCGGCACACAATCCCTTTCCTCAACCAACTAAAAGGAACGCACTAAGAGGTCCCGGAGAGGTTAGAGCCCCTTTAGAGTTACCACCTGAGGCTGCACCGTACGTAGCGGTCATGACTGGTGTACCTGAGTTAGCTCCCAACAATGCGGAACCTCCTTGGTCACTAAAAAATAAAGTACAACATTGGCTACAGACAAACCGCCCCATGCCACCAAATTGGCACGGAAGGATTTCCTCATTGCGCAGGACTCCATGGGTGGGAAAAGGTAGGAAACTGCTCCCAGGGGACTGTATTGCTATTACCTTCGAAGATTCCTGGGTAGCTGATTACATTAGATTGATCCCAGGAGCTAATATAAACGGAGGTATCAGAATTAAACCGCTGTCTTTTTTCTATCCCATAACTCAACCTAACAATAATAATTTCTTTGAGGATCCTGTCTTTCCCTGGGTTGAACCACCCCCCCCGTCAGGCTACATTCTATGACAACAGACACTACGGAGCCCCCCGCTTTCGCGAGTACGAGAATCCCTGGCATATAGTAAGACCACGACACCAGGGAGGGAACTGGGAGGAATGGGGACATCAACAGCAGAGGATGGCCCATAGAGAACCGCCCAGATGGGACCCCTGGCAAAACATCCCACTAACAAACAGATTTAGCGCTCTAGAAATGGTTGATTGACCATCAAGGGATATGGAGCATATTAATCCCAATCTACCATACTCCCCTTCCCTAAGCGAAAACACGGCGCAGGTCTCAGTAACAGCAATTACAAAAACTGACGTGCTAATTATACCCTTCCTTTCTTGGAATGTGGCGGGTCTACGTCCAAAGACAGAGGACGCTACGGCCCTGAATTTCTTAGAACAAGGGGAAATAATCTGCCTCCAAGAGACTTGGTCCACAACGGAGCTCCATCTTTTGGGTTATAAAACCTATTCCTCTCCAGCTATTCGCAGCACAATAGGCAGGCCCAAGGGAGGGCTAATAATATACATAGCCAACACACTATCCCCCTTAAAAGTGTCCAATGTATTCACTGATCCCAACTGCCAGATTTTATCCCTCTCTCTTGTAAACAAAGATATTATCCTTCTAGTTAATATGTATAACAATCTAAATGAGAATGATTTTCTGATTCTTATCAAAAACATACAGGAGAGACTAAGAAGTCTCCATCAGTGGAAGGACCACCCCGGAATGATCCACCTCCTATGGGGAGGTGATTTCAACCTTCACCCATGCTCTATGGCAAACTCCCAATGTTGTGGGTTTGAGGACGAACATGAGGCTCCATTAGCCCATTTCGTCCACAGCAAATCGGGAAACGTAATGAATAACATACTCTCCGACTTTGACCTAGTAATCGCGAACTGCCCAAATTAAAAAAAAAAAACTTTTCTATCCGACCTATGTGGGGAGAGGCCATCAAACGACAGTTGCTTACATCCTTCTCTCCCCAGGACTGCTTTCGATGGCCAAAGCTTACCACATCTTGGCTAACCCACTAAGTGATCACTCTGCATTAAAAATGGACCTGCATATTACCGCATCTAAATCCAAGATCACCGAAATAGCCAACACTCTCACTCAAAATAGGTTAGAACTAGTATATAAAATGGGAAAAGGTTAATCCCAACGAACTTACAAAAAAGTTAGTGGACCGGGCATACCCAAACATAATTAAATGCTTGGACCCCGCGGTAAACCATGTAGAGGTTTTAAACAATTTTATAGAAATCTTAGAAATAACTAAGGGATTGCTCACGGCAAAAACAACAACTAAACACCCCAGTAAGAAAGGGTGGTTCAACCATAATTGTACTAGAGCCCTATCTGATTTAAAATCTGCTCTCCACAACAAACCAAGAGATGCGGGTCTTATTCAACTTCTCAGACGAAAATACACCCAAGAACGCAAGCAAAGAGCCCAACAACTGAAAGAGAAGCTCTGGGAAGATCTAAACAAGAGCGCTCACTCGAAAAATAGTCAGGCCTTTTGGCGAACGGTCAGATCCCCCTATCTCACAGACAACAATTCCCCTAGGATAGAGGTGGCCATAGATGAGGACACTTGGGTAGCCCACTTCGCAAATATTTTTAAAGATCATGCGTGCGCAGAAGGGCTGACGAACATTCACACCAAGGCACATTACCCAATCCCACTGTCTTTCGATATCCCTGACATATTAATAGCCTTAGAAAAAAGTAAGACTGGAAAAGCTCCCGGCCCTGACGGCGTCCCAGTAGACCTTTTTAAATTTAACCAAGATCTATGGGCGCCTATTCTCACAAGAGTGTGTATAGCTGCAGCTAGCGAGGGCGTATTAGACTCTTGGACCAGGTCAATTATGGTCCCTATTTTCAAGAAAGGGGACCGCCAGGATGTGACATGCTACCGCCCCATCTCACTCCTGGACTCACTCGGTAAAGTGGTGGGGAGGGTCATCTTGGGGAGACTCCAGCAGTGGGGCGAGGAAAGAGGCATCATATCGGACTTACAGTTCGTCTTCCGAGAAGGTTTTGGGACGGTAGAGCAGGCCCTTAACCTTAGCCTGATAATGGGCAAATACATGCAGGCAAAGAAGAGTACGGTGTATATGGTCTATGTGGACCTGTCCGCCGCATTCGACTGCGTCTCGCATTCAAAATTATGGACAGTCCTAAGACAAATGGACGTGGACCCCTCCCTACTAGATTTTCTGAGAGAGCTCTATTCGGGCGCCTCGGCGAGAGTTCGCTTTGGAAGGAACGGCGAGCTGACGGCGTCATTTGGAGTGGAGCGGGGGGTTAGGCAGGGCTGCGTCCTGGCCCCCTTCCTCTTCTCACTTTATACCAATGGTCTGGAGGGGGATATGTTGAGGGGGGCCCAGGACCTCCCAAGAGTAAAACAGCGCCTGATCCCAGCTCTGCTCGACGCGGATGACGCCGTCATCCTGGCGCGAACTCCGCGTGAACTCCAGAGCTCTCTGAATAGATACACTACTTTCATGAGTAGTTTAGATCTAAAGGTGAAAGTAAAAAAAACGTTTGTCATGATCACAGGGGGTCTGAAGAAAGGCACAAAAAAATCTATCTTGACAATCAAAAACTCGAGACCACCACACAGTACCCTTATCACGGGATTATGATAGATGACAGGCTGACATGGAAACCAGCAGTGGAGATGAGATGTCACCTGTTTAAAAGATCGATAGTGGCTTTACAGATTTTCTCGCAGAAGCTGGGGAGGAGGGCCCCAGTAGAGCTGTTGAAAATCTATAATGCCAAGTGCCAGGCCATCGCTCTTTACGGAGCAGGAGTGTGGGGTCACACAGACGTTAGAGCCCTACAGGTAATTGAAAACGCATTTATAAGATTTCTCCTAGCTACACCAAAAGGTACATCAACCTACGCCTCCCACATGGAACTGGGCATCCCCCACCTTGAGGACCTTCTCAAAATTCAGCCATTAATGCTGTGGAGGCGCGTTTGGTCATCTGACACAAACGCGCTAACACAGTCAATTGTGGTGGATACAATGTCACTTGACTGTTCCTCAAGGCTGAAGTGGCTTTGTTATATCAGAAACTTCTTTACAGATCTTGGCCTTGAGAACTATTATCTGCAACCCGAGACGATAGTCGGCTTGTCAAAGAAGGGCCTGAGGCAACTAGCCCTTCATCACTTGGAAACAGTGAGATTGACATCAGAGGCTATAAAACCATCATTTATACACGCGAATCTGGTCCAGACAACATATGGCATTCAACCGTATTGAACTCTGCAGTTCAAAACATACGAGAGAATGCTGATGACCAGGCTCAGACTAGATACTTTTTTCAGATTGGTTGTTTTTCCAACGAATAAAGGCTGGGAACCAAATTTGCCCCCATGTCCCTGTGATGGGAAGTCCTTACAATCCAACATACATGTGATCATGTTCTGTAAATTTTACCACCTTCACAGAAAATGTTGGCTTCTTCCCATATTTAGGCGGTGGGGTCTTAGACAGTGTCGACCAACATTTTACCGATTGCAATTGCTAGAGACTGAAGAAGTGTGTTATGCAGCTCTAAATTTTTTAAAATGCATCATGAATCACAGAAAAAATCTTTAAAACATTCTTTCTGTAAAAACAACATTGAAACGTATTATTATTTTAACATGTATGCTTATATTCATTGTATACTGTCTTTTACTGTATAACCTGCACTTTTTTATCCTTTGTATTTTTGACTGTTTCTTTTATGGTTTTCCTTGTGATAAACCGAATAAAGGGGACGCTGTTTGTTTGCTTGTTGCTCCTGGCCGGTGCTGTTTGTTTCTAAGGGCTGTCTGAGCCTACGACTTGCGGAACCCGCTCCGCGGGTCCCGCTGCGGAATCATCTCACCTTCACCGTCTGCCCGTGGTCTCCTGCCTGGCTGCTCTGTGGGGGCGTGTGAGGCTTCAGGGCTGCGAGCGCGAACCGGGACTCACCTTCCCAGGAGTCCCGGTCCCGGAGGCTGAGTCACCTGGCCCCGCTCTCCCTGAACGCCCCGCCCCCACCTTTCTACAACCTTAAAGGCACCTGGACCCTTCTCCTCGTGGGACGCTGTTTGTTTGCTTGTTGCTCCTGGCCGGTGCTGTTTGTTTCTAAGGGCTGTCTGAGCCTACGACTTGCGGAACCCGCTACGCGGGTCCCGCTGCGGAATCATCTCACCTTCACCGTCTGCCCGTGGTCTCCTGCCTGGCTGCTCTGTGGGGGCGTGTGAGGCTTCAGGGCTGCGAGCGCGAACCGGGACTCACCTTCCCAGGAGTCCCGGTCCCGGAGGCTGAGTCACCTGGCCCCGCTCTCCCTGAACGCCCCGCCCCCACCTTCCTACAACACGCCCCATTGGTCTTTGGCCCATAAATATCAGAGAGAGTCGCTGCGCGGGAGCGCGCGGGAGCGTCCGGGGCTAAGACCGGGCAAAGAGCGGGCCGTTCTAGGCCGTTAGAGGCCGGAAGAGACCGGACCGGGCCATTCCTCTGACTCCTGGCCTCTTGTGATATCTGCCCTTGCTTTCCCAAGGTTGCTCTTCGTGTCGAATCACCTCCATGGCTTCCAGAGGATCCCGGAGTAAGTCTGCCCAACAGCATGCTAACACTCTAGAAAATTTCTTCCCCAAAGCTAGCGCTGCAGCCAGGAAAAATTCCACAGTGACAGAGACACTGCTAGAGGCGAATACCGAAAATTTGTCTCAGGAAATTCTGGTTTCTCCGTCAAAAGATGCCACTACTCCAATAATTCTCCATAATACTCACCTATCACTCCTGGATAGCATTGAGGAGACTATCGAGTCAGTGCTCCAACAACTTAGGACCCCGACAACTCAATCAAGGGACAGTCAGCCCTTGTGTCCTTCCGGGGTAGTGGAAACCACTCCGTATGTGAACTGTGTGGAATCAATTGAGTCATTGGAGGAGGGCCCGGCCCTATTGGCAACAGACTCTGTGGGTCGTGTAAGGTCCCATGCACCGAAAAGAAAAAGGTCAAGAGAGATTACAGGATCAAAAAGGGATAAAGTGGATACGACTACTCTAACACTGGATGCCAGCACGGACATGTCGGCATCTTTTGATAGTACTGGTTTGGGCTTTGAGTCTGACCAATTAGATTCACCTTTTGTCGCAGCTGAACCAGGGTGCTTAGGGCCATTCATATTTGGAGGGCCCCTACCCAACCCTGCAGATGCTCTAATTAGTTCACTTACGGTCATTTTCAAGAACTTGTTGGAACCGCTATCTGTAAAATTAGACTCTATAGTCGCTAGACTCACAGTTATAGAAAGTGCGCATATGCGAAACACTTCTGGTGGGGGGTTGGATGCAAGCGCACAGCTGGTTCCTCGAGAACCCGTGGGGAATGGTCATTCTACTGTTGAAACATCCACACAGGCCCAGACGGGGGTACTAAATAGCACTGTAGTTAATCATGCCCCCCCCACTCCCTCTTTCACAAACCCGCAGGCCCCCTATCCCCGCACCAAGAAGATCTAAGCCACCAGTAGTACCTGAACCAAGGAGTGTGAGGCGTGACACTAATGCACCTTCTGGTCACATTACCAGTCCTAATACCAGGCGTAGGGTGGTGAATCTGCCTCCGGAGGCTGTGCCCTACACGGCAATAATGGTGGGAGTTCCTGAGCTCACTGGTGGTACCAGAGAGCCACAGGACTCACTCCGTAATAAGGTAATTAGTTGGCTCAACATTAACAGACCCCTCCCACCCAATATCAAAGGTGATGTCCTAATGGTTAGAAGGATTCCATGGATTGGAGTCACTCCCAAGAATAGGGCTGGGGACTGTGTCATAATTAGCTTTAAAAGCCCACTAGTCTCCCCCTACATCTGCAACTGGCTGGTAAGGCCGGATAAGTCAAATATAGAACTAGTGCCCCTCTCAAATTTTTATCCACATGTGACCAACCTACCCACAGGGAGGGAGCAGGGCTGGACTAGAGTGGGCTTTGCAATTGATGGTTCACGGTACAGACCCAAGCATAACCCAATCCCCGCTCTTGGTAACTTTGTTCACCAGAACAGATTTTCTTGCCTGGACCATGTTGATTGACCACAATGGGGAGTTATACTTAAACACTCTGTAAAATCTCCCAATGTGATCGCAGTTAGAGGGATGGACTTCCTCAACCCTGTAGCTGAGGCAAAGATCCAGGATTTTCCGAATGAGGGGGGGATCTCCGAGGGATGTACCCAAATGCAAGTACAGGAACCACTCTACCCAAGCTCTCTTCCCATATCGCAACAGGAGGAGTGTGTTGTACCATCCATCTCGCAGCCTACCACATCTGGGTTGGGCGCTTCGGCAATGCACACATGCGATACTGTGTCCGCACTAAGCGAAGTCTCCCCACAGCCCCAAGGTTTACCACCAAGTGAAGTTTCCCCGCAACCCAGAGGCTCAGGGCTGGTTATTCAGTCATGGAATGTGGCGGGTATTATGAATAAGGTGGGTACTCCGGAGTGGGAGACCCTGGTTGATGGGAGTGACATTCTTCTCCTACAGGAGACGTGGGCAAGGGAACCGCATTATATGAGGGGGTATGATATTTATGAAATCCCGGCAAAATGGAATGGTAGGGGGGAGACCTTCGGGCGGGCTGGCAATTTGGGTGGCGAGTCACATTGGGTGTCAGGTGGAAAGTGTGGATACTCTCTCCCAGGACATCCAGTGTGTTCGCTTCAACTGGCCTGGTAAAGGGTCCTGGGCAATTGTAAATGTCTACTCTCGACCAGTTGCTGTGGGCAGTGAATCTACCACCCTAGTCGAACTCTCATCCTTTCTAGGTCAGTTACCAGCGGACTTGAAATTAGTGATGGGAGGCGACTTCAATTGCCATTTTGAACCTCTCGAGGGTCTAATGGATGGACCATTTACAGCTGAGGATGATTTTTGGGGAGTTCCCCCCTCCTCCTCGCCTCACCCTAAAGCATGGTCTCCGCTGGCAATACAACTCACCTCCCTTACTTTGAACTTTGGACTGAGGGCATGCAATGGGCGCACTCCCTCCGATACTCCATCGGTGTGCACATTTAATAGAAAGGGGCACGAGTCCAGGCTGGATTATATATTTATTGATATATCTTTATGGCCTAAAGTGCAAGATTTTAGAGTGGCATTAAGAACAGATAGCGATCACAATTCTCTCCTCTTGGAAATTCAGCACCCAACCGCCGCTGTAGGGCTGGCAACCACTGGTGTTGGAGGTGACCAGGGGGATATACTCCTCACCACAAGTAGACGACGGGTAAAATGGGGGAAGCTGGTCAATAATGAAAATGCCATGAATAAGTTATATGGTATAGCACTCCCCATGCTTCAGGAGGTGGATGCTCTCATTAGTCAACCTAAACTCTCCGACTATAATGAGAGACTTTCCGGCATCCACCAGACTTTGGTCAGGGACCTTGCAGACGTTTTTAATCCGGTGGTGCCCTTAAGAAGGAAAGCTACCCGTATTGCAACTTGGTACACTCCTACCTGTAGGAAAATTAAATCCGATCTACTTTCAGCCATCAAAGAAGGTAGTGATAGGGAGAGGGTTGCAACCCTGAGGAGGGAGTACAAGTCAGCACTGGCCAGCGCTAGGGCTGAGTGGGATTGGAACCACTGGCAGGAACTGTTTGAAGCCCTGAAGTGCAGAGACTCTAGGAAGTTCTGGGCTCTGGTTAACAACGGCACTGGGGTGCTCACGCCTGCTGTAGAGCCTAACATTGCCCCCTCTGTTTGGGAGGCCCATTTCGGAGCGTTGTATCATGCAACCACACTATGGCCCGATGGGTTGGCGGCGGATTTCCCCTGTCCCTCAGAAATGTCCCTGGAATTTTCTCTAGGTGAGGTGAAGACAGCACTAGAGTGTCTGGCCCTGGGGAAGGCACCGGGGTTGGACAAGCTACCCGGTGATTTGTTTAGGTACCATCCCGACATCTGGGCCCCGTACTTTCTCATTTTATTTAACGCTATTTTAGGAGGTATGGTGGTTCCTCCCTCTTGGTTAGGGGCCGAAATCGTGCCAATCCATAAGAAAGGCTCCCCTCTGAACCCAACTAACTATAGGCCAATTAGCCTCATAGATGTCCCCCAAAAGCTCTTTGCGCGTCTTATTTTGAACCATCTATTAGACTGGGTAGAGGACAATGACATCTTGAGTCCTCTGCAGGCTGGCTTCAGGAAGAACACGTCGACCATGGACCAGATCTTCCGCCTTGTCCTCCTTTACTGGAAGACTGTGATCATCGAGGGGGGAAGACTGTACATGGTCTTCGTGGACCTGAGGTCAGCCTTTGACCTAGTCCCGCGCAGGAAGCTGTGGGAGGTGCTGGGAAAGCTGGGAGTTCCCCCCCAGCTACTTAACATCTTAGTCAGGCTGCATGAGAACAACTATGCGCAGGTCAGGTGTGGGAAAGATGGCAAATTATCATCTAGGTTCCCCGTTTCTCGAGGGGTGAGGCAGGGTTGTGTCTTGGCACCAACCCTGTTTTGTTTGTACATCAACCATGTCATCTCCCACCTGGAAAATGTCAACAACAACGACGCCCCTTGCCTGGCAGGAAGGAGGGTACCGGCAATTATGTTTGCCGATGATACCCTCCTTCTTTCCAAATCCCCCATGGGGATTCAGAGGATCCTGGATGGATTTGATCTTTTCTGTGCTCAGCACGGGTTGGAGATAAACACAGGGAAGACAAAGTACATGATTTTTAATCCACCCACTAAAACAAGACCTAATCCCACCTTGGGGACGGCCAGTCTCGAAAGGGTGTCCACCTTCATATATCTGGGGGTAACATTACAGGAACACTTATCTTGGGACCACCAGATAGCACGCTCAAGGGTAAAACTGTCTCAACTGTCTGGTGCAATTCTGAAGGTGGCCAATTCTTCGTCCTTTAAGCCTGTGAGCCCGGCCCTTGAAACCTACAGGACCCAGGCCAAGGCAGCGGCCACTTATGGCTGTGAACTTTGGGGGCATAAAGCGGCGAAGGTCCTGTCTACAGTTGAAAATAGTTTTTTAAGGCGCTTACTGACTCTTCCGCGTGCAACGCCACTTCTGCCCTTGAGAATGGACCTGGGGCTCCCCCCTATTGCAGAGGAGCTTGTGTCCAAACCAGTGAAGTTCTGGCACAGGCTCTGGTCCACGAATGAACTGCACCATTATAGGGAGGACCTTACCCACGTCATGAGCCTTAATTGTGGGGGAAAAATTCCTTGGCTTGCCTCTGTGAAAAATGAATTGACTACAATGAATCTTTGTGACCTTTGGGAGGACCCAGCGCGAGGCTGCCAAGCAATCTCGCGCAAAGCCCTGTCAAAAATTTTTAAGGACAGGTCTCTTGCACTCTTGGTAAATGCGCAACACAGTGGCTCCCTTACTTTGCGATTTTTAGAATCCAAAAATTCATATATTTTTGAACCTTTTATGGATTTTATTTTTCCCATCCTGGCGAGAAAACTCTTTGTACAATGGAGGCTTGGCACACTGCCTACTAAAACTTTTACATCCAAGTGGTCTAACACGGCCGATAAATTTTGCCCATGCTGTAAAACCCACTTGGAAGACGACCTTCACATCCTGTTTGTGTGCCTCGCCTACCAAAGGCCCAGGAAACGCTGGATAGCACCACTTTGTAAAAATCTAGGGTTCAGAGAGTACGCACAGGCATATAGGATCCTGAAAACCAGTACCCTGGGTCACATTGTGTTTGCCGTGTCGAAATTTCTTATGGCTATATGGCTGATCAGGAAAAAAAATATATGCTGAACCCTCTTGAACTTTCCAGCTTCCTAATTATTCCTACGCCGGGATGGAGTATTTTATAATATGTAATTTTCTAAATACAATGTGTATTTTACTGTATGTGCTGTTTTTTACTGTCTCTTTTATGGTCTATGTGACCGAAATAAAGAATTTTTGGAATTGGAATAAAGAGTTATTATTATTATTATTATCAAAGAAGTTCTTGGTTAATGCGGTGGATATGCATTCCATCACTACCCCCCGGGGGGTCTTATATTCCCATGTGTTCGAATGTAGTACCTCCTCAATGATTAGGAGAGTCTCATCATGGGGTAAGCTGGTGGAGAGACTCTCCACATCTAGACTCAGTAGCATCTGTGAGTTCGGGTCAAAAGGGAGGTCTTTCAACAGCTGGAGGACAGCCTTGGTGTCCTTCAAATAAGTATCTGTGGCCTGTACCTAAGGTCGCAGGAAAGCGTCCGCAAACTTTGACAAGGGTTCCAGGATTGAGGTGATACCTGAAACAATTGGCCTGCCAGGTAGATTTGTAAGGTTCTTGTGTACCTTAGGTAGGCAGTAAAAGTAGGATGTTCTCGAATCCTTTTGAGCTAGGAATTCGGCCTCTTTCTTAGTAAGCCAATCGTGTGCTAGGGCCTCCTCTACCATTGCCCCTATCGTGATGCGTATCGACTCAGTGGGGTCACTTGTTAAGATTTGGTAGTTTCTCCTGTCAGACAGGAGTCTCCTGCACTCTTGATCATATGCAGCTGTGGTCTGAATCGCCACTGCCCCGCCTTTGTCGGCTGGTTTGATTGTTAGTTCCTTGTTCTGGGAAAGTTCTCTTATTGCCTCATTCTCTTTTCTACTCATATTCTGAAAGTTATTGTTAGTAGTGGAATCCAGTTTACTAAGTTCCACCATTAGTGCTTTTTCGAACGGCAGGACTTCCACTGGCAATGTGTTGTCGGGGTGTGAATGTTGACTTTGGTCGTAGACCAGTGTCTGAGACTGTTGGTGTTGAATCTCGACTACTGAAGTACGCTCTCAGTTTGATGCTTCGGATGAAGTTCTGCACCTCACCGTGTAGTTTGAAAGTGTCTAGTTTGTTTGTCGGAACATATCCAAGTCCCTTGTTTAGTACTTGGTTCTGTGTCTCCGTGAGTGGCCATGGGGTGATGTTGATCACTAAGTTACCTTCTTGCTTGTGGAGGCTTGGTTTGCCAGGGCCCCTGTCATGCTTCTGGTGTAAACCCTGGGGTCTGTTTCCTCTTCCGGTTGCCAGGTTACATTGTTCCCTTTCCTGTTCCTGCCCCGACTGGGTCCAGGGCCCCATCCTAAAAAAGGCTGTTGGTTTTGAGCTCCTCCTGAGAAATCAGGTGCCCAAGGTTGGTACATCGGGCCCATCGGTGGGGGACCGTACTGGTATTGGGGGAACTGGGGTTGGCCTTGGAATGGGTTATATTGCGGTGGGCCTTGGTACCCTCTCCATCCCCTCTGTTGAGATTTTTGGGGTCTCTGCTGTCTGTACCCTCCTCTCTGGTACCTATTCTGTTGGTATCGGCTCGAGTTGGAGCTAGTGGAGCTGCCATCTGAGCTCACACTATCTGTGTCGCTTGTGTTGTTTCTCGCTACATGATCAGCTTTGGTGTAAGGGTAGGCTCTCTCTGGTGTGAACCTATCTTTGTCCTTCTTAAGTTTATTAAATTTGCTTTGCTTCAGGGTTATCTCAAAATCGGACATCTGCTGATTTAGTTCCTCCAGCCTCTTTTTTAACACTTCTGGTGCAATAAATGATTTCAATTGGACCTCGATTTTTTTAATATCCACTTTCAAGTCTTGTGCTATTCTTGTGGCGGTCTGTACAATCAGCACAAGCCAATCCCTTGTGCAATGCCAATAAATCAGCGACCATGCTTTTTTGAAGATAAGGTCATCTTGAAAAATAAAGGGTTCATTTTTTACGATGAGACCCTGAGGAGCTATCTTGTTCCTTAAGTACTCTGTCATCAAGAGGCCGTGTAAAGCAGCCCTTATCTGAGTTTTCCTCAAGTTAGTTAGTTCATCCCAATCAGCTATGGTAGGGCCAGGGTCAGTGTTACTTAGACCTTCAAAAGGGTTTACAGCTGTCAGTATTCTGTCGATGTCATCCTCCCCAAAGGTTAGACCATGCTCGTCGTATACCAACATGTGTGTCATATGTTTTATGTGTGTTTTTGTTCAGTCTTTGTCATTTTTTACAGGTTGCACGATTAATTAGCACATGATTTATATGTAAAACTCGGCAACGCTTCACTTTTTCCTTAAGGTCACTGCCACCTGGAGGATAACTGTAATAAGTAGTGAGAACAGTAATTAATATGCTCTTTCTCCCTCTAGGTACTCGTTACACGCCAATTGGGCGAAGAGAGACTACGTTATCGAACTATTAACTAGGTACATTACACCTATAGTTCACTTCCCTTTTTTGTAGAATACACTTTGATATATACATACATGTGAGTAAGGTGGGGATCTCTGTGCAATTCCCGTCCTGAAGAAGGAGGCTTTGAACTCCGAAACATGTCCATGTAGACGCACATACGAGGTTGGTGTACATAACTATACACTCACAACCTCTCACTGCACCCCTTTTAACGATACCAGCCGGGGGCTTAATAAAAGTTTTATTTTTCTCTACCCCACGAGCCAGGTATCTTTTAACCATCACTCACCATTAACCCACCACTCACATACGCCCTTTACCTCACACACACCCACACATGGTCCATGATTAAGTGCTCCCACGTAGTCGTCGGTCGCAGCACGCCGCATCCCGCAGAGGGGTGCGAAGACCCCTATGATGAAGCATGACACCAAGGGGCCTGTTGGTGTGTGAGGGGTATTCAAACAACACTGAGTGTTCCCCACCACAGTAGGGACCACCTCCAAGCACTTAAGTTGATTCCACTTTGTTTATGTATTATACCTGGGGAGACAGAATCCACTTTCTTCTCCCTTCCTCCTTTGTTAGGAATATGACGCAGGTGGGTATTCACAAGGTGAGGAATCCACAGGCAGATACTGTATCTATCAGAAATAGCGTTACCGAAGGCAAGTAACTTGTTTTTCGGGGTTTCACCCCTCGTCAGCCAGGATAGCTTGATTCCAATGGCATGGAGAGCACGGGACCTACATCTGGGCATACCCGTCCCACTCAGGCTGACCAATGCAAAAACAACAGTTGATGGACAGAATGCAGACCAATGTCAGAGATCTGGGCCTAAATCCATTGTTTTTTCGCTCGCCATGCCATTCCAGTTTGAACCCAGCTATATGCAAATCAGTCTTGACCATGTGCCCCATGGGAACAGTTCAGCCCCTACTGCCAAGCCAGGTCCTCCCTGGACTGGAAACAAGCATCCTAGGACCAGTTTCGGGGTTTCACCCCTCTTCAGCCAGGATAACTTGATTCCAGTGGCATTGAGAGCATGGGACCCACGTCTGGGCATACCCGTCCCACTCAGGGGGACAAATGCAGAAACAACAGTTGATCTACAGAATGCAGACCAATGTCATACATTCAACCCAGTGCAGAGATCTGGGCCTAAATCCATCGTTTTTTCGCTCACCATGCCATTCCACTTTGAACCCTGCCATATGCAAATCAGTCTTGATCCTGTGACCTATGGGAACAGTTCAGCCTGAAACCGGTCCTAGGATGCTTGTTTTCAGTCTAGGGAGGACCTGGCTTGGCAGTTCGGGCTGGACTGGTAAGATTATCATTTTGAAGAGTGCGGCTCTTCCAAGCAGCATCAAAGGTAGTGAGGCCCATCGATCCGCGTCTACACGGAATTTCCCTAGCACCTTATAGAGGTTCCGCTCCAATGCCAGTGGCTTATCCAGCGTAATGTATATACCTAGGTATTTGATCCCATTGGGTGCGACCTGTAGGTGGCTGGGATAAATAGTATTTCCAACACCCTGCCCTGCCGGATAAACACATGATTTTTCCCAATTAATTCTATACCCTGCATACTTCGCATAATCCTCACAGCTCTACATAATATTAGGGAGCGTCATTGCTGGGTGTGTGACATATAGCAGTATGTCAACAGCATACAGAGAAATGCGTTCATTACAGTCATCCTTGTTGTTCACTCGAAAACCAGATATGTGTGGATGCGCTAGAATAACACATGCGAGGGGCTCCAGAGCCATTGCAAAAAGCAGCGGAGAAAGGGGGCAACCCTGTCTGGTGCCCCTTCCTATTGGGAATTTCCTAGATATGACTCCGTTGACTCGGACCCTCGCTAACGGTACTTCATACAAAGTTGCTTTGCACCTCATACTCTTGGCCAAATCCCAGCCATAAGAAACGACCAGTGGACCGCATCAAACGCCTTCTCGGCATCAAGGGACATTACTCGATGTGGGTCAGTCCTGTATTGCACCATCTCTAACCAATTAGAGACTCGTCTGAGATTCAGGCTCGCCGATCTCTTAGGCATAAAGCCTGACTCGTCCCTATGAACAAGTCCAATGATGACCCGAGTTAGTCTGTTGGCCAAAATTCTGGCCAAAATTTTAGTCTCCATATTTATGAGGGAGATGGAATGATACGAACCACAGCTCTGTGGCGGCCGTCCTTCCTTGGGTATCACCACAATAGTGGCCGTCTGCAGGTCTTTGGGGAGTGCACCCATTTCCTGCGCCTCCAGGGACATCTGCAAGAGATGCGCGCTAAAAAATGCCCCATGTTACTTGAAAAATTCCGGTGGGAGCCCATTAGGACCCGGGGACTTTCCTGTTTTTCATCTGACCTATAGCTTCTACAATTTCTTCCTTCGGCAGTTTTGCCTCCAGCGTTTGTGACTCATTAGACTCTAATCGAGGGAGCTGTATAGATTGTAGTTATGTGTGAATCTGCTCAGCGTCCGCAAGGGGGTGTTTCGCATAAAAGGCTCCTCGCGGCGGGATGCCTGGCTTTCACCTTGTGGACACCCTGCCGGGGTATCTTACAGGGGAATACCAGGACGGGTTCCCTAAGCAAGCGCCGAGATGCCTACGGGTAGTCGTGCGCTATACAAGAGCGTAATCATTTCATTTCATTTCATTTCATAATATCCTGCAAAGGCGTGCGCTTTTGCATCTGGGGTCACGTGGACCGTACCATCTTCCATCTGTATTCGAGCTACCCATCTGCTTTCGAGCTCTTTCTTGCTGAGCCTCGCGAACAGTCTGCCCATTTTATCAATTGCGTCTTACAGTCTTCTATGCATAGCCTGTATTGCATGTCGTGCATCCTGTTTGGCTAGTGCCAAGTATTCCTGCTATAGGAGGTTTAGCCCTCTCAGCTGGCCAGGGTAATCACCTGTACTGACTCTCGATGCAGCCTGCAGGAGCTGGGCATCAATTCTCGCAACCTCCTATGATGGAGGACTTTTGATCATGCAAGCAGACCTCAAAAAGGACCAGAAACAGGTGAGTAGAGACATCCTTGAACTACGGATAGGGCCTTTTGCCTAGATAAATTCAATTAATAGAGATCAGTGCTAGAATTCCTACTGCAGCTGGCTGTCTTCTGAAGAACAAAGTGTTCTCCTCAAGAAACCTCTTGAGGATTTGGAAAAACACTCCAGGAAGAACACTTTTCGAATCTGGGCATAAAAGGAATGTTGACTGTAATCAAATTGAAGGCTACCTCAAAAGACTTAATTTGACCCCTACTGGAGGTGGCAGATATGTGGCTAGCCAGCTAGACAGAATTTACAGAACAGCATCTGAAGGCCAGCAAAGGAATTTGCTGCCTAATATAGTGACACCATTTTCATTGACATGCACAAATTGTAAAACAGGGTTGCTCAAAAATTTTACTTTTGAAAGACACAGTATCCACCCGCCCTTAGGGCCTGTTTTCCAGAAGAAGGAGCAGTTACTCATGGCAAAATCCCTAGGAGAAGAAAAATATCGGTTCTGCATACTGGAAAAGATCAAACAAATGATGGTGATATCCAGCTAGATAGCGAGCTGTATAATCCTTCTTCTTGTGAGGAATGTATAAGAGGTTAGACAAGAAGTGAGGCTCCAAATAGGCAGTGGAAACCAAAGGAAAGTAGCAGTTCAGCATCTGCAGAAAATAGGCCTCCTGGTGGCAGAGGATGACTGAAGGCAGGGATGGTTTGCATCTAGAATAGCATGTCCAAAAGCTAATGTTCCATTTTCTGATAAAGTTGGAAGGGCTAGAATGGCCAAGCACCAATTGCTATTAGTTACTGTATTTCCCGGTTTTTTCCCAAATCCAGAAAAGATAACTAGATCACGCAAATTATTACTTGTTTAGGCTTCAATCTGCTTCTGGAGGTTTGGATCTACAGTTCACTTCTCAGTTGCAGGGCAGTTTAAAGCAGGGAGAACGTCAGGTTCATCCATGCTGAGGTTCTGCACCATGCCTAAGAGATGGAATCAGTCTGGTCAAGATCAGGGAACCCTAGCACACGTAGTGGTCAGAAATGCTTTCTTGTTGGGTAAGAGGTCAACTATTTGTTAATGTCTGGGATCGAATGCTCTCTTAAAAAGGATGAATATTTTGTACTCTCCGAGAGGCTAAAAATGGCTATATGTTTCTTATTCGGTAAGAAGGCACATGGAGGTGGAGGTCTAGATATTTCCATACACAGTTGTAATCTTTTACAAGGTCTAAAAGAGCAGAGGGTGGATTTCCATTCCCCCAATAGAGTTTGCAACAGACTCATTGATTGTAGAAGTATGTCAGCATATTTTGGAAGGGAGCACACAGGACGAATCTTGACAAATGAGTGGAATCCATGGATTGGGAATATTGGCTTTATAGATGCTTATAGAGCCCTGTTTCTCGACAGGATTAATTTTTAGGTCTCTGCCTAGCGCTACACTGCGCAGTAGTGTTCGCGCAGCTAGAGTCCTATTGTACGCATTTTCAAAATGTACCTGGAAATTCCACACGCTCGTCCTTGTTCATTTCCTAGGGTCCATTTTGATTGGGCTTTGCATGCATGTTGTTTTTTTAACAGAACACGCAATAGGCCATAGGCGGTCGCGTAGCTCCGCCCATGGCCTATTGGTGTCTGTTATGTGCACCAAAGCCAATATGTCTTCGATTATTGTGCCAAGACACGGGCGAGATAATTTAAGACAAATGCCTCGCAGTGGCGCGCACGCACTACTCGCGGGCTTTATTATTTTTTTTACAAAGGCGTTCGTAAGCCGCATTTCTGTAAAAAAAAAAAAAAACTTATTAACACCAACTCTTGTTCTTTTAAGCTGTGTCATTTTATATGAAGATACCTGAAGGTGAAAGAATGAAAAAGTAACAGAATGTTTTGTTTTCTTAACCACGCTGTTGACCCCACCCCCTTTGCTCACAGAATCACCATACTTTTTATGCACTTCGCCCACTGGTCTAGGATTCCATTTAATTACACAGATGTGTACAGTGTTAAACAGTAGAGAGCGGTCACTTCTGTGCATCTCTGCTCATCCAATCATTGGCCCCTTTCAGAGTGATCAAAGTTGTAGTTGTCACCTCCTTAGCAGGACGTACCACAGTTGTCCTGTGCAGGTCCATTGATTGCTTGGAGACCGGCAGAAGGCAGAGCCTGGGCCCTTCCCTGCCTCAAGGGTGGTGGGGCTAGTATCGTAGTTGTTAAACTGACCCTCCCTGTTGCACGGGGCACACACTTAACCACACACACAATCACACACACAACCACACACACACAACTACACACAACCACCCAGAACCACACCTACACACAAAACCACACATACAACCACACCATCAGTGCACACTTTTACCAGGCACAGACCCCATCAGTAGTCAGTGCACGCTTTCACCGGGCACAAACACCACCAGCCGTCAGTGCATGCTTTTACCTGTCACAAACACCACCAGTCGTCAGTGCACCCGTCCACCAAGCACACACCACCAGCTGTCAGTGCATGCTTTCATTAGACACCCGCCATCAGCCGTCAGTGCGCGCTTTCACCAGGCACACACACCACCAGTCGTCAGTGCACGCTTCCACCAGCCGCCAGTGAACACTTCCACCAGGCACACACACCACCAGCCATCAGTGCACAATTTCAACAGGCACACACACCACCAGCCA
Organism: Lissotriton helveticus; assembly: GCF_964261635.1. Lineage (NCBI taxonomy): Eukaryota > Metazoa > Chordata > Amphibia > Caudata > Salamandridae > Lissotriton > Lissotriton helveticus. The sequence goes on along the minus strand of NC_136059.1, from coordinate 1,872,400,588 downwards.
TCAGTGCACACATCAATTGTTAACGCATGCACAATTAACTATTGTAGCAATCGCAGTATGGTGCACTTTACTTTTAAACATATTCATCTAAAGCGCAGCATGCCACCAGTGCTACAAAAATAAATAAAACAAATGTTGGCCTACAATTTATAGAATTTTGTTGCAGTTGGTGTTGCAATATTTAGCAATGCCAATAGCTCAAACTTAATTACCCAAGACCTATTGCATTGTAAATGCTTGTTCAGATTTCTTTATACCTCACAAAGCAGACATGATATTCAATGTAATGCTAATTGATCAAAGACTTGGAGTGCCGCACAACTGACCATGCACTGATGCTGTGCAATGTGTCCCGGAACAGGAAAAAAGTCAGCATAAGGTTTATGAAGGTTTAATGAGAGCCTCATAAAGGGTCCATTGGCCACAGCTACAATAAAAGTACAGTTCTTGGAGTTCTTGGCATTTAGAGCATGTACTGTTGACCTCAAAATGGAGAGCCTAGCAAGCTCATCTCGTCGTAGAGGCATTCAGAGACTAGAGAGATGAGACATGACTCACAAATGAAAGAACCGGAGTATTGCATGGGCCACTAATGGGCACTGACACCTGCCCAAAAGAGCTGCTAGAGAAACCAGTTTCCAAAGTGGAAGTCTGTAGCCCCCTTCAAAGGTGCCCTATCCTAATGGTTTTATACCTGCTTTCTGTAGGGGTTGCTGTCCTTCACTTGGGCTTCTGACAAGACTTTGTGATTTGCTTATATAACCCTTTAATTTCAAAGGCCTAACATTCTCTCATGCCTAGGCATGGAAAATACCCAGAGAAGTGCAGGTCATTGAGGTCGATCTCAACGGTGTGAAGATTGTCACAACATGTTTTAGTAACACACTAGAAAATGTCCTGCCTCACCGCCATACATCTTTATCAGACGGGCTTCATAAGAAAGCAACATGTGGTAACTCTTCACAGCTCACCAGGGAGAGAAACTGAGAAAGCCTTCAACAAGGTGGAGTGGATATTCCTAAAAAACCTTGGTGGCCAGGCGCTTTGGAGAAGAGATCCTGAATATGGTGAGGCTAGTTTCTTGAAATAAGTGTAGATTGACTGAATTGCCCATAAATCCTGATAGAGATATTGGGCATTGCGGTCTGTTGTCCTCGCCTCTCTTTGTCCTGTACTTTGGCTCACTTCAACAAACAATCCAAGAGCATAGGGAAATGTGGGGGGGGGGTCCTAGGAACGGATTTCTTCAAACTGTGTTTATAGATAATATCTTAGCATTGATTTCAACCAAACTTCCTCCATTCCGTCATTGCTCCAGGCATTTCAGACTGTGGCAGGCTATTAAATCAACATAGCCATGTCTGTGATCCTCGGAATCTTTTAATATCACATCCGGTAATAAAGCACCATCTACCATTTTGATAAGGGAGCTCATCTATTTTTTTTTCTTTTTTAAACTTTATTTATAGTTTTTACAATACAAAACATAGGTTGGTAGTATGGAGCGTAATAGTAACACCTGTTTCATACAATTCACACATTTCATGGCAATAAAGCGTTATCACATGTGGGGGGAAAAGGTACTGGAACAAATGCAATACATGTCTGTCAGGGATAATATCCAATAGCCACATTAACAGTATATAGTTATCACAGTTTGACTTATTTCAAAGATATACATTGGTTGATGGCTGGGTCTCCATGCAAATTAATAATAAACAATAGCAGGATTTATGAAATACATGTCTATGCATTTGCACATGCAGTCAGTTTCCAATAGGACATCCTGCCTTCAGATAGTGCTAGGTAGTTGGCCGAGTAAGCTCCACTTGTCCTTCACCATCAGCCCGAAATTCTCTTTCAGATGAATCATCATCCTCCCTGTGCAAGTAAATATGTGGTCAAGGGGCCCCAGATGTCCCTAGGCTTACTGGAGATCGGAAGTGTGTCAGCGAAAATAGTGGACTGTTCCTGACAATGGGTCATATCTGCAAGCCAATCCTTAAACTTTGGCGCCCTGCCACGGCCCCATCTACACGCAACTCGACGTTTTGCAAGAAGCAGAGAAATGTCCAAGAATTTCCTGCATGTCTTAGGGATGTGTGGTGTGTACCCCCAGAAGCATCAAAAAAGGATCGGGGCTTATTGGACCTCCGATCATGGATTCAAGGGCAACTTGCACCTGTTGCCAGTAGGCGTGGACCAAGGGGCATTCCCAGGACAATTGCAGGAATCCAGCGTGTTCCGCACGACAGCGCTCACATCTATCATCGCTGGACAAGCGGAACTTGTGTTTTTTGACCGGTGTATAATACAGCCTATGGAGGAACTTATAGTGAATCATCCTAAGCCTACAGCTGGCGGAGATCCGGGCCGTAAGGTCACAGCAGTAGAGCCACTGGTCTTCAGTGATCTCTGATGCCAGGTCAGCAGCCCAGTGTGACCGGGCCGAGTTTTCCAGCCCCGTTCTGGATGCCCTGACGTGTCGATACATGCCCTACACCAAATGCGAGCCGTCTTGTGAGCACAGCATGAAGTGTAGAGGAGACAGGATCTCGGGTTCTGTAGGAAATTCAGGGAGAATCTCTCATCTCTTGGCGCAGTCACATGTAATAGAACGATTCGAGTGGGGTAGGAACATGAGATTTAAAAAACAGATCAGCAGAGTTGAACTGACCATTGGTAAAGAGGTCGCCCCAACAGGTGGCCTGCAGGCGCCGACAAAGCAACTGGAAACCACGTTCCTGTAGAAGTTCCAGCTTAGGGTGGCATGTCAGAGGCATCCGAGGAGAATATGGCATAGCCCAGCATCTTGGTTATGCGACGCCAGGCATCTATAGTGCATGTAACCGTAGTGAATGGCGTTTCTATGGACGTCACTGGGCAATGTAGGAGCCCACTCAGAGGGAGAGGATTCGCGATCCAGTCTTCGACTGCCAGTGAGGCATACAAGGTGTGGGGGCCATCCAATGATAAGCGTAATGCGCCTGCGCACAAACATAGTAAACCTCAAAATCAGGTATGTCGAAGCCTCCCTTATCATACGGCTGAGTCAGTATCGACCACCGGAGACGAGGGTGTTTACCCCCCCAGAACAGCCGGCATAGTTCCGCTCTCAATGTTTTAAAGAAAAACGCACCCGGGTAATAAGGAATATTAAGAAAAAGATACAGAAAACGGGGCAGCACCACCATTTTAATAAGCAACGCCTTCCCTGCCATGGACAGGGGGAGGGAAATCCAGCGATCAACCGATGCAGTGAGTTTTGTGATTGCAACACGATAGTTAAGTCGCAGCGTTTCATCCTTATCACGTGTGATTTGAATACCCAGATAGCGTAAGTCTGATCGACACCACTCTAAAGGAAAATCCAGTGGAAAGTCGGTAACTGTGTCTGTAAGCGGATAGAATTGTGATTTAGCCCAATTGATATGCACTCAGGAAAGTCTGCCGAAGACAATAAATTTCCTCAGCAGAAGATTCAAGTTTTGTGACTGATCGTTGACATAAAGCGTCATGTCGTCTGCGTATAGCGACACATCAATCTGACGCTGGAAGCAGCGAAATGCACCCTCTCGATGCAGCTGACGGAGCCTGCAAGCCAGGGGCTCAATGGCTATCGCAAAAAGGAGAGGGGACAGTGGGCACCCCTGTCTGGTGCCTCTCGTAATCAAAATTGAGGGAGAAAGGCGGCCGTTGATTAGTAATTTCACAGAAGGTTGCGTATAAAGTAATTGGACCCAGGAGATGAATAGCTTAGGGAAGCCCATACGGGTCAGGACGGTGAATTAATACGGCCATTCGACCGAGTCGAAGGCCTTAGTGGCATCCAAGAAGACCGCCGCAACTGGGAGATCTGGGTGCACTGTACGGATCAGGGAGAACAACATGCGTAGATTGTGGGAGGTGGATCGACTAGGGACAAATCCTGACTGGTCAGGCAGTATAACTTTGGTCATCAGGAGGGACAGCCTGGTGGCCAGCACCTTGGCCAGTATTTTTACATCGCAATTTAAGAGCGAGAGTGGTCGGTAAGAGTCACAAGTGGTGGGGTTCTTACCAGGCTTCAGGAGCGATGTGATTACAACTTCCCGCATTGAGCGAGGGAGGACCCCATCAGCCAAAGATTCATCACAGATCTCTCGAAGGACAGGAGCCATTATGTCTATGTATGTCTTATAGAATTCAGCAGGTAACCCATCTAGGCCGGGTGCTTTGCCATTTTGGAGTGACATAATGGCATCTCTAATTTCGTCCAGTTCAAAGGGGGCGGCGAGGAAGGTCCTGTGAACATCACTGAGCCAACAAAGAGCCACTTCCCCAAGGAAGTCATCGTACAGTACATCACTGGTCGTGGCCGTGGTATATAGCGCATGATAATAAGATACGAAAACAGATAGTATTACATCTGTATCCCTGACAGTGTGGTCCTGTTCATCTAAGACTTCGAGAATTGTATTTTGGGTGCGAGGAGTGCGTGTCAGCACTGCCAGTGCCTTGCCAGGTCTGTCTCCCTCACAATATTTCCTCGCCTGCCAATATTTCCCTTTAAATTTAGCTTCCCTGGCCGCTTCCTCCTCGTACCTCGTCAATTTATCCCTAAACTCTGCATGTGCTTCAGCATTGTCTCCCACTATCATCCTAGTCTCTAGGCTTTTCAGGTCTCTGTCAAGTGTGTTTATTGTGCGCCGTAGATAGCGCAGCACTCCGAACCTCTTTGATATGCAGTACCCTCTGACCGTGACTTTGAACGCCTCCCATATGTTTTCGACCGAGTCCACAGACCCCTTGTTTCGTGGGAAGAAAGCAGCGATCTCCTCGCCAAGCTCCGTGCGGAATACCATATCTAGCAGGGCCGTAGGTTGTAGCCTCCAATGCGGTTGGGGATTGTCCCACCCGGGTACCTGCAGGTGTACCTGGACCGGGCTATGGTTAGAGTATGTCCTAGGTAAGTGTGCTACCTTAGTCACCCCAACACTCCTCCCTCTAGACAACAAGATGTAATCCAATCGTGCCCATGTACCAGTCAGTGATGTGAAGTGCGTGCCCTCTTTACGGAACGGGTGTAGGTATCGCCAGCTATCCACCAAGTCACCCTCCTCGATCACACCCATTAGAGCCTCTCTGGATTTAGGCTTGTAATGCGCCACTCCATCTGCCCTATCTAGGTGAGGTGCCAGTGCCACATTAAAGTCGCCTCCCCAAATGATATGTTGGGATCCTACGTCGAGGATCTTACCCCACAATGTGGTAAAGAAATTCGGGTGATCTATATTAGGTACATAGCAGGTCACCAATGTAATAGTGTCGCGACCTAGGCGCCCCCACACCACAACAAAGCGACCCTCTGCATCCGAAACCTCACCAAACACTTGGAATGGTAAGTTGCGTCTGATTAGTACAGCTACCCTCCTTGTGTATGTGGAGTAAGACGAGAAAATGCGGACACTGGCCCATCTGCTCGCGAATGTGGTGCACGTCTGTGGTGATATGAGCGTCTCCTGCAGCATGGCGATCTGGACTTGGTGACGGTCCAAGTATGCAATCACATTTCTACATTTTCTTGCATTATTAAGGCCCCTGATGTTCCAAGACATACAACTCAATTGCGCATCAGGCCCTATCCCTGCCATAGGATAAAAAAAATACTGTAAAAATGTAACATGCCATGGTGTAATCCGTAGTAACATCTCTTCTCAGGTGAGGTACACCACCATACATTCCATACAACAGCCCCCCCCCCCCCCACTGTAAAGAAAAAAAAACTCAATAACAGAACTCTGTCCCCCTCCCACTACTGCATCCCAATCATGCCAGCAGCAGCCCATGCCCTCCCCGTCCCGTCCCCCTACTCTCCGCAGCAGCCCCAACTCGCCGAAGAGGTACCCCTTACCCCCACCCACACTCCCTCCCTCCCAGTCTGACAATCCTCGATAATCAAAACCCATGTATGGGGTATACCCGTAGGGGGAACAGCATAAAAGGGCACACAACCACGACTCCCTCCTCTAGCCTCTGTGTGTGCCGCCCTCGGGTGGGGCTGAGGAGGGGTAGTGGACCTTGGAATACATTACCACTGGAAGTATGTCACAGCTCCATGTCCAAGTATCAGGTCTTGTCCGTTATGCACAGGAAATATTGTCTCAACGGCTCAGGGCCGTCGTATATAGTCCGGTAATCGCTGCAGCGAGGATTGGTCAAGCGTCTTCATCCGATTCTGGCGGGTTGTCTCCGCGTGCTGCGCCATGGTCGTGCATCCCCTTCTGCGCCTTCTTAGTTGTTTTTAAGTAGTCTTCCACTTTTTGCGGGTTAGTGAAGAAGCTTTGCTTCCCTTGGTGCGTGACCCTGAGTTTCGCTGGATAAAGGAAGGCATAGTCTATCTGTGCGGCGCGCAGCTTTTTCTTCACCTCGATAAACTTGCGTCTCTCTTCCTGGACCATTGGAGTGAAATCGGGGTAAATAGAAAAGTTCACGCCATTATAGGAGAAGTTCTGCTTGGTACATGCAGCTCTCAATGCTGTGTCGCGGTCGCGATATTTCAATAACCAGGCTATTATGGGCCTCGGCGGCGTACCCGGCTTGGGCAGCGGCCCCAGAGATCTGTGCGCCCGTTCAACAATGAACTGCGGTGAAAAAGCATCTTCCCCAATGGACGTCAGGAGCAGCTTCTCCACATAGTTACATTCTGCCCGTGTCTGTGGATTCTGGTATGCCCGTGACGCGAATGTTGTTGCGTCTGCTGCGGGCCTCCAAATCCTCATTCTTTGCCGCGATGACCCGCAGCAAGTTGTCCATCCGGGTAAGTTGGGTGGTATGAGATGCCGTGGCGTCATCATTGTCGGAGATACGTTGCTCAGTAGCCGTGATCCGCTCTTCATGCTGATCAACTTTGTGGACAAGGGCTTCCATCCTAGATGACATCCTGTCCACCTTGTCCACCACTGTGGCGAAGCCCTGCCGCATCTCTTGCAGGAGTTGTTGCAGATCCTGGCTGTCAGGGGGAGGGGCATTGCTGGCTGCACCCGCACGGCTCATACTGGGCCTCTCGACCGTCGCTTTCTGCCCTCTCTTCGTGGTCTCGAAGGAAAGTTTTGGTTGGCGGTTGTCCTGCCGAACCATCGTGCCACCACACTGTGCCCAGCAGACAATCCCCCAGCCCGTATGCTTATTCAGTCCCACCAAAGGTCTGTAAGGGAGGCACGGTCCACCGCAACACTCTACGGTACAAGAGCGGTCCACAGCGTTAATGGCGTCAATAGGTTAAGTGATCCGCTAGTGTCTCAGAAGGAGGCAATACCACACATTGACATGCTGGGCTATACGAGAGGGGGGGAAGCCACCAGCACCTCGAGTCTTCAGCAGGGCAGCCTCAGGGGTAATCACCGCAATAACGCAGAGTGCTCGCCTCAATCTGTGGGCACGCCGCAAGACGCAGGCAGGGCTCAGGAGGTGTTCGTGCCAAGTCGCCGGGGCCCTACACAGTGTATTCTGCCCGGCGCCACCAGCAGTGTCGATTCCGGACTCGTGGCGCTGTGATCAGACCCACCGCCAAAGCCGGTGCTCAGTGGTGCATGAGCTTAGCAATGCGGAGTCCGATGTCACCTATAATAAGTTCCAGTTGCGAGTTGGATATAATGCCACAGCGCCGTGGAACATCCCCTCAATTATGCCCCAAAGCCAGTAGCACTTACCGTTAAAGCGGGGTTCCACGGTCGGCAAAGCGGTAATGCGTGACGGGTCACGCACAGTAATGGCGGCAGAGGCCTCCAATGGCGTCGCAGAGATATCACCAACGAAGTCGGTTGCCTCTGCAGAGAGTGGCGCCGCAGCACGACACCTGGGGGTACCGTCCGGCAATGCAGGCACTGGACCTCACTGCGGGCGTCTCCCGTAGGGCCCACAGGCAGGTCTCACCGATGACACCCGTCCGCCCTCCGGTAGTAGGGAGCCAAAGGTGTTCCGTGGGCGGTAGCAGTTCCAGGCAGGTCCCGGTGATGGCAGAATCTGCACACGTCGCGCTGAAAGGTAGGTGGGCACTGATAACAGCAGGCAGCCCAGGGTGGGGATCCACGCAATCACTCCACGCTCAGGAAAGCTGTGCCGAGGATGGTCCTGACCAGGGCCAGCCGCCGAGGCCCTCCGCCTCGTGGTAATCCCCGGCCTCGCCCGATCTCGGCAACCCGGCCCTCCTCGCACAGTAGCTCCAGCGGCAGCACCGGGGAGAGCAGGCGGGGCTCAGTGTGCAGGCGCCGCTGCACGGATTTGCTCCAAACGTGGACCGAGTCGGGAGGATCGGTTCAGCAACAGAAACAGCAAGTTGTGGAACCGTTTGGACTCCAGCAAGTGAGGATTAATGCAGGATATATGCTCCAGGGTACAGGAGCCTCACCGTTAGGCGGCCATTCTGTGTGCGCGCCCTCTAGCGCCCCCAATGAGGGAGCTCATCTATTAAATACATTGGGACTCAGAAAACTCTGGCCATGCGGTGAGGGGGCTAGAACAAGTTATTTCAAAGGAAAAAAGAACTGATCTCCAGCAGCAGTATATTAAGTCCCTCTACTGGTTTGTGGATAGCTTTGGTGATGTTGATGGTTCTCCAGAGGGCCTTTACGCTCTTGTAGGCGTTGCTGGAAGTTTTGCTTCAAACATTGTTGGACCAGGTGCAGCAGCTATACACCTACATTTATTATAGGGGGTCAAAGATTTCAGATTCAGAATGCCTCAAGTGATTTAGTACCCCAGGGAGGGAGGAATTGGTATTCTTAATTTTAGCTTGCATTATCAAGTGGGTCACATACTGTTCCTTCTGGAGTAGTCTAGGAGACAGAGTGACTGGTGTTTTATTGATCACTTGATTTTTGAGTGCCCTCAGGGCATCCAGATTCTATTTTTTTTTTTGTTGTTAAATGTTATTATTAGAGTTTAGTACTAAACATGAATACAGCAATACAAAAAGAATCCCTGGGTAGTAGTAGATTTATTGTATTAATCAAAAGATTACACAAAAAATATAAACTATCACAAACTGTGCAAAAAACAGGTGATTAAGAGGTTCTGGACGCATAAAAGTTAAAATTGATGTTTAAAAGTAGTTTGCTTAACTCATGAAATTAATACTTTACAAGCTTGGTCTAAGAATTTCATTACCTTGTGATAGTACTATTGCCTCTGACACTAAAACCATATCTAATAGCCTCCACAGTAGGTCTTCTTTTTGCCCTGTTAAAAATCTATTGTAGATGGATTTTTCTTAAATTCAAGAGTTTGTGTCAAATACATAACATGTGCAGAAGGGTTTCTGTTGTGAGTCCACAGAGTCAGCAAACAGCTTTTCCTTCAAGTGCAGGATTCCATTTCCCCTCGAATTCGTACATTGGGATATAAAACTGTCCAAATCTTAGAAATTTCATTTTAACATAGCCTGGCAGGTTTGACCGTAGATATTCTATGCTCTGTGAAGCAAAAGTGTCAAAAACGAAGTCCTTGTGATTATATTGTTTTGACTTTATCAAGGCGGTGATCCCCGTCTGAAAGTTAAAATCCTGTGGAGTAGACTTTTCCGGGCCAGTCGATTTTATTTTTAGCAGCGCCTCTGGATTGGTTAGCTTATATGTTTCTAGAGCCGTGTTTGAGGATAAAGCATTCAGCTCTATACGTTTATGGATTGTTTTCTTTAGTTCCTGAAGGAGTAAAGATTTTAGAGTTGAAGCATCTCCTCTTGCATAATCACAGGAATAATTCAGAGTGCTTATGTGATGAAATGAAGTTAAAGATTTTAGGTTTAGATTGAGCCTGATAACACAGTGTGAAATAGCTGTGCGACAGTGGAAGAGGTTGTGTACACGTTGCATAAATGTTTTACCAGCATTGGCTCTAACCTTATGGTTTAACACAAGTGATGCATAAAGCAGCTATGGAAGAAGTTTCATGTTTAGTGCTTTCAATGATAGCTTGATTGGGCGTGGCTAGCCGACAACCGAGATGGCCGCTCTGGGGTAGAGCTCCGGTTGGCCGCCGGCTAATTCCCCTCAGAAATCCGCTACACATATCAGTCTGACCAGAATCATGGAGGTCAGAAGAGCGCCTAGAGCTACAGATCACCCGAAGCTATCCCTGAGGCGATTTGATCTTCGGATGCCGGCGCTAGCACCAATTACTTTCCGCGGCTGCGAGACGAGGGCGGGCCTGGCGGTGAAGACGTGCAGCCTGGGCTGCGGCTGGGAAGCGCGCTGGGAGCCGTTGGCCCTGGATGCTGCTTGAGACTGCCGGATTTCCTTGCCGTGGGAAGGCACGGCCTGGAATCATCTGGAGGTGCTGGTAACCACTGAACTGTTCGCTGGTCTGCCGGTGAGTTGCGTCAGCCTAGGGCCCCCTGCTTAAAGAGCCTGGGCTGAACGGATTACGCAGGACATTGCTGCCTGAAATTTCTTGCAGAGATGCTTGAGCTGTTTCAAAGTGTAGGTTTCCAACCTCTCTTCCTCAAATTAAAGATCCATAGATAACAACAGATGCTGGTCTACTCATGCTAGTAAGAATTGGGAGTTTTCAGGAAAAACTAACAGTCCAAGGAAAAAAATTCTAGCAAAAAAGTATGTGGTCGCGTTTGGTCTGCACTCACTAGTAGTGTACACCAATTACTGTATATGAAACACAAATGCAAAGTCCAAATCCTCACCAGTGACCACCAATGTTAGATCTGGGGGTCTCTAGTTGGCAATGGTATTCACCTTTGTCCAAATAGGACCCTTACTTCTAAGTCAGGATAAGGGGATTACACTCCTAAATAACCCCTGCTCACCCCCTTGGTAGCTTGGCACGAGCAGACAGGCTTATCTCAAAGGCAATCTGTTAAGCATTTGCGAATATACACAGTAATACAGTGAAAACACTACAGATGGACACAACACAGGTTTTATAAAAATAAGTATTCTTTATATAGACTTAACACAAGACCACAAATGTCAAAAATCCACAATACTATACTTAAAGTTGACTTAAAAAAGATTAAAGTTGATAATCAATGCGACAAAGTTCTCAACAAAGTACCTGGATGCGTAACGCAAAGGGAACAAAAGGCTCGCTAAAGGGGAGATGCGTCGGTTCCGTGATCCGGGTAAAAGGTTGTGTCCTGCCTCAATGCTTGCGCAGAGCAGGGGATGCATCGTGATCCTTACCGGTGCGGAGGTGATGCGTAGATTCTCGGCCTGCGGGCCCGTTGCGATGCGCAAGATGGCGCCTTGATGCGATGCAATGTTGCGATGCGAAAAGATGGCGCCCTTGATGCGACGATGCGAAGACGCCCTGGCATCCTTGCGACAACTCTGTACTTTGGAGCCGCGACAGGCCCTGCGACACGCTCCTCCGCTGATGCGATGGCGACTCTCTCGATGGTGTCACGCTTCTCCGGTGATGCGACAGCAGGCAACTTCGATTAACACACGCTTCCTGGGAGATGCGGCGTCGACGCGCTTCTCCGGCGATGCGATGATTTCAGCTGCGGTGGGGACACGCTTCCTCTCGGTGTGTCGCGCTTCCAGCTCCCAGCGACATGCAAATGTCTGTAGATAGAATTCCCAGCAAGGAAATTCACAGGGGGAGCTGGAGGTGAAGTCTTTTGTCCCTGAGACTTCAGCAGGAGGCAAGCACAAGTTCAAGCCCTTGGAGAATATTCTGAAGATGATGACAGTCCTTAAAAAGTTCCTTCTCTTTTCCTTGGCAATGAAGCAACCACTGCAGGCCAACCCAGCAAACAGCACACTGGCAGAGGGGCAGTGCCAACTCCTGCAGCTTCCTTTGGTTCTTCTCCGTGGCAAAAGGTTTCTTGTTCCAGAAGTGATCTAAAGTTCTTGGGACTGGGTCCCAATATTTATACCCTAATCCTTTGTTCTCTGAAGGCAGAGAGGCCTCTGCCTGGTCCAAACCAGTTCCTGAGCACTTTGTGTACAAGGCTCCTTCCTTCCATTCACTGTGCAGGGAAGAGAAATCAACCGCCCCACAGGAGGTGGAGCCAGCATAGGGGAGGGGAGGCACAGCCCTGGAGCACTTTGTTGACAAGATTCCTTCTCTCCTTTCACAGTGCAGGACAGACATCCGACAAGCCACAGGAGGTGGAGCCAGCATTGTAGAGGGAAGGCCCAGCCCTATTCAGTTCCCAGGTGCAACTCCTCCTTCCCATCTAGATGCAGATCTCTCTATTCACCACTGAGCTGCCCCAGCCTGTCTCCTGGAATCCCCCAGCCCTGTCACTCACAAACCCAGACAAGGAATACACACCCTAGCAGAGGCAGGCCTGGACAGTTAGGCAATAAAATACCTACTTTCTAAAACTGGTATTTTCAAACACAGAATATTAAAACCAACTTTACTAAAATAAAGATGTATTTTATTATTCTGATTTCAGGCATATTAAATTCGAATTTCTACCATGTTCCCTGATTCAGTTAAGATTATAAGAATGTAATAATCTAACTGCCCACTGAAGCGTTCACAGGGACCGGCCTCGCGACTGTTGCGATCACGAAGAAGGCTGAGGCGGCGAATGAAAGAATGAAGTCATACCTTTTCCTCGGTGCCTTTGGTGTTAGGACGGAGGGCTGCTGCTGACACGGACCTCGCTGCTTTACACCGCCTGTCTGGCCTGTTTGGCCACTACGCCACTTCTCGCGGCCCCCGCTTCGTGGGAGCCGCTCGCTGGTCTAGGAACTTTGTTCTCTCCATCTGCCTGGGACCCTGAGGACTTTTCTGGTACTACCTGCCCCACACACGGACAGAGGCGGGACTGCGAGGACCAGCCTGCTCAGCGGCGCTGATCGGCCGCAGCTGGTCCTCTTCCCGCCCCCTCCTGTGTCGCCTCCCTCAGAAGGAGCAACGCGCACGCGGGCCCAGGGCGGGCCCATTTTTGCCCGTTCTTGCCCGGTCAAGACCGGGCCCCCCCCCCTCTTGGCTAAGGCATTGTAATACTATCAACCTTGTGAACTATGTCTGGACGTGAACTAAGGAGCAAGTCATTGACTGTCAGAGGTTCAACTGTGGGTGGTATGGAAAAGTTCTTAATCAGAGCTAACACCTTAATAGACACTGAAATATCTGTCTTGGAAAAACGCTTGTCAGAGGAAATCATAGTAAATAAAAGATCCTCTTTGGGAGCTATTGCTAACTCCAAAACGCCTGATAGGAACCCGGACACCGTCACTTCAGTGCCTTGTATAGCCGAGCAAGTCAATATTTCTGAAGCGGAGGAGCATGATTCGCAGGACTTGGACATTTTAGTTAATGAAATCTTGCCCGAAATAAATCTAATTCTTAATAATCATGCAATTACACCTTCTGCCCCCGGGGTTATTATTAATAGTACACTGTCCCAAGGGTCTAAAGAAGGGGCCATCCCTAAAAGAAAGCGGGTATATAATGAGAAAGACGGGAGCAAAGCTAAATCAGCAAAGTTACAGAACGATAGCAACCCCCCAGCTAGGCCAACAACGGGGCCAAAAGTCTCTGCTAAGGGGTCGGATGTGTTAACTATACCCCCCCCCTGTTATCCAGTTTGGCAACGACTTGTCCATTGAAAGCTTGGGAGCGCTATTTAAATATATTTTATTCCCCTTAGAAGCTAAAAAGGAGAATATTGAACTTAGATTGGCAAATATAGAGAAAGTTACATCTGCTTTATTAGCAAACTCAAGTATGACCAACAAACCGGGTGTAGCTCTAATCCCTATATGCCAGACCGGGGGGATATCTTCTTTAGTTGATGGTAGAGCCCCTACTCTTAATTGTAGACTGCTGGGTCCACCAAGTTCTAACTGTATCTCAGGGACCCCGTAAACAGACTCCCACCCCTTTGCCTAGTGGTAGTGTTGACCAGGGGAATGCCGATGATTGTCACCTTGCACCACCGGCATTAATAAAAGAGTGTAGAGTGAATGGACAACGCCTACCAGACCTCCCACCCGAAGCAAACCGTTTTATGGTGGTTTTGGCGGGTGCCCCTGTTTTAGAAGAGGGAGAGGAAGAATCTTTTAGCTCCTTAAAAAATAAGGTAGTCAGATGTCTAAATTGGAATAGACCCTTACCGGCTCACTTACATAATGAAATTATCATGGTTAGAAGGTTGCCCTGGTTGGGTAAGACAGCTAAGACTATAAATGGGGACTGTATAACAGTTAATTTTAGAGACCCCCGAACTGTCTCCCATATCTGTGCTGGCTTTAATAGGTCATTTGACTCCACCATCCAGACACTTCCATTGTCCTTCTTTTACCCCCCTAACCATATGGCCCATGGAAGAGGTACGGATGACTGGACAAGGGTTGAGGGTAGGGGAAGGAACAGAAGATTCGATGGTAGACCAGTCCCCTTGCCAACCCGCATTCCCTTTTGCGACTATAATCGCTTTAGTTGTCTTGATGCAGTAGACTGACTACCCCCTGTTGCCCAGATGTTATCAACGGGAGGAATCCCAGGGTGAACAACACTTACAGCGCAACTTTTACATCGCAGAGCCTTTACAACGCAACCATTACAACGCAAACTATTACAACACATTGCTCTGGGGGGCGCTCTAGGATAGGGAATAGGTTAATTTACTATCCAATAACCTTCCCTAGTGTCCATGGGGACTGGAGTTGGAATAGTAAATTAAACTATTCACTATCCAGCGCCCCAAAGCACTATGCGTTGTAATGGACTGCGTTGTAATACTTGCGTTGTAAAGGCATGCGATGTAAATGCATGCGTTGTAATGTCATACATCCGAATCCCAGATCTTATTAAAGAAACTCTGGTGGGAAGTATTGACCCCTCTAAGTATGACCCTGTGGAGCATTTACCAGTGGCTGTAGCACAACCGGGGATAAAAAACCAGTCGGTCTCTACTAACCCCTTATGTGATAACCTTGTGGAGCACTTGCCAAAGACCATAGTACAACCAAGAGCAAGTAGTGATAAACGACCTCATAGCCCAGAGGCCTTATCACATAAGGCGCCTCCCCCTGTGCCCTTAGGAGAGTTCATAGGTGTGGAGGATGGCCTTCATGGTACCGGGTATAAACTAGTGAGCTGGAATATCGCCGGCTGGCGAAAAAAAGAAGAGACTCTTGGTTGGAGGGAGATTATTACCAGTTACGACATACTCTGCCTCCAAGAGACGTGGACCACGGTAGAGATACATTTTGATGGATATGTGTCTTATAATTGTTTAGTGCAGGAATCATCCATGGTCAGGGCAAAAGGTGGGCTGGTGATTCTATTGTCTGTGAACTTTCCGGTGCGAGTAAGATCCCATACCACCATTGGATTCCATTCACAGGTACTCTGGTTACAACAAAGTGGGGGTCGAAATATTTTGTTAATTAACCATTATAACAATGTGTTTGACCCCTCATGCTCCACAGTAGTTAACGAATTGGAGACTGCAGTTGAGAAAATCTGTAGGGCTAATCATGCCCCTTTTGACATCATTTGGGGGGGGGGATTTTAACATCCGTACATGCCCCTTTTCGTTTAAGAATGTCTGCGGTTTTGATGGTGTAAGAGGGGAGGACCGGGCTCACTTTGTCCATACCCCATATGGAGAGTCTCTTAATACGTTTATGCTGAAACTAGATCTGTTAATTCATCAGCCGGGAAATGATAGTGAGGGTAATACTGTCCCTACCTTTGTAGGGAGGAACTCGGCTTCTGTCATTGACCATCTGTTGGTCTCAGTTAATATCAGCTCTCTCTGTACTATTCCAGAAACTGTGGATGTGGGCCTTAGTGACCATAACGGCATCACTATGTCTACGTTAATTTGGGGGAGGAAGGCTCAATCCGCCAGAAGGACTGTTGCTGAAATAATTCCCTGTAGACAGAACGGCATCAAGATTAAATGGTGCGGGGATAACTCGGAACAATTGTTGTTTAAAATTGTGGTAGCTAGTTTTCAAGAGATGCAGCGCTGTCTAGCCGTCAATACAGGAGCATCATGTATCCTTGTCGAATTTGAGAAACTAAATGATATTATCAAGAGGACTCAAACTATCACTAAGACTAGTAGTTCTAGGGAGACTGTAGGCTGGTTCGATGGGGCCTGTACAAAGTCCCTACGAGAACTAAAGAAAGCTCTGTCAAATCGCCCTAGGGACAGGGAAGTTGTTAAATCCCTTAGGGCAACCTATAAACTCCATCTGAACTGCAAGAAGCAGGAGCTAAGGGAAGAAGCCTGGGACAATCTCTCAAACGCGGCAGAGCTCCGGAACAGTAAGCTTTTTTGGAATACGGTCAATAGTCCTTTCCTCCAGAAAGAAGAATTCCCTGTATTATCGGCCCAGGTTAGTGAGGCAAGCTGGGTTTCGTACTTTACCGGTATCTTTAACACAGACGGGGAAGACTTTTCATGTTCCAGGGCCGTAGCCCCAGGCCCAAATCTACCCCTGAATATTACAACATTAGAGGTAGACCATGCTATTCGGAATAGTAAGGGAGGGAAGGCTCCTGGACCTGATGGGGTGCCGGTCGACTTGTATAAAGCGGACCTAGTGTTATGGGGCCCTCTCCTGACCCAGGTTTTTAATGCGGCAGTTAAGGAATGTACTCCTTCAACATGGGGCGAGTCCATAATTGTTCCAATTTATAAGAAGGGAGATAGAGGCGAGGCTAAGAACTATCGCCCTATCTCCCTTCTAAACTCATCCCTGAAAATAATGAGCCGGGTGCTCTTGCTGCGACTGGAAGAGTGGGCAGAGGTTAATGGTATCCTTGCGGATTCCCAATTTGGTTTCTGCAAGGGTCTCGGTACCATCGAGCAGTGTATTAATTTAGACTTAATTATTGGTAATTACACCCGTGCCAAGCAGGGCTCGTTATTCCTCTGTTTTGCAGACCTTTCCAGCGCATTTGACCTGGTGGATCATGCCCTATTGTGGACTATACTACTTGATTTGGGCGCCCCTCCTGCAATTATTTAATTTTGGGCCAGATTGTACAGCAAGCTGACGGCCCGGATTCGATTTGGCCAAGCGGGGGAATGCACCTATTACATCAAGGTCAAATCAGGTATTGGGCAGGGCTGTGTCCTTGCCCCACTCCTATTCTCCCTTTTTATTAATGCTATGGACTCCGAGATGAAACTGGTTAATGCTGATGCACCGCTTGTTGAGGGCCAAGCGATTCCCGTACTGCTCTATGCAGACAACACTGTTTTATTGTCAAGAACACCTGTCGGTCTCCAGAGATTAATGGATAGTTTTTTTGATTTTATAAAGGAGAGGAAACTAAAAATTAATAATTCGAAAACTTTTATCATGGCCTGCGGGAAGAAGTTAAAGAAGTTAAGATCATTCCAGTTCAAGGATCAAAAAATTGAAGTGGTGGACAAATTCTTGTTATCTTGGGATTACTTTTAGCAGCAGTGGTATGTGGCACCGGAGATAGTTAATATTAAGGCTAAGATGAATAAGGGTGCTTCTGGTGTTTTTAAATTTGCTTCTAAAATTGTAAGTCGTCGTGTTTATGACATGTTGTATGTTTACCGACACAGATGTGCTCCAGTGGCACTCTATGGTTCAGGTGTCTGGGGACACTGTCGCCATGGGGATCTGCAAGTGGCGGAAAATGACTTTTTAAAGAGGCTTCTTTGCCTCCCAACCTCAGCTTCCAATGAGCTGGTTCACCAAGAAGTTGGGTTGGAATTTTTGACTGATCTCATAGGATTGAGACCACTATTGGCCTGGAGATCCATTTGGGCCAAGGACGCAACTGGTTTCACTAGTAGAATCATTAATGACTGCCTCCGCTTGGATAAATATAGTCTGATCCCATGGCTTAAATATATTGTAACATCATATAGAGACATGTTTGATATGGATGTCTTTTCGGATCCAGCTAGCGCCACAGATATTTCCAAACAGGAGCTAAAACATGTCTATCTGGGGGTTAAAGCAAAATTGCGTAGTGAAGCCAGCCGCCAGTTTGTACCTCATCAATTTTACTATTCTAATAACTTGGCAGGCCATGGCTTTTCGAAGTATTTACAAGTGGTCACTAAGCAATCTCACCAGTATGTCCTCACCAGACTAAGATTAGGCATCGTCCATAATCTGGTGGCTTTCCCCCTGATAAATAAGCACACGTTAATCCCCTGTCCATGCGACGGGACTTCTAAGTAGAGCACGGTGCACTTTTTGCTTATCTGTCCTATGTATCTGTATCTCCGTATTGCCTACCTTAAACCCCTTTTTAAAAAATACTCGGTGTCCACTGTTAAAACTGCCATGAGGCTTTTATTTGCTCTTGATGTACCGGACGTGTGTTTTTTTACAGAAACATTTATTTTGAAATCCGTGTCCTCCAGGAAAAGTATGGAATTTTTACCCAACTGTGAATGTACTGTTTTTCCGTAAACTAGCTGCTATTGTTGATTTGTACCTCTCTTTTTTCTGTGATGGTACTGAATTCCTAATTTTAAAATTTTATAGCTGTTGTGTAATTTTGATGCAATTTCTTGTGTGCTTTTATGATGGTGTTTTTTAAATGATCGAATAAAGCTTTGAACGAACAAACTGCCCATTCTAGCCTATGGAGAACAGGTAGCCTTGCAAAAGTGAAAAATGAAAATGGCTGTAATTCACTATTAGGACATGCTACACACATCAGCGCATGTCCTACCTTATACTTACAATGCACCCTGCCCTTGGCCTACCATAGGGGTGTCTGATATGAAACAAAGGGAAGGTTTAGGGACTGGCAAGTGGATGAACTTACCAAGTCGACATGGCAGTCACAGACTGCTCACAGGCCTTGCACTGGCAGGCCTGAGACACACTTTACAAGCTGCTTCTGTGGGTGGCACAACCAGTGCTGCAAGCCCACCAGCAGCATTTGATTTACAAGCCCTGTGCACATGGTGCACTGTACTAGGGTCTGACAAGTAAATCAAATAATCCAATCGTGGAATCACTAATCAGTACATTAATGTAACATAGGGAGCACTTGCACTGTGGCACTGAATAGCAGTGGCACTGTGCCCAAAGCATATAACCAGCAAAAACATATAAAAAATAGAGGAGACGAACAGTAAAAATGGAAGGGAGACTCACGCCAATGATGCCAGGTCTAACACTTGTCCCCTCCAGCTGAAATGTGGGGAGAACTACCCTTCCCCTTGGGAGTTCTCTTCACTAAGGCAGAAAAATCTGGACAGACCATCAGCGTTGGCGTGTTCTGTACCAGTGCGGTGTTCCACTGTAAAGTCCGTACTCTGTAGGGAAATGGACCACCTCAACAACTTTAGGTTCTCACTCCTCGTCTGTATCAGCCATCTGAGGGGCCTGTGGTCGGTCTGAACCAGGAAGTGAGTCCCAAACAAGTATGGTCTCAACTTCTTCAGTGCCCAGACCACAGCAAATGCCTCACGCTCAATTGCACTCCACTTTTGTTCCCGTGGAGGTAACCTCCTATTGATGAAGGCTACAGGTTGGTCTAGGCCCTCTTCATTAATCTGTGATAGAACAACCCCCACACCATGCTCTGAAGCGTCTGTTTGAACAATGAATTCCTTTGAGAAGCACGGGTGTTGTCTACATGGCAGTCTTCAGGGCGTCAAAAGCCTTCTGACAGGTCTCAGTCCAGTTCACTTTCTTTGGCTGCTTCCTGGAAGTCAGGTCAATCAAGGGTGCAACAATGCTGCCATACCCCATGACAAACCTCCTGTAGTACCCCGTGAGTCCTAAGAAAGGCCTGTGTCTGAGTCTTTGGGGGTTCCCCTGCCAGGATGGTATCAATCTTGGGTTGCAGGGGCACCACCTGGCCGCTCCCTACCTGGTGATCCAAGTACACCACGGAACCCTGCCCGATCTGGCACTTACTCGCCTTGATCGTGAGGTCTACCTTGCGCAGGGCCATCAACACTTCCCAGAGGTGGTGCAGATGTTCTTCCCAACTGGCGCTGGACACTGCAATGTCATCCAGGCAGGCAGCACTGAAATCCTCCAGTCCAGCCAACAACTGGTTGACCAACCTCTGAAAGGTGGCAGGGGCATTCTTCATCCCAAAGGGCATAACCCGGAATTGGTAGTGCCCATCTGGTGTGGAGAATGCTGACCTCTCTTTGGCCCCATCAGTCAAGGCGATATGCCAGTACCCAGGCGTCAAATCAAACGTGCTGAGGTACCGTGCAGCCCCTAACCTAACAAAGAGCTCCTCAGCCCTGGGGTTGGGGTGCCCGTCAGTCCTGGTGACTGAATTGAGCCCTCGGTAGTCCACACAGAACCGGAGTTCAGGTGTGGCACCAGGTGCTGCAGCCTTTGGGACCAAAACCACTGGGCTGGCCCAAGGACTGCTAGAGTACTCAATCACCCCTAAAGCAAACATCTTGGAGATTTCCTCCTGATTGTTAGGCCTGACCTTGTCAGTCACTCTCTAAGCCTTGTGCTTCACAGGAGGACTGTCTCCAGTGTCCACATCATGGATGAACCACTCTGGGACACCAGGAACCAAGGAAAATAGATCAGGGAATTGCCCCAACAGTTGGCGACAATCTTGCTGCTTATCAGGGGTCAGTGTGGCAGAGAGGCTGACACCATCCACTGACCCATCTTGCTCTGTTGCAGACAGGAGGTCAGGAAGAGGCTCTGTCTCCTCCGCCATTCCATCATCTGTCGCCAGGCGCATGCCCAATTCGGACCCTTCTAAGTGGGGCTTCAGGTGGTTAACATGCAGGACCCTCAAAGGGTTCCTGGGAGACTGCAAGTTCACCAGATAGGTGACATCACTCTTGCGCTCCACCACCTCAAATGGAGCGGACCACCTGTCCTGGAGCGCACAATCTCTACAGGGGCCATGACCCAAACTTTCTGTCCAGGCTGAAGCTCAATCAGAGTGGCATTCTGATCGTACCACCGCTTCATCTCGGGAAACATCCTTTACAACGCAACTTTTACCACGCAGTGCCTTTACGACGCAACTTTTACAACGCAAACCATTACAACGCATTGCGCTGGGGGTGCTCTAGGATAGGGAATAGGTTTAATGTACTATGCAACACCTTCCCTACTATCCACGGGGACTGGAGTTGGAATAGTAAATTAAACAATTCACTATCCAGCGCCCCAAAGCACTATGCGTTGTAAAGGCATGCGTTGTAAAAACCGCGTTGTAAAGGCATGCGATGTAAAAGCATGCGTTGTAATGTCATACATCCCTTCATCTCTTCCTCGCTGGCTTCCAGATTCTCTTGAGCGAGATCTCTGAATCGCCGAGTCTGGTTCCTGAAGGCCAGCATGTAACGGTATACATCCTGGGGAGGTTTCCTGGGAGATTGCTCCCAGCCTTCTTTGACCAGACTCAAAGGTCCTCTTACCGGCTGACCATACAACAGTTCAAAGAGGCTGAACCCTAGGGACTTTTGTGGCACCTCACGGTAAGCAAACAGAAGGAATGGCAAGAGGACGTCCCACTTACGCCTCATTGGTTCTTCAAGACCCATGATCATGCCTTTAAGGGTCCGGTTGAATCTTTCAACCAGCCCAACTGACTCCACCACAAGATCAGGGGCATTTCTGGCTTCTACCCAGGCCCACAGCGCCTTTTGGTAGTCATCCTTTTTAGAAATGCCTGCTGTAGCAACTTTCAATTTCTTGCAGAGATGCTTGAGCTGTTTCAAAGTGTGGGTTTCCAACCTCTCTTCCTCAAATTAAAGATCCATAGATACAACAGATGCTGGTCTACTCATGGTAGTAAGAATTGGGAGTTTTCATGAAAAACGAACAGTCTGAGGAAAAAAATTCTAGCAAAAAAGTATGTGGTCGCATTTGGTCTGCACTCACTAGTAGTGTACACCAATTACTGTATATGAAATACAAATGCAAAGTCCAATTCCTCACCGCTGACCACCAAAGTTAGATCTGGGGGTCTCTAGTTGGCAATGGTATTCACCTTTGTCCAAATAGGACCCTTACTTCTAAGTCATGATAAGGGGATTACACTCCTAAACGACCACTGCTCACCCCCTTGGTAGCTTGGCACGCGCAGACAGGCTTATCTCAGAGGCAATGTGTTAAGCATTTGTGAATATACACAGTAATACAGTGAAAACACTACAGATGGACACAACACAGGTTTTATAAAAATAAGTATTCTTTATATAGACTTAACACAAGACCACAAATGTCAAAAATCCACAATACTATACTTAAAGTTGACTTAAAGATGATTAAAGTTGCTTAGTTCAAATTGATGATCAATGCGACAAAGTTCTCAACAAAGTACCTGGATGCGTAACGCAAAGTGAACAAAAGGCTCGCAAAAGGAGATGTGTCCGTTCCGTGATCCGGGGGAAAGGTTGTGTCCTGCCTCAATGCTTGCGCAGAGTAGGGGATGCGTCGTGATCCTTACCGGTGCGGAGGTGATGCGTAGATTCTCTGCCTACGGGCCCCTTGCGATGTGCAAGATGGCGCCTTGATGCGATGCGATGGTCCGGTTGCGATGCGAGAAGATGGCGCCCTTGATGCGACAATGCGATGACGATGCGAAGACGCCCTGGCAGCCTTGCGACGACGCTGTACTTTGGAGCCGCGACAGGCCCTGCGGTTAGCTCCTCCGGTGATGCAATGGCGACTCTCAATGGCGTCACGCTTCTCCGGTGATGCGACAGCAGGCAGCTTCGATTAACATGTGCTTGCTGGGAGATGCGGCAGCGCGCTTCTCTGGCGATGCGATTTCAGCTGCGGCAGCGACATGCTTCCTCTCGGTGCGTCGCGCTTCTAGCTCCCAGCGACACACAAATGTCTATAGATAGAATTCCCAGCAAGGAAATACACTGGGGGAGCTGGAGGTGAAGTCTTTAGTCCCTGAGACTTCAGAAGGAGGCAAGCACAAGTTCAAGCTCTAGGAGAATATTCTGAAGATGATGAAAGTCCTTAAAAAGTTCATTCTCCTTTCCTTGGCAATGAAGCAACCACTGCAGGCCAACGCAGCAAACCGCACACTGGCAGAGGGGCAGCCCAAACTCCTGCAGCATTCTTTGGTTCTTCTCCTTGGCAAAAGGTTTCTTGTTCCAGAAGTGATCTAAAGTTCTTGGGACTGGGTCCCAATATATTTACCCCAAAATCCTTTGTTCTCTGAAGGCAGAGAGGCCTCTGCCTGGTCCAAACCAGTTCCTGAGCACTTTGTTTACAGGACTCCTTCCTTCCATTCACTGTGCAGGGCAGAGACTTCAGCCACCCCACAGGAGGTGGCGCCAGCACAGGGGAGGGAAAGCACAGCCCTGGAGCACTTTGTTGACAAGATTCCTTCTCTCCTTTCACAGTGCAGGACACAGACATCAGACAAGCCACAGGAGGTGGAGCCAGCATTGTAGAGGGAAGGCCCAGCCCTATCCAGGTCCCAGGTGCAACTCCTCCCTCCCATCTAGATACAGATCTCTCTATTCACCACTGGGCTGCCCCAGCCTGTCTCCTGGAATCCCCCAGCCCTGTCACTCACAAACCCAGACAAGGAATACACATCCTAGCAGAGGCAGGCCTGGACAGTTAGGCAAGAAAATACCTACTTTCTAAAAGTGGTATTTTCAAACACAGAATATTAAAACCAACTTTACTAAAAGATGTATTGTATTATTCTGAGTTCAGGCATATTAAATTCAAATTTCTACCATGTTCCCGGAGTCAGTTAGGATTATAAGAATGTAATAATCTAACTGCCCATTCTAGCCTATTGAGAACAGGTAGCTTTGCAATCGTGATAAATGGCCGTAATTCACTATAACGACATGCTGCACACATCGGAGCATGTCCCACCTTATACTTGCAATGCACCCTGCCCTTGGGCTTATAGTAGGGGTGTCTGATATGAAGCAAAGGGAAGGTTTAGGGACTGGCAAGTGGGTGCACTTACCAAGTCGACATGGCAGTCACAGACTGCACATAGGCCTTGCAGTGGCAGGCCTGAGACACACTTTACAAGCTGCTTCTGTGGGTGGCACAACCAGTTCTGCAAGCCCACCAGCAGCATTTGATTTACAAGCCCTGGGCACACATGGTGCACTGTACTAGGGTCTGACAAGTAAATCAAATAACCCAATCATGGAATCACTGATCTGTACATTAATTTAACATAGGGAGCACTTGCACTGTGGCACTGAATAGCAGTGGCACAGTGCCCAAAGCATATAACCAGCAAAAACATATAAAAAATAGAGGAGACAATCAGTAAAAATGGAAGGGAGACTCGCGGCAATGATGCCAGGTCTAACAGGGAGCTTTCTCCTCCTTCAGATGCTACCTCTAAGGTTGTGGCTCCTTACCACACAGTCATAAGGAAAGCGGCGGAGCTTTTAGATCTGCCGCTCCCAACTGCTGAATTTAAGTCTAATATCTTAACTGAGTTTCTTCATTCTCCCTCCACTGTGGTAGAACCGTTGCTTCCTTTTAATGATGCCATCACTGAGCCAGTTATGGAGGTTTGGCTTAAGCCCTTTTCGGCTTCGGCTGTGTCAAAATCTGTTCCTAGGAGATAGAGTGGCTTCAGGGGATCTGGATTTTCTATCTTCCCATCCTTCTCCTGAGAGTCTGGTGGTTCAAGCTGCCTGTTCGAAGAAGTCTTCTGGGGCTTTTCCTCAAGTTCCTGGTAATAGAGAGTCGAAAAAAGCTTGACCAGTCAGCCAAGAAGGTGTTCTCCTCGGCAAGTATGGCCTTGAAGTCCACAAATGCCACCTGTCTTTTGGGCTGTTACATCCACGCCCTAATGGACTCTGCAAAACAGCTGGCTCCTAAATTGTCTGAGGAGGACAGGCAGAATTATAATGAGGTCTTGTCGGGCACTCAAGCAGCTGCACGTCAAGTTATTCAGAGTGGTTTGGTCACTGCAGACTCTGTTGCCAGGATCATGGGGTCTTCGGTTACCACAAGAAGTGCTTGGCTTAAGTCGTTGGAGTTCTCTCCGGATGTGCAGGCAACACTTCTGGACCTCCCCTTTGATGGGTCTGGGCTGTTTGGAAAGAAAGCAGATGCAGCCTTGGAAAGATTCAAGGACAGCAAAGCCACATCTAAGTCTCTGGGCCTACAGGCACAGTCTAGAGGTTCCTCATACAGAAAGTGTAGAGGTTTTGGGAGGTCGTCCTTTTGGACCTACAGGCAACCTCAGCAGCAACAGCAAAATGCCGTGTTTCTGATGGATACATCTGCCAGTGGATTCCTCACCTTGTGAATATCCCCTTGCGTCAGCAACATTCGGAAATTCTTTCGTAGCTTCGCGCCGACGTCATTGAGGCACGGCATCGCGCGCGACTCCGCTGACGTCACCGACACCATATTAGGCCCACGCCGGCGTGATGACATCAGTTCCCTTTTTTCCGCGTCATCGACGCTAACGGTTTTCTAGGGATCGTCCGTAGCTGTTACTGTAACCTTGTTACATTGTTTAAATTGTGCGTCTTTGTCTTCTCTCTCGACATGTCTTCGAAGAGGACGGGGTTTAAAGCTTGTGGGGAATGTGGCAAGACCATGTCCATTACGGATCCACATGAATGCTGTGTATGGTGTCTAAGCTCAGACCATGACGTCGAAGACTGCCAGTCTTGTAAGAAGATGACACCTAAGGCCCTCCGGGAGAGCGAAACCAAGCTTCTCGTGGCGAAGCTTAAAGGAAGAAAACAGAAGAAAAGTTCGAGGTCGCGAACTCTGCGATCGAGGTCAAGGTGTCGTTCGAGGTCGTGCTCGGACTCGTCCTCGGCCCATGCTTCGAGATCTTCAAAAAAGAAGCATAAGAAGAGGACCCATGAATCCCAACATCGTTCGAGGAAGGACTCGGGTTCTAAGCCGAAGTCGCAGGTGAAGCTGGTAGTGGTGTCTTCGGCTTCGGAAGAGCAGGACGCCGAGGGTGAAGTGTTGCATGCGAATTTGCCAGGTTCACCGAGGCAGATAACGAATCCATCTCCGGTTCCGTCCCATCCTTCAGGTCTGGAGGATGAAGGTGAGGAGGAGGGAGAGGCTCCGTTGCCCGTGTCTCTGTCGACTCCGGTGCACCAGCCCGAAGAGGAGGTCGACGTCGTATCGACTCCATGCCCTCATGAGCAGCCCGGGGGTTCGTACCCAGCCTTCCCGGCTCCAGGTCAGGATCCAACGCAATTCCTGAATGCAATGTTTAGGATATACTCCAGGGCTATGTACCCCACTGGATCTCCAGAGAAACTGCAGCGGATCTGACTTGGTGGAGTGTGGAAGGCAATCTGTCACAAGGAAAGCCTTTTCATCTACCTCCATCTAAGGCCACAGTGATAACGGATGCATCCACTCTAGGGTGGGGTGCTCATCTGGGGGATCTGGAGATAAAGGGTCTTTGGTCTCCAGCGGAAAGGTTGCTTCATATCAACCTTCTAGAGTTGCGGGCGATACGTTTGGCACTCAAGGCCTTCCTCCCTTCCCTTCGCGGTCAATCAGTTCAGGTCCTGACGGACAACACGACTGCGATGTGGTATGTCAACAAGCAGGGAGGAGTGGGGTCGCAGTGTCTCTGCAGAGAGGCTCTGCGTCTCTGGTCCTGGGTTCAGGACCATCTGATTTGTCTGATGGCAAATCCCACGGGAGTTCTGAACGTTCGTGCAGACACTCTGTCGGCAGTTCTCCGCCGACCACGAGTGGAGGCTTCATCCAGAGGTACTTCGTCACTTCTTTCAGATGTGGGGGACTCCTCAGGTGAACCTGTTCGCCACTTGCGAGAATGCTCACTGCCCGTCATTCTGCAGCCTCCAGTTTCCACTGCA
Source organism: Lissotriton helveticus (assembly GCF_964261635.1). NCBI lineage: Eukaryota > Metazoa > Chordata > Amphibia > Caudata > Salamandridae > Lissotriton > Lissotriton helveticus. Next base: position 1,872,373,851 of record NC_136059.1, on the reverse strand, counting down.
GGGAGCCTTGGGGGACGCGTTTCAGTTGAGTTGGGACTCACAACTCCTTTACGCGTTTCATCCCATACCTTTGATTCCTCGGGTTCTGAGGAAGGTTCGCCAAGACCGGGCCCAAGTCATATTGATTGCCCCGATTTGGCCGGGTGTGGTACACAGATCTTCTCCACCTCTCCTCATGCTCGCCGCTCCGTCTCCCTCACAGGGCAGATCTCCTCTCCCAGATGGAGGGGCAGGTTCTACACCCCCACCTCCAGACCTTACACCTTTATGCCTGGAGATTGAACGGGGCAACCGGAGTTCCTTTTCTCTCCCACACGATGTGGTGGATGTCATTTTGTCAGCCAGGCGTGACTCCACTAAGTCCATTTATTCCTATAGATGGTCTAAGTTCGTTGCTTGGTGTGGGTAGAAGTCCATCAACCCTTTAAGGGCTTGATTGTCCAATATTTTTCAATTTGCCCTTTCCTTGGCCCAACAGGGTTTTGCGGTGGCAACTATTAAGGGTTATTTATCGGCTTTCCTTTGTTTGCCTGACCAGCCCTCTTTGTTTAAGTCACCTATTGTTTTACGATTCATCAAGGGCCTTACCAATAAATTTCCTCCCACTCCTTTTATTGTGCCTCAATGGGACTTGAACCTTGTTCTTACATTTTTGATGGGTTCCCCTTTTGAGCCCTTACACTCATGTCCCTTGAGATTTTTGTCTTTCAAAACGGTCTTCCTGATCGCAATTACCTCGGCAAGGAGGGTAAGTGAGCTTCAAGCTCTTAGTTCTAAGCCCCCGTTTTTATCCATTCATGCTGATCGAATGGTTCTCAGGACCAGGGCTGCTTTTCTGCCGAAGGTGGTGACTCCTTTCCACCTGGGGCAGTCTGTTACCCTTCCTACCTTTTATCCTCCCCCTCACCCTTCCAAGGAGGAGGAGAGACTTTACCGCCTGGACCCTAAGAGGGCGGTGAGCTTTTACCTGGACAGGACGAGAGAGTTCAGGTCGGATGACCAGCTGTTTGTTGGATTTGCTGGCTGCAGGAAGGGGAAGGCTGTGCACAAGCGCACGTTCTCAATATGGATAATTTTATGCATCAAGATCTGCTACTCCCTGGCGGGTAAGGAACCTCCAGAGGGTATAAGGGCTCATTCCACTAGAGCTAAGTCTGCAACATCTGCTCTTTCTAGAGGTGTGCCTGTGGAGGATATTTGCAGAGCGGCGATTTGGGCCTCCCTTCACACTTTCGCGAAGCATTATTGCTTGGATTCCGAGGTGAGGAGGGATGAACACTTTGCGCATTCCGTCCTTCAGGACCAGAAAAAGCGTTACCGATGGCCACTTTGCGCGCTCTGTCCTCCAAGATTTCTTGGTATAGCAGAGTGGACACCCTCCTCCAGGACTGGGGCAGATGTATCTATCAGAAGAACAAGTTACTTCCCTTCGGTAACGCTTTTTCTGGTAGATACAGTATCTGCCTGTGGATTCCTCACTGACCCACCCGCCTCCCCGTTTTCCACTCTTCTATACCAGAGTAATTGTGATGTGTATATATATATTTATATATATTTTATTTTCAAAGGAAATGTTTTATTATAAATGTTTTCCTGTATTGGCTTCACACTGTGTGTGTGTTTTATCTTGACATTTGTGTACTGTGTATACTGTATGTATATATGTATGTATGTGTGTGTGTGTATATATATATATATATATATATATATATATATATATATATAAAATCTACTGTCATCGTTCCGTCCGTGTGCCTCGAAGGCACGGAAAAAAGGGCGGAACTGATGTCATCACGCCGGCGTGGGCCTTATATGGCGTCGGTGACGTCAGCGGAGTCGCTCGCGATGCCGTGCCTTTATGACGTCGCCCACGTCGTCGCAAAGCTACGAAAGAATTTCCGAATGTTGCTGACGCAAGGGGATATTCACAAGGTGAGGAATCCACAGGCAGATACTGTATCTACCAGAAAAAGCGTTACCGAAGGTAAGTAACTTGTTTGTTAGACCTACAGGGGCAGGAACAGAGGTCGTCCACGAGGTAGTCCGCTCCCCTCCTCCTCTTCTATCTCCCCCCCCCCCCCCCTCTTGCCACAGCAAAGCAGCCCTAGATCAACTATTCTGGATCACGTTGGTCCTGTGGGGTGTCGGCTTACCCATTTTCTGCAGATTGGGAATCTGTCACTACAGACCTTTAAGTCCAAAATCTTGGGGAAAATGGGTATGCTCTTCCCTTTCTGGAATTACCTCCGAATTACCCTCCTTGCCAAGGGGCTTGCTCGGAGGATCACCTTCTTCTCCTGCAGGAGGAAGCTCTAACATTACTGAAAAAGGGTATAGAGGTGGTTCCAGAGTGGAAAAGGGGTCAGGGATGCTACTACCGGTATTTCCTGATACCCAAAAAGGATGGCAGGCTACGTCCAATCCTGGATCTCAGGATCTTGAACCTTTTTCTGAAGCAGGAGAAGTTCAAGATGCTCACCCTTGTGCAGGTTCTTCAAGCACTGCAACAGGAGGACTGGATGGTGTTGATCGACTTGCAGGATGCGTATTTTCATATTCCGACCCTGAAGTCGCACAGGAAGTATCTCCGTTTTACGGTAGGGTCGCAACATTATCAGTTTGTGGTTCTCCCGTTTGGACTTACTACTGCACCTCGAGTCTTCACCAAGGTGATGGCAGTGGTGGCAGCCCATCTCAGGAGGTCGGGGATTCAATTTTTCCCCTATCTGGACGACTGGCTGATCAAAGCGGAGTCGCCAGCGAAGGTGCTTCATCATATGCAGGTTACAACTCAACTGTTGTACAAATTGGGTTTTTCGATAAACGTGCCCAAGTCTCACCTGGTGCCCTTTCAGCGCAACCTGTTCATAGGGGCAGTACTGGACACCACTGTGTGTCTAGCATTCCCACCTCCTCAAAGGATTCTCGACATTTAGGAAATTATTCCCTTGTTTTATAATGGAGCGGTCGTTCCAGTTCTGAAGGTCCTTCGCCTGCTCAGTCTGTTTGCCTTCTGTATTCTGTTGGTCAACCGTGCGAGCTCTGAGTACAAAACCTCCGTTCTTGACCTTTCATGCTGATAGAATGGTACTCAGGACCAGGGCTGATTTTCTGCCTAAGGTGGTAACTCCTTTCCATGTGGGGCAGTCTATTACCCTTCCTACCTTCTTTCCTCCCCCTCACCCTCCCAAAGAGGAGGAGCTGCTTCACCGTTTGGACCCTAAAAGGGCGGTGAGTTTTTACCTCAATAGAGTAGAGACTTTCGAGTGGATGACAGCTCTTCATGGGCTTCTTTGGATGCAGGAAAGGCAGAGCGGTGCACAAGCGCACCTTTCCAGATGGATTATCTTGTGCATCAAGATCTGTTACTCTTTGGCCAGTAAGGAACCCCCAGAGGGTATAAGAGCTCACTCTACCAGGGCAAAGTCTTCTACATCTGCCTTATCTAGGGGTGTTCCTGTGGAGGACATTTGTAGAGCGGCAACTTGGGCCTCCCTCCACACTTTCGCGAAGCATTACTGCTTAGATTCCGAGGTGAGGAGGGATGAACACTTTGCGCATTCCGTCCTTCAGGACTTTTTGGTATAGAAGGGTGGACACCCTCCTCCGGGAGTGGGGACTGCTGTGGGACTCTATTCACAATGTGAGGAATCCACTGGCAGATGTATCCATCAGAAGAACAAGTTACTTACCTTCGGTAACGCTTTTTCTGGTGGATACGGTATCTGCCTGTGGATTCCTCATTGACCCACCCGCCTCCGTATTGTCCACCCTTGTATACCTACAATGTTGATATTTTCTGTTACTTTAAATGGCAGTGTTTTATTGCATTAATTTCACACTTTGTGTGTTGGTTTGAATACTGTATACTGTGTATGCTGTATATATTTCTGTTGGTCCATCCGTGTGCCTCAAAGGCACAAAAAAAAAGGGCGGAACTGACTTCAACACGTCGGCGAGGCTCTCTTATGGCTCCAGTGACGTCAGCGAGTCGCGTGCGGAGCCATGCCTCTGTGACGTCGTCCTCGTAAGCGTGGACAGCTACGAAAAATTTCCGAATGCTGCTGGTGAAGGGGATATTCATTCACAAGGTGAGGAATCCACAGGCAGATACTGTATCCACCAGAAAAAGTGTTACCGAAGGTAAGTGACTTGTTCTTCAGGTGGATGTTCTATCTAAGTGCAGATTCTTCACCAACCCTCACCTCTTCCAGTTTCCATCTCAAACGGTCCCACAATATTGTTATGTGCCTGAGTTAGGCCCATGTAGCATCACCGTCCATTTTCTTATGTTGCCCTATTTCTGCACAATACCACTTTACGGTACATTTTGCACATATTTGTGTGCTTGACAATGTTGGATAAGTTTCTCTCAAACTGCTTTGCTTACACGTTTCACTTTGCGCAAGATTATCATGATGCCTCGAAACACAGAGTACAAGGCCTTTGCACACACTGTACAATGTCGTTCTATCTTCATCCACAGGGCGACCGGGCTATCTGCTCACCCATAACAATGCTAATCTGTATATACATCACAAGGATGCTTTTTATTATCAATATATAAGCGTTTCTGGGGGGTTAGCCAGGGGAGACACTTCTGCTGATGAGAGGTTCTTTCATGCTAAGGCTTCGCCAAGCAGCTGCCTAACATCTCTGTGAGTAGTGTCCAGTTTGTTACCAAGATGGGGTCCTACATTATGTCCGGCCAGGTAATGGGGTTGGACCATCTCTCAGGGGATTTTTGGCTGTACACTCACACATACCCTTGACGCACACAGGGTAGGGTTGCATAATAAGAGTATTGCTGATTTCTTCCTTGTTTTATTTGCTTGCATATATACACTGTTTTTAGCACCATGGTGGTACTGTACCTGCTATTTACTTTTTTGGTGCTCTTAACTTTTTTATGCTTCTGTCTACTGATTATTGCAGCACATGTACTCTATACAAGACTAACATTGGTTCAATAAATATATTTAAGAACGTCCCATTGTGTATTCTCTGTATACTTCTCTGAAGACAAGATGGAACAAGTGACTGAGCGAAAGGGTTCTAGATCTGAGGGGGTCAGGGTTGTCCTGTTTAGGGGTTGCCTGAAACCATGTGCTCCCTGTTCAGGTTGGGGGGGGGAGGAAGGGGGGGTTGTGGTGGCACTGTGAGCTAGCTGGTCTCCAGTCCAACATATACAAGGGGGGGGGGTGCATGAAATCAATCTAGGTACCTCACCCAAGGTTTATGTTGTCCAGAAAAGTGTGTAGATCCTACTGATCAGTGGGGACTACACAATACTAGAGATCTGCACACTAGTCAAGCCAATTTGCAGATGGGCTCTGCGGCTGAGTGTGTGGATAAACCATCAATTGACGTCCGCGTGCCTGTCTGGTGCTTATGTGCAACCTCACTGGTAACTTCTGGAGAAGAATGACGTTGGTGCAGAGTTGCATGATGGCACCTAACGGTGCATTGGAGTACTGCTTTTAAGTTTCGGAACCAGCCAGATCCCTTGATGTTGGAAAGTGGCCCCCCACACACATTATTTGCCAGATTTCTGATGCACTTTGACTGAATGTGCCCTGAGTCCCTTCCAATCCTGGTCCCAGGGTCTGTGTTCTTTCCCCAAACTGTACCTTTGTTTCCACAATTGGCACACCTCTGGGCCACATTTAAAACCCTGGTGAAAGGTACCAGTGGTACCAAGGGCTTTATGACAAGAGAGACTCCTCACCTAACACCCATACACTGCCATTGCAGACTGTGTGTTGTGGTGCTGACTAAATCTAAAATTCGACATGGCACACACCCCGGTTTGCCATGCCCACACAACACTGCCTGTGGCATAGGTAAGCCACCCCTCTATATGGCCTCACAGTCCTAAGGCAAGGTGCACCACACCACAGGTGAGTGCAAAGCTGCATGAGCAATATGCCCCTACAATGTATTTGTCCATCCAGAGGCATTGTAAGTGTATTGAAGCCATGTTGAGTACATGGGCTGGGAGTTTGTCTTTCCCAACACCACAGCTCATGATGGCTTTACTAAATGCTAATAAGTTTGGTACCAAACATCACAGCATAATAGACCCACACTAATGCCAGTGCTAGATTTATTACAAAATGCACTCAGAGGGCATCTTAGAGATGTCCCCTGAAAAATGTCCAACACCCTCACGTCCAGCTGACTGGTCTGTACCAGCCTGTCCCACACAAGCATGTTTCTGAACCCCTGAAGTTAGAGCTCTTGTGGGTCAGGAATAAAGCCTGCTTGGGTGAAGGTGCCTCACACCTACCCCTTAGCAGGAACAGCATGCAAGGCTTTGAGCAGCAAAGGCTTCCTACTCTTTGTAATCTAGCCAGGGCCTCTCCAGACAGTGGAGATGCCTGACCAAGCTCCACTGTTGGCGGCAAGGTCGGTGGGAAAATTAATAGTCAAGAGAGGTGTGTTCCCTCAAAGCCAGGACCACCCTTAAGGTGTCCAGAGCTGAAGTTACCCCCTTCTTAGGAAATCCTTAATCTTGAATGGAAGGATTTTACCCAATCAGGTTAAGGAGATGCCCCCTGCCCAAAGGTAGGGGGCCATTTTAGGATGTAGTCGCCCTAAAAACAAGTAGCCAATTGGCTACCTTCTGACAGTACCTGTAGCTCTCCTAAATTCGGTATTTAGGGGCACCCCATAACCTTGAACCTCAGATTCCGATGACCCAAGAAGAAAAGGATGAAGAAGAAGCTGTGCAGCCGAGCCTGGAAGATGACTGCTGATTTGGCCCCTGCCCTACTGGCATTTCTCCTGCTCAAAGACCCTGCGAAGAAGATGACGCCTGTCCCTTGACCAGTGACTTCCAAGAACCCCAGGAAGACTGCCACTCATCAGCCAAGACCAGATCTCCCAAGGATAGCAGCCGTGTTATTCTGCGACCCCTGCCCAGTCTGCACCCAAAGCCCACGGCCCTGGTTCGAATGGCTCACCTGTCCTGTGAAGTCCCCCCAGCAATCCTGACCTATTCTCCATCAGTGGCTGACCTCTCTTGGACCCCACGAAGTCGCCTGCAGCCTCAACACGAAGGGTCCAAACAACCGGCTCCGGTAAAGTAAACTGGACGCCAAAAGGCACTCCTACTTCTTCTGCCCCCGACTCTGGGGAGCCCAGCCAATGGTGCCCAGGTGTCCCTCATCTCTCGAACTTACCTGCCCAACCGGTGGTCACCTTCATCCAGCCTACTGGCACAAGCCTGCATCCTCTTTGTGCGACCGAGATTTCCCATTGAAACGTATTGGGTTGCCAACACTGATTTTGAATCCTGTGCTCTGCCGCCACTGGTGATGTATCTTCGGTGCTTCCCTGTGCCCCCCACCCCGCTGCCCCCCCCCCCCCCACCCCACCCCAACTGTGCTGATATTAACCCCGGGCCTGTGCCCTTAAACCTCAGATACCAACCTGCAAACCATGTCTCTTCGAGGTATCCCCAGTCTCCATCGACTAACACAGGGGCCAGTGAAGTCTGCATCTGCCACCCCAGTGCTGCTGCTGGTGCAGTACCTACCTTGAACTGACTCTTGCCCAGTGTTAGTCTAAACCCCCATCAACTTTAATTATACGTTGAGTACTTACCTGCTAATGCATAACACTGTTTTCCTTCATAGGATTGAATGGTAATCTGTCTATTACATATAAAAGACAATCTAACTCTATTGTAAAGTTCTACTGTTCTAAACTAATATCACTAAAGCATTTCTATCAACATAAAGTATTGTTTACTGCCTTGAAGAACAATTCCTACTGCATTGGAAAAGTATTGCTACTTTTAAACTGTTACTTACCTGCAACTGAGTTACTTTTGGTTCTAAGAATAAAATAACAAAGTAATAACTTATACAAAACAATTGTCCCAGATTCAGTCTTTGTGTGTGTGTGCAATCATGTATTGCCTGAGTGTGAGCAATAAATGCTTAACACAGCCCTCTGATAAGCCTAACTGCTCGATCACACTACACCAAATAGAGCTTTTAGTATTATCTACTTAAGCCTCTGTAAAGCCTCAGGGTATCTACTGGATTCTGTGCACACTATACCTTACTTGGGTATAGTATATACAGAGCCAGCTTCCTACACTGGGGGGAATATTCACAATGTGAGGAATCTGTGGTCAGATGGAGTACCTACCAGGAAGGGTGTTACTGAAGGTAATTAATTGGTTTGTCTGCCCCTTCTGCACAGGACTGGGGTACCATTTCACATAACCAGCAAATGATCAAAAAGCAGCGGTCTACCCCTTCAGTGCAGATTGTAGACCAGCTGCTCTACAGTTTGCATTTGCCTTGTTACTTGTTGGACTGGCACATTTTCCTTAATTTAAATGTATGCTAGGCCTGTATGGATGACCTTATTTACTCCTCATGTTAAAAAAAAAAAAAAACGCCACTTACAATGTACCATTCCAGAATACAGAAGTGGCCTGATTTAAAGTACACTGTGGAAATTGGCCTAGAGTGCCACTGTTGTTTTGAGGACGGAATCTTATGGTTTTTTACAAACATTTTTTCAAACTAGGATCTCTAAGCCATGCTCAGAGTGCAGTAGGCAAATGTGGGTTTCAGACTCACATTTCTCTTGTTGATGGGGTTGTTGAAGCTATGCTTTAACTCTGTTTTTTGTAAAATGTGTGCTGTTATGCTCGGAGAAAGGCTTGAGCTATTTAATGTATAACATTAGTAGCAGCGCTCCTTTATTATACTGAGTGAGTCTTTCCTGAAGCAATGTGTCTCATAAGGAACAGTATCCATGCCATTGGCACCATAAATGTAAACAAGCATTTACAATGCAACGGTTTCGCCTTTGTAAAAGTTAGAGCTATTGGCATTGTAAATGACAATTTTTTTATTTATGTGTTGGTTTTGAAAACAGATAAATAAATGGCATTGCCATTTACAATGCCAATAGCTTAATCTCTCGCAAACAGTAAAAATGATTAATAATAACTAACCTCCTTCTTGTCAAAGGACCAAAAACCCTGCCTTAGGTTGCAGTCATTAAAGAGCTTGCTGACAATTAGGAGCTCCCTGAGTGATGGTGTGTGTTTTGTAGGTGTGTGTGTGTGTGTGTGTGTGTGTGCACATGTGTATTGCTGACATGCAATGCTCACATTCAATTAGAGCTCCCTGAGTGATGGTGTGTGTGTTTGTAGGTGTGTGTGCGCGGAGCGGCACAGCTGAGGCGATGACGCAAGCAGCACATCTGCTTGGGGGTGGACCCGCATCCACCCAGTACAGTAGTGTCGCGGCGGGACACGCCACTGAGCAGCACATCTGGGGCAGGCGGGACTTCACTCACAGGCATATGGGGAGCCCGCTAGTAATGCAGGCAGGAGGGCGTGAAGCAGACAGGGGTGTAAAGCACAGCTGTGGGAGCACTAGTAATGCGCACAGCGGGGCGTCCATCACTCTTGTGGGAATCACACAGAGGAGTGCACTAGTAATGTACCAGTGAGTGCTCTCTTGTGAGAAGCGCATCTCGGGAGGGGAAAGATCAAGAACGACAGCTGGGGTCGGGGTGGAGGGGCCGAAGCACAGCTGGGGATGGGTGGAGGTGCTCCTGCGGGAACACAGCTGGAAGGGGCGGTGCTGGTGATAGGCAAAGCTGGATATGGGTGGATGACATAAAATGAGTTGGACTGACTACTTTTGTCTATGGATGTTTTCAATTTGTTTTTAACATTAGTTGCTGCATTGGGATGCTGCTGTGTTAACATTGACCTCCAATGGTTTCCAGCCTCGAAGCATGTGAATCTATGAAAGATGCTGGAGAACTAGGTATATCTATATATCACTGTGTGAATTCAACCAAAACAGAACATTTACTGAAGTTGCTTAGAGTGCAGCCATTTCATTTTGTATGCCTATGTTAAACCAAGCCTTTTGGGCCATCTCCATTGTGACATACACAGTCTAACTTTCAAGCCTGGCACAGCAAAGCAAGAATTCTCAATTGAGCCATCTCAGCATCTGGAGAGCTCCTTTGTTGTATCCTTTTGAAGGTCTATTCCACTCTCCTGTAAGAAAGCAATGCACCTGCTAACACCACTAACTAGAGTTTTGATTGTTGGCACATGTACCCTCCTTCGATTGCCATGTACAGAAAATCTATAAGTCTTGGGGAAATTTCTGGAGGAGTTAGCATTAGAAGCTCAAATGCTAGGGGAGATGAAACACTGTCTCTCTTAGCTGCAATATTAGCATTTTTGCTCGTTTTGCATGATAAACAATTTTTTTAGAAGTCAATGTGACTTGCTTCTTCCACAGCAGAGTTCATAATTACTTGGTCTCATGGTGCATTATGCAAACATCAGCCTGAGTGAATAAAAATGGAGGTTGTCAATCACGAGCTTTGATGGAGAAGTGGGGCCTGGCATATACAAACCTGCAATTGTGGTTGGTATACAGAATGTATAACGGGGATAGGCATACACAGATATGAAATGCTATACAGGAACATTTAACACTGCTTGATCGATACTAACAGTATTGAGGTTGGCATATAACAACACAGAAGGAAAGGTGCAATGCAAGCAAGGCCTGTAAAATGGCTTATCACTATGAATATAAGCATCGTTATAGGGCTACACAATCAAATAACAAATAAACAAAAAAGATGTATGTACTTACAGAAAGTTCTGGTCTCAACGTCCCATACTGCTCCGACACCCAGAAACCTCTGCGATCCTCCAGGGGAATACAAGGCTCATTTGGATAGCGGGCTCTGAAATTCTTCAGAAATCCACCTTCGAAATCCGCTATCACCCCATCCATATCCACTAAAACACGGAGTGGCCTGAACCTGGCATCACATGACCTTGTCCTGGGCAGGGAGGAGTACCCTACACCCAGTGACATAAGGATACCACCCCTTCTCTGCAGAGACAAAAACCTAGAAAGTAAAATCATAACTGCCTTAAAAAAAATAAGCATCTACCGTATACATAAAAAAATTATACACTTAAGTCCCACTGCACAGGAGTTTTGTATTATGAACGTGAAAGCTCCATTTTGGTTATCAGCACCCAAATAAGCAACAATCATGGACCACCCAGTTCTGAGATCCCTCCCTACACTGTCAACGAAATCATGAGCAAAACTGACAGTCATCTACATTTTGCAAGACCTGATTTCTGTGACTGACACTGCCTGCTTGTTTACAGTGGGAAACGTTTCAGCGCAGGGGTAATAGCTTCCCCCTGATAATGTCCCCCACAATGCAACAGGGTCCACGGGGGGTGGGCACATTTGGACAACAGCTGGTACAGAAAAGGATTCTGTATTTTCCCGCAAAAGATGGCACAAGTGTCTTCTCCTGGCAGAAGATCCCAGCCCCCTTTCCCCCGGCAGTGGACAGAGAGTGCTGTGCAAAGGCAGGCTGGTAAATGATTGAAGACAGGGAGGTGTGTGGGGCCACGGCACTGCGGGCGGGGGGCCCTGTGCCTGGGACAGAGCTCTGCAGGGCAGGGTGTCCTACCCCAGCAAATAGCTCGAGAATAAACAACCGCTTCAACCCGGCAGTGTTCACCGGCAGAGAGTTCCTGCCCCCTCCCCTCTGCCTAGCAGCAGCTGCAGCACCTCCTTTAAAGGGGCAGTCCCCGCTGCGCCAAGTCCAACTTGTACTTCGCCCCTGACCTCAGCAAAAAATAAATTGGACGTAAACATATGTTATGCATTTTACCTTTTTGCTCGCCTCAAAAATTGCATTTAGGAAATTGTTTGCCACAGAGGCAAATATGTTGAGAACTCAGAACACCCCTTTAAATCGAGTTCGAAGTGGTCAGTGCGAGGAGCGGGTCTGTAAGTAATTTGAACCCAGAATCTCCCACCCTTCTGTTGCTAAGTTTCATGCGTTTTTAAAAAGCAAACCGCCGCTCGCAGCGGGAGGGGGGCGGGAAACAGACAGGGGGAGACACAGCGCACGGAGGGAAACAAAATACACGGAGAGCAGGAGGGGGGCGGGAAACGGACAGGGGGAGACACAGCGCACGGAGGGAAACAAAATACACGGAGAGCGGGAGGGGGCGGGAAACGGACAGGGGGAGACACAGCGCACGGAGGGAAACAAAATACACGGAGAGCGGGAGGGGGGCGGGAAACGGACAGGGGGAGACACAGCGCACGGAGGGAAACAAAATACACGGAGAGCGGGAGGGGGGCGGGAAACGGACAGGGGGAAGAAGGCACGGAGGGAAACAAACACGGGCTTACCTTCACTGCAAGGAGAGAAAATGGCGGACACAAGCTTCCGGATTTTGAGGATTTGTGGGCGTGGAGGGGGGCGGGAGAGGACACGAACGGCGGGAGGGAGGCGGGAAACGTGCACAGGACAGCGAGGGGGGGGCGGGGAGGCACACGGAGGGGGGCGGGAATGGACAGCGCATCTGAAATCACTTTCAGTGAAAGGGGAGGGAACGGAAAAAACGAAACTCCGCCCAGGGAAAAAATCTCGGGAACGCCCCCGAATCTGGTCCGGCCTTGACGGACAGATCTCTGTTCCAATGGCTAGCCTCCATTTATGGAGCTAGCCAATGGGACAGGGGGGCGTATTCCATTTTCCTTACTGGAAATCAAGAGATTTCTCTGGAGGCGGAGCTAAGAGCTCCGCCCTCCAGCGAAACCTAAAAACAATCCATCTCATCTCACTGGTAATAAGATAGTTAAGCAAGATCTAAGCATAAAAAAACAAGAATGGCCTATAAGGACCCTATAGCTACAATAAAAAATGTCCTGAACAGCTAGATTACTCAAATATACCCCAGGCTACATCAGATAAGACTGAAGCCTTCAACAAGGCTATGATGTTCATGTTCCCAATTGTAACAACAACAAAAAATACCTTTGACAAGTTCTTCCGATCTTTACTGTTTACTCTACACCAGCGGTAATTGTGAATCCCATGGTTTTTGCAATAGTTTCCTCTTTGGGTCTGAGCACTTATATGACCAATTTGACTTTTGGTATGCCACCCTTGCATCCATTCTGTCAGGATATTTGAGGTTGCCATCTATAAATTCTTCTTGAAGCAGCCTACCCACTTTATTGAGTGACTTTATTATTCACACAGCTAAAAAGATGCACACTTTTGTTTAAACTGGCTATGACCCATTGAGAACGGTATCACCAAACTCTGATTTTATTACAAGACCGGGGGCTCATATTATGCTGTCTTTTCTTGCCTTTTATTAAATAGCCACCAAGAACTGAACGTAAAAACTACATAACCCAGAAAACTGGGAACAGAACTACTCAATGACATCACAATGGAACCATTCAATCAGACGTCGTACATATCGATAACTATCTTGACTGAAAGCAACAAGTCCTCCTTTCTTGCAAACGAGTCGCACCAGATAAGGAAATTAATGAAAGAGTATAACCAAGAAGATAGTAACCAACATCAACAAAAATTCTTGAACAAGGTCCAGCATCAAAGGAGCCATCGTATCCTGAGGAGCAGGTAGACACCCGAGGAATTGTCTGCAAGAAAGAACATCCGAAGAACAGTCTATAGCCTTAGGTTGAGGTTGGAATGGTGGACGAAGGAGCTGGTAACTGTGAAGAAATCACAGGGAGGGTTAATAAAAGAGGTGCGATAATACTCACCTCGTGTCTTTAGTAAAATCTAGCCTTTCTCACACCAAGGCTAGGAAAATCTAAATGTTTTTAAAATAACCTCTTTTCTTGCTGCTTTCAGTCAAGATAAATACCCTTTTTCTGTCTCTTTGTTTTTCAAATATTTATACTATTGTGCTTAAGTTTTATGGCTGTTTATGTGCTTTATCATTGCATGAGTCCCTTAGTGTTGTATTGCTTACAATCGGTGCACTCTCTCACAGTGCTCTCCTCACTGTGACGGCTCCTCGTGTCTCGAAAAAATGTTTCTTGGTGACATTCACTGGGAGCCTCATTATCACCTCCTCAGTCCAATGCTACTCGTCTTGGTTTCACTGAGGTTTTTTCCCACCCCCTCTTTGCTCTGATTCTCCTGCCTCCTCTTGTTTGTGGGCTCAGCTCCCAGTTCGCCTCCCACTGCCTCACTGGCCTGCCTCCTTAAAGTCACTCACTTTATTCCTGCTTTAGTTTAACCTTTGCTGGGCATTTTGTTTATTGTACTGTTTCTATTAATTATTCTCAAGTGTGTCCCCTACATCTGTATTTTATTATGGAGAATGATGAAGAGGGTCAAGGTTTTAAAGGTGGATTACAGTCCTTCATTAAGAAATCAGTGCAGAAGGATGTATCTGTCTCTTTGTTAGCTGTTATAAAGAATTTAGAAGCCTCTGTGCCCAAAATGTTGCTTGGTTACATGGATGTGCCTTCAAAAAAGGGCAATAAACGCAATAATTTGCTGAATGAGTTTACTAAAGCTTTTTCTGGTAAAACTAGTCCTCTCACTCGAGAGCTTTATATATCAGGGTTATTTCCTTCATCTCCTCTCAATAGTACTAATGTAAAGGACACTGATGATGAGGGTGACGTGTTTACCATTGTAAATAAGCTTGATAATACTGCAGATTTGTTTTTATATGGGCCTCCTGAGAAAAGTCGCAACATTTCTCTTTGTAAGAGTGGGGAATGTTCTATCCCAGTTTATTCAGATTTAGTGCACCATTTCAGGGAACATATGTTTGACCCTACTCTTATTCATCACCCAAACTCTCCTGTCCTTTTATTTGAGACACCATTTGGATGAAGTTACCGAAAACTAATTGTGCTCCGAATGCCCTCCCCCCTTCCCTCTGCGATAATGTCACTGCTACACCTCTCATTGACCCTAATGTTATTATATTTCTCCAAATTCGCTAAAGACCTTAAAAAGGAGTGGTAAAGGCCTGGTGTAACTGCCATGATAGAGTCTTCGATATGGTTGGTCCCTTATCAAGGATTTTTGACATGGCCACACAATCCAAAGTGGAGGGTTCACAGGTGGATCCCGATGATTTATTACCTTAGTGTAGCTCACCTGTGTGCACCCCAGCTTATTCAATTAGAAAGCTTTTGCTTGGATGAATTAATATACATACAAAATAAATTGAGATCATACAACGCTAATAATATTAGTAGCTCTGAATGCGTTTCATTAAACATAAGTAGCTCCCAGTACAGAAAATGTTGGAGACCCCTATCCAATGGGGCCCAAAGGGCTATTTATCTTTTAGGCAATGCACATTCTGCCATCTCACCAGAGAGAAACTAGAGCTTTCTTTCTAAGATAGACCCTAAGCTGAGTACTCACTCTACAAAAGAAGGAACCACTCAGGACAGTGGTCTTTTATATGGGGATTCCTTTATCAATGAAATGAGTAAATATGTTGCCACGTTTGCCACCATTGATAAAGCCCAGTTGTCCATGAAGATATTTGCCTCCTGTGTTTTTGACAGGGCCGGCAAAGGTAGGAGTCGATTTGCCGGCCGTTATTCCTCAGTAGGAAATTCATTCAGAGACTCTTTCAACCAAGAATCACAGCGAGATTATCAATCCTACATACCAAATTTCTGCCCCCGCCATCCCAGAGGTTTCAGAAGCAAGGCGTACAGAAATAATTCCAACCAGTTCACAGGTAAGCATTTCCAATTCTGGCCCTCCTCCTGTAGGAGGTCGCTGCCTTTGTATAAAGTTTGGTTCTCAATCACAACACATCCCTGGGTATTCGAGCAGTTGAGGGCTATTGTATAGAACTTTACCAAGTTCCAGTGCGACTCCAGCTACCCTGTCCCCTTCTTTTCTCTCAGGAACAATCCATTCTAGTTTATCAAGAGGTTTTTTCTCTTCTCGCGAAACAGGCAATAGAACCCACCTCTGTCAACCCGTCGGGGTTCTTCAGTACCATTTTCCTGGTTCAGAACAAAAACAAAAAGTTTTGTATAGTTATCAATCTAAAAATATTCAACAACTTTGTAGTCTATAACCACTTCAAAATGGAATCTATAGTTCATCTCAGGGATATTCTTTTACAATACGACTGGCTCGTAAGATTGGACCTTCAAGATGCCTACCTCACAGAGCTGATTCATCCTCTTTACAGGAAGTATCTTCAGCTTCAATGTGGAAATTCCTTCTTACGCTTCAAGACTCTTCCCTTTGGCCTTGCCTCTGCCCCTTTATGTTTCACCAGGATTCTAAAACTAGTAGTAGCATTCCTTTGGGCTCAGGGCATCAGAATTATTGTCTATCTCAATGACTTTCTAATCATGGCATAAGACCAGGATCGTCTCCTTTCTCATCTGGATCTTTGTCTCTTTTGAAATACCTTGGTTTTCAAATCAACACTCAAAGGTCTTCTTTAATTTCTTCAAAACGGCTGGAATTCCAAGGTTTTCTAGTAGATACTCCTTGCAATTACCTCTTCAGAAAGTGTCCCTTCTCAAGAAAGAAATTTGTTACACCCTCACTTTTAAACATATTCCCCCATTTACCTCAGACCTAAAAACTACCAAACTCGCCGTCAGGACAGCTGAACGTAAATGGCGACATACGAAAAACATTCTAGGCAGACAGCACTACAAATCATTGCACCGACATGGGCAAAATAGCCACAGACCAAAAAGTATATCTGGGGGGCAGGATATACCTGGCCGCAAATTCTCATAAAGAGCTATATAAAATAGTTAAGGAATTCTCAAATCCTCCTTCTTGCCAGCCCATGCTCACTGGGACCCAAGAATGGGTCGATTCTCTCTCATCCTTCTGTATAAACAAGATAAACGACATCCACAAACTGTTTCCCCAACCACCCCTCTCCTCACCTAAGCAGACGGCAAATAAGTCTCACCCTCTGCACACCACTGCTCTGAATGAATTCCATACATTCACGGAGGAAGAAATAGCCCTCACCATCAACAAAATTAAATCCGGATCACCAGCCGACCCGGCTTCCTCTCAAACCTTATCCAAAATAGCACCTGTCATCCTCCCAATCCTGACCAAAATTTGTAACCTCTCACTGTCTTCAATCCACCGTACCTTCCCACTGGAAAGAGGCCATAATCAGACCTATCCTAAAAAAAACACAGCTGACCCTAAACAGCTTGTCAACTACCGACCAATCTCCCTCCTGCCACTTTCAGGAAAAATTATGGAATCTATGATCAACAACCAACTATATGAACATCTAGAAAATAACAAGTTTCTGGACCCATCCCAATCAAGATTTTGGGCTTTCCACTGCACCGAAACAGCCTTACTCGACATAGTGGACAACATTCGGCTTGCCCTTGACACAAGACAATCCGCCATCCTGATTTTACTTGATTTATCAGCTGCCTTCGACACCATCTCACATGGCATCCTTTTGGAACTCCTAGGAGAGGCTGGTGTTGAGGGCTCAGCACTACTTTGGATTAAAAGCTACCTGACAGATCGGTACTCCAAAGTATAAATAGGAAAGTTTTCCTCCAAAAGCCAGAAAATAGACAAAGGAGTTCCTCAGGGATCCATATGAAGTCCCACACTCTTCAATCTATACGTGTCACCACTGGCAAAAATAATCAAAGAACATGGGTTTGAAACAGTCTCATACGCTGATGACACACAGCTGCTAATCACCCCAGGACCAGATCCCACAGACACCAAACTAAGATTTTAACTGTGCATGATAGCCATAAATGACTGGATGACAAAAAAAACACTTATTACTCAATGCCAACAAAACCGAAATACTGCTCTTCGGTGATGCTCATAAACAGTGGACCGATGATTGGTGGCCGCCGGCCTTGGGACTCTGCCCCCACCTAAATCAACAGCTCGAAATCTGGGAATAACATTAGATAACAAACTCTCCATGGCAGACCATATCAACAACATAGTGCGCACCAGCTACGGGCTAATGCGCAGTCTTAGGAAAATCGTCAAATGGATTCCACTTCCCTCACGCATGCCCTTAGTACAGGGACTAATCATTAGCTGTCTAGATTACAGTAATGCACTACTCGCCTCCATAAATGAGGACCTTCTGACAAAACTTCAGATCCTGCAGAACACTGCGGCCAGGCTGTTCCTGAACCTCCCTCCTCACACCCCCCCGCGCCCAGCGTGAAGGTCTTACACTGGCTTCCCATAAAAAAATGGATCAAATTTAAATGAGGCTTTCTAGTCCACAAGACGATTAACGGGAACGGGCCAAAATATCTAGCCAATAAGCTGATAAAGTACACCAGCCAGGACCCTTCGCTCTACCAGCAAGCATCTCCTAACCGTTCCTAAAGTCCGAACAGTAAGGAATTGGGACCAATCTTTCTCTAAAATTGCCCCTGAAACGTGGAACTCTCTGCCTCTATACCTTAGACTGGAACAGGATCATCAAAGGTTCCGAAAAACCCTGAAAACCTGGCTTTTCTAGTTCTGCCTAGTCTCCACGTCTGCCTTCTCTGAGCATCTACTGTCGCTATGAGACCTACGGGTGATATATGCGCCTTAACAAGCACCAAATACATACATACATTCCTCTCGGAACACTAGCATGCCTGGTAGGTCTTTTGGCCTCTTCTGTTAACTCCATTATTCCGGAACATCTTCGTTACCATGCTTTACAACGGTTAAAGATTCGCAATCTTAGCAAAGGCATTTCTTACTTGGATGCAATCATTCTCTATTCAGATTCTAAAGATGTACTTAAGTGCTGGCTAATTCACTTAAACGCCTGGAATGGGAGAACCGTTTTCTCTGTTGCCCCAGATCTTGTATTCGAATCCGATGCAAGTCAAACAGGTTGGGGTGCAAGATGTGGTCAGTTCTCGACTGGAGGTACATGGTCCATTCAGGAGTCACACTTACACATAAACTGTTTAAAGATGCTTGCAGGCTCCTGTGCCATCCAGACCTTTGCCAAAAGCAAAATCAAATGCACAATTCTTTTAAGGATGGACAATCTTTCTGCGGTCAGATATATCAACCATTTAGGGGGCACAAAATCCAAACTTTTAGGAGATTTGGCCAAAACTTTCTGGGAGTTTTGTCTTCAACAAAACCTTTCAGTGAAAGCGGCATATCTTCCGGGCAGTTTAAACCTAGTGGCAGGCTGGTGTTCCAGACATCTTCAAGATTCAGGCGATTGGCGGCTTCATACTTTCGTGTTCAGTCGGTTTACTTCCATCTTTGGCAGTATGTTGATAGATATTTTTGCCTCTCGCCTCCACTCTCATCTTCCCTCCTTTTATAGTTTGAGACCAGATCTGTTCCCCCTGATCACGGATCCCTTTCTCCAACCTTGGACTCAGTCTCTACGCTACGTTTTTCCTCCCTTTGTGATGATCTCTAGAGTCCCAGCTCAGCTCGCAGACAGCTGTTGTCCATAGTTCTAATTACCTCCTTTTGGCAGTCCCAGCCATGGTTCCCAGCTCTTCTGGAGCTCTCTTTGGATAACCCAGATCAGATTCACATTTTTCCCGACTTACTTATCAATCCTCAGGGTTTCTGTCCTGCATTGTTCTACAAGGTTTCCTATCCCTGGTAGCTTGGAGGATGTCGGGTCTTCCTGGAGACCCCCTGGAATTTTGGAACAAGCTGTCCGCTTTATCCAGCAATCCTGAGCTCCAGGAACTGCAAAACTTTATACGTCGGCCTGGCTGGCCTGGTGTCGCTGGTGCAAGGACATGAATTCAGATCCCCTTTCAGCAGATATAACTCTTGTCAATTTCCTAGCATCGTTAGAGACTCCAGGTAAGGCTTACCGTACCGTTAACACCGATTGTTCAGCTATTTAAGCGGAACATGTCGGAGTGTTTGGACAACCCATGAGAGAGCACCCGTTGATCCGTCAACTTTTTGAAGGGAGTAAGATTTTCAAAACCTCCTGTTCCTAAGTATAATTCCATGTGAGATGTTAATTCGGTGTTGAATATGTTTAATGCCTGGCAAGATGATATGTCTATTTCGCTTGAACAATTATCAGCTAAGTTAACTATGCTTTTATGTTAAGCTTCTTTAAAACTCATTTACGATGTAAAAGCTCTTGATGTTTCTTTTTTTCAAAATTCCTCCTCGAGGGTTTCCTTTTAAGTAAACAGGTGCACAAAAAACAATTTAACGTCTTTTACTATCCCCTTTTCCACCTAAGTTATGTGTTGCAAATTGTTTGAAATCTTATGTTTCAAGAACTGCAGACTTGAGATCGCCCGCTAATACCCACTTACTCATCTCTTTATAAATAAAAAAAAAACACAAACCTGTTTCAGCATTCACCCTTGTCCGCTGGGTCAAATGGATCATGTCCTTAGCTGGAATCAATACTTATTTCTTTGGTGCCCATTCTGTCAGAGGTGCTACGGCTTCCAAAGCCTTCTGGGCAGGCACAGGGTTGCGCAACATTCTCAAGTCTGCAGACTGGTCAAATGTCAATACTTTTAGAACATTTTATTGTAAACCTATTTCTCATTTGTCTGATACTGTTATTGCAATGCTTTGAACAAGCATAATATGGGTCTCCGGTCTTGTAATAAAATTGACATTTTCTAGCCTTGGTGTAAGGAAGGCTACATTTTATTATAGACACGGAGGTAAAAAAATGTAAAATGTGTTGGACTTGTAAAGGGCACAGCTGCCCGTAAGCGTCCCGGCGCTTGCTTAGGGAACCCGTCCTGGTATTCCCCTGTGAGAAACCCCGGCAGGGTGTCCACAAGGTGAAAGCCAGGCATCCCGCCGCGAGGGGCCGTAGTGGAGATTAAGCAAGCTATTGCCCAGAGTCGCAGAGTGTGACCCCGTGAGTTGAGTAGGCACCAGAGCGAGAATTGTCGAGTCTGTGGAATTTTGGGCCCGAGACCCTCCGAGGCGGGGAATCGAACCCTGGTCCACGGTCGATCTCAGCTTCCGGGTCTGCCGCCTCTAACCACTGAGCCACGCTTCTCCACCTCTTTTATTAACATTCTATATGATTTTCTTTACAGTACCAGCTCCTTCATCCAGCACTCCAACTTCAACCTAAGGCTATGGACTGTTCTTCAGATGTTCTTTCTTACGGACAATTCCTCTGATTTCTACCAGCTCCTCGTTTTTTTATTTCTCCTTTGATGCTGCACCTTGTTCAAGAATTTTCATTTATCTTTGTTACTATCTTCTTGGTCATCCTCTTCCATTTATTTTCCTTATCTGGATTGACTTGTTTGCAAGAAAAGAGGACTTGTTGCTTCCAGTCAAGATAGTTATCGATATGTACGACGTTTGATTGGATAGTTCTGTTCCCAGTTTTCTGGGTTGTGTAGTTTTTACATTCAGTTTTTGGTTGCTATTTAATAAAAGCCAAGGAAAGACAGCATAATACTCGCCCCCGTGTCTTTGATAAAATCAAGCTTTTCTTACACCAAGGCTAGGACAATCTCAATTTGGCTTGTTACAACATTTAGTGGCTCTGATTCGGATGCCCTTTACTTTCCAGAGTCTTATTTTGCTGGGATATATATCACCCAGTGGTGGTCGCCACTTTGTAGTTATAGTTAGGTCATCTGTTCCATAGTAAAAGCATTTTTTGTGTTGCTAATAACTTTGGCACTGTTTGACGAATCTCCACTAAATTTTCCAAAAAGGTGGTACTTTTTGACTAGTTTGTGCCTGGAAAGGTATGGGATGAAAGTCAAGCGGGGAGGGGCAAAGAAAAAAAGGGGATTTAGAAATGCAAACTCCTCATGCGTTTTCCATAGACTTCTTTAGACGGGGCCACAGCAAAACTGGTTAACAGAATTATACCTAATTTGTCTGAAAGCTAGATCTTGGTACACAGATTGTGCTTCTTGTGATCTTGGTGTAAATGCAATCAGTAGTTTTTGAGAAATGAAGGTTAAAAAAAAAAAGATATCTGGACGGTTGGCCTCGAGGGACTCTAGCGAGAGTCCTTCAAACCCAGTTAAAAAAAAATAGAGCATTCTGATTGGCCGAGAGAGCTTTTTCTTTCCTTTGGGCCTGTTTGCTTTTGTGACAGTCAGGGTCCCGCAGGAGCGAGTGCCCTAATTGGCTGCCAAAATAATAGAAAAATGTTTTGGCAGCGATTTCAGTACTCGGGGACTTGGTCCCCTGTCCTGAAGTAAAATAAAAAAAATATATATAAGTGGACAGAGTAGGAATAACCTGCCTCATTAAGCCCCAAGGGGGGACCCACATCATTCGGGCATGGCGGCCCTCCTGCTATGCCATTAAAAGCCCCGGAGAGCCCACCTCCGGGACACAGTAGTTTCCCTGCCCGCACTGGTGAGGGCAGGGAAACTTGTGTTTGCTTTTGCCTGGCGGGAGCATTTTTTGATCTTCCGCCACATGGGACTAAATACAGTCTGCTTCGCGATGGCAGGAGCTTTAAAAATGCATCTACCTCCTGGAAGCAGACTTAAGATCTGTTTCCCTACCTGCACTGATGTGAGCAGGGAAATAGAGCTAGAGATTGCTCTCGCCCAGAGGGAGCAGCAGAACTAGCTGCTCCCTGCTGACAGGATCAAATGCCAACTCCTGCAGCATGCAGGGAGCCATCTGGGTCCACAGAGCCCCCCCCCCCCCCCCCACCTCTGGGTGGGCACCAGGGCACCCACCATGAAGTAATGCGAACCCAAGGTGATAGGGTGCCAGGGGCCAAAAACAGCTATGTAATTTAAAGTGGGGGCATACAGCTCCCTCCCTGAGCCTTTTATGGTCTTGAGGACCCCATCTCCCAGGGCCATATATTTTAAAGGTGAGGGGGCAGCGTGGTCCCCTCCCTGAGCCACTTTAGGCCATGGGGACCCCATCCCCCAGTTCTTTTCTTAAAGGGAAGAGGGCCGCCCTCCTCCCCTTTGTTGTATGTGTCGGCCTTGGGAGTGGGCTCCTTGGGGGCTATAATGTCTTAGGAATGGAAGCCCTGTGCCCCCCCCCCCCTTTAAAAAATAAAATAAAATGGCTCTGGGGGATGGGTCAGGGTGGAGTGGCAATGCAGCCACCCTCCTTTTTAAAATACATAGGGTCCTGGAGGATAAGGCTCGGGGAGGGAGGCTGCTCAATTCCCCTTCCCTTTAAAAAAAGGATGGGATCCCCTGTGGCTTTTTAAGGCTCGGGGAGGGGCAGCCCCCCCTCCCATAAAAAGAAAAGAAAAAAGGGGGGTCCCAAAATGCAATTTCCCCTTTAATTTTTCCATTGGAAAGATAAACATCAACACGTCAAATTAAGCCAAATTTGGGAAGAAGCTAGATCATAGTCTAGGAAGTGTGCATTTTGTGATTTGGTGTAATTCCATGCAGTAGTTTTTGATATATCAAGGTTACAAATGTTTGCATATCTGGATGTTTGGCTTGGCGATGGGCTTGCGAGAGTTGCACGATTATGCGACTTCAAATGATAAAAAAAATCATATGGGCCAAGGGCTCTCAACACTTCCCACCCATCTATCAGCCATTTCGCTACTTTGGGAGCAATAAGCTCTTTCAAACTCCCGAAGGAGCTTGCACTCTGATTGGATAGTTGCAACATGAAGAGAAATTTTGCCTACACCATTTCAGGACTTAATCCAGTAGGAAGCCAGCAAAGCCCCCTGGACTCCTGCAAGAGTCCCATGGGAGGGCAGGGGGCTGCTCTGGCTCACGTGGGACACTGATTAATAAAAAAAATATTTTAGAATAGGGGATCCTAATCCCATGTACCAACCGTAGACGTTCCTCTGCCGCAGCACTCCCTTCATTGCTTACCATTAATTTTCCCTATAGTTAGTGGTGCCCCAGTTTTCCTCAAAGTAGGCCCCAATCACTGTTCCGAATGTATTAAAGGTAGCTGTATCTTTAAGGATTCCCAAAGGGAGACTCCAAGTAAATGGCATTCCCGCTTATTCCCACTCTGTATACTCCAGTATCTGTGGTGAGTGATCCGACAGTTATCTGCCCAAGTAGTGAACCCGATCTCATGATTCCATCTGTCTGCCTTGACACCAAAATACGATTTAAACATCTATATGTGTCCAGGGTACATAAATGAAGAGCATATTCTGCGGTTATCAGATGGCACACTAGCCATATATCTGTGCACCCCACATTCTCCCTCACTTCCCTTAATGCTTGTGTCATTCCTGGTTTTGCACCGTGTTTAAGAAGCCCATCCAATATGCAATTAAAATCTGATAGAACCATCCACGAGTACAGTGGGAAGGCTCTGAATTTTGTAATTGAACAATTTATCGTCCACAGTAGGAGTGTAAATATTTATTTTGCATACCTTCTTCCCGTCTAGCATGCCATATATGAGCACATAATGTCCCTCACATCACCCTCCGAATAACTCAACGTAAAGGGCAACCTGGCCACCATCCAAATTGAAACTCCCTGGGCATAGGCAGAGTACAACTGTCCCCGCCATTTCTTTTTCACTTTTAATTCCTGTGCATCAATAAGATTTCTCTTGTAGACAGGTAATGTCTACTTACTCCAATATTGGAGCTTTCATAGATTCACATGCTTGAATCATTCCCCATCGTCGAGACGGGAGTCTCCGGTACATAAAAAAGCAATGCTTAGTAGTATAGCAACCTGAAAAGAGGCCTAGGCCCATTTCCCTTTTGCAACCCATAACCTTTATGTAAAAAAGGACCAAACTTTTCCCTGAACCAATCAGAGCACCTCACCCTCTAGAACACTCCTGAGAGAACCTTTTGCCCCTCAGATTTGCTACCGCACGTTGTGCTAGGGAGTACCCTTTGAGCTCTGCTCAAACTCTAGTTATTCAGCTTTTGAGAAACTCTGTTTCTTTCTACTTTCACTTGGACTTGAGAATACTTTGACCTGTTCTCAAGTACATTCTGTTAGAATGTCTGGAAAAGAAAAGAAGTGTCTATTTAGAGCCTGTGCTACCTGCTCTAAGAAGAGGCTCTACGCTGATGACCCACTTCAAGACTGCATTTACTGTCTTTACCCTGATCGCCAAGGCCTGCAAGGTATGTCGCACTTTCTCTAGTAAGACCCTTAGAGATCGTGAGGGACGCCTTTTGATATGGCTTCAGAAGTTGAAGCCCAGAAAGGAGGTAATCTCTAGTGACGGTGATCAGGAGTCCTCCTCTATGTCTAGGAGATCTCAGAAGAGAAGAAAATCTCCTTGGACTCACCTCAGGGGAACGTCCTGGGAAGGCCCTAAAAAATACCACTCATGAGTCTTCAGGGCGTAGTCCTTCAAAATCTCCTCAGCCAAAGGAAAAGGAGAGTAAAGGACACACTTCTGGTGAGAAATAGTCAAAGAGATCCACTTCTGAGCCTTCCAAGTCACCACCTCTGGTCAAAGAATCCTTCAGGAAACCATCTTCTATTCCTCCTGAGGAGAAAACCAAAAAACCTACATCGTCGGCGGGATCGTCGACAGGAGCGTCGACGAAGAAACCATCGTTGACGGCGACGAAAACAGAGGTACAGAAAATGACAACACTACCAGCATTGCCTGTTATGGTGTCGACGACGTCAGCGTCAACGGTAGTGTTGACAACGGTAACATCGACAACGACATCGACGACGATGGCAGCGATGACGACGACGGGATAGTCGTCGACGGTGATGACGACGTGGTAGTCGACGGGAACATCGACAACGATTACTATGTCGTCGGCGAGAGATGCCTCTGGTATGGTGCCGACGACAACAACATCGTCGCCGGTAGTGTAGATGGCGATCTCGTCAACGAGAGAAACTCCACAAAAACAACTGTTGGTCAGGAATAAGATTACGCCAGCGGTGACTTCCCGAGTAAGATTACTCCTCTGGTTCCATCACACCTATTGGAGGAGGAGGAGGAGTCAGAAGAAGAGGATGAGGGACCCTTTGGGTATGCCAGCAGTCCGTCACAACTTCATGTAAAATGTCAGGAGGAGGAAGATGGTTATGAGGAATATCACAGCCCCTCGCAACATCGTTATCAACAAGGATTTCAGGAGTAGATGGTTGCTATGCCATCCTCCATGATGATAGACTTACAGTTCATGCTAGCAGATTATAAGAAGAGATTTCCACCGTCGGGAGCCCCTCAAGAAATTCCTCTTCCACACCCCCGGTCCATTCCGGTTACTCCAGTTAGAAGCAGAGTCGCTACAAGACATCACACGTCCAGCGCCTCAAGTTCAATATCACCAGGATCCGGTTACCAAGGACGATAAGGACCAGGAAGAAGGGGAGATCATGGATCCCAACAAGGAATGGAACGACTAACTAATCCCATCTCTGGCATCACCCACACCAGGGCCTGCGGATTCTCCACCAGTGGATATTGGTGGAATCCACAACTTGATGGAAAGAGTTGCGAAAAGGTTTCAACTTCCAATGGCTACAACTCAGACGGAATGCTTCCTCTATGATTTTAAGGAGCCGTATCATAAATCAGTTCCATCCATACCAATCGTCAACCATGTATGGGAGGAAGGCTTGAAAGTGATGAAGAAGCTAATGACGGTTACACCTGTACTCGCTAGGTTGGAAAAGAAGTATAAGGCCCCTTTGGATGCACCAGCATGTTGGCTGGGTCATCCTAAACCGGATTCGATAATTTTGTAAGCAGCGCAACAAAAGTAAAAAAAAAAAAAAAACATCAGCGCCTATTTCTGCACCTCCGGACAGGGAGGGAAGGTGTTTGGACAATGCAGGGAAAAGATTCTCCTCTGTCGGCTCTTCTCGTCGGAGCGGCTAATGCCCTTTGCCATTCTGGGCATATATGACAGGCAAATATGGTGCGATATGGCTCCATACATAGACCTCATTCCGGAGGACAGCAGACAGGAGGCAAAGAAAGTGCTGCATGAACGTGATAGGACTTCGGCTGAAGTCATCGACTGTGCGATGGACATCACAACCACAGCCTTTCGCTCTCTGGGAGGTAGGCGGTTCTACGATGCCAGGGTTCGATGAGGGCCACTGCCTTTAGACCGGAGGTCCAAAATAAGATTCTAGATCTTCCCTTCGATGGGCAAAATTTGTTTGGACGGCAGGTGGATGAAACCCTTCAGGGTATTAAGAAGGACACAGATACGGCGAAGGCCCTGGGTACGTTGCAATATCGGAAGGTGCCTTTTCGAGGCGCCCGTGGAAGAGGACATCCATCTTATAGAGGCGGCTACCAAAAGGGAAGATACCCATCTTATTCTTTTTCATCACAGCAATACAGTCAGCAATATGGACAGAGACAATCGGGGAGCTACTCTAAATCTGCTCCACAAGGTCGAGGGCGTCGTCAAGGTAAAGACAATATGGGAAGGCAATGACAACCTCCGGTATCCGGCTTCATGTACTCCTACCTCTCCACGAGTTCCCCTGAGTGGAAGAGTCACTTACCATTTACATCAGTGGCAGAGAATAACATCGGGCAAATGGGTCCTCAACATAATAAAATTCGGACATACTCCCGAATTTCTACAATTCCCTCCTCGCACGCCACCTACAAATTAAGAAGCCAAACATTTATCTCAAATGCGCCGAGAGATTCAGACAATGCTCCGAAAGGGGGCAATAGAATCGGTGCCGAACTCCCAAAAAGGGAAAGGATTTTATTCCCGTCTCTTCTTAGTCCGAAAGAATGCTCTCCAATGGCGTACGATTCTAGATCTAAGATCTCTGAATGCCTACCTCCTGAAACAGTCATTCAGGATGATGACCCTCCAGGACATTCTACTGCTCTTAAACCCAGGGGATCAGATGACCACCCTAGATTTGCAAGATGCGTATTTTCATATTCCCTTTCATCCTTCCCACAAGAAATACCTTTGATTTACGATAGCCGGAGACCATTACCAGTTCAAAGTGCTGCCATTTGGCCTCAAGTCTGCCTGAGGATTTTTACGAAATGTCTGGCACCGGTGGCAGCCTATCTCCGAAGACAAAAACACCAAGTATTTCCATACCTAGACGATTGGTTGATAAAAGCACCATCGGAGAGGTCAGCTCAGGCTTCAACTTCGGCATGCATACAGTTGTTTTCAGATCTGGGTCTGACTTTAAATGTGGAAAAATCATCCCTTCAACCATCCAGAAAAATCACGTTTCTAGGTGCAATCCTAGCCACTTCGCAAAACAAAGCATTTCCGTCCACAGAAAGACAATTGGGACTGGAAACTTTAGCCAAGGAGTTCAAGAGAAAAAAGTGTCTTTCAGTACATAAGTACAAATCGCTTCTAGGGATGATGTCCTCGTGAATACCTCTCATTCCCCTTTGCCGATTAAAAATGCGTCCATTACAAGAAGCATTAGATCTACAATGGTGCCAAGCAAAGGGATCATTCGAGGACAAAATCAAGGTCACGCCAGCTATGCTGCAGGCAGTAACGTGGTGGACCCAAAGAAGCAACATCTCAGTGGGTCTTTCCTTCCTTACCGAACCAGCTCCATTGGTGATTACCACAGACGCATCTCTGGAGGGATGGGGAGCAGTCCTCCAGGATTTGCAAGTCAGCGGCCGATGGAAGCAACAGGAGCAACAACTTCACATAAACTTATTGAAGCTGAGGACAGTAGGCTTGGCGCTGTTAGCTTTCCTACCAAAAGTTCAGAGTGGTTTTAGTGGGAGCAGACAACACAACCGCGATGCACTATATCAACAAGCAGGGGGGCACAAGCTCACTCACTCTATTGCGGGAAGCTCTGGCACATGCGAGAACTATTGCATTGCAAATTCTTGTTATTAATTACTGTTGGTACAGGATTATCATCTGCTTGGTTTATGCATTGTTCCCTATTCCCAGAGTGCCTATCCAGGCTATTTATTTTGGACCTGGCATCACACTAACCTATGCACAGTGGCCTATGCCTGTCCCAGGCAGAGTGGTCCTGGAATTGTCCTGTGACTTGGAGTGGAGCACCAAGCTTGCCCTCAATGTTGACAGTGGACTACTGTTCCTGTCGCGGGTTTAGCACTTAGCCTGATGGTGGCAGCAACCTACCACGGTTAAGAAAATCAATAAAGCGACCGACGTTTGTTTTAACTCACCAACCTCCTGGCCTCCTGGACCCATGTCAACGAAGACGACACCATCAAGACCATGAACACCATCCACTCCGGCTCACCATCCGACCCTTGCCGGCACGACATCTTCAACAAAGCCAACCGCGTAATCGCTCCCCAACTCCAGAAGATCATCAACAGCTCTTTCGAGACCGCCACTTTCCCGGTAAGCTGGAAACACGCCGAGGTCAACGCACTACTCAAGAAACCCACAGCGGACCCAAAGGACCTTAAGAACTTCCAGCCCATCTCCCTGCTCCCGTTTCTGGCGAAAGTCATCAAAAAGATCGTAAACAAGCAACTGTCCCACTTCCTCGAGGAGAACAACTTCCTGGACCCGCCCCAGTCAGGATTCCACAGCAAGCATAGCACCGAAACTGCCCTCATCCCTGCCACCGATGACATCAGGACCATACCCTCATCCTCCTGGACCTCTCGACCGCCTTTGACACCGTTTGCCACCGCACCCTCTGCACACGCCTCCACGACGCAGGAATCAGTGACAAGGACCTGGGTTGGATCACCTCCTTCCTCACCGACAGAACCCAGAGGGTCCGCCTCCCCCATTCCGCTCGAAAGCCACCAAGATCATCTGCAGCGTGCCCCAAGGATCAGCCCCACCCTTTTCAACATCTACATGGCTCCACTGGTCAACATCGTCCGTTCGCACAACCTCAACATCGTCTCCTACGCCGACGACACCCAGCTGATCCTCTCACTCACCAAGGACCCCACCACCGCCAAAACGAACCTCCACGAAGGACTGAAGGCCGCCGCCGACTGGATGGAGAACAGTCGCCTGAAACTGAACTCGGACAAGACGGAAGTCCTCATCCTTGGCTCCTCCCCCTCTGCCTGGGATGACTCGTGGTGACCAGCTGCGTTGGGAGCCGCACGGACGCTCCTTCCACGCACGCAACCTGGGATTCATCATGGACTCATCACTCTCAATGACCCAACAAGTCAACCACGTCTCCTCCTGCTTCAACCCCCTCCGCATGCGTCGTAAGATCTACAGATGGATCCCCACCGGAACCAGAAAGACGGCCAGCCACGCCCTCGTCAGCAGCAGACTGGACTACAGCAATGCCCTCTACGCTGGAACCACGGCCAAACTCCAGAAAAGACTGCAACGCATACAGAACGCCTCTGCACATCTCGTCCTCGTCTCCCCCGCCACTCTCACATCACAGCCCACCTGAAGGACCTGCACTGGCTCCCCGTCAAAAAGAGTATCACCTTCAAGCTCCTGACCCATGCTCACAAAGCACTCCACAACGCCGGACCAGCATACCTCAACAAGCGTCTCACATTCTACACCCCAAATCGTCAGCTTCGCTCCTCCGACCTCGGCCTCGCCACAGTCCCACACATACACAGAACCACCACCAGCTGCAGATCCTTCTCCTCGCTGCCAAGACGTGGAACACCCTCCCCACCCGTCTGTGTCTGACCCAGGACCTGCTGACCTTCAGGAGACACCTCAAGACCTGGCTGTTCTAACAGTAGCTTTTAAACCCCCCTCCCCCCCTCCACCTCCCCTCAGCGCCTTGAGACCCTCACGGGTGAGTATTGCACTATACAAATGATTGATTGACTTTTTTTTATCTGGGTCACTGTGCAAAGTTCTGCCGCTATGAACTTGCCCTTATGCTGACACTTCGAATGCATGTTAAGCGTGGTTGTGTTTGTAGCCAGTGCACCCTATGTATAATGTGATAGTGACCCAGAGTAGTGGAGGCCAGTGGGTTCAATTTTGGATACCCCTGGCCTCACCTATCATAAGACGAAGGGTGAAGAAGTGTATCAAAATATTTGTTTTATACTGACCTCCTTGAGAATTATTACACTACTTGGCTTTCCACTATCTTAACTCCCAGTTGTCATGGGAGGGAAGCTATTATATTACTAACTGACTTTTCCATTCTTAATGACAGAAACTTCTTAAAAGGCAAAAAGCTCCCTATTAAGGTGCGTCTATTCTGTGGTACAAAAGGCAATTTTCTATGATGGTATTCAAATGGTGTCAATTTACTTGCTGCATCCTGATCATTATCCTAAATATTGTGATTTCAGTAAGATTTTTTTTTACCATAGAATATCTACATTTGGAATTACTGACTTCTGTTTTCTTGTCAACTGGAGGGTATTGGTCCTGAATGCTCCTTCATTCTCTCCTAGCAAAAACACCAAGCAAAGGAAACAGGGAGATGGAGCTGTCTAAAAATAAAAGGGTAAAGGTTGTGTCGATGGAAGAGTTGGTTTCCAAACCTTGTGGAGCTGCCTTAAATTTCCAGACATCTGATGTGCTGGAAAGTGCTGTCATCCTCATTTGTGACACCAATGCATCTCCCGTCAATGATCTCTTTCAGTACAAGTTATTGCCAAAGCATAGGTGGGTCATCAATGGCCTTGTGTGCAGAATTTCATCTATGAGAGTCCTTGTCTAAGACAATAATATTCTATGGAAGGCATCATATTTAAATCACCTACATGTGTGAGAGCCATCCTTGGCAGTGTGGAGGCTTGTCCATAAGAAGTATCATCGATGAGAGAATTAGACTCTTCTACTAGCAGTCTCTTCCAATGAGAGCTTTTGTACGCAGGGCCGGATTGGCCGTAGCGGGCACCGGGCATTTCCCCAGTGGGCCGGAGGGGTGGGGGCTGTTTTTCTGGCCGTGGGGTCTGGTTTTGTCTCTGCCCGCAACTCCTCCCAGGGCCGGTCGAGCAGCAATCTGCCAGGTTGATTGCTCTTCCCAGTCCGACCCTGTTTGTACGCGAGAGGTCTTGTTGAAAACAGGTCTAGACCATGATTGTGTAGTTTGCTGTAGATGTTTTAAATTCCTTTAAAGGTATGCCGTAAAATATTTTATGTAAGACAGTAAGATTCATTTCTCCCTTGCAAGCCTTTAAAGCACAGGGAATTTCAATGTTACCCTTGCCAGGTGATGAGGAGGAGATGGCTAGTGGTAGTGGTGATGGCGGCAAAGGCTTTAAAAAGGAACGGGATTCAATTCCAGACTCATATTAAAACACTGAAAACTGTATATTGGACAGGTACGTAGCTTTGAAGGAAGGGCTGGATAATAAAAATTATATGAAAATCCCCTTCTTGATGCAGGAAAATCTGCCAGCTTGACGAAGTGAGCCTCCACTAAATTCAACCTTCCAGTGTCCACATCAGAAAATCCTTTTTTGTGTGTGTTCAAGGGCAAACCTCCAAGTTAACTGGAGACATTCCAACAATGGTCACCTTGGTTGCATGGTAGAAGACGTTTATGTACTGCATTGTGCAGGCTAATTCGGTGGTCACAGTAGCCACTCCCACCTTGCTCGATAAATTTAGCTTCTCCATGCACAACCTCACAAAATAGGTTTAAAGTAATGTTCAAACTGATAATACATTTGTAGAAAACAGTGATCTTAGATGTGACACGGAGTTACAGCACCCACTAGTTCCCAATTTCAAAACTTACCAAAACCCAAAAGGTTTAAGCCGAAGTTATTCTAAGGGATGGGGAACAGACATTGCCTGCCATTATTGATACTATGATTGATCCAACTGAATAATAAAGCAGATCTTTAACTCGATGGTTGGTTTTGCAGCACTTCTGTTTGTTTGGAAATGCAAGTAAGAATTGGTGGTGTGCATTTTTTTTTATAATCCTTTTATGGCAAACATGGATGAGGCATTACAAGCGATTTAAATGGAGAGTCTGTGAAATAGCTATCCTTGCTCCAAACTGCGCTTTCTTATCCAAACATCAGGACCTCCTGTGTTGGTGCTCCCAGAAAGTTAGCACAAAAACCAATCCCAATGCACAGCTCCTCCTTTGTTTGAAAGCCATTCTAATGAAGGCGGGAAGCAGGATTAATCATCTGCCAGGGCGACAGGGCATTACATTTGACAGATTGGTATTGAACATTATCCCATATGACAATCTAAGAAATGTACAGCAAAGTGCCTGACACTCTGCCACCAATGCAGGAACAGCGTGTAAGTACCACTGTACTACTAGACGAGATTCTGAATAGGTTATCATAAGGAATGATAGAAGAGGCTCTAAAGGCTCAAAGAGACAGTGTATTCTTTTCCAGGTTCTTGTACGTCCTAAAGAAAACAGGTGATTGATGTCCAGTTGTAGATCTTCCAAGGTTAAATGTGTGCACAAGGAAAGAATGGTTCAGAATGGGGAACACTGCAAGGCATTCTTCTGCCTCTTGACTAGAATGACTGCCTTACTTTTTAAAAGACTTTCAGCATGCTTATTTCTTTATCCCACTACATATTGGTACACTGGATTTGTGGTTGCTGGCCAATACTATCCGCAGATGTTTTACTGTTTGAGAGCACTGTATATAAGAAGCCACTCACTGGAAGTTTTGCAATACCTTGGTGTGTTCTACAAACCGTGGATGCCATTAAAGGTTGTCTTGCAATCCTTAGAGTCTAAGGGTTCATAGCACTATACAATTGATAGTAATGCATTGATAGATGTATCCCACAACTTCAGCACTCCAACCCTCCTTCCAGTATGAACAGTCATTTTGCCTGGTACAGACATCACTCCATTTGACACCGGAGTGTCCCTGTGCAGGTAGAGGGGAGAATAGGTGATGCAGCTGGTAAAGACCTTGGCGGCACAGACAGCATAGTGTACAGGTATGAAGTCCTCATGCATGTCAGCATGCATTCTTTTAATGCTTTATTTCTTCTTGCATATAGTGGTGTATTCTGTAAGGACTGGATGACCAATGGCATGATGTTTCTGGAGCATGGGACAACCACGTATGGATTACATGGCACCTTCTGGTGATCAAACATTGATGTCCAGTGGTTGTTAACCTTTTCAACCCTGTGGAACCCCACTTAACCATCACGTGAATCATTACTGGAACCCGGGGACCCACACTGAATCATTATTGAATGCCGGGGACCCCTACTGAGTCATTACTCGAAGCAGAGGACCCTTGCCAAAGTATTTTTGATTATTTGAACTACAAATAGTACCCCCAAAAAATGAAGAAATAAGCATTCATCAGACAAATACATAAATGATAAAATGTATTTAATTCACAAATTTTATTTTGAAGGTTGGAGCTTTTCTAAATTCAATTGAGGTCCTTCATTGTCCATATACTACATTCTGTCTGATGCACTTGCACTGCTCTCTCAAATCCATCTGAGAATACTAACTTACTTTTTAGCCTGTAATTTCATATTCCTTCAATGTACAGATTTTATATTTTGCTTCTTTATTTATTTACACTCGTATTAATCTGTTAATAATGAATTTTCTTAGCAGTCGTGGACCCTCTTAGTAGGCTTCGCAGACCTCTAGGGATCCCCAGACCATATGTTAAGAACCACTGGTGGTGACAATTCAAATACAGTGGCAGTTCAGAGAAGAACCATTACATCAGAAAGAACCACAATAATATCAGACCTCAGAAGCTTTTCCAACACCTAAGCGATCTTCTGACAAACTCTCACAGGTCCCAGGGCGAAATGACTTTACATGTAAATGTGCTGGAACCCGGGGCTGTGTGGCTGGATCCTAGTCCCTTTCTCCCGCAAATCAAAGGTGCATATGTCTGGGTATGCATGAATAACTTTATATGTGTTTTTTATGTTTGCGAGCAGTGAAACACCAAATCCCTCAATTTGTCACATTTCAGCTTCTAGGGCACTACAACAGAGTGTTTTATTCTCAACTGAACATGCATGTGATCTGAGCCACAGCTCTGCTTGCACACTCTGCAGAAATATGTCAGTCTGCCATGAGCAGGACCTGGTCAGCCAACACTGCTCATGTTCCAACACTAGGGCATGCCAAATTGAGATATGTTAACCATTCCTGGTACATTTTACATTCTGAGGACTTAGGGGGTGATTCCGATGTCGGACGGACCGGAGTCCATCCGACATCGTTTGGGAACTGGGACCGAAAAACCTCCTGTCGTCAATCCCCATCCAGGAAGTAGGATGCGACCGAACCCTGTTAGGTCACACTCCTATTCTTTACCATGGGAGCATGCATTCTGAATGGAATGCATGCTTTCATGATAAAGAGCTGAGGTGCAATTCATCCCTGTCTAAGTGCCTGACACGGGGTGCAAGGATGACTGTGGGGGCACCATAGGTGTTCCCTAGGACGCCATCTGGGGGCATTGCACCCATGGGTGCCCTGCTGAGGGTCCCCAAAGTGGAATTCCCACAGCCTTTTTGTGTCGGAAAGGCCGCCACCGAAAGATTTTGGGAATCCTCCATCGTAATTCCTCGGCCAGAAAGCGCTGCCCGAGGGATTGATGGAGGATTTCTGAATGGCAGCAGGGCTCTCCAAGTCCGTTGCAAGCCATTCAGAAATCCGGTTCTGATTCCTTTCCTACTAACCCCATCAAAATGGGTCGATCGGAAAGGAATCCGAACAGCCGATTCCAATGCGGTCAGCATGGCTTTGACCAACGGTCTGAGCCGTTTCTGACCGCATCAGAATCGGCCCCTTAGTGGTGAGGAAGGGAGCATTTTGCAATTTCTTAATAGGGAATTTTAGCGCATGATTTTCTCCCATTTCCTTAGTCCTTCACCTCCTCTGGAAGATGAAAACTGAATCTTGCATCAACCAAGTTGCATTGGCTGGAGCCAGACGATGCTGCTTCATAGATATGTGGAAAATATTGGCTCACATAACAATGGATATTGCACCACTGGAGATTTAGTTTTGCTCCACTTAAGAGCCTGGCTGCCACTGACCTAGAGTTTGGTGGGCTCTAGGTGCCTAAGATGCAGTGGCGGCTTCTCCGCTAAGGTGGAGTAGCTTTGCCCCACTGGTATTTCAGCAGGCCAAAAAAAGAAAATGATCATAACACAGTCTTATTATTATTTTCCTTTTTTATGCGGGAGTCGGGCGGGCCTGACTCTGTGACGCCAGAGCAGGGGAAGAATGGTTTGCACTCCTCTTAAGTGCACATGGCAGTTTGCCCGACCCTCTAGGGCTGGCCAAACCGTCATGCGCACTTGGCATGTTCTCCCTTGGGATGTGTTGCACAGCCCTTTCTGCCTTAGCGTCCAAACAGGATGCTCAGACCAATCACAACACCGCTCCTGCAGCGTTGTGCTTGGCTGAGAAAGCCTGGAAGCCTGAGTGTTTCCGGTGCTTCCAGCAGACTGAGGAGAGGTGTGCGGTGGCTAGAGAGGCGTGCAGCAGCAAAGCAGACATGGTAAGTTCATTAAAAATAAAAATCTTTTTAATCCCCCCATCACCACCCCCGTTTTGATCGAGCCGCCACTGCTAAGATCTGTAGACTTATTTTGAGGGAAGGAAGAGCACAATCCTTATTCACTGACATGGAAAAGATTGTGTATCTGGGTACTTTTAATTCTTCCATAGCGCTTGGCCAAAGCAGGCTTACAATATGTAAGAGATCACTTAGTAGGCCATGTCCATTATTCAAAGACAATCAAGCACAAAATCTATCTTCTCACAAACGATTATTACATCACTTATGAAGGAGTGATTTAATATATGTCCTCGAGTGGTTAAGGTTAAACCTTTTTGGTAGTTTAATATATTTGTAGGTGTATTGATGAGAGCCTCTGTGCAATTTATTTATGGGAAAATAGTTCTTATGAAAATAACATCTACAAGGAGTGTCAGCTTTTTAAATTAGACAACTATGTCAAATTCTTCAGAGACAAATCCAAATTTTATTTCTAAAGTATCCATGTCTTTCATTTGAACCAGCAAATTATTTTACCACATACCGTGACTGCAACAGAAATGTCACTCCACGTGCTCAACATCAAAGACATGCCTACAATGTTATTTGGAAAAGACGATAGAGTTTCCAGATCCTTTCAGTTATTTCTAACAATTGGTGTTTCCAATAAAGGTCAATCCTTATCAAAGCATTTGATTATTTGCTGGATAGCAGCTTATATTATCCTTTGCTACTCTAAAGGTAGTATTTGTTACTTACTCCCAGGGTTCTCTTGACACCGACTGTAGAATGAATCCGAGGAGGACAGAAAGGAATCGTGAAAATCGCCAGGTTTTAAGATCTATTCTGAACAAGAGATGGTTGTTCATATGGTGGAGAGAAGTGAGCAATGTATTCCAAATATAGGGGACTAGGACTAAAAAAAGCCCTGTCACCTAGTCTAGGTTTGTGGAATCGAGTAATAGAAAAAAATACTCAAGCCGTAGAACGACCCTCTCAAGGAAACTATTTTTTTCCAGCCTTCAAGAAGTGAATCTGGTGGTCTTGCCATAAAAGAATTGGCCAGTTTCACAAAGCATATTACAGGTAGTTAGTTGCTGGGCTGGAAGCCAGTGTAGATCAAGTAAGATAGGCCTGGAGTGGGGGAAATGGAGAGCCCCTGTTACCAGAAAAGCTGTCTAGCTTTGAATTGTTTGTAAATGGTTTGCAGTAAGCTTTGATGCCCAGTTGTAAGCCGTTACAATAGACAAAAGTGAAGCTATGAGGGTTGCGACACAAGTACGTCTATAATCTAGTGGGAGCAAGGGCAAGACAGAGATGACGCTGCAATTAGGTAGAAGACTTCTTCAGAAGGCAGTGGGAGCTCTTTCGACCATCAGCTTGCCTTCAACTTTAACTTTGTTAACTGGTGTGCTGCGCACTTAAGTTTGCCATTTGCAAAGCTACAACATGGCAATCTGTGCACACCTTCACAAATCAAATCTGGATGCACAGGCAACATCAGAGATGGCTGTGATACTAGTGTTTTAATGGAACCTTTTCAGTTAAGGTCATTTCCATTTCTGCATTCCACTGTATTGCTACTGACCACTTTCTAATCTTAAATCAAACATGTGAATCTATGAACGATCCAATGCTATGACAGCTTTTCAGTATTAGTATATTTCATAGATTTTTTTGTGGCTCTCCATTCTGCTCTCTTGACCCTGTTTGCTCTCTTCCTGGTGCTGTTCCTGTGCTGGCAGACACTTGTCCTGCGCCAAGGGCCATGGCTGATGCTTTGGTGCCAACACTTTCCCATACGCCATGGGTGCGCACATTGGACCCGCTACAAAACGTAGCATGTTTTCTGAAGATGAAGGCTGTTTTGGCCAGATCCCAATTCAAAGCACACCAGTTGATGAAGGACTTCCCCTACAAACCCTTACCTCGTGATGAGTACCTCGGTAGGCTGGAGAGGCTGTTTGTTTTTTATTCTGACTCCATTCAGTTACCGAACATTGGGGCAAAGGCATTTGTGATTACGGGTAATAGCACTGCAGTAGTATTGTTTAAGTTCTCACAAAGGCCTGCTTGAAACGGCCCGAACTGTCCAACTCCATATTAGATTAGTAAAAGTGCAAAAAGAGCACAGGTCTTTCTATTTTTAATAATTGTATATAAATATCCTATTTTTATTTCCATTTTAGATATTTTTGGGCCAACATACAAAGGTATGTAAGAGCATGCAAAAGATTGCTACAGGAATACTACTTTCCATAATTTTATGATTAGGCCCTTTTGTGTGCCTCCGTGAAGCGGGCACCTTTATCCAACCCCCCTCTGAGACAGATGCTGGTGTTCATCAGGCCTGGCAGAATGTATGAATGTCAGAGCTTATGTACCATGAGAGTAGAGTAGAAGCTACAGCTCATCTTCCATACACCATGCATAGTTCTACGTCAAAGTACAGAGAATTGGTTACACAGAAATATTTCTAAATATCAACTGCATGCTGCAGGCATTCTTGACCAGATACAATGTGTTTATTTTTTTAACTGTCCTCTGGCTGTATCTGTTGGCCCAATGCAGAGAATCTGATATCCCTGCCAATGTAGTATGGGTGTTGATTCACCAAATGCCAGGGGTAACGAAAGTGACATCACATGTCCTTTGAGCCAGTGACAGCACAGGAAGTAACAATAGTTGACTGAGACCCTGGTGAGTTCACAGGAAGTGATGTCACACGACCATTGACCCCGGTTTCATTAACAATAGTGGCATCACTGAAATTAAAATAAAAACTACAATAAGTGATAACAAGAAAGTAGGCATAATAGATAAGTGTGCTGTAGTTATAAACCACATATTTTCTAGGTTGCTGTGATGTGGCAGGGGTGCCAATTTTACCCAGTTTTGTGCAGATGCTGGTTTTAGGTGCGATTTCGAAACTAGTAAATCTCTTTCAACTCCTGCTCCCAGTTAAACAGCCCCTGTTGCACTTTATGCAAGCACACTGACTCCCTCTATACAGGGGCGGCTGATCTGTGATGACGGAGGAGCATCACTCCACTGGTCAGCCAGTCAGCGGTCTAGTGAAAAATAAAATGACAGCTGACTGATTGAGCCATGGCATCAATGTAGGGAGGGGCGAGGCTGGGCATAGCAGGGAGGAGTGGTAGGCGCACTGTAAGTGCGCATGTCTGTTTGGCTGGCCGTTTCAGGCAGACAAGCACACTCAGGTTTCTCCAACCCGGCTGTGTTTGAGAAACGTCACAGATGCCTAGGCACTGTCTGAGCGGAAAATCGCACCGCTCAGACCAGTCCTGGAGCTGCTCTCATATGAGATCAGCGCTGAGATTGGGTGGTGAGCCTGTGCCCAGTGCATGCTGGGACTCGAGGAGAGCCAGAGAAGAGGATTGGTGCAGCTGCCGGGTACTCTGGTAACTTTTTTTAATGTCATTATTATTCCCTCTCCCGCTCCCCACTTCAGTATTGAAGCAGCCGCCACTGCCTCTATCACAAAACAAGCAAGGCTGTACTCAGTAGATGAGGACGAGTTCACCCAAGTGGGAAACGCTTGCTTGGTGCAGATTCCGTAAGAACAACCTCCTGCAAACATCTTCAATAAATGAAACCAGACTATTTAGCCCACTGTGTCAGTAAAGTCCTTAAATATTTTCATTTTGTCCTTCAAAGTCTCAGTGTGATTACTAGCAGAGTAAAAGAAATACTGAATAAAACTTGTGTATCTGTGGAAAAGTAAATTTTGCCATGTTCTGTGTCCCTACGCCCCATCCATCATATGTTATGTGTGCATGATTAAATATGCATATGTTATTCCCCATGTCTGATTAATGACGCAATTACAGTTGTGTCCACCTCTAGTATGCCAGTTTCCAGGCCTCGTGAATAATACGAATATCAGGCCTATGTAAAGCTACGTTGCCACGTTTCTCAGTGTGCACGTTATTCCATTATAAAATCCCCGTTTCTAGGCCTCAAAAGGGCCCGGACATCAGATTCAGCTCCTGTCTCCTGAAGCCTCGCTGAGGAGCGATACAGCCCCCACCTGTATCCTCGACCTTTCACTTACTTCCTGCCTCGCAGTGCCCGGTGCAGCTTGGCTCTGCCTCTGAGTCTGCCAAAAGTATGTTATAGTTCCAGTTATCAGTTCAGTCCTCCTTCTCTGCATTCCTAAGCTACTGAACTGCATCAATAGTTTCCGTCATTGTCTAGCCTTCTCGTCTCCATGTTAGAGAAATACTGCATTTAATGGTCATTTAATATTCTTCATCACGCACTACATGTAGAATAAGGCATTGTCCAGTCTTAGAATCAAGTTAGCCTTTCCCCTCATGACTTCTAGTTTATATCAACATGTTCCCTAAACATCAGATACTAGATAGGGTTTAGGTACATGTCGCTCCGACCCTCCAGACTTTAGTCTCTGCTCCTAGCACAGAGTTCATAGCCCCCAGCTTCTCCTAGTAATACGTCATTGCCAGTTTGCGCGCACCACCAGGTTAGAGGTCCCGGCTCCTTAGGTAGCCCCCTCCTATGTTTCCGCCCCATTCATGACATATTCTGTTACGTTTGCACCACATGTCTATGTATACGCCCAGTTACACCTACTTTTACTCTTATCTTTCGCGACTGCTACGCGTCACGCCTTCTGCTCCACCCACTGTTACGCCTACTGCAATGTAATGCTATGTGTTTGCGTTATGTATATAAGTTCATGTATTGTTATTAAACGTTAGCGCGCTCATCCCAGATCCCAGCCCCGGCAGCTGCTGGGCCCCGGTTATCCTGCCGGGCCCTGTCATCCTGTTCCTATGCAGGTCGTCCTGATCCTGTCCTTACGCTGTAATAAACCTGCAAAAACTCCTACTACCTCGAATCTTGACTCTTATTTTATTGAGCTATCTGTTATGATATATGCCTAGTCAAAAATAGGGTATTATTTATTTATTTACCACATAATGGCGCCCGAATAGGGACTTGCCCTTTCCCCACGCGTCGGTGAAGCCACGCCGACCCCCTGACCCTCTGCAGTCGTGACGGAACTCTTCTGCGCAGTGGCAGATATTTCTGCTCAAGTATCCCTCAGGCCCACGGAGGAGACGGAGGAGGCGGTCCAGCATCCGAACGAGACGGTGGAG
This sequence comes from Lissotriton helveticus, assembly GCF_964261635.1. Lineage (NCBI taxonomy): Eukaryota > Metazoa > Chordata > Amphibia > Caudata > Salamandridae > Lissotriton > Lissotriton helveticus. The sequence continues at coordinate 1,872,332,554 of NC_136059.1, read as the reverse complement.
GAACGCGGCGAGTCCCGACCAGAGCCCAAGCCAAGAGTCCAAGGTCCGAGGTATCCGGAGGCCCACCCGTAACTGAAGTCCGAAGTTCGTCGTCCGTCCAGTCCAGTCCGAGGCCTTCCGTTCTTGCTGCCCGGTGAGTACCATTGCTGGGGTAGTATCTAGACAGGGTCAGTCTAAATTGACTCCTGGTCCGTGGGTTGGTGGTACCCAGACTCACTAACGAAGTGTTCACCTAGGTGGATACGGGTCTTGATGCGTCCCTTTATGGGACCGGTATGTTCCGTACTGTTTCAGCAGTGCATCCAGTAATTCTAGTCTGTTCCGTTCTCGAGAAATTCTGTTCTGTTTCTGTTCTCAGTATTTTCAGGTAGTATTCTGTTCGAACTGTTATTCATAATGTTTTTCATGTATTTTAATGTTGTGGTATGAGTGCGACGTGATTTCGTGTTTTCATTGTGTATTGTATTGTGTCTAGATTACAGTTCAGTCATGCCCATATTTTCCAAGTTACGTCAGTTAAAAACTAGAAAGGGTCTGCTGGAAGCAGCAGTCCCCGTTCCGCCTAGGGACAGTCCAGGTCACTTTATGTATCAGAAACATGGCATAAGCGCCATATTGTATCTAGATTTATGGGTAGATTATACCAAACAGTTAGAAGAAAAGTATAGATGGCCCGTATCGGGTACATGGGATCCCGAATGCATCATGCGAGTAGAAGAAGCATTATGGAAAAAGAAAGCCAGACAGTCACAGAAAGATGCCATCGAGTTATGGCGCAAAGAAGCTCATAAAAGAACCGAAAAAGAAATCAGAAAGTCAGAGTTAAGTAGAGAATCCCAAGAACGAGCCCAAGAAAGAGAATTAATCGAGATAGGTGAACGAGTCAAAGCCGAACAGTCAGATAGACAGAGGCATGCCCTCATTAAGGGTATGTATCCTCTTCTTGCCGAAGGCTTGCCAAAAGCGACCCCAGAGGCATCCAGTAATTTCCCGCCACCATTAGTTCCGACCAAGCTACGTCACAAACCGACCGCAGCTGATATTTTTATTTCGTCCTATCTGGACGACACAGTCCCCGAATATGCAAATCCTGTTCGCGCTCCGCCAGTCCCTGTAAATCAGGTAATTCCTGCTCCTCCAGACACCGGGGTGCCCTTAACAGCTCCCCCGGGTCAGCCCGCCATACAAGTCCAGCCCACGTTACAATTACCGACCCTGCCAGGTCGGAAAGCATCAGTTGATGATTCTAGTTTAGGGGCCGCAGGAGGAGGTCTTCCTCAAACCCCGCCGCCACACAAGCGTTTATCAGCACTCGAATTACATGCTCAAGCATCACAGCGTACTCCTAAAAGTAATAAGTCTGTTACAGAAATCAGGCAAACCCTTGACGAATGTGCCTATGACCCAGTTCCAGGCGAGTTTAATATGGTTTTATATTCCGTACGCGTAAGGAGGGTGACCGAGTATCTAGTCACCTTGCCAAATATGAAAGAAGATCTAGACAGAATATATCGTTTCATCCGTACAGGGGATGATCCAGAAAGTATTAGTGATGCCATGTCTCAAAGGAAAGCCGAGATTCAGCGTATGATATTAAAGTTCTTAATTAACTGTCTAATAAGAGAACAAGATTACCCGTCTAAAGATCCAGCCGAAATGAAAACTCTGACAAAGTGGAGTGATAATATAGCCGAAGGAAAACACAATACCATTGGTGCCATGGAAAGTATGTACAAGAAAATCCGTAGAGAAATAATAAAGATACACGAACAACGTAAAGCAGCACAAGTAAGCGAGAAAGAAAGTATCTCTGATCCTGAAGAGGAAGACGACGAGAATACCGCCAGAATAGCGTATGTAGGAAAACCTAGATTTCCAGATCGCCATTTACGTCTAGAACCCAAGTCTACTTTTCATCATTCAGCACCAGAACAAGGTTCCCTAGAACAAGTATTTCAAGCTACCGATCACATTCTGAAATCACGAATCGGTTACAGTGAATTAAATACCATGCATGAACAAGAAATAGCCCGATCAGCAGTCCGATGGATTACTGATTCTACCACTTTTCCAGACGAAATAGTGGCACAAATGTTTCTGAAATTGCCCCCAGCCGAGCAGCGACTGGTGGGTATGTATATGATCCAGCACCTCATTGCTTTGTATGAGGGTCAGCACTCTGATCCAGGTCCGTTACATGATATCCTGAACGAGTTACTCCAGTATAGATGGAGAGGTCTAGGTACCGATTTAATTAGTGTCATTCTAGAACAGCGTCACAAATATAGAACGTTTCTGAACCCGCATTTTGTTCATGTCTCACCTCCAGAAAGTAAATCATTCTACATAGACAGACAGAATCCGTTACGAGAAGTCCACCCAGTTAAAGGAACGGGTGGCGAAATGCAACGAGTGTTTGTATACACTCCAATCACAAAGATGGAACTCCTTGAAATGAAGAAATTAATTCCCTGTCATGACAAAGATCCAGCAGGGTTCCATAGAGAATTAAAAGACATGCTCCGTATGGGAGAATATACTTACCCAGATATCATTAAAATGTTAAAGGTCCTGTTGCCCGCAGGGGTGTATGAAAAGCTAAAGGAAAAAGAATGGGAGGTGGGAGAGAAAAAGATCGATTGGGCAGCTCTAGAAGCTGAAGACAAGGCACGAGTACCAGGTACCGGTCTTGGAGATAAATGTAAAGAATTACCAGAATTATTGATTCAAGTTTTACCCAGATTATTGACAACTAGAAAGGAAGACTGGGATGCAATCTCAGCCTGTAAACAGAAGCAAGACGAAGATATTAGTGATTTTTATTCTAGATTTGAAAAATGTTTCAGTATCAACAGTGGTCTCAAGACAAGTAGTGAGTCATACCCTCACCTTTTTGTTACTAAATTAGTCGAGAATTCAAGCTCACCAATTAAAAATCGAGTTTTGAAAGTCGAAAGCACCTGGCAAGCTAATACTCCGTCCCAGATGCTCCAGATGCTCCAGTACCACCAGAATAGAATCAGGGAAGAGCAAGAACACGAAAGAAAACGTATGAAAGACACGAAAATGAAAGTACTAGTTGCACAATCTGTTCCTCAAGACAGTCAGAAGAGGGGTCCGAATCAAGCCAGTCATCCTGCAGCTCCCGTTAAAGGAAATTGCAATTATTGTAAACAGCCAGGTCATTTTATAAATGAGTGTGCAGTTCTGAAACACAACATAGCTACTGGTAAGACTAAAGAAAGACCACGTCCGCCTAGACAAGAACAAGTTTCACAGACTCCTCAGTCACAGAATGCACAACAGACAGTTCCAGCTCCGCAGCCTATTGCTGCAACACAGCATGTCACATCACAGATGTACCAGTATGCACAGTCTGAGTATCCAGAGTACCAGCCATATTCATGAAACAGCCTAGAGAGGGAGGTAGGCTTGCCTCTCATCGAGATACCTGTAGATCAAGAAGGTCCCTATGTTCACAGTCAAGTACTAGGGAAAGACAGAAAGTTTTTGATTGATACAGGGGCAAGTAGGACCACAATTAGTCATGCCGAAGTTCCAGGGGCTCCGCTCTCAGGCTCAAGAAATGTTTCCCTTGGATTTTCAGGAAAGCCTATCGTTAACGAGATATCAAAGCCAGTTACTCTAGAAGTAGGTCCATTGTCCCGTACTACTGATCTGTTACTTACTAAGTCATGTCCAGAAAACCTATTAGGCATTAAAACACTGAAAGAATTAGGTGCAGTCATATGCTGTTCCCCAGAGGGAATACGTCTGTTCCTACTTGACTTTAAAGGTCACTATGTATTACGAGATTTTGATTCAAGATTGTCTAATGTTCCGCAGCACTTATGGGCGCACGGTCCAACTGATGTAGGTTACATGCAAATCACACCCTATCGTGTGACTCTCAAACCAGGTGTAGTGTTACCACGAATCAGACAGTACAGATTGCCACCCGAGGCTGTAGCAGCCTTATCCAAAATTATTGACGAGCTCATCGCTCAAGGAGTAGTTGTAGAAACTGACTCCAATGTATGTAATTCTCCGATCATTCCAGTCATGAAACGTACTGATCCAAATGCACCCCCAGTATATCGATTAGTGATTGATTTACGAGAGCTTAATAAATGTATTATTCCGCAGTACCCAGTTGTCCCAGACATCTCTTCCCTATTGACAGCCATTGATTCCGAAGCCACGTTCTTCACTGTCATAGACCTCAAGAACGCATTTTTTAGTGTTCCAATTCATCCAGACAGCCAGTTTCTTTTCGGATTTTGTTTAAATGGAAGGAGCTATATGTTTACACGCGCTCCTCAAGGTTTCACAGAAAGCCCTAGTATTTACAGTCAAGCACTCAAGAGACAACTAGACAACATTCACATGCCAACTGACACTGCCCTGCTCCAGTATGTCGATGATCTACTGATCACAGCCCGTTCTGAACGTGACTGCGAGCGAGCGTCACTCACGGTTTTGTATTTCCTAGCCGAGATGGGGCACAAGGTGTCCCCTTCGAAGCTTCAATTCTGTGTCCAGCAAGTGGTATACTTAGGACACTTGCTGTCCAAGAGGGGTAGGCAGTTGACACCAGACCGTATCCAGTTAATAGCGAGTCTTCCCCAGCCCAGAACCCAGAAGGAGGTACGTGCCTTTATCGGCCTTACTTCTTATTGTAGACAATGGATTCCCCAGTATGCATTTCTAGCTAAGCCACTGATACAGTTAACGACACAGGAGGCAGCCGTATCGACTGTCCTCCCTTGGACATCTGAACATACACTTAGTTTCAACGAGTTAAAGAAAGCCCTATGCCAAGCTCCAGTTCTAGCTACACCGAACTACAGTAAGCCTTTTACACTTTTCGTTACTGAACGTGAAGGTACAGCATTATCTGTTCTCACACAAGATCAAGCAGGACAATACAAGCCTTGTGCTTATTTTTCGAGCACACTAGATCCAGTCGCCCAGGCGTTGCCTGCGTGCCTCAAGTCAGTTGCAGCCACAGCCCTAGCTATCAGACAAAGTGATTCCATAGTCTTAGGACACTCCCTGACAGTACAAGTCCCACACTCCGTAGAAGTTCTTTTAAACCGAACACAAACTCAGCACTTGACAATTGCACGTTTAACAGGTTATGAACTGACACTGTTCCAGCCACACATAGAAATTAGACGCTGCAACGTCCTGAATCCTGCTACACTGTTACCATCAGTTAGTTCAAATCCTGACCCACACGACTGTGTGGAAGTAGTCAACATTACGACAAAGCCAAGACAAGACCTGACAGACATTCCGTTACCAGATCCTGACCTGACACTTTATGTGGATGGTTCATGTATGAGAACTAGTACAGGGGAACTAGTCGCCGCGTATGCAGTGACTACTGACACCGAAGTTATTGAAACACACCGTATTGATACCCTGTCCGCTCAAGCAGCAGAGCTAGTTGCTCTGACACAAGCCTGCATACACGCCAAGAACCTGAAAGTTAATGTTTACACAGATTCACGTTACGCATTTGGAGTTGTACACGACTTCGGAGTGCTCTGGCAGGAGAGAGGTTTCATGACTTCTCATGGAACCAAGATTCAGCATGGTCTCCTTATTCAAGCTCTGTTAGATGCCATACATTTACCGACATCTATTGCTATCATGAAGTGCAAAGCACATACGAAAGTTACTGACATTATTTCCCAAGGTAACGATCTAGCAGATCGCACAGCCAAGCTTACAGCACAGACTCCAGACATTCCAGTTAACATGACACATATTCCAGATCCGATTACATGTATGACAGTTAAGGACCCTACACAAGATGTCATAGATATCCAGTTACATGCTACTCCCGATGAAATCAAGAAATGGTCTGAACAAGGAGGGGTCCAGACAGATCAAGGATGGTTAACGAAGGGTAGAGCCACATGGTTTCTCCCCGACTCTATGGTTCAAGTCATTATTAATACCGCACACAGTCCAGCACATTTAGGGGAAAAAGCTATGTTAGACAGTATCCAGAACATATGGTTCAACAAGCATTTACGAGCTGCAGCCAAGCAGAAAGTCCGTACCTGTATGATATGTTGTCAGTTTAATCCAGGTAAAAGTGTCCCGGTGGAACAAGGTGGTTTCCAGCCTCCTGACCACCCTTTTGAAGTCCTCCAGATGGATTATATTCAGATGGAGAGATGTCGAGGTTTCAAGTATGTCCTTGTAGCTGTATGCGCTTTGTCCAGGTGGACAGAAGCATATCCAGTCCCAGATTATACAGCCGCGACCACTGCCAAGCAGTTGGTTCGTGAGTTCTTCCCTCGATATGGACTCCCTAGAGTCGTATATTCTGATAACGGTCAGCCATTCTCATCTGAACTCATGAAGCACGTTTCCCTGTTGTTAGGGTACCAGTGGAAGTTTCATTGTGTACGCCATCCTGAAGCAGCCGGTCTAGTCGAGAGACATAATCAGACTCTGAAAATCCGAATCGCCAAAGTATGTAAAGATAAGGGTGTGGACTGGCTAGTAGCTCTGCCAGTCGCTTTGTTTTATATGCGCATGGTTGCACATTCCAGATCAGGTCTGTCCCCGTATGAGGTCGTTTTCGGCCGCCCCCCTAACATGTGGGGTACTCCTAGACCCCGAAGTATTACCGATGTTTCATGTAATATGCTGACAGATTACCTAGCTTCCTTGATGTCTGCCCTCAACTCATGTCGTTCACAGGTTGCCGCCGCATTTCCAGACAATACCGAGGTGGCACCGCATGAAATCGTTCCAGGTTCCCTGGTGATGGTCCGAAATTTTGACAGATCAAGTCCGCTGGAGCCACGTTGGAAGGAGCCCCGTCAGGTCCTCCTCACCACCCGTACAGCCGTGAAGTTGGAAGGCCGAAAAGGATGGATACACCTTTCTCACGTTAAACTTTTTAATGGACTGAAACCCGCCTTAAAGAACATTTCCCAGGATTTTAAAGACTGCCAAAATATTGTTCCTAAGGACTGTCCCGCAAATGACATTGATCCAACCCCTCCCTTGGTAGAGAAAACTCCGCAGCAGGAGTATAAGTTAAAGCTCCGGTCTAGTAAAATAAGTCAGTCAGTTTGATTGTATAAGTCCTCCCCTAGGTGAAACGGTTAGACTGTTTCTGACATGTATAAAATAGACCCCCATAGTGAGAGAGTTAGTAAAAACTCAATCAAATGTATCGTTTTTCTAAGTTTCATATTATTCATCAGCATAATGATTTCCTGCACTAGTTACGCATTTTTCCTATATTTCCCAGTTCCTCATGTAAATAAGTCTGCTAATGTTACAGTAGAGCACACGTTTAGTGATCTGCCTCCTCACGAATATTCATACCGCCTCGCTATGCGTAACAATTCATTTATCCGCATGTTACATTACTCACACCAGACCAGCAATGCCACTAATTGTTGGGTGTGTGGTCGACTCCCCCCTTTCCAGACACCGAAGGGAGTTCTGCCACTCTTTCCTTATCCATTTTCACATAATGGTTCATGTGGAGCATGGTCCACGTTAACGTCATCCTCAACAGATATGTCTTTTCTTAACAGCACATGTTTCCCAGACAAGCAAGGTCTTCCCCACAGAACAGGTTTAGATCTAGAAAATGAAGTATATAATTTAGGTAATTATTCGTCGAATTTCATGGTCCTGAATGTTCAGTCTGATACTACTCCAGACTTACCTGCTATTTCAGTATTACCAGTCAAAGGCGAATTATGTGTCCGAAATAAGGGTTCTGTACATGTAGGACATAGTGAATGTACTACTGTTGTCAAGTATAGTGACAGTAGGAAATCTATTTTCAAAGCTTCACGTCATTCTTATTTTGTTTGTGGTCAGACCGCATATGTTCGTCTGCCCCTCGATTGGGAGGGAACCTGTTACATTGCCTTCCTACTGCCACCTGTTTTTCTAGCCCCACCTGACTACCATAGGAATTCCTTCCTAGTACATACTAGACACAAGAGAAATCTCCCGATTGTCGATTATACTGAAACCGCTGCAGAACAATTCATTGATATAGATAAAGGTGTGTTCCCTTATTTAGGCACAGTTGTAAATAGTAAGCTAATTCGTAGGTTAACAAGAACCCTTGAAGCTGTAGTAGATGAGACTGCCTCCGCTCTAGGTAACTTAACCGAAGAGCAATCCTTTATGAGAATTGTCGTTTTACAGAATCGTCTCGTCCTTGACGTCATACTGGCCGATAGGGGCGGGGCCTGTAGAGTCATCGGATCTAGTTGCTGCATTTTCATTCCAAATAACGCGCCGTCTGTTTATTCAGCTATAACCAGACTCCATAAAATTGCCCATCTGTTACACCAAGATCCAGGCACCTGGACATGGTCCGGTTGGTTCTGGAATATAATTTCCGCATGGGGATGGAAAGTCTTGTCCTTTCTAGGTATTGCAGTAGCGATCATATTTAGCTGCTGCCTCTGTATACAATGTGGCCCTGCGATTTGCGGCATTTGTGCTACCTCTTGTATTCCTAGTCCCAAGCCCCGTAGTAAATCCCGTTCCAAGATAATTCGAGACGAGCAAATGGTACTGTATGAAATGATAGATGGTATCATGAATATTGATGTTTCCTGATGGAAACGTAGTGACAAGGAGGGAATGTGGAAAAGTAAATTTTGCCATGTTCTGTGTCCCTACGCCCCATCCATCATATGTTATGTGTGCATGATTAAATATGCATATGTTATTCCCCATGTCTGATTAATGACGCAATTACAGTTGTGTCCACCTCTAGTATGCCAGTTTCCAGGCCTCGTGAATAATACGAATATCAGGCCTATGTAAAGCTACGTTGCCACGTTTCTCAGTGTGCACGTTATTCCATTATAAAATCCCCGTTTCTAGGCCTCAAAAGGGCCCGGACATCAGATTCAGCTCCTGTCTCCTGAAGCCTCGCTGAGGAGCGATACAGCCCCCACCTGTATCCTCGACCTTTCACTTACTTCCTGCCTCGCAGTGCCCGGTGCAGCTTGGCTCTGCCTCTGAGTCTGCCAAAAGTATGTTATAGTTCCAGTTATCAGTTCAGTCCTCCTTCTCTGCATTCCTAAGCTACTGAACTGCATCAATAGTTTCCGTCATTGTCTAGCCTTCTCGTCTCCATGTTAGAGAAATACTGCATTTAATGGTCATTTAATATTCTTCATCACGCACTACATGTAGAATAATGCATGGTCCAGTCTTAGAATCAAGTTAGCCTTTCCCCTCATGACTTCTAGTTTATATCAACATGTTCCCTAAACATCAGATACTAGATAGGGTTTAGGTACATGTCGCTCCGACCCTCCAGACTTTAGTCTCTGCTCCTAGCACAGAGTTCATAGCCCCCAGCTTCTCCTAGTAATACGTCATTGCCAGTTTGCGCGCACCACCAGGTTAGAGGTCCCGGCTCCTTAGGTAGCCCCCTCCTATGTTTCCGCCCCATTCATGACATATTCTGTTACGTTTGCACCACATGTCTATGTATACGCCCAGTTACACCTACTTTTACTCTTATCTTTCGCGACTGCTACGCGTCACGCCTTCTGCTCCACCCACTGTTACGCCTACTGCAATGTAATGCTATGTGTTTGCGTTATGTATATAAGTTCATGTATTGTTATTAAACGTTAGCGCGCTCATCCCAGATCCCAGCCCCGGCAGCTGCTGGGCCCCGGTTATCCTGCCGGGCCCTGTCATCCTGTTCCTATGCAGGTCGTCCTGATCCTGTCCTTATGCTGTAATAAACCTGCAAAAACTCCTACTACCTCGAATCTTGACTCTTATTTTATTGAGCTATCTGTTATGATATATGCCTAGTCAAAAATACGGTATTATTTATTTATTTACCACAGTGCGCATGTCTGTTTGGCTGGCCGTTTCAGGCAGACAAGCACACTCAGGTTTCTCCAACCCGGCTGTGTTTGAGAAACGTCACAGATGCCTAGGCACTGTCTGAGCGGAAAATCGCACCGCTCAGACCAGTCCTGGAGCTGCTCTCATATGAGATCAGCGCTGAGATTGGGTGGTGAGCCTGTGCCCAGTGCATGCTGGGACTCGAGGAGAGCCAGAGAAGAGGATTGATGCAGCTGCCGGGTACTCTGGTAACTTTTTTTAATGTCATTATTATTCCCTCTCCCGCTCCCCACTTCAGTATTGAAGCAGCCGCCACTGCCTCTATCACAAAACAAGCAAGGCTGTACTCAGTAGATGAGGACGAGTTCACCCAAGTGGGAAACGCTTGCTTGGTGCAGATTCCGTAAGAACAACCTCCTGCAAACATCTTCAATAAATGAAACCAGACTATTTAGCCCACTGTGTCAGTAAAGTCCTTAAATATTTTCATTTTGTCCTTCAAAGTCTCAGTGTGATTACTAGCAGAGTAAAAGAAATACTGAATAAAACTTGTGTATCTCCGAATCGCAGATTCACCAAGACAAGAAGTAAGCCCAATAAAACTAGATTTAATTTTAAAGACGGGTCGCAAGCAACCTGTCAGGGATCGCCAACTGCAGTCTAGGGGGTCCCAGCTGTGACCTCTGGCGACCTCTAAATGGCATTCATGCAGCGTAAGTGAGTCCTTTCAAGCTTTGGGTGAAAACGGGTCTGTTGAGATTTTCTGCTATCCCTGAATCTCTATGGAGATATTGATACCTCAACTACCTCACTGGTGAAAGAAGGGGAAAATGGCAAACGGAGAAAGATGCAGGAGTGCTTGTTTGAGAATTAATGCTATAACTCATCCTCGCACATTTTGTGAAAACAAAGCTTATTTAAAAACAAAAATGATAGGTAAATGTGTATGCAGTAGTCAAAAGAAGGAAGTTGTGAAAGGTGTAATGACCTGCTGAGTAAGCGTACTTCTAAGGATCCAGGGACGAAGGTATGGTGGTGATCCATCGTCAACCAGGATACTGGCCCTCTTCCCCAGGATACCCCTTGTCAGAGGCCACTGGACTTGAGCAGGACAGGGGTAATAAAGAGACAATAATGAGGCAAACACAAACTGGGCGAAGGTACACGTGGGAACGAGGATGGAGAAAAACAATTTTGGTGTGGAGAAACAAAACAGGTAGTTGAAATAATTGGAGATCGAATACAGGAGTCCTTGCTTGTCACAAAGGGCTGCTCTTAGTGTGGTCAAGTATGCTGTACCACTAATGGCCTGGTGTGACCACCTATTCTTTGCATGTTTCTGCCCACGCAGTAGTTAGCGGTCTAGTCTTTCCTAGTCGCCACTACCCATGCCTTTCAGATCTTATATTTCTTTCCCTGTCTAATCCTACTGACTGAAAAGTTATTCCAAGGAACACATTGAAGACATTACTTTACCAGGGGCCTTTCTGACTGAATTTGTGCAGTTTTTAAGAACATCTAACTTTCTGAAATATATAATCTCCCAGAAATAACTTATCTAGGTAGCTTGTCCTGCTAGTAGTTGTAGGCAGCATCTTAGACATTTGAACACCAGGAAGATCTGTAAAAGTGTTTCACTCAACTATAGATAACCACTGTAGAATACCAGGTCACTCCTGATAGCACTTCAGTTTTAGTACTAGTCTTCCTTCTATATGTTGGAGGAACAGCAGCTGCTACATTGGTTTCTTTGGTAACTCCCTATTATTGCATTTAGATAGTCAAATGTAGCATCAACAGACCTTAAAATTACTTCATGTTATAGTTCAAAGAAGCAGAGCTCTTGGCAAGGTGCTGTATGCACAAGAAAGCTGATTGCAACACAAACACCAACATATATACTTCAAAATGGAGACTGGGAACCCCCATTACCCTGAGATTTTGAATGTTTTACCAAAGAAAGTGGTATGGCCGAACAGTTCAGTGGGCTGAGGACATTTTTCTAAAAGTATAATTAGTGTATTGATACCAAGAATAGAGAACTCCATTTGGCTCCGTTCCATTGGTTTTATCCACTGCTTTATTGCACAATCCACTTTTAAGTGCTACCTGCTCAAGCAAAGAGGGGCATTACCCTCAGACAAGAGGCCAGTCTTAAAGAAGGAATATCAGTCAGGAACTGATTGTGGGGTGTGGCTCACTCTGGGGAAGTTACTGCAGTTAACATCCAAAGACTATTTTGACGCCTCTCCCCACCCACAGATGCAAATGACCATGAGAAAAGAGGGTCCAAGGCAAGTGTACCATTAGGATCTTGGGTCCAAGATGGGAAATAGATAGCTTTACACAGAACAAGTAGTGTGTGCAGTGGACGCCACCACTCACCATGCAAAGCTTACATGTGAACCCACACACATGTAAAGAGTTTTTGCACATTTCCCAAACATGAGGGAGGCAAAGACCGAGTTAGGGAGAAACTATACAGGCGCTACACAAGGGAAAGAGTAGTCTGTAACTCCAGAGGAGTACACACACACATGCCTGTGCCCATTGACTCTAGTTGCAGCTTATCAGTGCTACATTCAATCAACAGATACACATTTCAGCATAAATACCAGTATAACAACACAAAAAAATCACCTTATTACAAGCAAAACAACCTAATAGTATCTGAATTGCTTTCCCAAGACCTCACTTCACCCACTTAACAATCATTTACATGTCCCTTGTCACTCTCAGGATGAACGTTTCAGAGCTCTCTGTCTCATGCACTGAGTATAAACTACATAGGCCCACGCTTTTTGCAAATGGGAGCACAGAGCTACGAGAAGCAGCTACTCAATTTCAAAGAGGCTAACACTGATAAACCAACCAATCAGAAGCTTGGAATGGCAGGCACATCATTGTTAGTATTATGTACCAAACTTCGGAACTCAGAACCAGTATGGATCAGAAAACAAACTGACCATTTGAGCTTCAGAAGATCTGTCAACACTTGACTTTATCCCAACATAACACTGGGATTACAACTAAAATGAAAGGGACCTGGTTTGTTCTTAATTTTAACACTTGCATTACCTTTACACTCACTGGAAAATAAATGAGAGCAGGTGCTAAACTTTAACCCTTGCCTGAATTATGTAGCTCACTTTATTCCAGCTAAGTATTGAACTATTGTCAGAACATCACATATTGATCTGGATTGTCTGTAATAACCTATTGAGGTCTTGACATCCAGTAGCCTTCATTTCCCATGACCAACGTTTCAAACCTCCACATCTATCTTCTGGCTCATGTGTACTGACAAGGACATCCAGAGCTAAATGGAAGCAAGGCCTCCTCATCTACCGCAAATTGTCCTACTAACCCCCCCTTCACTTCCTCAAAGGGTCCTACATTTATTTACAGTAATGAAACAATTAATGCCCTCATCAGATTTGTACATAAGCTCCAGAGGGAAACAACCTTTACAACGCAACTTTTACAACGCACTACCATTACAACGAAACTTTTACAACGCAACATCCATTACATCGCATGCCATTACAACGCATGACACTACAACGCATACTACTACAACGCATACCAATACAACACATAACATTACAACGCATAGTACCCTTACACTTTCCAACACTTGCACCCCTTGGAGTTAGAATAGTAATTTATACCCCTACACTATCCAACACTTACCTTACTGTTGCACCCCCCTGGAGTTAGAATAGTAATTTTTACCCTTACACTTCCCAACACTTACCCTACTGTTGCACCCCCCTGGAGTTAGAATAGTAATTTTTATCCCTACACTATCCAATACTTACCATACATGCAATGTAATATTATGCGTTGTAATGGTATGCGTTGTAAAGGTAGTATGCGCTGTAATGGAATGCGTTGTAAAGGTAGTTTTAAAAAATGTGTTGTAATGGCATGCGTTGTAATGGCATGCGTTGTAATGGATGTTGCGTTGTAAAAAATGCGTTGTAAAGGTATGCGTTGTAAAAGTATGCGTTGTAACGTCATACATCCGCTCCAGGTACATGTGAGCCCCGAGTCTGCTTCTCTGTTCTAAACAGTCATTCTTCCATGTGTAGGACTCTGAACTTTCCTCAAAGTCTTACTCTCAACATCGAAGACGTCTTACTTATGCTATCCCTCAATATTAGGCTCTCTTAAACGTGCATATAAGCTCCAGCCTGCAAGGGCAAGGTAAACAGTGCGAGTTGAGCGCTGTACAAGTGTCCATAGCATAACAGAACACCTCTCACCACAGGTGTAGTGCTGTGTTGGTTTATTGCATAATTGTGTTGGTTCACTACATTGTATTGTTTTTACATTGTGGTGTGTTGATCTGTAGGGTTGAGCTTTTGTTTTATTATTTGGTGTGTTTTTGTATTGTTTTATTTTGCTGTTGCATTGACATGTTGTGCTCTGGTTTATTAGTTTTTCGTATTTTTTGGGTGTTGTGTATTGTGTTGCACCTTAGCTGCATTCGGTCTGTTTAAACACATACTACTGCAGCCTACGATCCACTTTCATGGTACAATGTTTGTAGCTTTGGTATTTACATGTGATAAATCTTACAAAAACATTTTTGGGGGAGATCTAGCCCCAAGTGCAAGTCATGATATATTATCTCCTAGGAATAAGTTTCTATTGCCGCAATGCACTTTTTGTCTGACAAAATAGAAATGCCTCCAGGTAAATTGCATTTACAATTTAAAAACGCATTTCTGAGGGATACTTCTACCTGGAGATTACTCATGAATCCTTACAAGAGCCAAACTGGATCCAGCGACATGAAATAGCTCTCCTGTGCCAGTAGGTTGCTTCAAGCCTCAGACTCTACTCCAGTTCCTCCCCGGATATGACATTGTGCAACCACGAAATGCTCCTTCTGGTGCATTGATGTGGGAGCCTATATTTCTGCACCCTTGACCACAATCCTGCCGTTCTATCCTTGATACTTTTCAGTGACACTTTGAATTTTGGTGATGGATTGCACCTCGTCTTGTTGCAGAATGGACTTTGTCATCTTCATATTCCTCCGGTGGGCATCCAGATGTCTTTGAGGAACTGCGCAGGTCCCATTCTGGGTTTGCCTCAAGGAGTAACTCTGAGGACATGGCGGTGCGGTCTGAATTCCTTACCTTAGAAGATTTCCCAGGTGCCATACTGGATCTGGAAATGTATTTTTTAAGCAGTGGTTCTGTGTACCACTATATATTGAAGCGTGACTCCGTAATTGCTCCATACATCCCAGAAGTGACATAGTGTAGCTCCATGTAAGCACCAGCCCGCATGCTGACGTCTGTTCCTTTCTTGCTGTTCCTTTCGATGTGAATCCGGAGCGCCATTTTCAGAATTTTACTTTTTTCTCACGAATTCCAGACTTCACACATTGTGCCAAGAAACATGTCTCTATTGAAAATGAAAGGATTCAAGCCATGTCATGACTGCAGAGAGCAGATGTCGGTTGCAGATCTGCATGGGATGTCTTTGGTGCCTGGGCTTCGGGCACGACTATAAGACGTGTGATAAATGTGCCCTTATGCATCCGAAGGCGATTCTAGACAGGGAGTTGTACATTACCGAACACAGAAGTAGTTGCAGCCTTCATGTAGGTTGCACTCCTGCTCCAAATCACAGGGCAGGACTCAGTCCCATCTTCCAATTTTTGCTCAGTCTTCCAGTGAGTCCAAATGCATGCATAAAATAGTGAAATGAGACTCTACCCTATCCCGCCATTCCGACTGCAAAAAGAAGAAAGGGTAAGGGCTTCAAGATGCAAGTCGCACTCCATCGAGGTTGCCAGTCTCTAAAGCGATTCCTCAGCTTTTTCCGAAACACCCAGTGTTCCCTGGTCCACTGTCGACCCATCAGCAGTTTAAGCCTTAAAAAGGCTATGCTGCAAATATTCACTGCACATTCTGCTCCGTCTGGCGTGCTTTTGAGCCCCAAGGAACCACAGGGGCCTCCAGTCTGATTACTGTCTGGGAGGTTTTCCTCAGCACCATATTCCCCCTTGGGACCCGTTACAGGGCCTACACCAACCCCAGTCCAGACTTCCACACTGGCACCATTATCCACACTGGTTCCCACCACCTTGGCCCTGGTGCTGACGCCACTGGTTCTGGAGGATGATCTGGTGTTGACACCCATGTCAACTCACTAACCAACATTAGCCTGAGCTTGACTGATTAGGTTAGGCTTGGATTGGTCTTTGTACCTTCCTTTTGAAGGACTTTCTCTTTAATTTCCACCTTATGTAAAGGGGCTTCTGTCTTGCACTTGCCCCTTGCAATTTCCCCTGCCCACAGTGGAGGTGAAGACATACTTGTTAACAGAAATTCTACAGCTTTGTCCCTCCTCATCGGTACCCTTGATGTCCTTCCTTGCTGTGCTCAGGGTCCCTTTTCAGGTGATGTGGAGTAGACCTGCCTCAAGTCCTTCTGTTAATGCTCAGACTTCACGACACTACCATTTGACAGATGGGTTGGCTTTTTTGTCTTCTGTACCTTAATATAGGACTTGGAGTATCTTCATTGGTTCCTAGGTCTTGTGACTCTTCACTCGCTCCTCTGTCCTCTCCTCTACCTGTGGAGAGGCATTATGTGGCTACCTTGGGAAAAAAAGTGTTCTTGCCAGGGGCCTTTGCCGTCTGTTCTTCTAATGTAATTTGCTTTTTCACGTGTTATTCCGTGCCCTTTTGGAGATGTTGGCCTCACTCCTTCCTGATCATGTTAGCAGCCCTTTGTGGAAGCGGTGCATGATGGGTCTGTGCAGCCTGCTTATTATGTCTGATTCAGGGACTCAACCGCGAGGTCAATTGGCTTGTCTGTGTTCTGGTATCCCTGCCCATTTCTGTCGATCCGGCCTCCCAGAGCAGGTTTAAGTTGCTTGTTGAATTTGCCTTTGATGGGTCTCACATTTGTGGTGCACTGGCACCTTCATCCCTAATACGTTCTAGTCAAGAGGGGCATAAAACTTTGCTGGATAAGAAATCCCTTCTACATAAGAAGAAAAAGAAAGGTGACAGTCTCACGCCTGGTATCACGCAAAGTATACCTATTAATCCATTGGTGGGTGACTGTGGGTATCGCCTCCTGATCGAGAGGCGTGCGGATAATTGATTACTGATGATGCGTTTTCCTAAAAGGCCAAAACGTCCCCACTTGGTACTCCTGTGGTTAGGTTTTATATATTAAACCATTCATCCGTAGTAGCTGTATTTCATTTTTTCAATCTTTACAATTTTATCAGAGTGTGTAATGTTCAATGTCACACTACATCATGGATTGGTCTTTAGTCATCCATATAACAGAAAACCCAGTGTATTTCAGGCTGGGCCTTTCGTCAGGGGGTGATTCTTGACATGTGTGAGTTAAATCAAATCCATAAAGTCCAGTTAGCGGTCTCTGGGTACGTTGTGTATCTACAGCTCCTACGGATGAATGGCTTAAACTATAAAAAAACTTAACCACAGGAGTGCCAAGTGTGGACGTTGTGGCCTTTTAGGAAAACGCATCAGAAATCCCTTCTACTTCCCAGTTTGGGTCCGCCATTTCTCTTTTGCATTAGCATTCTTACCCTCCTTGTTTTCGGATATATAGTGTATAAAGCATAAAGCTGCAGTGGTTGAAATGTAGTGCATTTTTGTCTTTTTCTCCTCCAGTTGGCTGGTTGTTGTTCTTTTGGCCTTGTTACTCCTTTTACCTGGTGCTGCATTTGGTCATTAGGTCTCGCCTATTATGTCCCGCAGGGATAAATAGGCGAGATTATAGTAAGCGGGAAAGAAAAGTCTACCTAGCCTGCGGATCGCGTACAGTTCATGTGAGCTTTGCGCGTGCACAGAGCCAGCCACATCACACACCACCATTTGTCTGTGCCTCTGCATCAGACTTCAAAGGCTGCCGCTCCCCCTTTCTCCCCCGCGTGCACATAGCACACGACCATTTGTCTGAGCCTTGGCATCAGACTTCAAAGGAATGCACTTCCGCTCCCCCGACCCCCCGCCACAGCAACGCCGGGAGCTTGGTTTTTTTTTTGCATCCATTTTGCGGGGAAGCCGTGTTTTGTTCGGCGTTCTCTGCACCTTTCTCGGTTTTTTTTCTGGACGAAAGTGAAAGCCTACCGTGCTTGTTTACAGTAGCCTTGCTCCTCAAATGCTGTTGCTGTGTTGCCATCTCTCTAGAGACACTCAGCTTGAAAACACTCGACTTGCTAGCTGCAATGCTACATCCGCTATGCTTTGCCTCTAGACACGTTGATCCCTCGCAGACTGTGCTGACACTGCCCCTCCTGATTCTGAAACTGACCAACGCAGTCATGACGCAGTCTCTTCTCTCTGGCTTATGATGTCTGCCCTGCCACCATTTACTTCGGACCCTCACCTCACACCTCCTCACACTCCCTCTCACCCCCTCACACACCCTCACTCACCCTCTTGCCCTCACTCACCCTCACAACCCTCACATCCCCACACCCTCCCTCACACCCCCACACACCCTCACCCTCACTCACCCTCACAACCCCTCACCCTCACCTCCTCACCCTCAAACACCTCCTCACCCCCCTCACTCTCACACCCCATCACCCTCACACCCCCTCATCCTCATCCACCCTCACACACCCTCTCACCCTCACACACCCTCTCACCCTCACACACCCTCTCACCCCCTCACCCTCACATACCCTCACATCCCCTCACCCTCACATCCCATCACCCTCACACACCCTCACCCCCCCTTACCCTCACACCCTCACTCACCCTCTCACCCTCCCTCTGACCCTCACCCACCCTCTCATCCTCACACACCCTTTCACCCTCACACACCCTCTCACCCTCACACACCCTCTCACCCACCCTCACCTTCACACCCCCTCACCCTCATACACCCTCACTCACCCTCACACACCCTCACTCACCCTCACACCCCCTCACTCACCCTCACACCCCCTCACCCTCTCTCCCTCAAACACCCTCACCTCCTTACCCTCACACCCCCTTACCCTCACACCCCCTCACCCCCCCTTCCCTCACACCCCCTCACCCTCTCTCCCTCACACACCCTCACTCATCCTCACACCCCCTCACCCTCACACCCCCTCACCCCCTCTCACCCTCACACACCCTCTCTCACCCTCACACCCTCACCCACCCTCACAATCCCTCACCCTCACACCCCCTCACCCTCACACCCTCACACACACACATCACACACATGCACACCCTCACCCTCACACACCCTCACCCTCACACCCCCTCACCCTCACAACCCCTCACCCTCACTCGCCCTCACACACCCTCACCAGCATAGCATAACAAAACATAGCATGGCATAACAAAACAAAGCATAGGATAGCAAAACAAAACATAGCATAACAAAACAAAACATGGCATAGCAAAACACAACATAGCATAACAAAACACAACAAAACATAGCATAGCATAACAAAACATAGCATAACAGAACAAAACATAGCATAACATAACAAAGCATAGCAAAACAAGACATAGCATAGCAGAACAAAACATAGCATAGCATAGCAAAACATAGCATAGCATAGCATAACAAAACACAGCATAGCATAACATAAGAAAACACCACTTGGGGCAAACTGAATCAAGGATTCAGTCGGATTTGCTGAGGCTGAATGTAGCATTCTTCTGGGTAGCCTGTGGGTGCCTTTACAAGGAGGCGGTACTTTGAACTTATAATGTGTTATCTACCAGACACAGAATCTTGAGCATGATAGATTTCTTAAATGGAAGGCAGTTCAAACCTTTTAAGACTGGTGTGTTGAGAGCTTGGGATCTTATTCCACAGGAAAAGTGTGCGGCCGCTTTCTGGATACTTGGAAAGGCACTAAATCAGAGTCCAGAAGAATTTAGTATATCACATTAGCATGCTCTAGAATTCATTTGATCAATGCAGTAGTGGTCTGAATCTTGTAAGATGGATCTAAATAAGATACAATCTTCTTTAAGTAAGTATCATTTTTTTAAACTGGGATATTATCTTGGCTGATGTAGGCAAGTTCTGCGTGACAGAGGAGTCTATACAGACACACAATTTCTTCAATACTGGAGCCTTTTACGAAGCAGTGCCTAGTGGGCTAACCCAACTCAAGACCTAATGAATCGCCAAATGCAATATCTTCAAGCATTTGAAATTAGAAAAGCAGAACAATTGCGATCATAAGAAGAGAGACAGCCTCATTGATAAATGCCCTGAACATAATGGATATGTAAAGGAAAATGAAAAATCCACAAATCTGTTAGGTAGAGGTCTCAACATTTAGAAAGTTTTGACCCAATAACTGTTTTGGGTGGATTCAATGTAAGTTAATCTACCTCATACACATATCCAAAGCTGGAAAGCAAGATATTTTGTATCAGCTAATAGAGAGCGGCTGGTGCAGTATGCGTGGTCAGACTATATGCAGTAGGTCATATGTGTTGTGTATTTTAGATGATTGCGTATTTTGGGGAGGGAGGGGGGTGTCAAAAAATATTTAAAGCCTGATGTAGAATTAGTAATTAAGAGCTGTTGGAGAATTGCCTTTAGTCAAAGGCAAACCAGAAAAATACATTTCTAAAAGAAAAGACATTTTAAAAGTTTCAGATGGGGTCTCAGTACTCACCTTCCTTTCTATCTGGGTTCAGGCCTCATCCCCAAGTGTATTTGCCGACTGTCTTCTCCGGTACCTACGTTTTCCATCTATTAGGAAGAATGCAGTGATTTGCTTCTCTGGGCAGCCCCATACTGGAGGTTCTGTGATCTCTAGATATCCTCGAAGGTGGCACTTTTTGTTTTTACCTTAACAGAACTGGCAAAGAAAAACAAGCATTGGCAAAGGTAATAGTCTTGCCTTTAAAGTGAAACATGTCTTTAAAGCAAATGCATAGGAATTCACAAAATATATTTGCATGCATTTTTGCATTGAAGCCCTAACTATTGGCATTACCGATGCTATGCGACCTGTGAGTGAGCAGCATTAAAACTTCGATTGGTCTAATGATACTGACACTTTCAGGTATGCATTATTGTCTTTTGAGCAAGTCACTGAATGCTGAAACTCCTGAAGTCACTTAAGAAACACACACAGTGAGCTTGCACAAACTGAAACCACTGTAAAAGCTTCCCTTAAACATAAACGAGGAAAGCATGGGCCGAAGCATTGTAAGTGCCCCTTCTATCCTGACCAGGTGCAGCAGGAAAAGAGCAGTGCAAACTTTCCTCATGCACACTCCACAGGCACAGCATTGGTCCAGGGCATAGAGGCGCCTCACATGTAAAAACATACTGTATGGGAAGCATGTGAGTCACACAAGAAGGAAACGTTCAGCACAGTTAACACCAGTGCAAACTACACACTCCCCTTACCACTCTACCCACCTCCGCAGCCAACAGTAGCCACAGATGCAAACTCACACTTAACATATACAGTTTGAAGAGCGACAGAGCGCGATTCTCTTACACAGCATACTCAGTACCACTGCAATATTTCGTCTTGCAGGAAAACAGAAAAACCGAAGAGCCATACACAGTGGAATATACCGACAGGGAGTCACACTATAAGCTTCATTTCCACACAGACGAGGTACAATACGGGCGATAATTTAGCAAGCTTTTCACACTCGAAGAAAAGTCCTTCGCATACTATTAAGCAATTTTGATTTATGTACTGTCGTCTAATTGCAGTATTTTGATCAGCATTTACATGGCCCTTAATTCTCATCATAACTAGTGCAGAGGACAACAGAAATGATGGAGTGACCCACAGGGATAGGAAACGCCAGGACGTCCTCTGTCACTGTACCAGAGTCCTTCTATTCCTATATAAGACAAACATTTAAAGATCATCAGACTTCAAAGTTACATTGTCTCTTGACACCTTCAGAAAAGGGCTTTCAGCGAGGCAAGTGTAAATTAAAAAGGCTTTTCCATCTTGGAAAGCTATGGAGACACCCCTTTTACCCATATCTCATTGACGTTCCACCTAGCGTAGCAACATATTGAAAAAAACAGAAGTTCTACGAAGTCCATCAGAAGTCCGTATTTTAGCAGGTGAAGGAGGAATCGCCATAACATCACAGGATCTAAACAAGTGATGGAAATGTTCTACTAGAGGAATGCAGAAGCAAGTACAAACGAGAAAGACCCACTCTCACAGACGCGATGGAATCCAATACCAAGGAGGACAACACTCCTGATTAAAGATATAATTCAGTTTCTGGCAGCTTTCCAAGCCAATGGTCTGAGACACCGCAGAAACAATATCAACAATTTAGAAGAGTTCCTTTATGTGTAACAACATTTCTGTCAAAATTGAGGTTGACAGACAGCTGTAGGGAACATGAACTGAAGGAGCCACCTACAGTGGGTGACAAAGCAAGAAAGAAAGTCTATGCAATAGGATCCAACACTCGGAAACTACAAAAAAGTAAATATGAGGACTTGGAAAATTGCTTTTAAGAAGGCTTTAGAAATCTGAAAAAAGGACAGAGGAGGTTGACCTGTGAACTGTCTAAAAGCATCCAGCAGGAGTTTCTGGGGAGGAGAACCAAAAGGAAAATTGCCTTCTAAAGGGTGAGCACTGTCAACCCAACAGCTAAGTACAAAGGCTAGCAACACCAATATGGTTCCTGGTTTCAAACATACAACCATTCCACGACATTAGGCATAGCACACAACAAAAGGAACAAAGGTGATTGGTAAAGTGCTCAGGAACTGCAAAAAATGCAGAGGATCATTTCCACTCAAAATGCAATTTCATGTGGTGGTCACTCTCCGTGTATAGATTCCAGCAAAATGGAGGGAGAAGCCATATACAGGAACTTTCCTTTACCTTCTTACATAGCACACCTCTACCAGTTACAAGTTTACTTAACATAAAACAGCTCCTTAACTCAAAATCATTAAATCATAACCAAAACGAAACAGTATACGTGAACATTGCATACATTTCTACCAAGAACCAATACTCCTATTTTAACATCTGTAGTTGCATGTCTAGGCAAGGGAAAAAGAAGTGGTTGACAGAGATAGTATGAGAGGTGCCAAAGGGACGAGGGTGTGGCATGAGGTGAAATTACCCCCCATGAGCATTTGGGTCACATAAGTAAAAGCATTAGTGGGATAGAAAAGCTTGATAGAAAAGGTTTTAATTTTTTTGCATTGTAGATTCTCTTCTTGATACTAGAGATCATTGGTAACTCTGAGGAAGTCACTGATCTTCGTCCGCTAAGGCAGGGCCAAGGCCGCTGTCTTCAGGCAGGCTGTCAGACTCCCTGAGTTTCTGATTCTGAACCTGAGAAAGGGGAGTCTGCAGTCAATACCCCAACCCTGGAGCACAGAAGAGTTGCTTTTCAACAGCTGCTGTGGGACCCAGGATTTTAGGAGCGAAAATTTGGTACAGTGGCTAGTCTTTTCTGCTCCACATTCTTAACAAGTTTGCAGATTGAATTTGTTTATTCCACAAGTCCAACTCTGGGACGGATTTTCGAGAAGTTCCTGACCCATGCATATTTCTCCCTAACTGGTCCAACCATGGTCTTTGTCATGCAGTGTCAGCTGGATAGTGGGCGGAGTTCGGAGTCTCCAGTCTGGTGAGACCAAAAACAAAGGCACAAAAAGGGAGAGGTTTCCCCACTTTTGGTCATCACTTAAACTGGCCTGGGTAACATATCTTGGAAAGAATAAATCAGGAAGAGGCAGGGAGTTCCCTACATTAAAGGACCCCCTGTCTCATATATTCCACAGCCTAATCCATTTCAAAGGACCTCCAAAGTTCTGGGAAAAAGCAGCAATTTCCATTGCTGTCTGGGGCATTCTTCAGCCATGCATCTTAGTTTCCACTTCAGTGTAGGGAATCAATAAAGATTTCCTATGTGGTCACTACCTCGTACTGAATGCTATCTAAGCAGAGCCTACTAAATGTACATGTGTTACAGACATACTTCATCTATGTCCCAAATGGATGGAGAAAAGGACCCAGATGTAGGTGCCTGTCACACCAATTAAAACAACTCCCTTAGACAACTCTTCCTGGCAGGTGCCAGGTAAAAAGCCTGTCTTGCCACTATCATTTATTGCTGCTATCACTGTTTGTACTCTATTCCCAGGTGAAATTATGGTAGTCACACTCAGTAAAGGAAGATGCACATATTTTGCCCACCCAGACAACTAAGCCCAATTCTTGGTTACTCTCCATGTTACAGAAAAGTAGTAGAAGTGTACTCTGATGACTGTCATATGTGCTGAGGCGAAAAGCCAAAAACCTGCAGAACTTGCAGTGGTGAACTGAAGGTAACGATGCATACACTCTAGAGTCAGGCAGGGGACATTTTGTATCCCAGTACACCCAAGACATTTTATGAGGGATAGAAGGTAGGCAGGTATTTATTGCTAAACCGATGTAATAGTAATATATGCCAGCTTAAAAATTATTCTGATCGCTGGAAAGAAGACCCTAAGTGTTAGTGTTGAAGTACTTTACAGTATCGGGTCTGACCAATAGTAGTCCTTTTCTGGTATTACCCTTTGTCAATAGGGAAATGGTTTACCAATGATGGTTTACCCTAGAAGTAGGAGCACATGAGGGCTAAGGCACATAAACAGGCCCATGACCTTAATGGAGTCTAACATGTGAACGTTGAGAGACTCGAGTACAGTGCAAAATGTCTAGAATGGCCATATTATTGATGACATATAACATTGGTGGTACATGTAGTAAGTAATAAGTCCATCATGAGAAAAGAAAAACCCCAGGCTTTTTAAGCTGGCTACATAAACTATTGTCTATATAGCACGTATCCTATATTGCCTACATTTTCATGCCAAAATATGAAAGACTGGCCCAGAATATGTGAAAAGAGATCAGAGGCAGTTTTCTGGTGACAAAGAAGTTGTGGGGCATGTATTGCCACTACGCATACTGCCACGGTTAAGGGACATGAGTGGAGCAATTTATGATTCTTGCAACCCGGCTCCTTCCCCATATGGTGCAGCTGGTTCACCGAGATCAGGTGGTCTTTATTCCAAATCGGAACACGGCTATCAATATGCGATGCTTTCTTAGAATAATGGGAGAGGAATATGGTACAGCCACAACAGCAGCCGTCTTGTCGATGGATATCGAAAAGGCTTTCGATAGCCTGGAATGGACATATCTGTTCCACGTTTTTTGGGGACACGTTTGTGGGGTGGACCAGACTTCTTTACAGCTCAGCGACGGCCAGGGTTCAGACAGGAAGTGTAGTTTACTCCTCCTGCCCGGTGTGCTGCGGGAAGCGGCAGGGAAGCCCGCTTTCTCCTCTGTTATTTGCGTTGGCAATTGAGCCGTTTGCAGCATATGCTAGATCGGGCGGAGTTATCCTGGGCTAGACCTTCACGGAGTCGAGCAGCATATTTCACTCTATGCTGACGACTTACTTATGTTCTTGGCTAATACTGGGGAAGCTGTGGAGGGAGCAACTGCATTGCTCCGCGAATTTGGCAGGGTTTCCGGACTGAGAGTGAACTGGGCAAAGGCTTGCTTTTTCCCAGTGACTCCAGCGGAAGTTGGTTCACCCCACCCATGTCAAAGGTATTAGATGGGAGCCCCGCTGCCTACCTTATCTTGGAACTAACATATATCACTCATCAGAAGATCTGTTGGAAGGGAACATAGGCATGGGAGTGCGAGGGCTTAGGGGTAGTTTTGCTTACTGGAGCACGTTGCCGCTCTTGGTGACAGGCCGGGTAGCCTTTCTGAAAATGGTGGGCCTTCCCCGGCTGCTGTATTATTTTAGGACTCTGCCGATATGGGTCCCAGGACCAGTTTTTCGGCAGCTCCGTTCAATGAGGGGGGGTTTCTGTGTGGGACTGGTAGGAGGCGGGTGGCCCTGAATACGATGATGTGATTGAGAGCCGAGGGAGGACTGGCAGTGCCGTACTTTGAGCTCTATTATTGACTGCCCAACTGCAGTGGCTTACCCAAGTGACTGCGTTAGAATTCAGAGGCCCTGCTAGTCCTGAGGGGCGGTGGATACCACGTCATGTGTTATCACTTATAGTACTTCAGCAACAATTGTGCCGGAAGACACTTCGCAGCAAGGAGCAGACATTACTGCTACGCTGGAATCGAAGTCAGCGTAGAACGGGAGCTACTCCACCTTATGCCCCTGAGATACCTCTGGGCATGTGCACAGCCCTCCCCGGGAAGATTGGACAGCACTAGCTGAATGGGAGATGCTGGGAGTACAGGTATTAGGGGATTTATATGAGGATGGAGTCCTATTACCCTTTCAGGTGTTACAAGTTAGATATGACCTCCCTCGTGGGGATTATTTATTACACTCCGCCCTAGTTATGGCAATACAGAGGCTTTGGAGGGAAGGGCTCTCAGAACCATGGACAACGATGGTATGTCAGTATGTAGTAATGGCAGCAGGGACCTTCAAAGCGGTTACGTGCCTGTACCGACGCATGATGGGGGAGGGAACAGAGCCGCTGGGAGACCTACAGAGAAAATGGGAGGCGGACCTGGGCAAAGAGATACCTGAGACAACATGGGCACACATAGTCAGGAGGGCATGGAAGAGCACCAGAAATGCCAGATTTCAGTTGGTAATTATTTTTATATTGCATAGGGCGTATCTTAGCCCTCCAAGATGAAGCCATATTTTGGAGTGGGTACGGCCCAGTGTCCACACTGTACACTAGAGGGGGCGCAGTTCTTACACATGATGTGGTGTTGTCCGCAACTGGGAACGTTCTGGGAGGAGGTGGTGGACCTACTCTGCGAATTTACGGATCGACAAATAGAGGCTGACATAGGCACATGTTTTCTACATTGGTTCCCACACACACCCAAAACGAAGGTAACAAGTAAGTTTTTGGATCTGGGGTTGCTGTTAGCTAAGAGGGACATCACAGCTCACTGGAAATCGAGGGGAGGGCCCAGTTTTAAAGAGGTGAAAGCAGACCTAGCTAAGTGGACAGCGAGTGAAAGTACAGTACGGCTTCAGCAAGCTAAGCGGATTAATAACGAAAGGGCACTAGAGACTGCGAGGGCATGGGAGGCCTTGGTTCAGTCCTTGCGCGCACAGGATGTAGAGACAGCTTCAACGCAATCCTGAGTGTGTATTTGGGGTCGCACCTGGTGTGTGAGGATGATGGGAAACCCCCGGCATAGACATGTCATATAGTCATTGTACCGCAAATGTGTTTACAATTTCAGGCGAATTGTCCCAGTATTACGCTGTATAGATTGTTCAGAAGGAGGTGGCCTTATAAATTATTGGTTTTGGATGATCAAGGCGCACCGGTGGTGGAGGGGGGAGGGAGGAGGGAGGGGTTAGTTAATTGTTATTTTTTTGGACTAGTGGGAACGTTCCCTTTCAGGGAACTAATAATCGTCAAGTCACTGTCCTTCAGTGGTGGGATGCAATGAAGTGGGAAGATAGAGAAACAGCCGGATGAGCATACGTGGTTAAAGTACTGTACTATGAAGTTAAAGGCCATGAGACTCCTGACTACAGGAAATATTTAACTGTAGGATAATGAACGCAAGTAATAAAATGGTGGTTGTTTGTAGATGTTTATGAAAAAGCAATAAAAACATTTTTTTTTTAAATGAGTGGAGCAATTTACAGGTGGGAGGTCCCACTAAACCATTGAATTATTCTTTATTGGCCACTCCAATTTGATCAGTTATTCATAGGGTACCAGACACAAAGTGATAAGTAAGATTTAGATAGAAGGTAAGAAAAAGAGTGACGGAAAGAAGGATGCAAAGATGGTAAAGCAGAAATAAAGAAACATGAAAAATATGTAAATACAGAAAAAACAAATAAGGAACCAAAAAGTAAATTAAGAAAGAAAGATGAAATCATGTAAGGACTAATTAGAATGAGAGAACTGTAAGGCACATGAACAGGACAGGAAGCAAACAAGAAAGAAAAAAGAGAATAAGGAGATTAAGAAAGAAAGATGAAATCATGTAAGGACTAATTAGAATGAAAGAACTGTAAGGCACATGAACAGGACAGGAAGCAAACAAGAAAGAAAAAAGAGAATAAGGAGATTGAGAAGGAGAAAAGGCAAAGGAAAGAAGAAAACGATTAAACAGAGCAGAAGATGAAAATAAAGATAGGGAATGAAAGAAAGGAAGATAAACAAGAACATGAAAGCTCTAAACAAAGGAACAAAAAAAATTCGAAAAATTTGAACAGAAGAGAAAACTTGGAAGGAAAGATAATAAAGGAGGCTAAAGAAAGAAAATACAATGGGAAAAACTAGAGGATTTTAGAAAAAGGAACAATGAAAAAAATGTGATGATAAGAAAGATGGAGAAATAATCAGTAAACCTAATGGGAAATAAAAAGAACTGTAGAGATGGAAAGAAGGGATAATAAACAGAAAAAGGAGTAAACAAAGTACAGAAAAAGTATAAGAATTATAGAAGTAACCATAAGGAGTGAAAGATGCAAGAGGGTGAAGGTAACAAAAGAGGGTAACTAAGAAGACAAAATTAAGGTACACTCAAAGACATAGAAGTAGGTTTACATAACAAAGACAGAACAAAAGGGGTGGTGAAATGGGATGATAGGAGGGAGGCAGGTGAGGTGCAAGGGAGAATGAAAATATGATAAAAAGTGAAGGAAGGAAGGCAAAGAAAATAATTAAGTAATTCAAATCATACAGAAGCAGATTCCAGTGAGAGTAGGGAAAACTGAGGTGGGTGAAACTTGGGCATGCAGATGAAAAAACAACACGTTTTGGAGATTGACTTCAAACTGATACTGGTAGAGATTCAGGTGGGCATTGTAGGTATAATGATAACCCTAACAAAAGAGATCTTGTTCGACATATAATGGATATTATGTTGGCCCTTGCAAAATTTGGACCTCTTTGTCATTTTGTAGGCATCCGTGATAAGTGAGATGCAGGGTAGTAATGAGGTGTAATTGAACTGCTCAGTCTCCATATAACAAACAAAGGTATGGTAAGGACTGCTTGAATCAATCTCAATCACTTGTCGAGTTCCTGTTCATAGTGTTTCACCTACTATGTCATGCTTGACAGAGACCAGCTATATGCAATTCCATCTTGGTCCTGCTGTAATAGGTGCAGTGGAGACTGCAAGGCCAGGTCGCCTCCAGGCTGAAACTCAAACAACCCAAACCAGTTTTAACATAGTGAGGCCTTGTCAGTGACTTAATAGGACATATATTTTGTGATACTTCCAACGGCAATTGCTTTCTATCAGTCAAAACCATATTGACTATTGTAAGTGGCACATTTTTCATACCCATCCAACTAACATATCTGTCCTAAAGATGAATGGTGTCTAGAGGGTTTGTGAGTGTGCCATCACACATGTAGTACCAGAGCCTCCCAATGATACTGAGATTTGTTAAGCTGGAATGGCTTGGAACATTTGTGGTCTTGTTCTAGATGTACACCTTTATGGGAAGCAAGAAGCCTCAGACAAACCCTAAAAGATAATTTGGATAGGCATCCACTGCACAGTCCCAAGTTTCCTAACAACATGGCTTCATGAATAAACAAAGCATCCGCTACTCTGGAAGGGTTTTTGTGGGAGAAAAGTGTCACACGGTTAGGTTCAAAAACAGTCCCTAGGCCAGGTAGATGTTACTATCGCTGAGGGAAGCACAATCTGTAACAGCTGTTGTGCTATTGGCTTTCTTGGTAAAATCAGTGATGGGCATAAGGATCATTAGTGCAGAAGTTTTCCTTCTTGGAAGATACCATCAAGCCTATAGCCACCACTCATCTGTGAAAGATATATCTACATTAGTAGTCCATTGTTGGTTATGGGTCAACTAAAATCGATATGGATTCCTAGATCTATCCAGTGTAAAATGCAAGCATTGTGCTACAAAGGATGACAGATGAGGCAGGTGGACTTAATCTATTTTCAGACCCCCAATAGGCCATACCAATGGGATAGAAACACAGACGGGTGAATCCTCCTTTGGGTGCCTTATCTGGAATCTGGCTGGACTTTGGCGTAAGTCTAAAGAGTGAGATTGGCCCTACTTTATCCACGTCATTGACATCATGGTAGTCTCAAGAAAGATGCGCTAGAGAAACAATTTCTAGGGATGATATTACAATCTACATTAATCAAGCACAGGTGGGCTTATAAATGCTCCTTTTCTCATGCCAAAAAGAACTCTAGTCGCTGTTTGACTGAATTTCTTATAGTGGTATTGTAGAGCAGAGTCTTGAATTTAAAGGGCCTTAAATTGGGATCGAGTGAATTTGTGTTTTAAAGAAATCTGCAGTTTCTTTTGCTATTCAGTGTAATATATATCTGAAAGCTGCAACTTCGGTGTATGATTTCCTTTTTAAGAGCTATGTTTTTAGTTTTTTGTATGCCCATCAAACATATGCACTTTCCATGATAACACTTTCTTTATTTAATTCCATAACACTCGTTTTTTTAACCTATTCCACAGAAACTAAAGTTGAAGTTGCAAAAGGTGAAATGTTCACTGCTCCAGTGGATGCACCACATAGTTCTGAAGAAATAGCAAACAGTGAAGAAGTTTCTGCAGTGTCATTCCAGAATCCAGATGCTGCCTCTGAACAAGGTACTGTGTGTGTTTTATGGGTGTGATATCCTCTAGTATTATTTAACATCTTTGTTGTGAAACCTTGTAATTAATATATTCTGTAACATGTGCATCATTGTTTAATGAGATCATGCTGTAATTTTATGGCAGTTTACAAAACGGTGATGAATGGGTATGCTTCAATTAATATCCGCCACTAGTAATTTGGGCCGCATCCCAGTCCATCATTATTTTTCACACAAAGCCAACTCAGTTTGGAGCCAGCCATATACTAAGCTAGTATACTTTTCAGCATGACTACATGTATTTACATTCAAAACATCTACAGATCTTGAGTATGTGGATCAGGATTACCACTTTACAATAGCAAATTGAACTTGTGAGACTTAATTGACACTTGATATTGTATGAAATGCCTCTTTATTTCTAAACTTAGGGGAACTCCTTGGAGAGCATGCACAGTTGTTCTTGTAAAAAATATTGGTTAATGCTTTGAATTAGTAAAGTCATTGCATAATGTATTAGTTAGCTCAGGAACAATTCAGGAATCCACACAAATGGCCAGTAGACCTTTTTGAGAAGACACTTCAAAATTAAGTGTATGATTTTAACCTTAGTGGCCAAAAATTGTCTTTCTTTCTGTAGAGATCCAAGACAATATAGATTTTCAAACCTATTCCTGCTTCAGAATTCCCTTTGTACACTGTTTTCTTATGACACTTCAGGACAAAGGGAATGAGCTAAGGAGTGGGGTTTATATCAAATTGAGAATGGGGCCACAGATAAGTCGGGTTCTCTAAAGCTGGAATGATTACTTTTGGCAGCAATAGTTACTTATCTTTCTGAGCTGGGTTACTGCATATACTGTAATTCAGTCTTCCGAAAAAAGAATGATTCAGAGATGACCTAAAACTTTAAATACCTTTGATAGATATATTTGAGACAGTTTTCTCAGCTTACAGCGGATTCAGCAATCTGGCATCTCAACTTCCACCCTGTTTCTTCTAAACTAGCTTCCCTTGGGTCCACACATTACATTGTAAATATACCGTTTATTTGGAGGTCTCTTAAAACCTCGGAGAGAGTCTGCTACGTTCCACAAATTGATTACCAGCATTCCCCAAACTACTCCTGTCCACGAGACCCACATCACATACACGTTATCTTGTGCCCTTAGACTATAAACCCACATTTTCACTGTAACTTCAGGATTTATTTAAAATATGCATTTCGGCTCCTCCAAATATCCAACATCGGCATACCTCCTCATACCTTATTTGAGTTATGTTTTCTCAGCTATTTTATACCCGATTGTATATTATTATTATACACACACGTGCATAACTTCTTCATAGAAATAAGGGTGATCTTACAACTTATTTATATTTATTTTGTACTACAGGTTGTTTCTCATATTCATTTTATTAATGCAATTGTGGGTTTTAAGAGTGAAACTATTATCTAAACTAACAATGAAGCAGAACAGTCTTGTCATGACTCCCAATGCCAACAGGATCTTTGACTTACATAATGTTGGGACTAAAGATATACAATAAACAAGGCCACATTAGCACTTGTCATTCTGGGAGTAATGTAAATATGCAATATTATTGCATTAATTGTGGGGATAATTGCAAACATTTGGTACACACTGCTGAAGGGATCTTTTTGTGTAGGTCGATAAGCTCGTCTTTAGACACATTTTCTTGTAAAAGCAAAATCCATATGAAATGGCACTGTTTTACTACCAGTTGTTTCAGCTAACATTTTCTTAAGCGGTTACAGTGATAACCTTTTTTAAAAAGTAAAGATTTTTTTATCGTTGAGAAAGTATCAGTACCTTTACTTATTCTGTGGGGAGATATGTAACTTGTCAAAGATTATGCATGGTACGAGAGAGAAGCCCAGATTGAAACCAGTAAGCTGATTATGAACTAAGGACTTTAACCAGCAGTGTTTGTACCCTGAGTGAAAAGACAGGACTCCTACCCGTTATTGCCTTTTCAGCTGTCTGTGTCATCGTTCTTGTCTTTATAAACTATACCTTATTTTGTAAGCTCTCTTCAACTGGATATGCTGTTTTTATTCACTGCTTTATTCTTTAATAACAGTATTTAACGTATTCCATAGAGATGCCAGCTGACAATGAAGCGGCTTCAACTGTGGAGCAAACATCACATAGTGCTGAAGAACACGTGAAGCAAGCTGAAGATCTTTCCGAATTGTCATTGCAGAAGCCAGAGATGAACTCAGAAGAAGCTGTCTAGCTCTCAGAAAGTATGTAATGATGTGTTTTACCTTAAATTAAAATTGTACTATTTAAGCATAACATGCGGTTGATATTGTAATGTTGTCTACTGAGGCTACTGGTGTAAAATCCTAAAGACAAAAAGTGGCACAGTTGGGAGGAGCTTAGCACGCAACCAAGATGGCCGCGTGAGCTTAGGGCTCCCGAGACCCTCGCAACCTCCCGCATCTATCCTGTCGTTTATCCAGTCCTTCATTGATGTCTTTTTGAAGGCGAACCACGACTGAGGTGAAATCTGCTTTCAGATTTTGAATTGAACCCTGGGAGCCGGAGTTACAGCGATTTAAAGATTGCGGCCTACATCCCCGTGATGCCCGGCTGTGGAGTTGGCATGGTGCCCGGGTCGTAGTTGAACAACATCGGCTCGAGGGGGCTGGGACGTCCGGCCCGGTTGCTTTCACTTTCAGTTTTGCTTTCAAGGGAAGCTGTGACTGGAACCGAGCCCACCCCTGAGCCTGAAGACGGCCGCCCAGCGACACCCACAAGTGTGATTTCTCGTCGACTTGCCGAATCCGGGGGACATTTGGCTTGTGCCCCCTAACCGCGGCTGCCTCCGCCCGAGGGGACCAGGGGCCGCCATCTTCCTGACTTGTCTCACCTATTTAATTTAACTTATCCCCCGCAATGACGGGGAAATCAGAGGGCAAAAAGCAGAAACTTAAGACCACTCGGCGGGGTGGCTATACTCAGACTAACATTATGGATCGATATGCCCAAGCTAAGAGATCTCCCTGCGGATCTGGTAGGTCGCAGGAGGACACTAGAGATCCACCTACTCCGGCCAATGAACTGACCCCGCAAGATGTCATGGCCGCGATTGGTGGGATTAAATCCTCATTAGGGCAACAAATGGAGACTCTCGCCCATAAGCTCGACACTGTGGCTATAGATGTCAACCTGATCCGCACGGACCTGGCAAAAACTAACGAGAAGGTCAAATCACTGGATATCAAGACTTCTAGTCTGACCGGTGACGTCGCTGATCTACAGATGGAGGTCCGTCACCTAAAGACCACTAGTGATCTCCTCACACGTCGTCTGGAGGATTATAAAGGGATGGCCAGGCGGAACAATGTCCGTATTATTGGTGTCCCGGAGAAGGTGGAGGATCCTGCAGCTAACCTCTTTGTTGAGAACCTTATTGTTGGACACCTCGCACCTAAAGGATTGAGTAAGTTCTTTACAGTGGAACGGGCTCACAGAGTTCCGGGTGGCAAACCGAAACTGGGTGCCCCACCGCGGCCTATTATTGCGAGGATATTTAATTTTCGTGATAGAGACGCTATCCTGCAGGCCTCACGGTTGGGTGGACCTACAAAGTTTGAAAACACAAATATTAGCTTCTACCCGAACTTCACCCAATCTGTCCAGAAGCAGCGACTCGGTTTCCTGGGAGTGAAACGAAGACTGCGTGATATGGGACTCAAATATGCCATGCTGTTCCCGGCCAAGTTGAGGATTGAACACGCTGAGCGAACTTATTTCTTTGATCAACCTGAGGTGGTGGCCAACTGGCTGGACACTCTACCTAATCAACATCCATCGGAGGAGCGATCTGGCAGAGCGGAGGGCGGACAAGCGGAACAAGAATAGTCGCCAGTTGCTTGGTTCCTGGGATATTTTCGTGGACCTTGGACTGTGGTTTGATAATCCTGATACATGATTTAACGTACATTTGGGGGGTTGCGGGGCTAATGGCGGGTCTTTTTTCCTCCTCTGAGGGTCTTTTTGTATTTAGTTAAATGTGGGGGCGACAGGCACACTGAAAGTTTGTGTGTTTTTTTAGTCTAACGCAGGGGTGCAGGGTGGGGGGCTTCGTAACGGGATGTTGGGGGGGATGGGAGGTTCTGTTGGGGTGTGTGTATGTTTGCTTGCAAGGTACTGCCTCCTTAAATCGTTTCATCGAGGTGTTGAGTTCTTACTGGGGGTTGGATTTTCTTTCTTCTTTGGGATGGGGGGTAGAGGGCTGAAACTAATGAGTTGGAATGTGAATGGGCTGGGGGATAGGATAAAACGTGGGGTGGTGTTGCAATTGTTGAAACGTCTCTCCCCTGATGTGGTCCTTCTTCAAGAGACGCACTTGATTGGTAATACTTGTCATGCTATGAATAGGAGGGGTTATCATCTGGTTGCACATGCTGGGTTTTCCTCCGGCTCTAGAGGGGTCGGAATCCTTATTAAGAATTCTCTCCCACTGGAGATTGACTCCATTGTTCTTGATGATAGAGGGCGCTACGTCGCTCTTACGGGAAGATGGGAGGGCTGCACCCTCTCTCTGGTCTCGGTGTATGTCCCCTCTGGCCTGCAATCAACTACTTTCGCGGACTTGGGGCAGATCGTTCTGGCTCTCCCTGAGGGGTCCCTGCTTCTGGGTGGTGATTTTAACGCAGCAGTTTCTGGGGTGGACGATTGACACCCGCCCAGAGATCTAAAGGGATCACAGAACTGGCTCCATGGATTCCTTGAAACCTTGAGTCTAGTAGATTGTTGGAGGTTGTTACATCCTACTCAACGGCAGTACACGTTTCACTCCGGCGCTCACGGTAGCCTCTCCAGGATCGACTATGTTTTGGTACCGGCTGCGCAGGCTCCTTCTGTCACTGAGGTCAAGCATTTAGCTCGGGAATTTCAGAACATTCTCCACTATGGCTACAGATGGATTTAGATTCTGGGTCCGAGGGACGGGTTGCCCCGATTAATCCTTGGTATTTCCGAAGCCCTATGACTCGTGCTGCCCTGGTTAAATCTCTTGAACTGTATTTTTTGGAAAACGAGGGTTCTGTTTAATCAGCGGTATCGCTTTGGGAGGCCTTTAAGATCGTCCTTAGGGGTCAGGCCCTGTCGTTGATGACGGGTGCTAAGAAACGGAGAGATGAGGAGGTGGTTAGGCTTGAAGCAGAGATCGCTGACATGGAGCTTGACCTGGAGCGGGGGGTCACCCGTGCTGAGACCCATGTTTTGCGACTCAAACAACTTGAGTACAGGACATTGGTTACCGACGTGGCTAAGGCCATGAGTAGGGAACAGCAGGGACGTCTGTATGACGTGGGCAACAAAGCTGGTAAATTGATTGCGTGGCTGGATAAGAAAGATCGAGCTAATCGGGTGGTGCCTGTAATTGACTGGTACCAGTATAGTGAACAAGGGAACCCGTTTTAGGTAGCAAAGGACCTCGGGTGATTAGTCATTTTATCAGGAACAGTGGTCCTTGACTTGGTACAGGCTTGTACCCAGTGTGTTTGATTCTTGTTTCACGTATTCGTAACTCCTTATACAACTTTGAAAATAAATACTTCCTTGTCCGGCTGGACATTGGAGAAAAACTTCGCCGTAGCACTTATTTAAGTCTATGTTTGCCATTTACAATTTTTATTTTTCAAGCTAAGGACCGCTGTTCCTGATAAAATGTAATTGACTGGTGTTCAAATCTCTAACCCTAAGGAGATAGTGCAGTGTTTTGCAGATCACTTCAAACTGTGTACTCCTCTGTGTCTGACAGACCGGAGGAGGACTCAAATCTATTATTGCGAGATATTGCTTTACCGCGTCTCTCTGACATTGATAGAGACCAAATGGACGCCGCTATAACACCTGATGAAGTGGCGCTTGCGATTCGTTCCTTGCGTTCAGGGAAAGCAATGGGTCCCAATGGCCTGCCTATCGAACTTTATAAGTTACGCCCTGACAAGATGGCTCCCTATCTCCGGGATATGTTTCTGGAGTCTCGGGAATGTGGCCCTCTCCCCCGTGATCAGTGTTTAGCGACTATTGTGGTGATTCATAAGGAAGGGAAGCCGAGAGACAAGTGTGCGTCGTATCGACCTATATCCCTTTTAAATGCGGAACCTAAGATCCTTGCGAAAGTATTGGCTAACCGACTGATTACGGTAATTAGCGACTTGATACATCTGGATCAATCCGGTTTTATCCCGCATAGAAATACTGCCCTGAATCTTCAGCGACTTCACGGTGTTCTCGCGAGAGCCACGACGCTGCGTGAGCCGGCCATCTTGGCGTCGTTGGATGCCACGATGGCTTTCGATACTGTGGAGTGGCCGTATTTATGGCCGCGTTGGCTAAGTTTGGGTTCGGACCCGGTTTTATCAGCTGGGTGCGGCTGCTCTACGAGGACCCCCTTGCGCAAATTGTCGTAAATGGCCGAGTCTCGGCTCCGTTTGGTCTTGGATGGGGAACTCGTCAGGGTTGTCCTCTGTCACCGCTCTTGTTCGCTCTAGCTCTTGAACCCCTCGCCGCGTGGATCCGGTGGGAGCCCTCGATGAAGGGTATTCGGTGGGCCCCGGAGTTTGAAGATCGCATTTCGCTTTATGCAGATGATATCTTATTGTATTTGACTTCGCCCCGGAAATCCCTGATAGTATTGTGCGATGTTTTGAATTCATTCGGCAGAAACTCAGGTCTAATTATTAACTGGACCAAATCCTATCTATACATCATTTCAGGTGATCTCCCTCTTCTCCCAAATAACTGTCCCATCCAGATAGCACATGGGGTTTAAATACCTCGGTATCTACATTTCATTGGACCCCACGACTCGGTATGAGCATAACCTCCTCCCTCCCTTGTCTAGATTGAAACAAGATGTCGCAGGTTGGCGTAAGCTTCCGCTTTCACCGTTGGGTCGCGCGGCTCTCTTTAAAATGATGTCTCTGACTCGTTTTCTCTATGCACTCCAAAACACTCTTGATGTAGTTCCGGTCAGCTATTTCCGTGCAGTCGAGGGTCTTCAAAGGAAGTTGATTTGGGATGGTAGACCTCGTATTGCACTTGCTAAACTGACGCTCCCATGGAATGACGGGGGATCGCTCTCCCTGATATAAAACGTTACTATTGGGCGTCTCAATTGGGAGCCATCAATCATGCTACGTATGGTCCCGAATTGAACCCTGCCTTTGCAATGGATAGATGGCTGTTACCTGGGGGTAACTACTACAGGGCACTATATTCTAGCTCGGTGATTAAGGACTTGTCAGGACCTACCAAAACGGCAGTGCGTTTGTGGCGAGATGCAACTAGTTCGATGGGGTGGACAGACCGCTTGACTCGGGCGACCCCCGCTCTTTGGCTCTGATAAACTGGGTAAACTGTGGAAGACCAAGGGATTTGATAAGTAGGATCTCATCGGTATCAGTAAGGTGGGTGACCTCTGGGTGAAGGGCCAGATTAAATCGTTTGAACTACTACAGAAGGAGTATGAACTAGCTGATTCAGAGTACTTCCGTTACGTTCAAATTCGACATGCTTTGAGGTCGGTTTTTCCAGTGGGAGAGGTAGTTCCGGAGTCGTCCCCGCTCGAAGATAGATTGTTAGACGGTCATGTGCCCGATAGTACTATTTCCTTAGTCTATAAAAAACAAATAAATGATAGGTCGGATCTCCTTTTGCATCTTCGTGACTTGTGGACCCGTGACGGCCTTGAACTGGATGACGAGGACTGGCAATCTGCGATCTCCTCTCCCAAGGAGGTTGCGATACCGGCCCGACTCAGACTGGTTCAACTTGAGATTCTTCACAGGGTATATGTCACGGGCCCCCGATTGGTACACATGGCCTTTTCTGAAGAGGGTTTGTGCAAGCGAGGATGGGGCCAGATAGGGACGTTTCTTTATATTATCCGGGAATGTTGTGAGGTTGCCGCCTACTGGAGTAGGGTACATGATGTGATGAAGGAAGTAACGGGGGTTGCCCTCTTACCAGAGGCTAGGCGATGTCTATTGAATGTCTGGGAACCCACGGATTATAATGTAGCTCAGACACAATGGGCGACCCTGGGGGACAGGATCGCCAAGCGCGATATAGCTCAATTGTGGGGATCCCAAAAGCCACCTACAGTCGCATTATGGAAGGAAAATATGGACTGGTGCATGTTCCGAGAAAAAACTGTGTATTTGGCCCGGGGCCGGCCCCGGAAGTGGTGTAGAATATGGGGACCCTGGAATACCCACCGTGGAGATATTTGTGCACCACCTATTGCGAATAATACTGATGTCCCACCTTCCCCCTGACCACGCATACTGACTGCCTATTCATATGTGTATGATTTTCCTTTTGTCCTCCCCCTACCCCTTTCGTATATGGATTGCCGATTTCATTTGTAATGCCTATTCCTTCCCCATTTGAATTGACACTTTGTGTAATATATTCTTACCTTGCTGTTTATATATTTTCAATAAAAAGATTTTAAAAAAAAAAAAGTGGCACAATTTAGCACTGGACATGCTAATTGACAGAGAAGACACAAATGCCAGACCAAGGGTTATAGTGAGCTGCAGCTTATATAATTTTATTATTTCTTGGCAAATTACTTTAGCCCTGCCAAACACTGTACTTTTTTGTTTCAAGGACAAATGGTATAAGGCTACGGTAGGCACATCTTTGCGTGCCAGAGATAAATAGTGCTATTATGTATGTTGTTAGAAAGGTCTGCACTCAGCGTTCTCAGTATACAAACACATCTGTCACCTCGGACTGCCTAATACAGGCAGAGATGTCTTCTCTAAAAAATATAGTAATTAGAAACCATGTAGCTGTCTTCTTCATTTGCATTCTTTTGTGATCTTAATTTAGGCGTTGGTTCATTAATGTACAAACCATTTGAGTCTATGACATCTTGTTATAATTTACTCTTTGCAAGAAATATTGCCTTTTAAGTCACCAAGACTTCTGTAGGAAGGATTGCTGATCTCTATTTGAAGGATCCTTAGGAAATAGGACACCCCCCCTTATTTTTGCCCTTGTGCGCTGTGAGATATTTATGTACACCTAAAAATAGTTTTTCTGGTGTTCCAACAACACTTCATTCTTCCTTATCATAGAAAACTGTATGGACCTGGATTTGCCAAGGTTGTGTAAATTCTATTTGGAAATAAAGAGACCTTCAAGAATTCTTCCTTTCATCACCATGGTAGCCTTGGCCCCTGTAACAAAGCTGCCAAGTCTTCTTCATTTACCCTGTGGATATTCCTCTGCATAACAAAAATGTACAACACAAGTAGGGCTTCACCTCCTTCAAAGCTGCATGCTTTTTCCACTAGAACTAATGAAACTTTCCAAGGGCATGTACCCATTTCAAACATTTTTCTGGGCAGCCACTTGAGCTATCCCACATGACTTCTGTAAGCATCATTCACTGGATGCATCGTCCCATGTAGAATCCGGTTGCCAACGAGTTGGGAAGGAGAGAGAGCAACACAAAAAAGTAAGTAACTGTTACCTCCATGATGATCCGGGTTATTTTTCCTGCTCTTTTTGCTTCACAGCACTCACAAAGCCACCTTCTTGTAAAACGTGCCACAAAATACATGGATGAAAAAATGTATTGCGTGAGATGGCTGGTGAAGCATGGAAAAGAGGCAGATTACTTTTAATGTGTTTTTATTGAGAACACGCCAGCTGCATCTCTGCCCCTAAATGAAGATTACCTTATATTTAACCATTTTGGCTTCATACCTTTGAAGTGATATGAAGTCTATGAATATGGAGAAAGACAACTGTAGACATCAAAAGTGGATTTCTTTTGTCCAAACCATTCACAGCTTTTGCATGCAGGGGTCATTTCCAATGAAGAAGAAAGTCTTTCTCATTCAGTGAAGTGGGGGGGAGCCAGTCTCTCAATCAGAATTTTGCAGTTTATTACTTTCTTTAGTTTGACTGGGTCTCCCGTATTCTGGTAGAATGTTAACTTAAATAAGTGTGAAGTCACCCACAGCAGTGCTGTCACCATAATCAAAATATCATGAAACCAACATGATTTCAA
This sequence comes from Lissotriton helveticus, assembly GCF_964261635.1. NCBI lineage: Eukaryota > Metazoa > Chordata > Amphibia > Caudata > Salamandridae > Lissotriton > Lissotriton helveticus. Next base: position 1,872,292,000 of record NC_136059.1, on the reverse strand, counting down.
ATAAGCATTCAAGATTTGTGTGTTCTGAACATCTAATCGATTGCCACCACAGACAACTTTAAATGCCTCTGTACGCCTCTTAGATGTAAAAGTGGCAACTATGATTAGGTCGGCGTTTTCCAGATTGGGGAAGACTCTTAATACCCCTTCTACATTCCATTGCTAGAAAATACTGAAAACGTCCAAGGACTCCAACAACTTGATTCTTGGACCACCAAAGTAGTCTAGAGTATAATGGTTCACATGCCACCCTAGACTAGTTCCTTGACATTCCTAAGGGCCTAAATCAGTTGTAACTGCGCAAAAGGATTATTCTTATTAGCTCCCTTTAATTTCTCAGGTTGGACTGTGTGGAGATAGCTTTTGAGTACATTAATATTTCTTTATACAATTGAACATGGTATAAAACCAGGAAGGTTTTGGCCAAGAGACAGTTCAGATGTAAATTGTGGTTCTGGTATTCATGCTTGGACATCAACATCAATCCTGTTGTAGCCACTGTTGATAAATTCATGCCTTTTAGAATGTACCTCTCATGCTCTGGTATTTTGGTATGCTAGTGCAAATTTTAACCTTCTGCAACTGTTGGCTATTTGAGTATACATGACAAGTTTCCATAAAAACGATGAAGTATTCAATAAAATCTTACCAAAACAACCATGAAGCTGAAGTTTTAACTATATCTAAACGACCAGATACATCTTAACAACATTTACATGGGTCATCATTTAAGTTTAAATAGGAATCTCTGCAATTTGTATGTTGTATTTAAATAAATATTGAACTATTGCTTAAAGAAACCAGTTCAAACTTTACCCATATTTAAAAAAAAAAACAATAAAAAGCATGATACGCCATAATTTAAACACGTATAAAAATAATGTCCAAATATAAATCTCTCAATAATACTTTTATCTATTTACCAGTCCAAATTATGAAGTTCTTTTACATTTCTTATGTGTCTAAACTACTTACTGGACTACTGACACAACATCATTTTAAATGTAACCCTGAATTCAGATAATTGTCTACAAAGTTCATCAATTTTGTCATTACTTCATCCTCCATAAGAAGACCACAGCCTAGCAGAATTAAAATAATAGGTTTCCTGAACCACTGCTTCATAATAGGTAATCAGAACAGAATATAACTGAATTATACCAGTTCCTTAAAACATAATTAGCGATTGCTAGTACTAGAAGCATCCAAAACAATAATGTGTATGGCTTTGCCTGGCTTCTAAAGAATGTATGTTACAAATATATTACTGAACCTCTGCATTAAATACATTTTCAAATATCCAGTTCCTTGACGGTTTCCGCTCAACTACTCATCATCGTGTCTTTGGCTTTACCTACTCATTTCTTCATTTACAGCCATTTTTAAGTTAGTGCAAGATTGTTTAGAATTCTTTAACTTATTTGAAAGTTTCACATATTTGATACGCATATCCAGTTTAGAATCATCTAAAAGTGTCCCAAAGATATTTTGTGCCAGGTAGAACTGATCCTGATAAGGAACCATAAACAGTATCATACAAGTTACAGACATTGCATTCTTAAGCTGTTAGACTGAAGTATTGCAATGTGTGCTCCCGAAAAAAACACACTAGCATGCTGCAAAGAATGAAAAATCCGGTGGCGATTCGAGGCTTATTCAACTCAAAATCCTGCACTGAGCATATTTCAGCAGATCACGACTGTTTGCCATGGGCAAAATCGCAAAGGATTGCTTCCTAGGGGAAACACACAACAGGCTACCGCTACACTCATACATGCACTGTGGTACTGTCCACAGATACTTCAGTTCTGGCAGGAGGTCCGCCATAGGGTGTGCCAAGCCTTAAAGGAGCCATTCGAGCTGAATCTCCAGGTAGTGATGCTCAGTATTTGAGAGTATCAAACATTTGATCGGTTTGCGCTCCCATGCTGCAATGTGACCCTAATGTTAGCTAGGCGAAATATTATACAAAAGTGGGGGTGCACAGGACTGCTAACACTGGTCCAAAGAGAGGCAAATATGGACTGGTGCATGAGAGCTAAAAAAACTGATATATACAGCACAGGGATGCTGCAGCACATTTGCCAAGGTGTGGAGCCCATGGAGAAGACTGAAGGAGGATCTCCTATAGGGGTGGAAGGTTGCAAAGTGGTAAATAGAGTTGATTATGCTGCACAAAGGGCTGAGAGACGAATGAAGCTACATCCTGGGAGTTAACCTGACTCCAAACCAAGTGCGCTACCAGTTGGGGAAGGGCGGAAGAAGGGGGAAATTGCTGAATGGCTCCGTTTTGTAGTGTGTTAAACCGGAATAAAACAAATAAAAAAATAAATGAAAAATCATGCAGCCAAATGCTGCCTAAACATTTGGAAACATGACCAGGTGAAGCCATCCTTTAAAGAAGTCCAATGGATCCACCTGGAAACGAGGATTATATTCAATTTTCTGTGTACCATTCATGAGGCCTACTGGAACAAAGGAACCAGCTGACTTGAAAACATAGCCCCACTTTATATTGCTACCATCAATCCTAAACCCTATGCCACAAGAATTTTTTTTTTAACCAACTGAAACATTAGGCAGGTCTCTTCATTGTAGAGGTGTCTAGCATAGAGTCAGGAACAACGGTTGCTTACAAGATTTTCAGATAATCCATGTAAAATAACTGTACACACAATCAGTCTAAATGGCACACAGTTACACATCCAGTGGCTATCCTGAAAACCTGACAGGAGTCCGGCCTTCCCGGACCTACAGTGCATACCCCTGCATTAATGACTCCTCTCTTATATTACATGTGAATTTAGATTTCCCTTCTACCTTTGCTTATTAAGTTTTTGTGCCAAAATATAATGCATTTTCTTGTTTTAGTAGATTTTTACATAGCTTTACTTTAACAATCGTGATGCAGTTTTTTTCATATACCTCATTCCTATGTTTCTATTTCGAGAAATTTAGTTTAACAGATGGGTGCACTGAATAAAATATACTTGTTCTCACTTCAAAGTTTGGCCATTCCTGTAGGAATGGAATGGCACTGTAATGAATCCTTTAGCCAATATAGCGAAACATAAGCCTCTCCACCAATATTATAACAAACATTAAATGTATTATCTCGCTTTATCATTTCAGTAGCCAAAATAAATCTTTCGTGAATGCTCAAGTTGTATCTTTGATTAGGTATTTCCCAATTTCTACCAGTATCTGCTCCAATGATGGCAGCTTCATCATTACACTCATGGTATTTTGTATGCTAGCAAGTAGCCTCTCATTAGATTCAAGTATGTGTGTATGCATCAGGATTTGTGGAGCACAATCCTAGCTAGAGAGTAATGGAGCACTGATCAGGAATGGGATCCCTGAGTAACAATTCAGGATTGTACAATGAAGCATGGTTGGTGAATCCAATCATGTGTAAAAGCTGGTGAACCGGGTTCGAGCCACGGCAGGGACGCTAAACATCCGGTGATTTGGGGCAAATCATTCAATCTCCCTGGCCCTAACAAAATGAATGTATCCATCTATAACACAAGTAGTGCTCATGTAAAGTGCTCTGATACCATTGGGAAGAGTTTTTGGATCTACACATGATTCTGCAGACTCTCGCTTGCCTTTTAGATGTCACAAAAATGAATACAAACAGTTAATTCACAAAGAAGAATCAGTACAGTATACTCGTTCAATCTGAGGGCAGTTGTGATTTATTACCCAGCCCCACATTTTCCTGAGTAGTTGGTAGTTCACTAACTTCATGGCAGTCTTAGCAGAGGGGTTATACACTTCACTTGCTCTAGAATACTGTCAAATTTTCCAGACTCCCTTTTGTAGGCTAGTTCACAAATCTTCATTTTAATTCAAGCTTTGGTGGAGGATAATGCGGTGTGGGTGAAAGTGAGGTGGAGTGAAGGAGCATAGTCCTAATAGGTATGATGGTCTGACATTACTAGTTGAAGTTTTGCTTGAAGAGAGAAAGCCTTGGTGCTTTTCTGAAGTGAATAATAGATGGAGCCTGGTACAGGTACACAACAATTTTAGACAGATTGGTTGATGTATAATCATTGACGGTCCTACACTAGATGCAATTGTTTTGAAAGAATATTCAAATGGGCAGATAGAGCCAGTAAATAACTTTGAGTTTAGGTGTTACTCCTTCAGACTTTCAGAGGCCATTGATGAGGCATTCTGTAGCCTGAAGAATACAGTTCATGGATAAAGGGAGGGGTTCTGAGCCTCTATTAAAGTGTGATAGGAATAATGCTCATACAGCCACTCTGAATTGATCTTTTGGCAGGAAAGATTTCACGCTTCAGAGAAGGGAGCATGTGTGTTGTGATGCTGAGTTGGTTGCCTATGTGGAAGCCAGGTGATTTGGCACTGTTGATAGTTGTGAAGTGGTGACTTCCAGGTTCATTTAATGCCTGCCATCTTTGAACCTGCTGCTGTATACTTGTGTTAAAGAATATGATGATCTCTGTCTTGCTTGCTTTTCGTTTGGAAACTTGGAAGATATGAGCCAAATGTCCAACCATTTGATATCCATGCCTGATGTGGTCCTTAGGTGTAGCTGGGTGTGCTCTCAATCTTTTGTGACACTAACACCCATGTCTGCTAGTAATACTTTCAAGGGTTACATATGAAGTCTGAAAATTATTAGTGAGCAGATGAAGCTTTGGGGGAAGCCACAAATCACTAAAATGGGGTCTTATTTGTAATATACTATGTGGAACAGCATGGCCTTGTTCTTCATATATGATTAGAGCAACTGTAGGGCTGTGCGTTGGATTCACTTTTGTGTGCCACGGAGTTCAGTAGGGTTTATTGATAAATGGTGATGAATGCTGCAGTATTTGTGTACCAGTTTACTCCATGCTATGTTGTTATTTGAAACAAAATTGCTTGAACTTTTCTGGGTGCAAGACCTGGAAACTGTGTGTGAGGTCATTAGTATCGCAAAACTGACTCTTCTTCCTCCATATAGATCCACTGAGTATGCACACATGAGTAGCTGTCTTGCAATGGCCATATTATTTAATTCAGATGACTAAGCTCCATGCCCTCACTTAGAACCAGGTAGGTCATGATCCCAGAAGATTCATGTGAATATGAAGCACTTTATGGAGGGCCTGGCTTTTACGCCAAAAACAGGTGGTTCTTACAATTGATGCTTGGGACAAAATTCCCTCCAGTCAATAAGTAGAACCAACAACCCAGCGAAAGAAATCAGTCTAGAATGGTCCACTGACCTAATGATGACTGGTACTGGAGGTAGGAATGGAAGGCGAGGCTGAAGATGTAATTTTAATTAATGAAGTGGAAGGTTGTATACCTGCCAGTGTGAGGGCAGGGTTACACCAAGTTAATAATGCTAGTGATAGAAAAGGATCCAACAAAAAGGCTGTGCAATGTTTAGTGAGAATCAAGAAGACAAACAATATTAGTACCGAGCCACATGTTTATCAACCCGGAAGCTGGTGTTTTCACATCAGCATGCGTCTAAGATACCTTTGCAGCCTATAAGTATGTATGAAGACACAGTTGATATGGTGTACAGTCTGAGCAGCCTCACTTGTGGTGAGTGCTGCATAGCAGGGGAGCATCACCCAAAAACCTTGGCTAATGAATGTTAAGACAAAAAAAAGGTAACATACCATAAGGTCCTTGACCAGTATTACAAGTAAACTCTTCTGTAGATAAATGATTAATCCAATGACCTTGCTGGAAATTAATGAAACAGAATATTATTGTTCCAGAGTCCAGCTGATTCTTTTAGTCCTTGTATCAGAATGCACGTTAGTTACCCTGCAGATGCCTTGATGGTGAGCGCTGGTGACAAGCGAAACCCTGTGTCTGAGGAGATTTTAATTTACCATTAAGTTACTTTTATCAGAAGACCTGGCAAAGATTTAGAGAGGCAACAGTGTTGACGCAATGAGGCTTGTAGCATCTTCCCCAGTCCAGAAGCATGCAGATGAGTTGTGTCACACAGTAGCTGCTATCAAGCATTACTTTATTATTCAGAATGCACTCAAACACTGTGCATTACATCATACTTCACATTAACCACACCCTAACACCTCCCAGATATTACATGTTTCCTCTTCAGAGCCCGTCCAGAACCACGAGGGTCCTAGTGTGCATGACATCCATATGCCACAGCTCCCCTTTTGTTAAATAAAAAGTGGCAGACATCACTAAAAATTACATTTCCTTGATTAGTTGGTGAGGCGCTCGCACTTGTCTGCTGGCTCAGGTGATCCGAGGTGATTGAGGTCTGCCCTGAGCGATCAACGGCGACATAGGCTCAGTCACTTGAGTCGGACCTGCTGGCAGGATTGCCTAATATATGGTTTAGGAACTCAACAAGTGTTGCATTAGGTGTTTAAAATATGATATATCCCGAGTAATGAATTGCCCAGGATGATGTTCTGTCACCATATGTCCCTTGCAGGCCACAACCTGTAAAGGATCAGTGGCAAAAGGAGTGTCCGTGTTCCATCTTTGTCTCTGCTTAACCAGTACCCAGTCTCCTTTGTCAATGACTATCTACTAGGCATTGCAGCGCTGATCTGCATGTTTTGCTTTTCCGAGTCGTGTTGGCACCCCAAACCTTGTCAGTGTTCACTGATCAATCCGGGGTCCACTGAGATAGTTTTGTTCAGATGGCTTTGCCAATAGCAAGGTGGCTGGACTCCCATCAGTTGTGGAGTAAGCAGTTGATTGATAGGCCCGGAGGGCCTGGGATAGAGCTTGGTTCAGATTGATTCTCTCCATCGACGCTCATTGAATGACACTCTTGAGGGTGCCTATGAATCGTTCAAGTATACCATTGGCTTGAGGTGAGAGGGTGCAAGAGGGGTGTACTCTTTTAATGTTTGACGTTGAATCAGACAAGGAATTCTTTGAGCTCTTTGATGTTAAAGGGTGGGCCATTTTCAGATTTGAGGATTTGGGGGATATTCCCCTTTGTCATCAAGCCGTTCTATGACTGTGTCATGGTTGTTGAAGATAGGTCTTCCACCAAAGGAAAATGTGAATATTTGTTCCTAAAGGCCCAAGAGAGTCAACTGCAACCCTCTCTCAAGCATGGACAGGAGGGTCACTAGGTGCTGCGTCCCCTTGGGGGACAATCAGTTACTAATGTGACAAGCCTTCAGCTCCTCTAGCCGAGGAAACAACACTTGATCTCTTAAGTCTCTGTTGGTGGCTATGATACCATGGTGTCCTTCATGGGCTTGCTCAGTGTCTGTATTTGGCTCCCAGGTATGACGATTGTCGAGCCTCTCAGTATTACGCCTTCTTGGGTGACTGCATACTCATCCTGTACAGTTCTTTGATAATGGTCATGTCTTTATTTGCATAAGTGGCAGCAATGATTTGTTTTACAGTTAGAGCTTCTGGTGTGGTGGATTCCACAATAAAGTTAAGGTATGCTTCAGCTGTCTTTAAGGGCAAACTGTGACAAGATTGCTGCACTGCTGAAAAGTAATTTTTCAGATTTTGATGCAAGCAGGCATCTTAGCCTTTGGGTTTTCAAAAATTGTAACCAACGCCTGGTGATCTGTGATGACAGTGAATCCTTTTCCATAGAGGAATACTTGAAAATGTTTGCATGCCCACACCACAGCCAGACTCTTCTTCTCCGGCTGAGAGTAGGCATGTTCTGTTTCAGACAGGTTTCGACTGGCATAGGCCACAATGTGCGTCTGAGCATTCGGATGGCCACTGTGTTGAGCAAGGATTGACCCAAGCCCTACCGAGCTTACATCAACCGTTATTTTGGTATGTAACTTGGGATCAAAGTAGGCCATTTTAGTTTCATTCTTAATTGCATGCTTAATGTCTTTAAAACACTGGTCGCATTCCGGAAACCACTGATACAGTATATTACGCTTTGTCAAGGCTCTCAATGGGGCACTCACTGTAGCAAAGTTGCTAATGTATCTTGAGCAATAACTGGGAATGCCTAGAAAGGAACGCAGCATTGTAACATCTGGGGAGATGGGGAAGCAAGTGGATGACGGTGCTTGCATCCTGTCTGGATAAGGAGTCAGTCCCCTATCAGAGAATATGTGCCCAAAAAACTTGAGTTTTGTTTTGTGATACTCACACTTTGCGGCATTCAGAGTGAGACCTGCATTAGCTAGTAACTGGCACACTTGTCATAGGGCTCTGTCATGCTCTTCTTGTGTTCTCCTAAAAACCATAATGTCATCACTGTAATTGAAAGCATGCGTAACAGGTTGGATTACTCGGCGAATAACATCCGGAAGTATCTCAGCAGCTGAAGATACCTCAAAAAGACAGTCTCTTATATTTGAACAAACCAACATAAGCCCAAAAGGTGGTAATGTATCTGCAGTTCTCTTCCAACTCGCGTTGATGGTATCCTTTTTTCAGGTCAAGACGGGAGAACACTTTGGCTCCATTCAATTGCATGATCATGTCCGCTATTTGTTGACCAGGGTGTCTGTCCATGTCAATGGCTTTGTTTGCCTGGCGCATACCAACGCAAATGTGCACCGCTCCGCAACTATCTTTTTTACTGTAGTTCAATGGGTGACACCTATGGCATGGGGCCTATGTAGCATTCGTTGATGTCATGTTTTAAGAGTGCTTCCAACTCTTTCTATACAGCTTCTTGTGGATGAAAAGCAGTTCTACGTGTCGCTGAGCAACAGGGAAAATGTCTTCATTGATATGAAGCTTTACTTTCATTTTCTTCAGTTTTCCCAGGCCAAGGAACAACAACGGGAATCAGCTTGTGATCCCAGACTGAGTACAGAGGTTGGAGTTGAGGGATATCAACCCCATGTCAGCAGCAGTGGCAAAACCGAGCGAGCAGGCATTCAACTTAGTCCCCTGTAGAACATGAATGGTGGCCCGCTCTAATGTCTTTTTTTGTTGCATTGTCGCTGTGAATGACCCTTGGCTTTGCAATGGCTTATAAGCGATCCAGGTATACACATTTCTGCCTGACGGACTGTGTGGACTGTGCAGGGCACAGGGGATAAGCTGTTGAACTTTTTCACTGCCATGATATTAATCAACACACCACTGTCTATGATGTAAGTGACTGGTTGATCGTTCACTTTCAGTGTGATTTTGAGATAGTGTCCAAATGAAGTTTATTGCTTTATTTGGTAAGCTGCCTATCCCACATGTGCACGCCATCCTTTCCTAGATATCATCAGCACACACCCATCTTCTTTCCTGGTGTTCAATTATGACATCAAAGAGCCTTTGTACTATAAGCTTGACGATGATTTATTTTGCCAGGTTTCTGTTTGTCGTAGCTGATGTTGCTTTTTGGTTTTAGTGACATTGTGAGATTGCTTGTGGAACGTTCTTGCATCCATATTTTCTTGCTGTTATGACACACTTGATTTTTCTTTAGCACATAGTAATGAAATGGTTCTGTTTCCTACAATCTTGCAGATTTGTCCTTTGACTGGGCATTTACCTTCATGGGGAAACGAAAATCCACATCGGAAGAATAGCTTTGTTTTTCTTAAAGATGTTGACTTACGTGTGTCTTGTTGATTCTTGTGCTTGCTTTTCACTCCATCACCTGCAAGGTTTTCAAATATTTGATCTCCTTGTCATCTTCCTCCTGTAGTGCATATATGAAGTCATCAAAGGTTTCGATCCACATGGCCCACCTGGCCCAAATATTCTGTTTCTTAGAAGTGTCAAAAGACGATGGTGTCTTCAGGAACATGGCAGCAGTGTATTTCACGCTTTCTTCTGCCACCATTTGTTGCCATGGTCAGGCAATTGCGATGCATGCTGTCTCTGACAACTCTTGCAAGCAGAAGTTGTCATCAAAGCATGCGTTGCAATATGCTTCAATCGCCTGTGACAGTGAGCAAGTTCTCAGTTTCTTGTGTCTTGCTGACGTAACCATTATCTCTGGTTTCGTTTGATAAGTTGCTCTGTATTTAAGGCGCTGTGCAGTGTCTCTGTCAACCAACTCATCGGTGGGTTTGGCAGGTGTTTTGAATATGCTCCTCTGTAGGGCCTTCAATTTCTTCTGCAGCCGTGTATGGCTTTGAGCAGGGCTTCAACTCCACATGTCCTAGTTGAAGACCACTCTGCATCGATTCTTAGCACACGTAGCATGCGTAAGCAGTTTACGGTATTGTTGCAAACTCGCAAGCAGAGCATTCTTATCCTCTCAGGCACATATTCCCTACTCGTAGCTAGTTGTAGCTCCTACCCCAGCCCAGGAGCATGCAGATGAATTACCCCACACGGGAGCTGCTATCAAGTATTACTTTACTCTTCAGCATACACTCACACACTGCACTTTACATCACATTATCCACACACTAATACCTCCCCGCATATTACTTGTTTCCTCTTCAGAGTCCGCCCAGAACCACAAGGGTCTTAGTGCGCATTACATCAGTATGCTACAAGCCTGGCTGCACTTGGCTGTTTTCAAATTCTATACTTTCATGAGAAGTGGGTCTCATTTATTGTTTACTCAGAACTTTCTCAAGCCATTTAAAAAAAACTCAAATTAAATTGACTGTTTTCCATTTCTTATCGAACTTTGAGATTCTATTTCCAATCTTTTATTATGTGTTATGTTACCACCAATATAGGCCGATTTAGTCTATCTTTTTAATATAATAAAATCAGAAAACTGTTTTAAAAAAAATAGATTTGTTGAAAATTGTGGAGAGCAGGTCGCACAAATAGTCTATGTATCTACTGATATATATCGCAATTTGGAGTGGGCTCTCTAAAATTCATACACGAATCGAGCATGCTTGTGAAATAAATTCTCTGTAAAGCACTAATTCCAGGAATTAAATGTCATTAAACTCCACGTTGATTTGTTGCCATACACGTTTTCATTTTTTTCTTTTCAGATTCATCAGACATCAGGTGTTAAGCTGCTAAGGAGATTCTATGTGGAGTACATGCAACTTAAAAAAAAAGACCAACTCCTCCCCCTACATTTAAACAGCGTGCATTATGGGAAAAAGCATCTTCCGTGTTTACAACTCACTGTGAAAACCATTTAGTCAATGATGTGAGCTTCTTTTATAAGCTAATTTTCAAGAACATTTTTATGTCCTCAATTCATAAAATTTAATTTCACTTTACTTATGCCCTAAAGCTACGGCCATGGAATGGTTGGAATAAGTATAGTAAACATGCACAATGCTGGGAGCAGGGACACAGCACTTTTTCCTACCTGAGCTTTTATAGCAAGATTACAATAAATTTTTATCAAACGTCGAATCGTGTTTTACTACTTTAAATATCTGTATTTTTGAGGATGAAGTGTTTACATTTCATTCCTCAACCGGTATTATAATATTTTTACTGAAGTCATTGTTAAAGTGTTTATCATATTTGTAAATACATTTTTAAGACTACTGCCATCCTAGCTTTCCTACATGAAGCAGCGCGGTTCCGCTTTGTTAAAATGAGATCTTTAGTAGTGGAATGAGTTAAGCTGGAGCACTTTTTAAAACGTACATTCTTTGCTATGGAACTTGCTGCTATAACTTGTTCCATATGGTGGTAGTACTACTGCTTTACTTTATTTATGTACTTGAAGCACCACTAGCAACCAAAGAGTAGCAAACATAAAGTAAACCTGAAGTGTTATCCTTTGACCTGCGGCATGACAATCTATTTAGGTATGTTGAGAAAGAAGCCAATATCTGTTGTACTGTAAAGAAGGTGTTGGACAATCCGGAAAGAGCAAATACAAATGTTCTACTCTATATCTCAGCAAGGATAGAACCTAATATAATACTCAGATACTAATTAATGGTTAGCTAAACAGTTTCTCTTGATCAACTCACCTATCTTACTGCCATTAACAAAAGCTTAACTGCACATGGTCAAAAATAGGTATTTCTCTTTCCAGTATTTCTACCAGAAGGACTTCAATTTAATACCCACTCATTGTCTTTTTGTGTTCTAAAATGTTTACCAAAGACCAGCAAATCAATGCACCAGCTATAGAAGGGCCGCCATGTTGGCTGTAGAAGATACATTCTCTCTGCAGCACATGGCGCTAATACACTGTGTTCTCATAACAGAAACACAACTATTCCCATAACAGCGCCCCATCGAGAAAACCAAAGACAGGAAAAATCCTTAAACAATTCTGTTCAGTAAAGAATTCACAAACCTAGACTTTCTTACTCCCCTGTAATATTGTTCCTGCAACTTTCCTCAAACCCTGTACCCAAAATAACACCTCAAAATATATGGAACATACTCTTCCTGTCTTGCAAGCCCACAATGCTGCAAGAAACCTTAACTGAACATGCATCTAGTTAATCAGGATAGAGGCTTTATACATTTGTGTCACATTGGTTTTGTATTTTTAAAATAATGGCGAGGTAGATTTGCACATTGACACTGAACTGTCATAAATATTTCCCTTACAACTTTTAGAAAAGCAGCTACTATCCAAAGGGTCAGACGTACAAAGGGTTTAAGCATTCACAAACTCTATTGTTCTGTAAATCAGAGGGGTTGCACACTCTAAAACCCTTTTTCAAAAAGTTTTCCGAATCGTTAAGTGGGTTTAGGAAACCATACGGAATCAGTATTTGGAAGGGTTGTATCCAGGCAGTCCCTTCCAAATAGTGATTCCTTATGATATGTGTTATTAAGTTAATAATACTAGGTCACAAATCATTAATATTTAACCGACTACACAAAGGTAACGGTAACCCATACGCAAATGGCAAGGGGTCACCAAGGGACCCTTTCCCCTTTGCGTAATCTGCAAAAATCATTGCCAATACCTAGTCTAAAAAAAAATTTGGAAAACTTGTAACTTTTTTTTAATGCATCCAGTTTTGAATTACAAAAATATTGCTTTATTTAAGAGCAATCACTGGCATATGGTGGTCTGCTGATTTCAGCAGGCCACCATCCCTGTGATGACAGTGAGTCATATTGGGTAGCAATTTCTAACCTACCTCATTAATATTTTAGTTATTGCAACCCACTATTATTCGCCATTTTGTGAACCAATCCCCACAATTGGTCTGTTGTTCTTGTACCTAGAGAAACACCAGCCTATAGCACTCAATATTATTTCCGTCTGTGGCTCCAACAGCAGCCCAGCCTCATTCCCTACTCCCTGTTATCCTTTTTCTCTGCCGGGGTGGAGGGTATGCAATGTTCTCCCTGTTAGAAATATCCTTTCCTTCCATATCCTCCCTACACACATTTAACACCTGCTTGGAGCTTGTTGCATGTGTGTGTTAAATTCCTTGGAATAGGGAATACCATACAGAAGTCCACACATGAATTTCGTGTCTACACAATTATTTCCCATTCCAAGGGTTTAACTCACAATAGGCGAAATTCCATGTGAACATACCAGCCTGTAACAGTCATTCTGGCGGCTGGGAATCTGAACATAAAATTCTGCCTTACACATAGCTGGAGCCTCAGACGCTTGCTACTTACGATGAAGATATTCTCATTGCAGATATGTAGAATACATGTGGAACAAGTGCTGTAAACATAAACACACCGATATTTAGCTTGTAATTTGTCACAACAAATTTGACTTTTGTTGTTTAAAATGCAGAGAGATCCTGTTATGGGTGAACTCAAGTAGTGCATAAAGAACAAAACATGCATAAATTCCTCCTTCTCCGTCAATGTCTGAATTTTTAGGAAAGAAAAAGAGATAGAGCTGAAGAACACCCTTCCTCTAATTGTTTGAGTTGCACTTGATATCCTGCAAAGGAGCTACTTTTCCCGGGGTTTGCTGGTTCTGCCAGCAGCCATGTAAAGTCACAAGTCAGTTGTAATAAATTATTTCAGTTGCATAGTGAAGCATTTTTCTTATTTCACAGTGCATGTATAGGATATAAAACATGCATACAGGCTCTTTAATGCCATGGAAGAGTTCTGGGCCTAAAGCAAAGCTTTAGTAAGGATAAAATGACATTAAGAACCTAGGGCACATGCAAAGCACTACTTAACATTTTACTACAGATATATTTATTTAGGCTTTCCATTAGCTGCTGGGCCTCACTCTTAATTGAACAGAGCTCTGAGTTATAGATTTTTAAAACACACTGCTCTTTGTTAAATAGCTATCAGCCGTGTAATATAGTACTTTAATGAGGGAAACATCCTTTACCACGCAGATTTTACTCTGCGTGGCTTTTAGAACGCGTCCGTTACAACGCAAGTCGTAACCACGACTTGTGCTGGAGGGCGCTACAGGATTAAGAATAGTAAATTTACTATTCCAACACCTTCCCTAGTGTCCACGGGGACTGGTGTTAGAATAGTCAATTATACTATTCTAAATCCGCGCCCCCAGCGCAAGTCGTTGTAACGACTTGCGTTGTAAGGGACGCGTTGTAAGAGAACGCGTTGTGACGGTACGCGTCGTACCGTCATACATCCCTTTAATGAAATGCCTTTCTATCATTTATTATAATTTCAATCCCTAAATGAGAAGCGCAAACTACATTTTCCTCGCCTTGTTCTCGTTGAGAGTTGATTTTATGATTTGAATATGTTCTTGTCTTGACCTACCTCTCTTCTGTCTTGTAATGTTGGTCTATTTAAGAGGCAGTGATAACTTGCAGTGAAAATAAAGCAATGATAAACATACAGACCCAATTCATATTTTTTTCTGTCAGTAGTTGTGTCCTACTACTGTTTTAAATGTAAATTACTCCCAAACCATTATGCCTGATTAACATTTTTGTCTGTTAAAACGGCTCTTATTCATGGAATGTTACAAATAAGTAATGCCTAAGTCTGGAGTAAAACTCAAAAAGCTATGTGAATGTGACTCTATACTATGGAAGGTGGGGAAAAGTATTTGAAAGGGTAATATTTCTGTTGAGTCAACAAGGCATTAACATACAGAAGTACTAAAATGGTGCCGTTTTTATTTTATTGGGAAATAAAACTTTCCAACATTTCTTAGCCCTTGACTATTTATCCCAAGCAGCATCTTTTTGCCAGCCCTGCTCCTTTCAAAATAATCTAGAAGGTGTCTTAAAACCGTATGCCGTTGTCGAAATGTTACAGCTTCTTAAATGGTCATTTTTCTACACTATTCTTGATTGTTGAAATATCTGTATTCAGCACCTTGACACCCTTGGGTGATACGTGCGCTTTACTAATACACATGTTATGTTATTGTGACCATGTACACTAGGGCAACTTTGTTTACTTAAATCCTATTGACCTATTAAATCCTATGTAAGTTGTGTTGTATGTAAATGTATCAACAGCAATATGATGCATTCTTTAAGGGGGGAAGGAAGGTGTGAGATACACTGACTACCTCTGGTAGGGAGTTTCATAGTATATGTAAGAGCGAGGGTGCTGGGCAGGACTAACATTGTTACCGTCGACAGGGAAATGGCCACTCCCACTGGCATGTTGTCTTTGTTTTTTAGGTATTAATGTACAGTGGAAAATCAAACACTGCAAGTTGTATAACACAGCGGGAAACTAACTGCTGTCAATCATTTGGTGTCTGTTTTGCATATGTTTTCCTAACTGCTACTTTTGCATTCCACAGAGGAAAAAAGATACCTGAGCAGCATTACATTTGCATAGTTTTCAATAAAAAGGAAACTTGACATTCAGACTTTTGTTGTACTTTATTTATAAAAAATCTCATTAGTTCTCTTTCACTGTCTTCCGATAACAATCACTTGAGCAAAGTACAAATTGTCCGAAGCTTTTTAAAAGGCATTTTTCTACAGCCATTATTCTTCTATTTGTGAATTATTTCCTAATGGTTTCTAAAACATTATGAGCTGACAAAGGGAATGCATTTTATCACAAAAACAGGATTTCATCAAAATCGGTTCTTGCATATAGAGTTTTCTATTAACCAACATCAAACATTCATTGTCTAACAACTTCTAAAATAGCACATAGAAGTCTATCACGTTTAATGTAAACATAACCAGCAAGCATCCATATGAGCAAATTGCATGTTCAATAGACTAGAGCTTCTTCCCCTGGACAGTTGGAGCATGTAATGCTAAAATCCATACATTTTGGTGCTAATTTTATACACTTTTTCTCAACGTGAAGACCCTGTCACAGACAGAAACCTACTATGAGTAGTTGCTGGCCTTGTCTCGGAGGAAGAATGCAAGATATATATATATATTTTTTTTTTAAGAGTTCAAAAGAATTTTATTGAGTTAAAATAATACAGCAATGTAAAAAAAAACATGACAATACTAAGCATAAACGGGTTACAAGCAAATATCAAATTAAAGAAGAACAGAAAGGAAGAAAAACAAATTAAAATACAGTTAGCTATAAAATCCAAAGTTGAGAAAATGACAATGAAAGATATAATTCACATAGGAAGTTGAAATAGGCTGCAATAAATCATAATCATAAGTACATTGAAAGAAAAAATATGAAACATTAATAGAAGGGAAGTCACGGAGGTTTAGATGCAAGATTTTTTTTTTTGATAAGCAATTTTAGTGTTTTTACAAAGAACAAGCACCAGCAGTACGACATTGGATAGCAACAATAGTGACACAAAGACAATTGAAAGAGCAAAGACATTGCCTTAAAACCCCACCCTCTAGCAGTGAATACAAGCATCATGTACGAAGATCAGGCTACTCCACAGCACCCAGCCATTTTCCCCATACCCTCAGGTATTTCTTAGGACAGAATGCAAGATTTATAAACCAGGGAGACAATGCGTAAACAATAAGAACAAGATCCTACATGCGCTTGATTATGCTCACAGAAGTCATACACAGACAATCATCTTATCCTTCGATTTTGAAAAAGCTTATGATCAAGTTAGTTGAGATATGTTTTATGGGAAACACCTGGGACCTAAATAGATAGGATCGGTCTTAGCGGGTTATTAACAGCCGTAAGTGCAGGTAAGGATGAATATGGATCATTCTCCACCATTTTGATCTTCAGGGACTCAAGACAGGGCTGCCCACACTCGATTCTTTAAACTATCTTTGTAATGACGCCCTTTGTGGAGGGTGTCTGTAGAAACAGTAATATAAAAGGGCTACTTTTAGTCAGGGAGAGTCTTAAACTGACCCAGTGAATGATGTCCTACTTGCTCTGATCGACCCACAACATTCCGTCTCAACACTCTTGGAAGAGATAGGGAGATATGGGGAGGAACCCAGAATCAAAGTAAATCTAGGTAAGTCACAGGTCTCACATATCTCAGTGCTTCTGGATCAACTGACAGCACGGCAGACTCCCTGCTTTCAAATGGGCTATACACTTGGGAGTGCGTGCCACCACTAGGGTAGAGCAGATAATTGGAGCTAACTATTACCCTTTACTTAGAGAGATGCAAAAAGAACTCCACGCATGGCATATTAAAGTTCTCTCCTGAGTGGGTCACACTTAAAATGTCTCTAGTGCCCAAGCTCTTGTTTCTGTTTCAGACCCCACTGCTTCCAGTGCCAACAGCTCTCCTGAAGCATTTTCAGAGGGCCCTTGATTTCTTATGGGCTGGGAAATGACAATGCATTTCTAGGAAGTTGTCCTGGGTACTGGGACTAAGGAGGAAGGTCTGGGCTTAACATGAGTAATTCAGTGCTTCCAGTGCAACTATGTTTTGCGGTGGAAGGAATGAGGGAAGAGTCTGAAAAACAATGGTGCTTTGTCTGGAAAAATAATTTAGAAAGCTCGGTGATTAGACAAATGCCTTAGCCAACAGGTCTTATCGATAGCTCCTATTTATCACCAAAGCTATTATTGCCGTTTTCGACAAAGTGTCAATGAAACTGGGCACCATCATTTTACGTTATGCCATTGAAAGAAAGCACTGTATGGCCTTCCCAAGATTAATGTAAGGGTTTTACCTTTACCTTCAGCACACCGTAGACTAGTGTGAATCAGATTGGACCTGATGCTGCTTCTCCGTGCCACTAAATTACACCTCTCCGCATCACGGTCTTGTCCTTGGACGTGATGTCGTCCCAGGTACATCATCTTGCGTTTCCTTGAAGCGCACTAGCACGTGCAGAGATTGACAGGCAATCTCTCTGCATGACAGTACACCACATGCAGGAGAAAAATAATTACACAATTGGCCTCAGTTTAACTGCGCATACTGAGGTAACGGGTTTTTAGGAACCCGGTGGTGCCAGGGGATAACACCCGAAGACCTCGGAGTTCTCCCTGTTCCGGACCACAGAAACACAGAGTCTTCTAGTTGAAGTCAGAGATCGAGTTTTATTGGTAGCTACCAAGTAACACGTGTCCTAGAAACACGACAACCCGGGTCGCGTATTCCCAGGAGACTGTTCGTTTTTACAGAACCAGCTTTCTCCTTATATACAGAAATAATAGCTGCAGGCAAGAATTCTTGAGTTTACGATATGGTTATACACATATTTCTACAATAATACAAAGAGCGAAGTCATGTAGGCCAACCCATATTTTAGACGTCCAGTTCGTGATGGATTACCCGGCCAGGCCCGGAACTCCCATCAGATATCGATGAAAACCCCAATAAAGCCGGGTACCTCCTAGTCATAAAACTGGCCATAAACAAGGAACATGGGCAGGTGTGTGTGTGTAGAAAACATGGCCTGTACGTAGTGAATGGTTTGTGGCATGTTTATGCATTGATGCTATCTTATTCGGCCACTGGGCGAGGAGCTGCCCAAACAGGTTCGGCTGGAGGCAATGGAGTCAGTTGGGACAGGTCAGGGGGGAGTCAGGGAAGGTGGACGTGTCCTTTTAGATCAAGCTCGACCTTACTCAATTGACTTATCATGAGGGCAAGACACAAGATGGATGTCGTTTACAAAATGGAGTCTAAGGGGTCAGGACGGAAACTACGATTTAGGGGTGTTGGCATCCCTCAATCATGACGCAAATGTATAGGGATGATGTCCTAATCATTACCGGTCCGTCGACACCAAATTCGTCATGGTACGTTGATATTTTGTGGCACGGGTATTGGATCTCGATACCGGGATAACAGCAGGGTCCAGAATTTCAGAACCACAGACCCTCCTTTTGCCCTCATATAAGGCAATAACTCATGTCAATCTGAGTCCAAATCTGTATAAATGAAGTCGTGGAGATGCTGCTGTAGCATCATTCTGTTGCTCAGTTCGTCCCTTGGCACAGGCTTCCTTACACATGGAGTAGCACAGAGGCCACATAGTGCAGGAGCGCACTGTACACACAGGCAGAACATAAACAGAAGCGCTAAGATCATCCCAATGAAGATCAGTGTTTTCCATCCCCAGGCAGTGATCAGTTCCCAGAACCACCCTAGCAGAGACCAATCCCCTTTTTCTACGTGAAGGGAACCAGATATTTCGTGTAGTTTAGAGATGGCCTGGTACACTGTCGGTGCATTATCAGGGATGAAAATGCAGCAACTGGATTGGATCACTCTACATACACCACCACGGTCTGCAAGTATGATATCTAGGGCAACCCTGTTCTGAAGGGTCATAAGTCGATCCGACTGAAGCTCAGTTGTTAAGTTGCCAAGGGCTCCGGCCGTTTCGGTCACGGCGGATTCAACTATCCTCGATAACTGGCGAATGTTCCTGCTGTTCACCATAGGCCCCCAAAATGGCAGAAAACCCTTTGCGAAGTCTGCAAATTCCTGACCCGCAGTGTCGTCTTTACTCACGACACCCCTAGCTGTTCTCGTCCGATGGTAATCTGCCCTGGCCGTGTAGGTGGGTTGCAGCAGAAATGAGATAAAACACGTGCCCAAGAAGTCAGAGGGCAACCATGTATAGGCTTCGTCATGGCAGACGAAATAGGTGCCCTTAGCTGCCAAGAATAGAGGGGAAGTTCGGGAAGCAAATACGTATGTTTCCGTGCATACGCTCTTTCCTAATTGTGCTTTAGGATCCCTGCCAATACCTTGCAGACATAAGTGACCTCGGTGGGGCACTATCCAAACTGGGCGGGATTTCTTTGCTGTCTGGCCCTTACTCAAGGAAACCCCATACTCAGTTACGTTCCAACGACTGTATGGAGTGAGTTCATCTTTGGGAATCGCTTGATATGTGTCAATATCCCTACTCATATTTCTTATCCCTGCCACTAGTGCCTTGTTGCTGGAATCGCTCTCAGTGGAACGGGGCGGGTATGGTTCTAGGGCGAACAGGAACATAGTCTGGAAAGCCCACAGAGAACCATAATAACTGAATGGCAGGATGAAGTATGGGATACCCTTATCAGTTGTGTGCGTCATGAGTCCGCATATCCAACAGTTCGAAGTGTTCATTATGGACTGGTGTTGGTGTAGGAGTTGGATGAATGAGTTGTTTATAAATTCGAGTCTTCTGGCAGACTCGTGTTCAGGTAGAGGGTGAAAGGAGTGTGGAGAGATAGTAGGTGGAGGTGTTGGCCGAGTGTCATTTCCAAAGGTAACTTGAAATGTGAATAGAGTATAGCCAATCAAGAACATCGTTATGCTGCACAACATTAAAATACATATTGTCAGAAACCTTTTTCTGGCCAGTACTGTGCATAATTGCCTTTCAAAGTTCGTGAATCTGGTAGGTCTCTCTACCCTTGGAAACTCCATCCTCTAGTTGCTGCCCGCGGTGGGAGATTGATTCTGCCAGGGAGTGCGCTCTGTTCAGTCCGGGGTAACTCCCTTGGACCAACCAGAACCGTTGACCTAAACGTCCCCAGCTGCACTCCCCAGACTTCAACCGCGACCCTAGCAGCAGAACCGGATGGCGGTTCGAAAATCAAAAAATGAGCAAGTTCCCTGGGTGAGAGAGCTGAAAAATTAAAAACAGTTCTTGGGGGAAAGGGAAATCACATTAATTTGCCTTTTTTTTTTTTATTAGTCTCTTTGTCTCGACCTTAGATTATATCGCTGTTTCCCAGGTACGGTGTGGTCTTCAAACAATGTCTCCGGTTCCGTAGTGTCCAACTGCATTGACGGTGGCACAAGTCCTTGTAAAATATAATCACTCTCCTTTTCGGTACCAGTTCCTTTCAAACGTGCATCACTGAAAGGGATGAAGCGAGGTATGGACTCTGTCTCGGAGTCGGCAATTCCTTCCTTGACCCACCGGTCGTATGGAAGGGGCAGAGGGACCCGTTTACAATGGGTCCCGTGGATCCAGTTCTTCTTTCCTTCCACCCGAACGGCTGATCTCGTGGACAGAAGAACAAGGTATGGTCCGGTCCACCTGGGCTGTTCGTTGTTCGTGCGCTGAAAATTCCGCACCAGCACCCAGGTGCCGGGTTCGATGGAGTGACCTGGATCATCAGAGGCTGGCGGAGAGGAACTGTGAACCTGTTGGTGTAAAACACGCATGTGCGCAATTCCATGGGCCATTGTTACCACTGCAAGTACATATGCGTTAGGTAATAGCCATCGCTGGTGTTCTGACAATTCGACCCAACAACCATTCGCATCTAATCTACCCTGGTTTTCTCTCCATTCATTCACCTCTTTCTCGGTGGCCTCAGCTTGTATAGTTTTCACGCTTTCGATGGTGTCCTCACACATCCCCACATCAGTAATCCATCTAGCGGGACCTACAACATACATCCGACTCATTGTGTTCCTTGCAGTCTCTTTCGCAACCTCGTCTGCAAATGCATTCCCACGGCCAACATCGTCTTGAATTTTTCTGTGTGCACTGCATTTCACAATTGCGACTTGTAGTGGCAAGGTCAGTGACTCGAGGAGCTCATTAACTAGCTGACCATGTTGTATCTTTGCACCATGCGACGTCAGGAACCCACGTTCACGCCATAATCTCCCAAAACTGTGAGCCACGCCAAAGGCGTATTGGCTGTCAGTGTACACATTCACTCGCTTTCCTTTCGCCAACACACATGCTCTTGTGAGTGCTATTAGTTCTGCGGCTTGTGCGGAATTGTGGGAAATGCGCGCGGTCTCTATAATGGTATGTAATGTTGTTACGGCATATGCTGCAGTCGTATCCCCATTCGGCAGCTTGAAACATGAACCATCAACCCATAAAGTATCGTTGCATTCAGGAAGGGGAGTGTCCTGTAAGTCTACTCTCCCTTTGGTCTCTTCTTCTGTCCTAAAGCAGCAGTCATGTTGTTCGACCTTGTCTGTCTCTGCCGGGATGGGTAGTAGCGTAGCGGGGTTGAGTGTATCACACCTCTTTATGTGAATGTGACTCGCTAACAGTGTTAGTTCGTAGCTGGATAGTCGAGCGCTAGTAAGATGTTGTGTCTTCGTCCTGTTTAGCAAAATGTCTACTGCATGCGGGACCATAACGATCAGAGTATTATTCATGACTAACCCAGCGGACTGTCGAATGCAGACAGCCGCTGCGGCGGTGGCCCTCAGACAACTTGGTAGTGCCTTAGCCACAGGATCTAGAGTTGCCAAAAAATACGCACATGGGCGCAGTTTGTCCCCAAAGTATTGTGTTAGGACTGATAATGCACAACCTTCCTTCTCATGGACATATAATGTAAAAGGCTTACTGTAGTTGGGGTTTCCCAACACAGGAGCCGAGCATAATGCATCACGCAACTCGTGGAAACTTGTTTGACAATCTTCAGACCAGGGCATAGGATTGGGCGTGTCTTTACAGAGTAGTGCCAGCAAGGGTTTAGCTAGTAGTAAGAAATTCGGTATCCATTGTCTACAGTAAGATGTAATGCCCAAGAAGGCCCGAACCTCTCTCTGTGTCCTTGGGGCACTCAGTTCTGCAATTGCCTGTATTCTTTCTGGTGTCAGTCTCCTTCCCTCCTTCGATAAGATGTGACCTAGGTAGGTTACTTCTTGTCGACAAAATTGCAGTTTTGAAAGAGAGACTTTGTGCTTCATGTCACATAAGTGACGCAATAAAGATAATGTAGCTTGCTTGCAAATTTCTTCAGTGTCTGCAGCGATCAGCAGATCGTCGACATACTGAATCAGAGTTGACCCATTAGGTAGAACAATTGTGTCTAGTTGTGTTTTCAGGGCCTGACTGAATATTGATGGGCTTTCGCAGTAGCCTTGAGGAGCGCACTTGAAGCGGAAACTTCATCCTCCTAAATTGAAGCCAAAAATATCTCTACTCTCCTCAGCAATCGGGATGCTGAAGAAAGCGTTCTTCAGGTCAATCACCGAAAACCAAGTGGCTGAAGCTGGAACCATTGTCAACAAGGCAGTAATGTCGGGGACAACTGGAAACTGTGGAATAACCACCTTATTCACTTCTCTGAGGTCGATCACAAACCTGTACACAGGGGGTTGTGAAGGATCGGTACGCTTTAAAACGGGCAAAACTGGACTGTTACAAACGTTGCCTGTTGTTTCTTCGATGACATCTTTCTCAATCAGATCATAAATAATCGTCAACAACGCCTTTTCGCATTCGCTAGATATTTTGTATTGGGGAATACGTGGCAACCTAACGTTGGCTTTCAATGTTATGACATACGGTGCTATCTCTAAACGGCCTACATCATTGGAACCATTAGCCCAGAGTATATCCGGAAGAGATGACAATTCAGTTGGAATATTTTCCTTTGACAAATACATGGGAGAAATGACTTTCTTACCTAAGGTAAGTTGTACTCCCAAGGGAGAACAGTACAAAGTCGCATATAACCTCTTTAGCAAATCCAAACCTAACAAATTTTCACCGCAACCTGTTGTAAGAATGAGGGGTGCTTCTAATTCGCATGGGCCAACAGAAAGGGACATGGGACTAGAGATCGGGTTTCTAACAGGGGCGCCAGAGAAACCTACTGAAACATTAATTTCGCCAGACAAAGGTGCGCCAGGAAGTTTCGAGTGCATAATAGAACTTTTTGTAGCACCAGTATCCAGCAGAAATGGCTCTGACACTCCTGAGGTAATCACCTCGACATAAGGTCCATTCTGATCTACTGGAACTGAAACGACTCCCTCTCTTTGTCCATGGCTGTCCTAGCAATTATTTCCCTCATCCTCGTTTTCGGTGTAATAGTCGTCAGCATAGTACTGAGCTGACCTAGACGATGTATTATTCTGTTGGTCAAAGCTGTTCATGGAATTCTGAGGCGGAAAAGAAGTTGTATTCTGGGGGAAATTTCCACGGCCCCTACCCCTAGGAGCATGTTGAACACCTCTACCCCTTATACCTGAAATACCGTTTAAACGTCGCGCAAGAGCCGGACAATTACCTTTAAAGTGACCCTCTTCCTTGCAATATGCACATTGATTCGGGCCATACGGAATACGCTGATGGGAAAACTCGTTTCCTTGCGCGTTTCTCGAATACTGCTGTGGTTGGTGATAATTAGGCTGACTAGCCGTACGAGGCGGATAGGCCTGCTGGAGAAGAACTTTAGTTTTTAAATCTTTCGTCTTTTTGTCTACCTTATCTAGCTCGTCTTTGCGCCTATTTTCATAGTACTGGGCTGTAGCTAAAATCTGTGCTGACGTAGAGACAGCCCAAGCACTCTCTGAATCTTTCAGTTTATTACACAGTTCAGGAAGCAGATTATGTACAAATTTGTCTACAAACAATCTTTGACCACCCTCGGTAGCCATATCCTGACCACTATGATCCGTGAAAGTCTCCTCAAATCTCGTGAAAAAGTCAGACACATTCTCATCTTTCTTCTGCTTGCACGCAGACAGCTTATCCCAATTTACGCGTAATTCAGGCATTAATGTTTTCATGTACGCGATAATCCTACCGGGAAGTTCGGCTATTAACGGCTCAGGTTTAGAACCACCTATTTGTCTAGCATCTATAGCGGTAATATTAGCCCATGAGTCACCTAGTTCTTGATCATGATCCATATGACGGATTTTACTCCATAAAGGGTGTGGAACAACATTCCCAAACAACATATCTACATCCGCTAAATTCATTATACATGAGCTGGCAGTCTGCGATAACTCCTTATAATACCCAGTCGGATTTTTACGGGGATCAGGTAATGTCTGCTTGAGTGCTAAAACTTCGGATCTTTTCCAGGGGACATGTACCCATACACGCTGGAAATGTGGCAGAATTGGTGGGTTTACATTCGCATCACCTTCCCTCCAAACCGGAGGAACCTCTCTCATGGGGTACTGTCTCGCTTTCTTTCTACCTGATACGTCGTCTTCGTACAATGATCTAGAGGCGTTTCCCTTACTCCTATAAGAGAACAATAAATCTATCGCTTCCTCAACTTCGGCACCTATAATCATACCTTCATGGAACTTAAAACGCGTACGCCATAATTGGTTCATTTTGCGTTTGGGATCATTTGTCTCCAAATCTTCACACAGATATACACACATCTCTTCGAATACGTATCTCTGAGTGGGTGCATCCCATTGACGGAAAACTTCCATAACAGACTGAACATCATATCTAACAGTGTTCGTAATCCATTGGCGTGCTAGCTCATTCAGCACTTCTCTTTCCTCGTAATCAGGCAGCTGACTACGTAACTGTCTACGTTCTGTTTTAGGGGTCGTTTTAGGCGGCCCAAAGAAAGGTGAAAGCAGACCAGTGACAGTACCTGCCACTCTCTGTCTAATAGAAGGAGAAGCTTGCGGAGGGGCAGATGCGTCAGAAAAAACAGGCTGATGTGAAGAAGAAATCGAGGCAATAGCAGAGGAAGTTGAAGCAGTGGCAGACGTAGTATCATAGGGAACAGTTGGAGCGGTAGGCAAAGTGGTGGAAGTAGATGGAGTATGTAGTGGAGGCGGCGGCCCTTGAGAAGGCTGCGCCGGAGAAGTAGGAACCAGCTGAAGAGTAGCTGGCGTGTGTGCAAGAGCTGTGTTTCGTGAGCCGGGGCGCGGTATAATAAAATGATTTGGGGGTGCGGTAGCGTCTAACGCATACGGCGGTGGTGAGCTTAATAAGTGGGACATCAATGGATCTTTCTCGGATCTTTCCTCTTGACCTTGTCCCTTATGTGGTAACATTGGGTAGCATTTATCTACTGCTAGTTTCTTGCTCCTAAGCACTTGTTCACTCTCTTGCTCTTCCTCGTTATCCTTGTATGCAACGGCAGCTTGCACCATCGACATACCTCTTTTATTCCTTTTTGCTAATTTTATTTCTTTCTGTTTGGCTTCTTTGCGCAATAAGCGAAAAGAGTCAAACATCGCCGGCCGGGCTTTTTTCTTGAACAATTTGACCTCGAGGTTATCTAAAATTTCTGAGTCAAAACTACCATATTGGGGCCATTTTAAAACACCATCCTTGCGGGTGTATTTTATCCATACCTCATTATATGTGATAGGACCTACGCCATGTTTTACGTATAACTCATATGTTGGAGTTCCAATCGGAGGAACTGGACAAGAATCCTCTAATCGGGAGTCCTTACTACAACCAAGACAAAACAAGTTTCCAAGTCTGCTAAAACAAGGCATCTTTGCTCACTAGTCTAGCTTCAAACTTCAAAGGATTTATCGATTACGATATTTCTCGTGAATACACGAGTCCTTCGGCTTTGGGGCTTGCAAGTACCAAATCAAAACGTATCTCAAGGATACCAAAAACTAAGGATCAAACTAAGGACTGGGAGACGCTCCGCTTATACTTAACTGAAGTATTTGAAGATCGATGACGTCACTAGAAGACTCGTCTATCGTTTCGCTCTACCAAGGATCACTGGGTCCAAAACAGGGCGATAGTCAGGGCAGCAGTCCTTCGTAGCCGTCGGGACGCGGGGAACCTCGCAGCAAAGACCTTCGGATACACGTCGACATACAGGGGTCGCTGAAGTGGCTGGCCGTCCTCTGGAATTTTCACACGAAGCTCCTCACGAACATCTGGCTTGGACCGTCGCCGCTTGATACCGCCCCGAGTTGGGCGCCAACTGAGGTAACGGGTTTTTAGGAACCCAGTGGTGCCAGGGGATAACACCCGAAGACCTCTGAGTTCTCCCTGTTCCGGACCACAGAAACACAGAGTCTTCTAGTTGAAGTCAGAGATCGAGTTTTATTGGTAGCTACCAAGTAACACGTGTTCTAGAAACACGACAACCCGGGTCGCGTATTCCCAGGAGACTGTTCGTTTTTACAGAACCAGCTTTCTCCTTATATACAGAAATAATAGCTGCAGGCAAGAATTCTTGAGTTTACGATATGGTTATACACATATTTCTACAATTATACAAAGAGCGAAGTCATGTAGGCCAACCCATATTTTAGACGTCCAGTTCGTGATGGATTACCCGGCCAGGCCCGGAACTCCCATCAGATATCGATGAAAACCCCAATAAAGCCGGGTACCTCCTAGTCATAAAACTGGCCATAAACAAGGAACATGGGCAGGTGTGTGTGTGTAGAAAACATGGCCTGTACGTAGTGAATGGTTTGTGGCATGTTTATGCACTGATGCTATCTTATTCGGCCACTGGGCGAGGAGCTGCCCAAACAGGTTCGGCTGGAGGCAATGGAGTCAGTTGGGACAGGTCAGGGGGGAGTCAGGGAAGGTGGACGTGTCCTTTTAGATCAAGCTCGACCTTACTCAATTGACTTATCATGAGGGCAAGACACAAGATGGATGTCGTTTACAAAATGGAGTCTAAGGGGTCGGGACGGAAACTACGATTTAGGGGTGTTGGCATCCCTCAATCATGACGCAAATGTATAGGGATGATGTCCTAATCATTACCGGTCCGTCGACACCAAATTCGTCATGGTACGTTGATATTTTGTGGCACGGGTATTGGATCTCGATACCAGGATAACAGCAGTGTCCAGAATTTCAGAACCACAATACTCAGGCAAACATATTCCCAGGTCATAATGCTTTCTGACACTGAAAACAAGATATTTCCCAGCTATGCCTCATTGTTTGTAAACAGTTGTTTATTAATTAATTTTATATCCCAATCCAAGATGGGCAAACCACTTTCTGAGTTTGCTCACTTCCTGTTTGTTTCTATAAAGGAGGGTCCATTTTAAGTTCAGTTGCATTGCAAGTGCTTCTTCATCTTTGTTGGACTACGTGGAATCTCTGTCTTCTCCAGTTTCTGCTGCTCTCCTGCTTTTCACCTTCCTGCTTGGCTTGGTAGCTGGAAGGTTTTTTTGTCTCTCTATTTTTTCTTTCAAGCTTGGTTTATTTTCTACAGCATTGCTAGACTTGCAAACACAATATGGCATCTGGCGCTGCCTCTGGAGATAGAAAACAATATGTACAAACTAAAAAGCCACTCAAAGGGTCGCCTAGAAGACCAGACCAGAGAAATTTAGATATTATGACACCAGACATTGGGTGATGCAGCCGTCCATTAGGCTGCTGGTCTCTCAACACCTTGCCCCATCCGAAAAGTGGATCTACACTAAAAATGATAATAGGCAGGTCACTGCAGAGTTTTATCAAATGTTAGTGAGCCCACCTAAACACTCATGATTCCTTAGTCTAAAGTGTTGGGAGGCGAAGTCTCTGTCGAGGAATAGGGTATAATACTTGCACCACTTCCAAGAAACACAACAGGGATGAAGCAATAGTTAAAATCAACATTTCAGAGGTGGACCGCACGCAGATTGGATGCATGCTGACAGATGCATGGAAGCGGGAATGCTGATGCATATCTTTTGGCATAGCCCACAAATACACACTTTCTAGTCCATGTATTAGATGCTTTTGACTCCATGTTTAAAACAACTGTCCCTAAACTTCCAATATACACACTACTATGTCTTCCCAATAGACATATCTGATAGAGAGGTCTAGCTGCAAATTACTCACCTTTTCACTTGATCCAAAACCTTGGATGAGACAGTTGAAAAGGTATTGTAAGAAATATTGTAAAAAGTGAGTGAAAGCACGCAGGAAGAGGATCCTCCTTTTCGGAACTAAAGACCTCACACACCAGCAAGCTAGGTGTCATGCTTCATCATATGGCCTTGCCCCTCGTCAGGTCGGCGGTGCAATACCCGTCGGGCACACATAAAGGGGCTCTTTGGCGGGGATCTTTTGTTCCTGCTGTATGTGTGAGGGCTCTAAACAGTGGAAGTGGATGGTGTAGATGTGTTAAGGTGATGTTAAAA
This sequence comes from Lissotriton helveticus, assembly GCF_964261635.1. NCBI lineage: Eukaryota > Metazoa > Chordata > Amphibia > Caudata > Salamandridae > Lissotriton > Lissotriton helveticus. The sequence goes on along the minus strand of NC_136059.1, from coordinate 1,872,263,043 downwards.
AAGGTTGAGTAGTCCACGAACACAATTTTAATGAAGTGGTAACCCACCGCGGAGAAGTGTGGCTCAATGGTTAGAGCGGCAGGCCCTGATGCAGAGGTCTAGCCCGGTCCCAGGGTTCAATTCCCCGCCTCGGCGGGTCTTGGGCTCAAAATTCCACGGACCTGATAATTCTCACCTCGGTGCCTATTTTAATCATGGGTCCCACTCTGCAACTCTGGGCAATAGCTTGCTTCATTTTCACAACGGCCCCCACAACGCTAAGGATGCCTGGCCTCCACCTTGGGGGTTCCCAGGAATGGACACCTCACAGGGAAAGCCAGGATGGGTTCCACAGCGGTATTCATACAAGCGCCTTGAGACCCTTGCGGGTGAGTAGTGCGCTATACAAGTATCAATTTACATTTACATTTACCTTGTTAAAAACAAAGAGTGTGTATGCTTTGTCAGGCTCAAAGGTCCATGAAAGCAACATCTACTTAAAAGCGGTCGACATTCTTTTGTTGTGATAGTGTGCTACTAGGGCACATGCACTTGACCCCGTTAAATATAAGCCGTATCTGTCCCTCTTTTTGATTATATCACCTTTGCACTTCCCAGGCGTCAGACTGGATCCGGAAACATTTGCATGAGCAATACTCCTGTGAGCCATCTGGTGGCTCCATCCGGCTCTGCATGACGTCGTTGGCATTGGTCATGATGTCATGTTCACCTATATAGGTGCCACCCAGGTGCATGGCATCATTTCTTTTCTTTCCATACCAGTTAGCGCTGATCCAGAGAAGAGCTATCCCGCTGTATCTTTTTGACAGGCTTATTTCGACATTTTGTCGAGGGATTTTTTCTTGAGTGTCGAGAGATAACCTCTGGATGAGTGGGTTTGAAGCCATGTGGCAGCTGTCGCCACACCGTGCTTGTAACCGACCCCCATCTTGTCTGTTTGTGGTGTCTCGAGCGCGACCATGACTCGATTTCGTCCTGCAGGGGCCATGGCTCCGAAGGCCTTGCAAGAGCGATTCATGAACCTCCGTGCGGCCCGGCAGTCGGCATCCAGCGCGACTCCTCAGAGATCTCGATTGAGAAAGAGAAGGTCATTGGACCACACCAAGAGCCCCAAGTCCTCTTCATCACACTCAAGGTCCTCGGGACACTTGGGGAAGGGGCATAAGAAGTCCAAACGGACTGCTATTTCACCTCGTCTGTAGTCTGTCGACAAGATGGGTGGGGAGCATCAACGCTCTAGACACGGTTCAACCGAATCGTAGCCGGGTCTGACTCTGCGCCTCCCCCCATTTCCAGGTGCTGGAGCGACCCCACCCCCCTCAAGTGAAAGAATTCTACAAGAATTCTTCTACGGAGTCGACTCCAGTGCCGAAGGAGTCCAGAGGTTCTACGTAGTTGCCTGTTCATTTTGAAGAGATTTCAGGCTTGGGAGTAGAATGGGAGGGGTCTCTGAACCCTTTAGAAAAACAGTTGGACACTCCTGTTGAGGAATTAGACTGGTATGAGTAATCAATAAACCTACCACTATTCAGATCCGATTACAAAAAGATGGGGCATGGAGTTACCCAGGGCTCAGCCCTGAGCCCTATTCTTTTCAATATATTCCTATGGCCGCTGCTAACCCTGATTAAATCCTATGGGGTAAATTTCATAAACTACGCAGATGACACCCAGTTGATTATCTCACTAGATAATTCAGATGCAAATCTAATAAACCACTTCCAAGCATGCCTGAAGGATATGGCTCAATGGCATGACCAGAACGAATTCAGTGCCAGATTAAACACAATCAGTACGGAACCTAGGTGCCCATTTTGATGACAGGCTCTCAATGGAAGTACATGTAAATAAAACAGTATCTGTATGCTACGGGTTACTAAGAAGAAAATCGTCCCACTGCTACCACAACCTTACAGGAGACTGGTGGTGCAGACCTATATAATGAGCAGATTGGACTACTGCATCACACTACTTTTAGGCTGCCCAGACTACCTACTCAAAAGACTTCAAAGCATTCAGGTGCTGGCCGCTAAACTAGCACTAACAAAGGGAGAAAGGACTCCGCAACCAAACCACTGCAGGAACTTCACTGGCTCCCAGTAAAATAGCGGTGCCTATTCAAGGCCCTGGACCAAAGGCCTTAGAGCAGAAAGTTTCACCCTATAAACCAACGCGAAAACTTAAGTCATCTGTCGCCCATCTGATAGTAGTAACCGCGTTCAGAAAAATAAGACAGGGAGGCAAAGCTTTCCAAGTAAAAACTATGGAATAGCCTGCCACTACAGCATAGGAATAACTCAAACCTACTAAGTTTTAGAAAGAACCTAAAACCATGGCTCTTTCCAAGGTACAAAGGGCAAATGAAATAGCTGTAAACAATTAGCCCATACTGCCCTCAAACGTTTACTCCCATGATAGTCTTTGCAGTATCAAGATACCCGCTGGGTGATAGTTACGCTTTACAAATAATTGTTTATAATAATAATCATAATGAGGAACTTGGGGGGGGCCAGTGGACTGGACACCTCTCCAGATTCTGGCATGCTCTTTTCACCTAGCGTGGCAATGGAGGAGGGGGCATCTTATGCCATGGTGGTGATGAGTGTTACAGCAAACAAATGATGGACGAAATGCTGACAATGCAAACATTCTCCCCCAGTCAAAAGATCTGAGTTAAATCCATAGTTCTTTTGCCCACTACGCCACCCCAGTTTGGACCCAGCCATATGCAAATCAGTCTTGACCCTGTGCCCCATGAGAACAGTCCAGACCGAACTGCCAGGCCAGGTCCTCCCTGGACCGGAAATAAGCATCCTGGGACTGATTTGAGGGTATGTCACTCTTCCTCAGCCAGGCTAGCTTGAATCCAGTGGCACAGTGAGCAAGGGACCCACGTCTGGGCATACCCATCCCACTTAGGGCAAAAAGTGTTACATCAAACAAATGATGGACGGAATGCTGACAATGCAAACATTCTCCCCCAGTCAAAAGATTTGGGTTAAATCCATCGTTCTTTTGGTGGTGATGAGGGCATTGGAGGTCCTTAACCTGGGGCTACACTTGGTTCAGGTCAAGACTAACCTCTTGACTGAAGTGCTTCAGCCTGGGGCTTCCTCATCTGAGACCATTTTACCCTTTAATGAGGCGCTTGTGGATGTCCTTATAGGCGCTTGGTCCAAGCCTAGCACAGTGCCCCTGTGAACAGGACCATAGCATTCTGCCATCACCCTGCACTGGGTGATCCAAGTTTCCTCGGCCAACACCCCACCCCTGAGAGTTTGGTGGCTCAGGCTTAAACATCCCCTTCTGCTCCCCCGGATAGGGAATACAAGAGGCTGGATGCACTTGGAAAGAAGATGTTTTCTTCCACTAGCCTTGCATTGCTGTCAGTGAATACTGCATGCTTATTGGGCCTTTTCTCGAACTCCTTATTGGAAACGATTGCGTAAGTGCTACCACATGTCTCAGAAGAGGCCCAGACCATCATTTCACGGGCAGTGAAGGTTGGAAGAGATGCAGCAAAATTCACCGTCAGGTGTTGCTTAGATCTGACTGACTCACTGGGTAGAGTGGTTTTGTTGATGGTGGCCTTACGGCACCACGCCTGGTTGAGAACATCTGGCTTCTAGAGAGATGTCCTGGCTAACCTCATGGATATACTCTTTGGCAGGACTTATCTCTTTTGAGAGAAGACAGACTCGGCATAGGAGCGCCTCAAGGAATCTTGAGCTACAGCTAGGTTCTTGGGCCTCTTGGTTACACCTCATGGCCTGTCTACCTTTCGCTGCAATGGAAGGGGTTATCAACCGCATCAGCCATACCCAAGCCATCGTCTTGCACAGACTCCCCAAGCTGTGCAAGGATGTGGATGCAGTACATTCCGACCTTGTGGGAATGGTAGCCAGAAGTCATCTGCCACCGAGCTCCCGGCAGCTGCAGCCTCCAAGCATTCCTAGTATGCTTCTGCAAGACCATGCCACTCCAGTTGCAGGGAGAATTCAACATCATCTCCTCCGTTGGAGGTTTATAACATCAGACAAATGGGTCTTGCAGATCATTCAGGAAGGCTATTCTCTTCTTTTTCTTTCTTGTCCTCCTCCTTTACCGCCAACTCAATAACAGCTGGCAGATGATGATCTATTATTACTCTGAGAGGAAGTTTCAGCTCTCTTGGCCAAGGGAGCTTTAGAGAAGTGTGGGAGGGCGGGTTTGATAAACAGGTGAGGAGGCTGAATATATTTCCCAAAAGTATGTTGTTTATTATCAGAGACTTATCAATTGGTGCAGAGTATATTTCCTCTTGGTCTTCTCCAGATTCACTCTAGGATGAGCTGGACGGGGTATCCGGGTTAGATGTTCCGGGCTCCTCCTCTGTGTTGATGGTGTCGCCCCAGAGGCTCATAAAAGAGGAAATAAAAGGGAGCCGTCAGGTACTCTGTTTAATCAGGATTTTCCAATCTCTACCAGTCACCACACCTGGGAGTGATTAAGGGTTGGTTGAGAGGAAGTGCCCAGGGACGGCTTAAATGAATAGTGAGGAAAAGAGGGGGGGAATGGGGAACGTGTCTCAGGATTCTGAGGTTGGATACATGCCAGGAAAATGATGAGGAAAATGGGGAAAACTATAGTGCTTACGGTTGGTGCAAGTACACAGAAGTGCCCCGTTTTAAGCAAAGCAATTGAAACACATGTTGCACTACAGCCCCGAACTTCGGTTGTACTTAGTTCTCCAATGCGCTCCCTGTGCCCTTCCCTAAATACCCCTCCCGCTCACCCTCTCCCTTGTTCCCTGAGACGCTCTGACTCACCGGCTCCGCCGCAACTCTCCTGAGTTGCGGCCGCTCTCCAGCCTCCTTTGGTGGGCACCACCACTCCTCGGTCCACTGCTCGTCAGGATCCTCGTCCCCTTCCCGGTCGCCCACGGCCTCCGCGTCGTCCTAGCCGGGTCTCCAGCAGTCTGCGTCGTCTTCCTTCACTCGCGCTGCTTCACCGCCATTGGTCCCACACAACTCCTGCCTGTCTTGCCTTCCTTTCACTGAGAGAGGAGAATCACTTCTGGGTTTATCTCCGTCCAGTTCCGGTTTTCTCTCGTAGTTTCTCTGTGAAGAGACAGCATGCGGGAATGTTGATGGTTGTTGTCTCAGTTTGTCCTTCAAGTCCCTGGGTGCATTCTGCTGACCCAGGACGCTGCCGGAGTGTTCCTTCCAGGACTACCCGAAGGTAAGCCCCGCGTCTTCCTTCTCACAAGAAGGTTCCGATTTCAGAAGTAGGAAGGGGTTGTTACCCCTGCTACTTTCTAATAACGAAAAAGAACAATTGTCCTCTAGACCATCAATATCTTCCTCAAAATTGAGAAATTCAAGATGCTCACGTTGGCTCAGGTCTTGTCTGCCGTAGACCAGGGACACTGGCTGGTACCGTTGGATTTACAGGATGCATATTTTAACATACCTATCCTGCTGGCCCACAGGCATTACATGCGGTTCGAGATGAGCCACGAGCACTTTCAGCTCAGTTTTCAGTTCAGATGGCATTACCAGCGCCCCTCTGGTGTTCACGCAATGTAATGGTGGTGGTGGTTGCAGCTCATCTGTGTAAGTTAGAGATATTAGTCTTTCCCTACCTTGATGACTGGTTGTTGAAAGTGGCTTCGCTCCAGGCTGTCATCTCCGATCTCCAGACTACAGCGGACCTCCTGCATTCGCTGGGGTTCTCTATAACGTGCCAAAGTCACATCTGACTCCTTGTCAGATGCTCCCTTTTATCAGAGCTGTTGTGGAAATTGCAGTTTCGGGCTTATCCTCCTGAACAGTGAGTCCAGGATATTCAGATTATTATATTGATGTTTCAGCCTCTATACTGGATTTCAGTGAGAATGACTCTGAGGCTGCTGGGACTCATGACCTCCTGCATCCTGTTGGTAAATCATGCCATATGGCATATGCGGGCTCTGCAGTGGGACCTGATGTTCCACTGGGGGCAGCATCAAGGGATTCGCTCCGACATGGTTCAGATCTCGGAGGGAACTGCAAAGGGCATGCAGTGGTGGTTGAGGAACCACAATTGGGTCAGAGGCAGACTCCTCTCCTTTCCCCAACCAGATCACAGAGTAGTGACAGGTGCATCACTCTTGGGATGGGTTGGCCATCTGGGAGTGGTGGAGATCAGGGGACACTGGTCACCAGCAAAGTCGGGGCTCCACATCAACTTATAGGAGCTTCGGGCAATACGGCTAGCATTGAAAGCATTTGTCCCCTCGGTCTAGGGGATGTTGTTGCAGGTGTTCACGGCCAACACGACTGCATGTTGTACTGCAACTAGCAGGGGGGATGGGGTCCTGGACCCTTTGTCAAGAGGCTCTAGGTCTCTGGACATGACTGGAACAGCAGGCCATGACCTTGGTGGTTCAACACCTGACAGGTTCTCTGAATGCCAGGCCGGACAAACTCAGCCATCGATACCCAGCAGATCACGGTTGGTGTCTCCAGTTGGAGGTGGTGCAAGGTCTCTTTCAGCAGTGGAGAGAGCTTTGGTTAGATCTGTCCGCCTCCAAAGCAAATGCGCAATGTCAGCAGTGTAGCACCCTGGAGTTTCCAAGACGGCTATCGCTCAGTGATGCTTTTCATCACAAGCGGAGCTCAGGCTTCCTGTATGGCTTTCGTTCCATACCACATCTACCCATTGTTCTCAAGAAGATCAAGAACTGTTGGGCCCAAGTCATTCTTGTGGCTCCGGGACTGGGCACAAATAGTCTGGTATCCAGAGCTTCTTCGAATGCATATCGATCATCCGATCAGGCTGCCTCTTCGGGAGGATCTTTTGCCTTAGCAGCAGGGGAAGGTCCTCCACCCAAACCTGTCAACTCTCCGCCTCCTTGCATGGAGATTGGGCGACGACAGTTGATAGCTTTTGACCTTCCTCCCGAAGTACGTAATGTTATCTTAGCGGCCGAGCAGCCCTCAACTAAGACGGTATACGTCTGCTGCTGTCGAAAGTTTGTAAATGTTTGTTCAGAAAGATCTATTGACCCTCTTTCTGCTTCTCTATCTAATATTCTTATTTTTATCCTTACCCTTGCCCAGCAGGACACTGCTTTGGGTACTCTCATGGGTTATCTTTCTGCTCTGCCCACTTTCTTGCGGCTGCCAAACCAACCCTCCTTGTTCAAATCCCCTATTGTAAATAGGTTTCTAAAAGGGCTTGCACATATGTTTCCACCTACACCCTTTATCATGCCACAGTGGAATCTCAATCTGGTTCTCACATATCTCATGTGTGCTCCCTTTGAGCCTTCACACAATTGTCCACTCTGGCTGCTTATCATCAAGACAGCCTTTCTAGTGGGGATTAAATCTGCCCAGAGGGTGAGTGAGTTGCAGGCTTTGTTGTCCAAGCCTCCCTACATTATGCCATTCTTGGATAAGATGGTGTTTCGCACCTGTGCCATATTCCTTCCAAAAGTGATGACCCTATTTCATATGGTTCAATCTTTCACACTGCCCACCTTTTTTGCTCCTCCGCATCCCTCTACGTAAAAGGAGCATCTCCATCATCTAGGCCCAAAAAGAGCATTGTCGTTCTATCTTCACCACACAAAAGAGTTCCGGTGGACAATCTACTCTTTGTGGGCTATGTGGGAGCTAAAAAAGTTCGGGCAGTGCTGAAGCGAACCATTTTGCGCTGGGTCATTATCTGCATTAATATCTGCAACGCCATGGCTAGGAAGCAGCCTCCTGAGGGTTTACAAACCCATTCCACCAGGGGGAAGGCTACAACCACTGTATTGGCTCATGGAGTGCCAGTCCTGGACATTTACCAGGCTTCAGCGTAGGCTTCACTGCACATGTTTGCGAATCACTACTGCCTGGACAGGCAGGTCCATAGGGATGGCCATTTCACCCGTTTGATCCTGCCAGACTTTTTAGTCAAGTGAATCTGTCTGCAGCCCACCGCCAGGAAGTATGGCTTGGGTATCAATTCAAAGGTAAAGAAACTGCAGTCTCTGTCAGATTAACAAGTTAATTTCTTTTGGTAACACATTATCTAGCTGCAGATCCCTCACAGACCCACCCATGCCTCCCCGCCTTAAGGACTCATTTATAGGACTTGGGTTGTTCCCCTTTACAGGTCCCTAGTTATAACAGACAATAGTCAGTTCACTTCATGGCTCTGCGCTTCTGGTGTGGAAAAAATGAAAAGGAGCTGACGTGGCACGTCTGGTGGCACCTATATAGGTGACCATGACGTTGCGACTAACACCAGTGATGTCACGCAGAGCCACCTGACGGGCACTCAGGGGTACATCTCAAGCAAAATTTCTAGATCCAGTTTGACACCTGGGGAATTCAAAGGCAAGCAATCTGCAGCTAGATATTGTCTTTTTCAGATAATGCAATACCGAAGGTAAGTAACTTGTTCTTCCAAAGCACTCCCTCAGGGGTAAACAGATCTTGCTAGCAATGGGTGCTGCAAAGTAGTCAGTCATATCTCTATAGAGAAAAGCTAGATGCTCTAGATGGAAACAGGTCATGGGACTTGGTAGGTATGCAAAAGATCACTGAGTCATTGATGAGGAGAGATGACTCTGTCGTAAAAGACCGGAGGCCATTATTGTGATATATTTTCAAGAACAATGGTCCTTAGAGAAGAAAGTACAAGATAAATGAAATATAGACCAAAAATGGGTACTATACACATTCAATGTACAGCCGGACAGAGAATTTTAATGATATGCAATGTTTAAAGAATAAAACAGTGATACAAAAAAGAAGAATGATTCTGGACGCAGTCCTGCACCCAGTAAGTAAGAACAAAAAGGAAGAACAAACAATAAACAAAACAATATAATATACAGGCAAAAAGCAGGAGCTGTGGTAGCTTATAGTGATAATAAAATAAGAAACGCTAACCACAATAGTAACCACATTGCATATACATATTGGATCAAAAAGTGACACTATTTAAAATGTCGACGACGTTTCGATCCCTAGCTCATTAGGTGTGGGGATCATCATCAGGACTATAGAAATTAAATTGCCTGGTATTGACCAAATGCCTGTTGAAATTGAGAACAGGGAAACAAACAACAAGGGAAACTTTGTCATAAAATAAAATAAAAGGAAACAGACGTTTGTACACATGTCAGCGAGTGATTTCGATATTACCAGACAATTACATAATTCTGGGAACGGCGAGTGAAGAGAGTAAAAAGGGTGAAAAAGGTGAAAATTACCCATGCTAACTGTGGCGCGTCAATGCTGGTTATGAAAAAACGGTTTAAAATTAGCAGTGGTGGCTGGAGTTGAGAGTTGCAGGTGCCCATATAATGCGACTTTTCAGGGAGAGAACATTGAGCTGAATAGTACAAGGTGCATAATGTGAGGATCCTGCACGTGTGCGAGGTCAGGAAGAGTGGCCTTAGAAAGCATGCTAGTATAAGGTGGTTTTGACTTCAGAGACATAGTCATGAGGTTGCTTAGTGGCATGCAACCTCAAGACTCTATGTCTCTGAAGTCAAAACCACCTTATACTTCATGAAATTCGGTATTTTCAAAGTTACCTACATATCTATTTACATTTTTACCGTTTCTTATTTACTGATTCGTTAAATAAGGATTCGGTAAATACCGATTCGGTAATTTAGAATTCGGTAATGATGAATCGGTATTTACCGATTCATATTTACCGAATCCTTACTTTTGGCCTCCTACATCTCAAATGCCTAAATACCGGTCGGTAACAGCAAATTTACCGAATTTCGGACGTTACCGACCGGTATTTAGCTACCTACATATGGCCCTTGATCATTGAAAACAAAAGACATATGCTGTACTGGAACTATAGACTGGTACCTAACAAGGCTTTCCACTCCAGAATCCTTGAAAAAATAGCCACTATCCAGCTCACCTACTAAATCACACGTAACCACCTTCTAGGCAAGTGGCAGACAAACTTCATATCTGGGAGAGGAACCAATACTTCTCTCTTCGATATAAAAGAGGATCTAAAGCATCTACATTTGGAACACTTGGGAACTCAATATTATGAGGGGGCAATAAAGCAGGGTCGGTATTAGCCAATATGCTCTGGGCCCAGAGAACCAAGGGTTATATTCAGGACGCTGTGTTTCTCAGAGGAGGTGAAAACCAAAGCAACAAATACGATGCCTTTCGCTCCTTACCCGATCTCCGTCCTTCAAAAGATCCAAGAGCAGGAGGGGATCCGGTGGGAGGGGTGCCATTTCAGCACAGTAAGTTTAAGGTTTTGGCCTTTACAGATGATATCCTACTCACATTGATCGATCCAGCTCACTCCCTGTGGAATCTAGCTCCACTTCTAGAAGAATATGGGGAGTTTGAAGGCCTTTAAATCAATCCAGATGACCTTGTGAGGGGGAAGACACTCCTTCACGAGTTTCACTCGGAAACCACATACCACCAGACACTCTATTCCCTACCATAATTATGAATGAACCTAACTCCATACTTGCACTCTAAGCAGTTTCAAGCACTTGGCACGTTCACTCAAAACTCAGTCCCCTGACGCTTTCATGCTCTTTTTTGGGTGAGGAGAATAGCCTCCTTCAAAACGTTCGCCTTCCCTAAGATCTTGTACATGTTCCAGGCCCTTCCTTTGCCCCTCTTGAAGACCGAACTGAAGGAACTAACGGACATCTGCAGATTCTTCATCTAGGCTGGGAAAAGACCCCGGCTTCGATACCACACTAACACGAGACATCGGAAATATGGAGGCCTGGAAATACCAATACCCGCCTCTGCTACCTGGAGACCCATGTGTGATATGTAGTGGAGTGGCTTCAAGATGAAACTGTTGCATGGATTCTGCGGAGTCACAGAACTATGCTTGGGACCATAGAACCCTAGTAGGGAGGGACTGAGTTATCCTACCACCTTAGTACCAACGAGCCCGGGCCAGACTAGCTATAGTTTCTCACTCCTACTCACTCACAGAGGAAAAAGCGATTAGACACCCCAGAACATAACACTCCCGACCCTCCAAGGAATCGCAGTGATAGGAAACACCCTTTTGCTTTCACACTCATACTTGTCCACAATAAGATCTGACAGAGACACGAGTAGTTTAAAATGTTTATTTTAAGTATTGTGCTCTAGTATGCAGTGTGCGTGCCACAATAAGTAAGAAAATACATGCAAGTAATCCATAAATTATAAAAGGAGCTGTCACGATATCAGACAGAGTAGACTAACCCCCCTCCCCTTCTACATAACCAAAGTGATTATATATCAGAAGATCGCTGGGTTTTTGCAGCGGACCCCGTACCTTTGCATGCACAGATGAAAATTCTACTTATCAGGTGTAGGCGCAATCTATTCTCTGATAAAGCTCTCTCCAAAGTGTGTGTCTGCATGCCTGTGCATACCTATATGACAAAGAGTACATGTTCCCAAACAACAGCTGCATTTGTGTGTTTTGCCTAGGTGCTAGAGCCTGACCAAAACAGAATAAAAAGGGGTATTGTTGTTTGAGCTTGTCTACTGTGTACAGACTAAATCCCAGGAAAGAACAGAGCGCAGAAAACAACAGCAGGTTCTGTGTAAAAGTACAGCATGGCATGAAGCAAAATACTTTTAGAATAGTAACATGCGCAAGGCCCATTCGGTTACTGCACCTTCCCAGACTTAAGTGCGTTGGTGGCTTCACCAATCTCCAGCCTAGTGAATTCAACCTCTAGCTGGTCTCTTTGCTCCAGGGACAGTGTGGGCAGCGCGAAATTTAGCAAAATCTCTGCGCAGTCTTGTTCCGACCTGGTGCATACCGGGGTGTAGATCCTTCAAAGTACGATGCGAATGCTTCCGCTATATCTGTGCCACTGGAGGCCAATGACCCCTCACTATCCTGTATCTCGGCCACCCAGGAGTGCTCCCTGTCCCGGCGTTCAAGCCATGCCAGTAGCTTCAGGCTTTTATCCCCAGTATCATATATCTGATGTTGCGTGGCTAGGGAATAGGCTCGCGCCTCGTTCTCCGCCAGCGCTTGGAGTTCCTTTTGTTTTAGGGCCAGCTCATGACAGTGATCGGCTGAGGGCGTCCCACCCACATCACTCTCAAGAATCACTGTCTCGTTTTCTAGCTGCCTAATTTGTATGGACTCTTCTTTCTTCTGAGCGCCAATCAATGCCTGGGCCTGTCCTCTAAGAACCATCTTATAGGATTCCCATGTCGTTAAATGGGACGCAACTGAGCCCCGATTTTCCTCAAAATATAGTTGGGAACCCTCCAGCAGTTTGTCACTAATGATTTCGTCCCTAAGGCACCACGGGTCTATCCTTGGAAAGCGGCGATAATGGGCTTGATAATATGGACTTGAGAATTCCAATAGAAGCCCATGTTCACACTAGAACATGGGATTCTATTGGAATTCACAAGGCCATATTATCAAGCCCATTATCGCCAAAACTGCGATAATTTTTAACGCCCTGCTTGATAATATGCCCCTTGATCTTTTACGGTTACCCAATGAATGAATATAAATGTACTAACTGTGTCATTATTTGAAAATTTTAAATATAAACATAATTCACAGTCACTACATAGCCTTGGATATAATTGTGAAGTTACCTTTTATAAAATACATTGCCAAAACGATATTGGCAAAATATTATTGATGAATTTTATACTGTATTTTCATTTATCAATCTGTGAGGCAATAGAGATTGCGATATTTGTATAGATTGCAAGACTGTTGAAGATTGGGATTGTCAGGTTGATTGGGATGATTGAGTGTATGCATGGACTGTGTGTGTGAATGTAGGTTGCTTTTTATGTATTATTTAGACTAGCAGAGTTGGATTCAGCACGTTTTTATCACCAAATTTATGACGTGTGTTTTAAAAAAAATCATTAAATGTAAAAACAATCTTTATATATCTGTAGACAATTAATAAGAAATTGTATTTATAAAAAAAGGAAAAGAGAACTTGTAATAAAGCAAACATGAGATACATGGAATCTTTGAGCGTGATATATATATATATATATATATATATATATATATATATATATATATATATATATATATATATATATATATTCTCTCCTCCAATGCCGGTTCGTGCACATAGGCTGTCCTTGCGCGGTCCTGGATAGGCCACCGACAGGCCTCGAATAATTCCCTCCAAATACCTCGATAATTCCGAAGCAGACCAGGACACACAGAGTTCGTTTGCAAATTTAATAGCAGGTGAAAAAGTGCGACGCGTTTCGCCGATAAGGCTTGCTCACGCTGCGTGAGCAAGCCTTATCGGCGAAACGCGTCGCACTTTTTCACCTGCTATTAAATTTGCAAACGAACTCTGTGTGTCCTGGTCTGCTTCGGAATTATCGAGGTATTTGGAGGGAATATATATATATATATATATATATAGAGAGAGAGAGAGAGAGAGAGATTAACTAGTAAAGTTATAATGTAGGTGGATCTGAGGGGTTGTTTTTGTTACTTTGCAATTGCCCTACTCCGGTACCCTATCGATACGGGGGGTCCTTTGTCTTAATGTACCCTCAATCTACCCCTCACCCACCCTGGGGAACAGAAAGACCTGTAATAAAATGTAACAAATCAAGTGAGTGTGGTCTACCCAGGCATGAGGTTGTGCAGCCACCCTTGAATGGACCCAACAGTCCATATGGGGGCAGTGTGGGGATATTTACCCCCTAGTCTTTCATGGCCAAAAGGTCTCTAAACAAGTTAAAAAAAGAAAAGAATGGGTATGCGCTTTGCCCCCACCTCCTGAAGGGGTGCATCAGAGTTCTCGCCCCCATGGGACACCTTGGATGGGGGAGGCGGTGTTTACTCCCATTCTGACCCTCAGGGAGATGGAACGCTTGGTAGTCAACATGGAAAGAATTATCAACAAAAAAAAAGGGCTTGGGGTGGCCCGCCGAGGCATTGGACCATCACCCCAACTCAGAATGGGCCTAAGAGTCTTTCTGACCCCAACGGGGGGGTTTATAGTCAATCTGCTCTCAGTGTTTGTGGGAAGAAAGTCCACTAGACACCAAGGATATATTTTTCTCTACTCTTGCACTCACTGGAGTGGGAATAGTAATTTTTACGCCTCCGCTATCCAACACTTTCCCTACTGTTGCACTCGCTGGAGTGAGAATAGTAATTTTTACCCTCAGCTATCTAACACTTTCCCTACTGTTGCACTCACTGCAGTGCGAATAGTAATTTTTACCCCTCAGCTATCTAACACTTTCCCTACTGTTGCACTGACTGGAGTGGGAATAGTAAATTGTATTTCTTCGCTCTCCAACACTTTTCCTACTGTTGCACTCATTGGAGTGGGAATAGTAAGTTTTACCTCTCCACTTTCCAACACTTTCCCTACTGTTAAGTTCAAGTTCAAGTTCAGAAATTTGTATAGCGCACTACTCACCCAGAGGGTCTCAAGGCGCTTGAGAGATGGAGGGTGCTTTACTTATCGAATAGCCAGGTTTTTAGCTGCTTTCTGAAGGAGAAGTGGTCCTGAGTAAGGCGGAGGTGAGTGGGGAGAGAGTTCCAGGTTTTGGCCGCTAGGTAGGAGAAGGATCTTCCTCCCATGGTGGATCTATGGATGCGTGGAATTGCGGCGAGGGCTTGATTGGAAGATCGTAGTTGGCAGGTGGGAGTGTAGAATGACAGTCGAGTGTTGAGGCATTCGGGTCCTAGGTCGTATAGGGCCTTGTGTGCGTGGGTGAGGAGATGGAAAGTTATTCTCTTGTTGACGGGGAGCCAGTGGATGTCTTTCAGGTGACCGGAAATTTGAGCTTGTCGGGGGATGTCCAGTATGAGTCTTGCTGAGGCGTTTTGGATGCGTTGGAGTTTGTTCTGTAGTTTGGCTGTGGTTCCGGGGTAAAGGGTATTTCCGTAATCCAGTCTGCTGGTGACCAGTGCGTGAGTGACCATTTTTCTTGTTTCGGTGGGGATTCAACGGAAGATTTTTTTGAGCATGCGTAGGATGTTGAAGCATGAAGATGAGACGGCGTTGACCTGTCTGGTCATCGAGAGGGAGGCGTCTAGGATAAAGCCCAGGTTGCGTGCGTGATCTGTAGGTATGGGTGCTGTACCCAGGGCCGGTGGCCTCCATGAGTCGTCCCAGGCAGAGGGGGATGATCCTAAGATGAGGACTTCCGTTTTGTCCGAGTTTAGTTTTAGACAGCTATTCTTCATCCACTCAGCTACTTCTTTCATTCCTTCGTGTAGATTGGTTTTGGCGGTGTTTGGGTCTTTGGTGAGGGAGAGGATCAGCTGGGTGTCGTCTGCGTATGAGATGATGTTGAGGTTGTGTTGTCGCGCAATGGATGCGAGGGGACTCATGTAGACGTTGAAGAGGGTGGGACTGAGTGATGATCCTTGTGGTACGCCGCAGATGACTTTGGTGGCCTCTGATTTGAATGGGGGAGGCGGACTCTCTGGGTTCTTCCGGCGAGGAACGAGATGATCCAGTCTAGAGCTTTTCCTTGTATTCCGACGTTGCTGAGGCGTTGTATGAGGGTGCTATGACAGACTGTGTCGAAGGCGGCGGAGAGGTCAAGTAGGATGAGGACAGCTGTTTCTCCGTTGTCCAGTAGCGTACGGATGTCGTCTGTAGCTGCGATGAGGGCGGTTTCGGTGCTGTGTTTGGCTCGGAAGCCGGACTGTGAGGGGTCGAGAGATTTGTTGGATTCAAGGAAGGCGGCCAGCTGATTGTTGACGGCTTTCTCAATGACTTTGGCAGGAAATGGGAGGAGCGAGATGGGGCGGTAGTTTTTAAGTTCAGAGGGGTCTGCTGTGGGTTTCTTCAGAAGGGCGCTGAGTTCAGCGTGTTTCCAGATTTCCGGGAAGGTAGCGGAGTTGAAGGAGCAGTTGATGACGTCGCGGAGATAGGGAGCGATGATGGAGTCTGCTTTGTTGAAAATGTGGTGGGGGCATGGGTCGGTTGGCGATCCTGAGTGGATGGAGTTCATCAGTCGGATGGTGTCTTCGGTAGTGATTGGGTTCCAGGTGCAAAGGTTGTTAGGGTGCAGTTTTGGTTCGGAGGTGGGTGGAGTGGACTGTTCTTCGGACTGGTTTCCAAAGCTGTTATGTATGTCGGCGATTTTGTTGTGGAAGAAAGAGGATAAAGAGTTGCAGAGGTTTTGGGAGGGGGTGATGTCGTTGGTGCCGACGGTGGGGTTGGTAAATTCTTTTACGATGTTGAATAGTTCCTTGCTGTTTTGGGCGTTGTTGTTGAGTCGAACTTTGAATGCTGATTTCTTGGTGGATCGGATCAGTTGGTGGTGTTTGCGGGTGGCGTTCTTGAAGGAGGTAAGGTTGTCATTGGTTGGGTTTTTTCTCCAGGCTTTCTCGAGGGTGCGGCAGAACTTCTTGGATTTCTTAAGGTCATCGTTGAACCAGGGGGCTTTTTTGGTGCCTTGCTTGATTTGATGGTTTTTCAGGGGTGCTAGTTCGTCGGCGCTGAGGGTGATCCATTGAGTGAGGTTGTTGGCTGCTTGGTTTGGGTCTGATGATTTGGCAGGGGGGTTTAGGTGAAGCGAAGAGGAGAGCTGGTCGGTGGTGATTTTGTTCCAATTTCTTCGGGGAATGGGTTGTGAGGGGTTGTGGGTCATGGTCTTTTTTTAGATAAAGTGAACGCAGCTGTGGTCCGTCCAATGGAGGGCAGTGGTGTGATCGAAGGAGATGTGTTTGCTGGAGGTGAAGATTGGGTCAAGCGTGTGCCCGGCAAGGTGGGTGGGGGTATCAACAAGTTGTTTGAGTCCGAGATTGGCCAGGTTGTCCAGAAGGGTCGTGGTGTTGTAGTCATTATTCTTTTCTAGGTGGAAGTTGAGGTCTCCCAGTAGGATGTAGTTCTCGGAGGGGAGGGCATGTGGGCTGATGAAGTCGGTGATGTCTTCGCTGAATTGTGTGCGGGGTCCAGGAGGTCTGTAGATGAGGGTGCCTCTGAGAGTGTTCTTGGGGTCGGTGTGGATCTGGAAGTGAAGGTGTTCGGCGGTAGCGAGGTTATCGTCGGAGCTGGTCGTGATGCGGATGGTGTTCTTGTGAACGATGGCGATGCCTCCTCCAGTTTGGTTGATGCGGTCCTTTCGAATGATCTTGTAGCCATCCGGGATAGCAATGGCGATGTCGGGCGCTGATGAGGCGTTCATCCAGGTTTCTGTAAGGAAGGCGACATCCGGCGATGTAGTGTCGAGTAGGTTCCAAAGTTCAATGGAGTGTCTGTGGACCGAGCGGGTGTTGAGCAGGATGCATTTTAGGTGGTTGTTGTCTGAGCTCTGTTTGGAGTTAGTGGATTTGGTGTGGGTCCTGATGCAGTCGAACTTGCAGGTATTGCAGGTGAAGGGTCCATGGGTTTGTCCTGGGGCGGCTTGGTGGCAGTCTGGGAGTCGACCGGGGTTAAGTGCTGAGAGGGTTGCGGTGTCGTACGTTATGCGGGCGGAGTGGATTTTGCGGGGGCCAGGGGGTCTGGCACTGGGCGCGATCCAGGCGCGGACGGGCCTAGACGGGCTTACCTTTGGCGCACCTTCAGCGCGCATAGGGTGCGACCGCTGCACGCGGACGCTGCGCGCGGACGCTGCGCGCGAATGCATCTGTCATATGCGGATAGTGGAGGGGAGGGGCGAGGGAGGGGCAGCTGGGAGGCGGGAGCGTGGGGGAGAGCCGGGCTGGGTTCAAGACACAACAACAATCAACAAGATGGCAGCAAGCCAAAAGTGAAACAGGGCGAGATTGGGGGCACAGCCTTATAAACGCAAATAACTGTCCAGAGGCACCGGCCCAATAATTAAATTAAATTAAATCAGGCAAAGCGAGCAGAGCACAAATGTAAAATGAATGCACAGCAGTCTAGCGGTAAAGCGCTACGAAAATGCAAAGCGAGCAGTGGACAGGCACAATAATGAGCAGTAAGCAGTGCGCAATTAATTAATTCAGTGGCAATGAGCAGTCTGGCAGAAGCGCTACGATACCACTGGTCTGGCAGGGAGCAGCGTGAAGGAGCGACCGCTTCTGAGGAGGCAGGACGGTCACAGCACTTCCAACGATCGTGCAGAGCCTCAGTATCAGTGGGAGGGAGGGGCAGCTGGGAGGCGGGAGCGTGGGGGAGAGCCGGGCTGGGATCAAGACACAACAACAATCAACAAGATGGCAGCAAGCCAAAAGTGAAACAGGGCGAGATTGGGGGCACAGCCTTATAAACGCTAATAACTGTCCAGAGGCACCGGCCCAATAATTAAATTAAATTAAATCAGGCAAAGCGAGCAGAGCACAAATGTAAAATGAATGCACAGCAGTCTAGCGGTAAAGCGCTACGAAAATGCAAAGCGAGCAGTGGACAGGCACAATAATGAGCAGTAAGCAGTGCGCAATTAATTCATTCAGTGGCAATGAGCAGTCTGGCAGAAGCGCTACGATACCACTGGTCTGGCAGGGAGCAGCGTGAAGGAGCAACCGCTTCTGAGGAGGCTGGACAGTCACAACGCTTCCAACGATCGTGCAGAGCCTCAGTATCAGTGGGAGGGAGGGGCAGCTGGGAGGCGGGAGCGTGGGAGAGAGCCGGGCTGGGATCAAGGCACAACAACAATCAACAAGATGGCAGCAAGCCAAAAGTGAAACAGGGCGAGATTGGGGGCACAGCCTTATAAACGCTAATAACTGTCCAGAGGCACCGGCCCAATAAATAAATTAAATTAAATCAGGCAAAGCGAGCAGAGCACAAATGTAAAATGAATGCACAGCAGTCTAGCGGTAAAGCGCTACGAAAATGCAAAGCGAGCAGTGGACAGGCACAATAATGAGCAGTAAGCAGTGCGCAATTAATTAATTAATTCAGTGGCAATGAGCAGTCTGGCAGAAGCGCTACGATACCACTGGTCTGGCAGGGAGCAGCGTGAAGGAGCAACCGCTTCTGAGGAGCTGATTCACTGAGTGGGAATACACATTTTTACCTCTCCACTATCCAACACTTTCCCTACTGTTGCACTGACTGGAGTATTAATAGTAATATTTACCCCTCCGCTAGCCAACACTTTGTTCCATGGATAGTTCCAGGCCAGCCAGGCATGGATCTTTAACCCACCTAAAAGCCCCAACAGTTTTTCTGACTGCCTTATTTACCATCTTTCCACCTTTCAGGAATATGCAGAAAATAAATGTTTTCACCACACTTTTTGCATTTGGTGGTCCATTTTTCCTATTTTGTCTTGTTTCAACTTATTTGCAGTGGTGGAATCAGGTGGAAACTCATGGGTAAATCCAGAAAACTATACATTTCTGAACACTCTGAATTCAGCAAGGTCTCATTGGTGTAGATTGCCCATAATGGTAGGATTGCGGAGAGATAACATTTACTATTCTCACTCCAATAAGTGTAACAGTAGGGAAAGTGTTGGATAGCGGAGGGGAAAAATTACTATTCCCAGTCCAATGAGTGTAACAGTTGGGAAAGTTGTGGAAAAGTAAATTTTGCCATGTTCTGTGTCCCTACGCCTCATCCATCATATGTTATGTGTGCATGACCAATATGCATATGTTATTCCCCATGTCCGATTAATGACGCAATTACAGTTGTGTCCACCTCTAGTATGCTATTTTCCAGTCCTCGTGAATACTACGAATATCAGGTCTATGTAAAGTTACGTTGCCACGTTTCTCAGTGTGCACGTTATTCCATTATAAAGTCCCCGTTTCCAGGCCACAAAAGGGCCCGGACATTAGATTCAGCTCCTGTCCCCTGAAGTCTCGCTGAGGAGCGATACAGCCCCCACCTGTATCCTCGACCCTTCACTTACTTCCTGCCTCGCAGTGCCCGGTGCAGCTTGGCTCTGCCTCTGAGTCTGCCAAAAGTATGTTATAGTTCCAGCTATCAGTTCAGTCCTCCTTCTCTGCATTCCTAAGCTACTGAACTGCATCAATAGTTTCCGTCATTGTCTAGCCTTCTCGTCTCCATGTTAGAGAAATACTGTATTTAATGGTCATTTAATATTCTTCATCACGCACTACATGTAGAATAATGCACGGTCCAGTCTTAGAATCAAGTTAGCCTTTCCCCTCCTGACTTCTAGTTTATATGAACATGTTCCCTAAACATCAGATACCAGATAGGGTTTAGGTACATGTCGCTCCGACCCTCCAGACTTTAGTCTCTGCTCCTAGCACAGAGTTCATAGCCCCCAGCTTCTCCTAGTAATACGTCATTGCCAGTTTGCGTGCACCACCAGGTTAGAGGTCCCGGCTCCTTAGGTAGCCCCCTCCTATGTTTCCGCCCCATTCATGACATATTCTGTTACGTTTGCACCACATGTCTATGTATACGCCCAGTTACACCTACTTTTACTGTTATCTTTCGCGACTGCTACGCGTCACGCCTTCTGCTCCACCCACTGCTACGTCTACTGCAATGTAATGCTATGTGTTTGCGCTATGTATATAAGTTCATGTATTGTTATTAAAAGTTAGCGCGCTCATCCCAGACCCGGCCCCAGCAGCTGCTGGGTCATCCTATGCAGGTTGTCCTGATCCTGTCCTTATGCTGTAATAAACCTGCAGAAACTCCTACTACCTCGAATCTTGACTCTTATTTATTGAGCTATCTGTTATGATATATGCCTAGTCAAAAATAGGGTATTATTTATTTATTTACCACATAATGGCGCCCGAACAGGGACTTGCCCTTTCCCCACGCGTCGGTGAAGCCACGCCGACCCCCTGACCCTCTGCAGTCGTGACGGAACTCTTCTGCGCAGTGGCAGATATTTCTGCTCAAGTATCCCTCAGGCCCACGGAGGAGACGGAGGAGGCGGTCCAGCATCCGAACGAGACGGTGGAGGAACGCGGCGGGTCCCGACCAGAGCCCAAGCCAAGAGTCCAAGGTCCGAGGTATCCGGAGGCCCACCCGTAACTGAAGTCCGAAGTTCGTCGCCCGTCCAGTCCAGTCCGAGGCCTCCCGTTCTTGCTGCCCGGTGAGTACCATTACTGGGGTAGTATCTAGACAGGGTCAGTCTAAATTGACTCCTGGTCCGTGGGGTGGTGGTACCCAGGCCCACTAACGAAGTGTTCACCTAGGTGGATACGGGTCTTGATGCGTCCCTTTATGGGACCGGTATGTTCCGTACTGTTTCAGCAGTGCATCCAGTAACTCTAGTCTGTTCTGTTCTCGAGAAATTCTGTTCTGTTTCTGTTCTTAGTATTCCAGGTAATATTCTGTCCGAACCGTTATGTTCTGATGTTGTTCAATGTATTTCCAATGTCGTGGTATGCCTGAATTGTTTTCCCAATTGTTATTGTTTTTCGTGTATTGTATTGTGTTCCGATTCAAGTTTACAATGTCTCTCTTTTCGAGACTACGTCAGTTAAAAACTAGAAAGGGTTTATTAGAAGAAGCAGTTCCTGTTCCGCCTAGGGACAGTCCAGGTCACTTCATGTATCAGAAACATGGCATAAGCGCCATATTGTATCTAGATTTATGGGTAGATTATACCAAACAGTTAGAAGAGAAGTATAGATGGCCCGTATCGGGTACATGGGATCCCGAATGCATCATGCGAGTAGAAGAAGCATTATGGAAAAAGAAAGCCAGACAGTCACAGAAGGATGCCATCGAGTTATGGCGTAAAGAAGCTCATAAAAGAACCGAAAAAGAAATCAGAAAGTCAGAGTTAAGTAGAGAATCCCAAGAACGAGCCCAAGAAAGAGAATTAATCGAGATAGGTGAACGAGTCAAAGCCGAACAATCAGACAGACAGAGGCATGCCCTCATTAAGGGAATGTATCCTCTTCTTGCCGAGGGCTTGCCAAAAGCGACCCCAGAGGCATCCAGTAATTTCCCGCCACCATTAGTTCCGACCAAGCTACGTCACAAACCGACCGCAGCTGATATTTTTATTTCGTCCTATTTGGACGACATAGTCCCAGAATATGCAAATCCTGTTCGCGCTCCGCCAGTCCCTGTAAATCAGGCACTTCCCGCTCCTCCAGACACCGGAGTACCTGTTACGGTACCCCCGGTCCAGCCCGCCATACAAGTCCAGCCTACATTTCCATTTCCCACTCTGCCAGGACGTAGAGCCTCAGTAGACGACTCCAGTTTAGGGGCTGCAGGAGGAGGTCCTCCTCAAACCCCGCCGCCACACAAGCGTTTAACGTTAGCCGAATTACATGCACAAGCATCACAGCGTACGCCTAGGTATCAGTCTGTTGCAGAAATAAGAAAATCCCTTGCCGAATGTTGCTATGATCCAGTTCCAGGCGAGGATAATATGGTTTTATATTCATTTCGCGTAAGAAAGGTGGCCGAGTATCTAGTCACCTTACCGAATATGAAAGAAGATCTAGACAGAATATATCGTTTCATCCGTACAGGGGATGATCCAGAAAGTATTAGCGAGACTATGTCTCAAAGGAAAGCCGAGATCCAGCTCATGATATTAAAGTTCCTGATCAATTGTCTAATAAGAGAACAAGACTACCTGTCTAAAGATTCCGCCGAAATGAGAATCCTGACAAGGTGGAGTGATAATATAGCCGAGGGTAAGCACAAGACCGTCGGTGCTATGGAGAGTATGTACAAGAAAATCCGTAAAGAGATAATAAAGATACACGAACAGCGTAAAGCAGCACAAGTAAGCGAGAAAGAAAGTATCTCTGATCCCGAAGAAGAAGAGGACGAGAATCCCGCCAGAATAGCGTATGTAGGAAAATCTAGATTTCCAGATCGCCATTTACGTCTAGAACCCAAGTCTATTTCCCATCATCCAGCACCAGAACAAGGTTCCCTAGAACAAGTATTCCAAGCTACCGATCATATTCTGAAATCACGAATCGGTTATAGTGAATTAAGTACTATGCATGAACAAGAACTAGTCCGATCAGCAGTCCGATGGATTACTGATTCTACCACTTTTCCAGACGAAATAGTGGCACAAATGTTTCTGAAATTGCCCCCAGCCGAGCAGCGACTGGTGGGTATGTACATGATCCAGCACCTCATTACCTTGTATGAGGGTCAACACTCTGATCCAGGCCCGTTACACGATATCCTGAACGAGTTACTCCAGTACAAATGGAGAGGTCTAGGTACCGATTTAATTAGTGTCATTCTAGAACAGCACCACAAATATAGAACGTTTCTGAACCCGCATTTTGTTCATGTCTCACCCCCAGAAAGTAAACCATTCTACATAGACAGACAGAATCCGTTACGAGAAGTCCACCCAGTTAAAGGAACGGGTGGCGAAATGCAACGAGTGTTTGTATACACTCCAATAACAAAGATGGAACTCCTTGAAATGAAGAAATTAATTCCCTGTCATGACAAAGATCCAGCAGGGTTCCATAGAGAATTAAAAGACATGCTCCGTATGGGAGAATATACTTACCCAGATATCATTAAAATGTTAAAGGTCCTGTTGCCCGCAGGGGTGTATGAAAAGCTAAAGGAAAAAGAATGGGAGGTGGGAGAGAAAAAGATCGATTGGACAGCTCTAGAAGCTGAAGACAAGGCACGAGTACCAGGCACCGGTCTTGGAGATAAATGTAAAGAATTACCAGAATTATTGATTCAAGTTTTACCCAGATTATTGACAACTAGAAAGGAAGACTGGGATGCAATCTCAGCCTGTAAACAGAAACAAGATGAAGATATTAGTGATTTTTATTCTAGATTTGAAAAATGTTTCAGTATCAACAGTGGTCTCAAGACAAGTAGTGAGTCATACCCTCACCTTTTTGTTACTAAATTAGTCGAGAATTCAAGTCCGCCAATTAAAAATCGAGTTCTGAAAGTCGAAAGCACCTGGCAAGCTAATACTCCGTCCCAGATGCTCCAGATGCTCCAGTACCACCAGAATAGAATCAGAGAAGAGCAAGAACACGAAAGAAAACGTATGAAAGACACGAAAATGAAAGTGCTAGTTGCACAATCTGTTCCTCAAGACAGTCAGAAGAGGGGTCCGAATCAAGCCAGTCATCCTGCAGCACCCGTTAAAGGGAACTGCAATTATTGTAAACAGCCAGGTCATTTTATAAATGAGTGTGCAGTTCTGAAACACAATATAGCTACTGGTAAGACTAAAGAAAGACCACGTCCGCCAAGACAAGAACAAGTTTCACAGACTTCTCAGCCACAGAATGCACCACAGACAGTTACAGCACCGCAGCCTATCGCTGCAACACAGCATGTTACACAGCAGATGTACCAGTATGCACAGTCCGAGTATCCAGAGTATCAACCGTATTCATGAAACAGCCTAGAGAGGGAGGTAGGCTTGCCTCTCATCGAGATACCTGTAGATCAAGAAGGTCCCTATGTTCACAGTCAAGTATTAGGGAAAGACAGAAAGTTTTTGATCGATACAGGGGCAAGTAGGACCACAATTAGTCATGCCGAAGTTCCAGGGGCTCCGCTCTCAGGCTCAAGAAATGTTTCCCTTGGATTTTCAGGAAAACCCATTATAAATGAGATCTCAAAGCCAGTTACTCTAGAAGTAGGTCCATTGTCCCGCACTACTGATCTGTTACTTACTAAGTCATGTCCAGAAAATCTATTAGGCATTAAGACACTGAAAGAGTTAGGTGCCGTCATATGCTGTTCCCCAGAGGGAATACGATTGTTCCTACGTGACTTTAAGGGTCACTATGTATTACGAGATTTTGATTCAAGACTGTCTAATGTTCCGCAGCATTTATGGGCGCAAGGTCCAACTGATGTAGGTTACATGCAAATCACACCCTATCGTGTGACTCTCAAGCCAGGTGTAGTGTTACCCCGAATCAGACAGTACAGATTGCCCCCTGAGGCTGTAGCAGCCTTATCCAAAATTATTGACGAGCTCATCGCTCAAGGAGTAGTTGTAGAAACTGACTCCAATATATGTAATTCTCCGATCATTCCAGTCATGAAACGTACTGATCCAAATGCACCCCCAGTATATCGATTAGTGATTGATTTACGAGAGCTTAATAAATGTATTATTCCGCAGTACCCAGTTGTCCCAGACATCTCTTCCCTATTGACAGCCATTGATTCCGAAGCCATGTTCTTCACTGTAATTGACCTCAAGAATGCATTTTTTAGTGTTCCGATTCATTCAGACAGCCAGTTTCTTTTCGGATTTTGTTTAAATGGAAGGAGCTATATGTTCACACGCGCTCCTCAAGGTTTCACAGAAAGCCCTAGTATTTACAGTCAAGCACTTAAGAGACAACTAGATAATATTCACATGCCAACTGACACTGCCCTGCTCCAGTATGTCGATGATCTATTGATCACAGCCCGTTCTGAACGTGATTGCGAGCGGGCATCACTTACAGTTCTGTATTTCCTAGCCGAGATGGGACACAAGGTGTCCCCTTCGAAGCTTCAATTCTGTGTCCAGCAAGTGGTATACTTAGGACACTTGCTGTCCAAGAGGGGTAGGCAGTTGACACCAGGCCGTATCCAGTTAATAGCGAGTCTTCCCCAGCCCAGAACCCAGAAGGAGGTACGTGCCTTTATCGGCCTCACTTCTTATTGTAGACAATGGATTCCCCAGTATGCATTTCTAGCCAAGCCACTGATACAGTTAACGACACAGGAGGCAGCCGTATCGACTGTCCTCCCTTGGACATCTGAACACACACTTAGTTTCAACGAGTTAAAGAAAGCCCTATGCCAAGCTCCAGTTCTAGCTACACCGAACTACAGTAAGCCTTTTACACTTTTCGTTACTGAACGTGAAGGTACAGCATTATCTGTTCTTACACAAGATCAAGCAGGACAATACAAGCCCTGTGCTTATTTTTCGAGCACATTAGATCCAGTCGCCCAGGCGTTGCCTGTGTGCCTCAAGTCAGTTGCAGCCACAGCACTAGCTATCAGACAAAGTGATTCCATAGTTTTAGGACACTCCCTGACAGTACAAGTCCCACATTCAGTAGAAGTTATTTTAAACCGAACACAAACTCAGCACTTGACAATTGCACGTTTAACAGGTTACGAATTGACACTGTTCCAGCCACACATAGAAATTAGACGCTGCAACGTCCTGAATCCTGCTACACTGTTACCATCAGTTAGTTCAAATCCTGACCCACATGACTGTGTGGAAGTAGTTAACATTACGACAAAGCCAAGACAAGACCTGACAGACATTCCGTTACCAGATCCCGACCTGATGCTTTATGTGGATGGTTCATGTATGAGAACTAGTACAGGAGAACTAGTCGCCGCGTATGCAGTGACTACTGACACCGAAGTTATTGAAACACACCGTATTGATACCCTGTCCGCTCAAGCAGCAGAGCTAGTCGCTCTGACACAAGCCTGCATACACGCCAAGAACCTGAAAGTTAATGTTTATACAGATTCACGTTACGCATTCGGAGTTGTACACGACTTCGGAGTGCTCTGGCAGGAGAGAGGTTTCTGACTTCTCATGGAACCAAGATTCAGCATGGTCTCCTTATTCAAGCTCTGTTAGATGCCATACATTTACCGACATCCATTGCTATCATGAAATGCAAAGCACATACGAAAGTTACTGACATTATTTCCCAAGGTAACGATCTAGCAGACCGCACAGCCAAGCTTACAGCACAGACTCTAGACATTCCAGTTAATCAGACACATACTCCAGATCCGACTACATGCATGACAGTTAAGGACCCTACTCAAGATGTCATAGATATCCAGTTACATGCTACTCCCGAGGAAATCAAGAAATGGTCCGAACAAGGAGGGGTCCAGACAGATCAAGGATGGTTAACGAAGGGTAGAGCCACATGGTTTCTCCCCGACTCTATGGTTCAAGTCATTAT
The DNA here is from genome assembly GCF_964261635.1 of Lissotriton helveticus. NCBI lineage: Eukaryota > Metazoa > Chordata > Amphibia > Caudata > Salamandridae > Lissotriton > Lissotriton helveticus. Next base: position 1,872,236,253 of record NC_136059.1, on the reverse strand, counting down.
CAATACCGCACATAGTCCAGCACATTTAGGAGAAAAAGCTATGTTAGACAGTATCCAGAACATTTGGTTCAACAAGCATTTACGAGCTGCAGCCAAGCAGAAAGTCCGTACCTGTATGATATGTTGTCAGTTTAATCCAGGTAAAAGTGTCCCGGTGGAACAAGGTGGTTTCCAGCCCCCTGACCACCCTTTTGAGGTCCTCCAGATGGATTATATTCAAATGGAGCGATGTCGAGGTTTCAAGTATGTCCTTGTAGTAGTATGCGCTTTGTCCAGGTGGACAGAAGCATATCCAGTCCCAGATTACACAGCCGCGACCACTGCCAAGCAGTTGGTTCGTGAATTCTTCCCTCGATATGGACTCCCTAGAGTCGTATATTCTGATAACGGTCAGCCATTCTCCTCAGAACTAATGAAGCACGTTTCCCTGTTGTTAGGGTACCAGTGGAAGTTTCATTGTGTACGCCATCCCGAAGCAGCCGGTCTAGTCGAGAGACATAATCAGACTCTGAAAATCCGTATTGCAAAAGTCTGTAAAGAAAAAGGTGTGGACTGGCTAGTAGCTCTGCCAGTTGCTCTATTTTATATGCGCATGGTCGCACATTCCAGATCAGGTCTGTCCCCGTATGAGGTCGTATTCGGCCGCCCCCCTAACATGTGGGGTACTCCTAGACCCCGAAGTATTACCGATGTTTCATGTAATATGTTGACAGATTACCTAGCTTCCTTGATGTCTGCCCTCAACTCATGTCGTTCACAGGTTGCTGCCGCCTTTCCAGACAATACCGAGGTGGCACCGCATGAAATCGTTCCAGGTTCCCTTGTGATGGTCCGGAATTTTGACAGATCAAGTCCGCTGGAACCTCGTTGGAAGGAGCCACGTCAGGTCCTCTTGACCACCCGTACTGCCGTCAAGCTGGAAGGCAGGAAGGGGTGGGTCCACCTTTCTCATGTAAAACTTTTCAATGGATTGAAACCCGTTTCTAAAAACATTTCCAAGGAGTCCCAGGATTTTAAAGACTGCCAAGACATTGTTTTAAAGGACTGTCCCGCAAAAGACATTGTTACAACCCCTTCCCTGTTAGAGAAAACTCCGCAGCAGGAGTATAAGTTAAAGCTCCGGTCTAGTAAAATAAGTCAGTCAGTTTGATTGTATAAGTCCTCCCCTAGGTGAAACGGTTAGACTGTTTCTGACATGTATAAAATAGACCCCCATAGTGAGAGAGTCAGTCAAAACTCAATTCAATGTATCGTTTTTCTAAGTTTCATATTATTCATCAGCATAATGATTTCCTGCACTAGCTACGCACTTTTCCTGTGTTTCTCAGTTCCTCATGTAAATAAGTCTGCTAATGCTACAGTAGAGCACACGTTTAGTGATCTGCCTCCTCACGAATATTCATACCGCCTCGCTATGCGTAATAATTCATTTATCCGTATGTTACATTATTCACACCAGACCAGCAATGCCACTAATTGTTGGGTGTGTGGTCGACTCCCCCCTTTCCAGACCCCGAAGGGAGTTCTGCCACTTTTTCCTTATCCATTCTCACATAATGGTTCATGTGGAGCATGGTCCACGTTAACGTCATCCGCAACAGATATGTCTTTTCTTAACAGTACATGTTTTCCAGACAAGCAAGGTCTCCCCCACAGAACAGGTTTAGATCTAGAAAATGAAGTGTATAATTTAGGTAATTATTCGTCGAATTTCATGGTCCTGAATGTTCAGTCTGATACTACTCCAGACTCACCTGCTATTTCAGTACTACCAGTCAAAGGCGAATTATGTGTCCGTAGTTATGGTTCTGTACACGTAGGACATAGTGAATGTACTACTGTTATCAAGTATAGTGACAGTGGGAAATCTATTTTTAAAGCCTCACGTCATTCTTATTTTGTTTGTGGTCAAACCGCATATGTTCGTCTGCCCCTCGATTGGGAGGGAACCTGTTATATTGCCCTCCTACTGCCACCTGTTTTTCTAGCCCCACCTGACTACCATAGGAATTCCTTCCTAGTACATACTAGACACAAGAGAAATCTCCCGATTGTCGATTATACTGAAACCGCCGCAGAACAATTCATTGATATAGATAAAGGTGTTTTCCCTTATTTAGGTACAGTTGTAAATAGTAAGCTAATCCGTAGGTTAACAAGAACCCTTGAAGCTGTAGTAGATGAGACTGCCTCCGCTCTAGGTAACTTAACTGAAGAGCAATCCTTTATGAGAATTGTCGTTTTACAGAATCGTCTCGTCCTTGACGTCATACTGGCCGATAGGGGCGGGGCCTGTAGACTCATCGGATCTAGTTGTTGCGTTTTCATTCCAAATAACGCGCCGTCCGTTTATTCAGCTATAACCAGACTTCATAATATTGCCCATCTGTTACATCAAGATCCAGGCACCTGGACATGGTCCGGTTGGTTCTGGAATATAATTTCCGCATGGGGATGGAAAGTCCTGTCCTTTCTAAGTATTGCAGTAGCGATCATATTTAGCTGCTGCCTCTGTATACAATGTGGCCCTGCGATTTGCAGCATGTGTGCTACCTCTTGTATTCCTAGTCCTAAGCCCCGTTCTAAGTCCCGTTCCCAGATAATTCGAGACGAGCAAATGGTACTGTATGAAATGATAGACGGTATCATGAATATTGATGTTTCCTGATGGAAACGTAGTGACAAGGAGGGAATGTGGAAAAGTAAATTTTGCCATGTTCTGTGTCCCTACGCCTCATCCATCATATGTTATGTGTGCATGACCAATATGCATATGTTATTCCCCATGTCCGATTAATGACGCAATTACAGTTGTGTCCACCTCTAGTATGCTATTTTCCAGTCCTCGTGAATACTACGAATATCAGGTGTATGTAAAGTTACGTTGCCACGTTTCTCAGTGTGCACGTTATTCCATTATAAAGTCCCCGTTTCCAGGCCACAAAAGGGCCCGGACATTAGATTCAGCTCCTGTCCCCTGAAGTCTCGCTGAGGAGCGATACAGCCCCCACCTGTATCCTCGACCCTTCACTTACTTCCTGCCTCGCAGTGCCCGGTGCAGCTTGGCTCTGCCTCTGAGTCTGCCAAAAGTATGTTATAGTTCCAGCTATCAGTTCAGTCCTCCTTCTCTGCATTCCTAAGCTACTGAACTGCATCAATAGTTTCCGTCATTGTCTAGCCTTCTCGTCTCCATGTTAGAGAAATACTGTATTTAATGGTCATTTAATATTCTTCATCACGCACTACATGTAGAATAATGCACGGTCCAGTCTTAGAATCAAGTTAGCCTTTCCCCTCCTGACTTCTAGTTTATATGAACATGTTCCCTAAACATCAGATACCAGATAGGGTTTAGGTACATGTCGCTCCGACCCTCCAGACTTTAGTCTCTGCTCCTAGCACAGAGTTCATAGCCCCCAGCTTCTCCTAGTAATACGTCATTGCCAGTTTGCGTGCACCACCAGGTTAGAGGTCCCGGCTCCTTAGGTAGCCCCCTCCTATGTTTCCGCCCCATTCATGACATATTCTGTTACGTTTGCACCACATGTCTATGTATACGCCCAGTTACACCTACTTTTACTGTTATCTTTCGCGACTGCTACGCGTCACGCCTTCTGCTCCACCCACTGCTACGGCTACTGCAATGTAATGCTATGTGTTTGCGCTATGTATATAAGTTCATGTATTGTTATTAAAAGTTAGCGCGCTCATCCCAGACCCGGCCCCAGCAGCTGCTGGGTCATCCTATGCAGGTTGTCCTGATCCTGTCCTTATGCTGTAATAAACCTGCAGAAACTCCTACTACCTCGAATCTTGACTCTTATTTATTGAGCTATCTGTTATGATATATGCCTAGTCAAAAATAGGGTATTATTTATTTATTTACCACAAAGTGTTGGATAGCGGAGGGGTGAAAATTACTATTCCAACTCCAGTGAGTGCAACAGTAGGGAAAGTGTTGGATAGTGGCAGGGTAAAATTTACTATTTCCACTCCAATCAGTGCAACAGTAGGGCAAGTGTTGGATTGCGGAGAGGTAACAATTAATATTCTCACTCCAGTCAGTTCAAAATTAAAAATAAACAAAATATTAACAACCACAAAAATGTTTTAAAAACAAAAGAAATTAAAAAATATATAAATATGTTAACAATTAAAATACAAATATATTTAATATTACAATACTGGAGAGTAATAAGAACCCCTTTTTTGGCTAACGACACAAATCCAAAAATTGAAGTTGCGATAGATGAGTCAGAATGGGTATCACACTTCTCAAAAATCTTTCAAAAACCATCCTCTGAGCAGGAAACTGAAGATGAGAATTTAAAAGCTCCGCTCTACCCTATTCAAATAGACTTTGAAATCTCCGAGATCCTTCTGGCCCTGAACTCAAGCAAAAATGGAAAAGCACCAGGCCCGGACGGAGTCCCGGCTGACTTCTTCAAGTATAACACAGATCTTTGGGCCCGATCATTACCAGGGTGTGTACGGCAGCGGCAAAGAAAGGAATCCTGGAGTCCTGGACAAGGTCCGTCATGGTACCGATATTCAAGAAGGGAAACCGCCAGGACCCTGCTTGCTACCGCCCAATATCTTTGTTGGACTCATTGGGAAAGATGGCAGGTAGGGTGATCCTGGAGCGACTTCAGGACTGGGTGGAGGAGAGAGGCATACTGTCTGAACTACGATTTGGTTTTAGAGAGGGCTTTGGAACTGTGGAGCAAGCCCTAAATCTTTCCGTGATCATTGGAAAACATATACACGCCAAAAAAGATAAACTCTATATGATTTACGTGGACTTGTCCGCGGCGTTTGACTGTGTTTCTCACACCAAACTGTGGTCCCTCTTAGCCCAAATGGGGGTAGATCCGCCACTCCTGAATTTTCTAAGGGAAATGTATTCCAAGCCCTCTGCTAGAGTCCGTTTTGGCACAAAGGGAGAGCTGATAACGTCCTTTAGAGTGGAGCGTGGAGTCAGACAAGGATGTGTCCTGGCGCCCTTCCTTTTCTCCCTCTACACCAACAACTTGGAGGTTGAGCTTTTGAAGGGCGCCCGGGACCTCCCACAGGCAAAACAACGCCCGATTCCCGCTCTGCTCTATGCGGACGACGCTGTCCTCCTGGCACGGACTCCCTGTGAACTCCAAAAGACCCTTAACAGGTATTCTCAGTTTATGGGTACCCTAGACCTTCACATAAACGTGAAAAAGACTTTTGTGATGACGGCAGGTGCTGGGAGAAAACATCTGAAAAACATTACCCTTAATAATCAAAAAATAGACTCTGCAACTGAATACTGCTATCCGGGAATCACAATAGACAATAAATTGTCCTGGAAAAAGGCAGTGGAAGCGAGGAAACACTGCTTTAAAAGCGCGCTAGCGGCATTGGTGACGTTTTCACAAAAACTGGGAAAGCGACCGCCCGTGGAACTGTTAGCGATATATAGGGCCAAATGCCAACCGACAGCCCTGTATGGAGCAAGTTTATGGGGTCACACGGACGTCACTTCCTTGCAAATAGCAGAAAATAATTTTTTAAGGTTCCTTCTGATGGCCCCAAAGCGATCCTCAACTTATGCTTGCCACGCTGAACTAGGTGTCCCACATATTGAGGACCTTGCAAAAATCCAACCGCTACTTTTATGGCGCCGTATCTGGACCTCGGAAAAAAATGACCTTACCAAGATGATAGTGGCAGACGCTATGACATTAGACCATGCCCTAAAAATCAAATGGTTAGCCTATATCAGGAACTTTTTCATAGACCTTGGGGCTGAGCAATATTATTCAAATCCCGAAAAAATCAGAGAACTTACAAAGAAACAACTAAAAGCATTAACCCTGGGACATTTGGAAAACCTGAGATTACAATCTGAAGTAGGCAAACCGTCCGTTCAACACGCGATAATGGTCCAATCTACCTTTTTAATTCAGCCCTATCTAAACCTTAATATTGGTACTTTTGACCGCTTCCTACTGACAAGATTTAGACTAAACATGTTTCACAGACTGGTAGCTTTTCCAACAGCAAATGCTTGGGATCCGAATCCACCTTTATGCCCCTGTGACGAAAAGTCAATACAAACTACCCTGCATACTGTCTTGTTCTGCAAGCTTTATCATGAACATCGCAAGATTTGGTTATTGACTTTATTAAAATCCTGGGGTCTCAGACAATGTCGCCCTGCCATGCTGTGTCTACAGCTTTTGGACACTGAAGCTACCTGTTATCATGTTCTTAATTTTCTGAAGTGTATATATAGACACAGAAAAAATCTTTAAAGTAATTTCCTTAAACAAATTAACGTCTTTATAAGTCAGATGTGGAACTTACTTGTTATATGCAATCACTTTGCACTTTTTTTATAACTGTTTTATCATGTATTATCATGCTTTTATGGATTTCTAATTTTGAAATTCCGAATAAAGAAAGATTATTATTATAATATTACAAATTAAAAAAATAATTATAATGTCAAATACATATGACACATACCTACAAATGTTATATTAAGCAAAATAAAAAATAATTTTCAAACAAATAAATATGTTTTATTAGAAAATATTTAGAAACAAAAACATTAATTATTACATAATTTACTTTTTATATTTCCTACCCTATAACACCACACAATTCACAATCCACATCTAAAAAAAATTACTTACATAATTAACATAATTACCAATTAAAGAAATATTATTAATTAAAAACAAAGTAAACTGTACAAAATTAATTAGACAAATGAAACTTATTTTCAATTAAAAAGCTAATAGTATTTAACTAGTAATTATAAAGTAAGTAAAATGTATTTACTCCCCAGCCTTTACCTCTATAAAAGTAAAACCCACACAAAAAATATAAACAATTACCCTAATTAAATATCAATTAATGAATTAATATTAATGATCAACTAATTATTAATTTAAACGCATACATTTCCCACTCTTTACCCCTATAAAACCCACAACCTACACTTAAAATTAATTACACAATTTGCATAATTAATGTTCAAATAATTAATTAATATTAGGTAAGAACAAATTATTAATTAATAAACCAAAAACCTGCCCTAATATTAATTACACAATTTCCATAACTAATTTTCGATAAATGAATTAATGTCAATGAACAACTAATTATTAATTAATCAAAAATAAATTACTTCCTACCCATTACCCCTATAAACCCCACAACCCACACCTAAAAGTAATTACACAATTTCCATATTTAATTTTAAATTAATGAATTATCCCTTAGGTTCCTGCCCACCCAGATCACAGCCCCGCAACTCAACCAGGCAGTGCTCCTGCCTTTTCTGTCTGGCTTAGCTTCTCTTTTTTTCCTCTTATTTCCTTTTTTCAGTTTCTCTTCCTCCTTCTTATTTTCTATTATTTTATTCTCTTATTCTCTTTTTTTCTCTTATTTTATTCTCTGATTCTCAACGCCTCCCAGCTGTACCGCCCTCCCCCAACGCCTACTTAATGGAGGCCGCTGCGCGGCCGCACTGCCGTCACACCAAAGGCAAGCCCGTCCGCGACTCGTCCGCGACCAGCGTCGGCAACCCTGGTCCTCCGCCCTACAAACGCTACAGCTTGGCCGCTCTCCATGCACTCAATGGCAAAAAGAATAACAACAGCAAGCTCTCCTCACCTTCGACACCCAGGATCCTTTTACCTACCAGAACTGCCGCCACTCCTTCAACATCACCAGGACCAATGTCCACCGACCAGCAACATCCCCACCACAGCTCAAACCCTGCAATGCATCCTCCTCAACGTCTGCTCCCTCCACAGACACGCCACGGAAATCTGGGGCCTCTTCGACACATTTCTCCTGACGTCGTTTTTCTTACCAAAACCTAGACAAGCACCACCTTGGGACCAAACATCGCCATCCCCGAAGGATTCAAACTCACCCGGAAGGAATGCCCAAACCGCCCCAGAGGCGGCATCGCCATTGCCCACAAGGCCAACATCCGCCTGAGCACCTACATCGACGGGTTTACGTACCTTATGGACCACCTCCACTTCAAGATGCAAGTGAACCAGACCACCACCATCCGAGGCACCCTCATCTACCGACCTCCCAGACCCCGCACACCTTTCTCCATCTCCATCACCGACATAATCACCCCGCATGCCATCACCTCCACCGACTACCTGTTGCTGGGAGACCTCAACTTCCACCTCGACCGCCGCCAATACCCCAACTCCATCTCCCTGCTAGAAAACCTTCAAGTCATCAAACTCAATCAGATTGTACCAGGACCAGCGCACTCAGCAGGACACACCTTCGACCCTATCTTCACAGCAGGAAACTCCATCTCCTTCAGCCACACCTTCGAACTCCCATGGACGGACCAATGCTGCGTCCACTTCACCTACAAAGCGAACATTCCCCGCAGACACCCACCCCAGCTCCAAAGCAGGAATTGGAACACAATCTTCAACGAGCAGCTCGCCGCCACCCTCAGCGGCTCCGCTCCCACCGCCACAGACGACGACCCTTCCACCGCTGTACATACCTTACACAAACGGATCACCGACTGCGCCAACACCATTGTTCCCACTCAAGAAATTCTCCAACCCTCACGCCAAAAAGGCCAGCTGGTTCTCAACCGAGCTCCGGGAATCCAGATGAACTTGCAGACGTCTTGAAAAACTATGGAGGAACTCCAAAACACCAGCGAACCTGGACAACCATAAAACAGCCACCACTGCCCACTACAAACTCAACAGACACTCTAGGAAGAAAGCACTCCAGGACAGAATCTCTGCCCACGCACACAACAGCAATTAACTCTTTCGCATCATCAAAGAGTTCGCCCAAACCAACAGCGAGATTGAACCAACATCCCACCCTCCCAGGACCTCTATGACAAACTCTTCCATCACAGAAGATCAAGACCATCTATGTCAACTTCGTCAACAACAACCTCCACGAGGAACCCACACCCACCGCTACCTGCACCACACAGCCGACACCCACTCTGGGGCCCCCACGGACCCCTGCCCCCACCACATCTACCACAGAGCCTCAGACATTATCGCCCCTGAGCTGCAAAGAATCATCCACCGATCCTTTGAGACCACCTCCTTCCGCGATGACTGGAAACACGCTGTAATCAACCCTCTTCTAAAGAAACCCTTGGCGGACCCCACCGACCTCAAGAACTTCAGACTGATCTTCCTACTTCCCTATCCAGCAAAAGTCATTGCAAAAGCTGTAAACAGCCAACTCGCCTCCTTCATTGATGAGAACAACATACTCGAGTCCTCCCAATCAGGCTTCAGGAAGAACCACAGAGACCGCCCTCATGCCCACGACAGACGACATCCGCCACCTCCTCAACAGAGGAAAGACTGTGGCTCTCATCCTCCTGGACCTCCCTGCGGCCTTCGACACAGTCTCACACCACACCCAAGCCCGCAGACTCCACAATGCAGAAATCCGGAACAAAGCCCTCGACTAGATCCGCTCATTCCTCTCCGGCAGAACGCAGCGGGTCAGACTCCCTCCCTTCATCTCGGAACCCACACCAACCACCTGCGGAGTCCCCCAAGGATCCTCCATCAGCCCCACTCTGATCAACGTCTACATGCCCCCTCTCGCGTCCATCGTCAGATCACACGGACTCCACATCGTATCGTACACAGACGACACACAACTCGTCCTCTCACTATCCAACTAACCCAACATCTCGAAAGACAATCTTCCAGAAGGAATGGAAGCAATCACCAGGAGGAAGAAGAACAGCTGCCTACAACTGAACACAGACAAAACCGAAGTACTCATTGTAGGCCCACATCCTGATGCCTGGAACGACACCTGGTGGCCCCCTGCCCTCGGGAACCTACCCTTCAACCACGGACCAGACACACAACCTCAGAAACATCCTGGACTCCGAACTCAAAATGGACCGCCAGATCAATGCCTTCACCTCTTCCTGTATTCACACCCTCTGTCTCCTACATCATCTAATACCTGCGGGCACTACGGAAGAGAATCACTTTCAAGCTTCTCACCCACGCCCACAAAGCACTCCACAACACCGGCCGTGCCTTCATGAACCACCGCCTCCAAAGATCCTCCGCTCAGCCCAACTTTCCCTCGCCAGGGTACCACGCATCAAGAAGACCAGTACAGGAGGTCGTTCCTTCTCGCGGCCAAGGCATGGAACACCTTCCCTCTCCAGCTCGCTAGACACCTACTCTCTCCAAGTTCCTGAGGGACCTCAAGACCTGGCTCTTCGGCGTATCACCATAGGCATCCGGCACCGCACGTACCCTGGTGAGCCATGGAAGACCGCTGATTTTACCTGCGACTATATTCTGCGAGTACCTAGGAGCTGCCCCATCCCCATCGCCTTGAGACCCTTCCGGGTGAGTAGCTGCGCTTAACAAACCCTGATTGAGTGATTCATTGAATACTAATCAACAACTTATTATGAATTAATTAAAAATAAATTACTTCCCACCCTTTACCCCTATAAACCCCACAACCTGTACCTACAAAATTAGACAACTACCATAATTAATTAGCAACCCGCTACAGAACTAAAAAATGCTAAATGTTGATTACTACTAAAAATTTGACACATATATTAAAAAACATAAACAATTCTTATACAAAAACATCACATACATTTAAAATATATACTAAAATACATAACACTAATTAAAAATTCGATATTTTAAACAACTATATTATTGCAAACTATATTAATGACTTCTATATGTTTAAAAAAAATATTTCTTACCTTAAAATCGATATTCTTGACCACGATATTCTTGCTGTCGATATTTCTGACTCACGATATTTCTGACTCAATATTTCTGTAGGTGAACATTTCCAACTCGATATTGTGTCTGCACACCGTTGCAGACTACAGATCGCCCTCCTGTGATACACAGGCGCTGGGGGTTTCCTTATGCATTCAAACATCCGGGCTGTTGTCTCCTTCCTACAGTGGCACACCTTAAGTCTATCTCAGGTTCCTGCACTACTTTCTGCATGCTGGTATTTTGTTCCTTACACTGTTAAGGTAGTGGAGGGTTCAATGATCGGTGGCTTGTTAAGAGTTGATGCAGGACAAAAGCTGTCCTCCCCATTGCCCAGGTTGCGCCAAAGAATCACACAAGCAGGAACAACTCACAAGATGAAAAGCTGGATGGAAAATAGCAACCGCCACTGGATCCATTAAACTATTAGCACTTTCCATTTTGCCTGCCCCATTGGGTTTTTCAGTAAATGCTGGATGGCAGGCTGTGCTTATGGGTGCCCTTTGGGAGAAACATTACGATTTCCCTATATAACGTTAGGTAGCTCGTTCATTGGTGCATTGCAGTATTTCAACTGGGAATCCTTCTCCATAGCAGTCAACACCCCTATGCACTATTTTGTCTCCCTACTTTTATAAAGCTTTGCCAGCCGCTGCTCCCGCTTTATTTTTTTATGGCGAAGCTGCAGTGCATGTTTTGTTATCTGTATTTTTTCTGTTAGTTAGGGTTTTCTAAAATGTGCTTTTAATCCCCTCTCTTTCAGTTCCCTCTCATAAAGTTGGTGTTATAGAGCTTTCCTCTTCTTTCTCTTAATTTGAAAGGACTCTATAATTTATAAATTGTGGAACAATCTTCTTAAGCTTAAAACAATTAGTGAGTTCAACTGTTTAACAATACACCAAAGCCATTTCTGTTTATGGATGCTGAATTCCTGATTGATGCGAAGCCTATGCCTTGATATATTTTTTGTTTTTTCTATTTCAGAAAATCCTTAACTTGAACTTCTTGGGTTTGGATGTTGCATTCAACCAAAATAGTGTACACAATGAAGAGAAAACACAACTTGATTAGATTTCTCATATTAACTGGGATAGCTTGCAGAGCTGCAACTTCAATCCGATCTTCATGTGGGAATCTTTCTCAGTTGGATTGAAATGTTGCTTTCTGGTTGTAAATTGCTCCACTTATTTAACAGAGTCACATGGTAAACTTGAATTCACTATTTAAGGTCTGATTCTTCTGCTCTATGAGAGATCTTCTCAATCACCTTATAATGTCCAGGCCATGCTTCTAAGAGCTGGTGTCTCACTGGCAGTAGTAGTACTAATATCTGACCCCATTTTTGAAACTATTTTAGTTTGGTCATAAATATAGCACGTCTCCCATAATTTTTAGGGCTCGGACTCCTTCCCAGTGAAACTGGGAGGAGTTTCGAGAACTAATGTTAAAGGAGAAAAAAAAGAAGAAGTATCTCTTAGGGCCTTGGAGAGAGAAATTCCACACATTCCTTATCGTTTTCTGGCATCTGGTCAGTGATTCGTCTTCCCTGTGCTGTGTATGTAGTAGCCTTGAAGTGATAGGCTGTAAGTAATGTACGCGTGCCCGATGTGGCATTTTGTGTGCGAGAACGAGCATGGCAGAGTGATTAATCTTAATTACGAGCTGTCAGAGTGCCCGTGTAATGCAAGCCAGATGATGCGAACGCGTTCACAGCGGTGAGCGCGTTCAATGTTAAATGACGAGAGGCAGCAGGCGAGGCTCACAGAAGATGACTCATACATGCTCGTCCACACTGTAGTTCTTGTTTATTTCGTAGTCGTTTATGTTCTGCCTTAATGCATTGCCATTTAGACCGGCTTTAAAATTATATGAAAGGCCCTCCTCTCCGCCAGTAACAGCTTCCTGTTGTGTTTTCCCTAGTTTTCCGGTACGTTCGTGCTGATTTTATTTTAAAATACCTTTACATTTGTACTTTTGCCACTCACTTCTGTAACTTTGTTTGAAAAGTAAAGCGCTCTTAATAAAGGCCGTGTTCGCAACTCATAAATCACAACGAAAAGTTAAATAAAATACAGATAATGAAGTGCTTCGAAACCTACCAGGCGAGCCGTGCTAGCGCTGCCGGTTCTTGTCCGGGCCGGGCGCTGGGACGAGCCTGACAGCTGCCCGTTATTGCAACATGCCTGCAGTTGGCCACCTCAAGGCGCTGTCTGTCCGTCCTCGGCAGGCCATGCCTGCAAGGACGTGCCTTCGAGGCCTGAGGCCGCCCAGTGGCCCGTTTCCTGCAGCACTGCAATGCTAAAGTTGGAATGCGATTTACAATTCTTTATTCATTTATTTATTTATTTATATATTTAATGCCATTTTCTATAGCGCAAATATTACCCGAAGGTGTCAGAGCGCTTTACAAAAGAACCAGTTGCGCTACATAAGGATTTAGGATTCCATGAGTTACATCAAAGATACAAACAGGAAAAAAAATTGCAATTGTACAAGTTGTAAAGTCACACAGGGAAGAGATACAAATATAAAAAAATGCAAATGTACAAGTTGTAAAGTCACTCTATGTATCTCTATATACATATTGTTAAAGTCTCTTATGTAAATAAAGCTGTTTTCAGTCTCCTTGGCGAGAGTGCTCCAGAGCAACCGGTTCCGGACAGGGGTGAGGCAAGCTCCAGGGGGTGAGCCGCTGAGTGAGGCTGTGCCGGTGTGTTCAACAAAGAATGAGGGTGTGCACAGGATCAAACTGTTTATTGAAGAGAGCAGCCAGGATCGGAAGGGAGGTTTCCTGGCCACATACGGCCCGGTGATTCCCCAGCGACTGCTTTGAATTTTTGATTCTTGATGATTCAACACCTCAGCAGCCTGTGCATTCACCAGCAACAGGCCCCTCCAGGATTACAAACCTGCAGTTGGGACTGCCGCCTCCATTGTAGACAGGCAAAAACGCATGAAACACTGCTGTTGAGTGCTGAGTGCTGTGTGCGGTGTGCTGGTGAGTGCTGTGTGCTGGTGAGTGCTGGTGAGTGTGGTGTGCTGGTGAGTGCCGTGTGCTGTTGGGGGCAGAGTGCTGTTGGGGGCAGAGTGCTGTTGGGGGCAGAGTGCTGTGTGCTGTTGAGTGCAGAGTGCAGAATGCTGTTGAGCGCAGAATGCTGTTGAGCGCAGAATGCTGTTGAGCGCAGAGTGCTGTTGAGTGCAGAATGCTGTTGAGGGCAGAGTGCTGTTGAGTGCAGAGTGCAGAATGCTGTTGAGGGCAGAGTGCTGTTGAGTGCAGAGTGCTGTTGAGTGCAGAGTGCTGTTGAGTGCAGAGTGCAGAATGCTGTTGAGTGCAGAATGCTGTTGAGTGCAGAATGCTGTTGAGTGCAGAGTGCTGTTGAGTGCAGAGTGCAGAATGCTGTTGTGTGCAGAGTGCAGAGTGCTGTTGAGTGCAGAATGCTGTTGAGGGCAGAGTGCTGTTGAGTGCAGAGTGCAGAATGCTGTTGAGGGCAGAGTGCTGTTGAGTGCAGAGTGCTGTTGAGTGCAGAGTGTAGAATGCTGTTGTGTGCAGAGTGCAGAATGCTGTTGAGTGCAGAATGCTGTTGAGTGCAGAATGCTGTTGAGTGCAGAATGCTGTTGAGTGCAGAGTGCTGTTGAGTGCAGAGTGCTGTTGAGTGCAGAGTGCAGAATGCTGTTGAGGGCAGAGTGCTGTTGAGTGCAGAGTGCAGAATGCTGTTGAGGGCAGAGTGCTGTTGAGGGCAGAGTGCAAAATACTGTTGAGTGCAGAATGCTGTTGAGTGCAGAGTGCTGTTGAGTGCAGAGTGCTGTTGAGGGCAGAGTGCTGTTGAGGGCAGAGTGCTGTTGAGGGCAGAGTGCTGTTGAGGGCAGAGTGCCGTGTGCTGTTGAGGGCAGATTGCTGTTGAGGGCAGAGTGCTGTTGAGTGCTGTGTGCTGTTGAGTGCTGTGTGCTGTTGAGTGCTGTGTGCTGTGTGCTGTTGAGTGCTGTGTGCTGTTGAGGACAGAGTGCTGTTGAGGGCAGAGTGCTGTTGAGGGCAGAGTGCTGTGTGCTGTTGAGGGCAGAGTGCAGAATGCTGTTGAGGGCAGAGTGCTGTTGAGTGCAGAGTGCAGAATGCTGTTGAGGGCAGAGTGCTGGTGAGGGCAGAGTGCAAAATACTGTTGAGTGCAGAATGCTGTTGAGTGCAGAGTGCTGTTGAGTGCAGAGTGCTGTTGAGGGCAGAGTGCTGTTGAGGGCAGAGTGCTGTTGAGGGCAGAGTGCTGTTGAGGGCAGAGTGCTGTGTGCTGTTGAGGGCAGATTGCTGTTGAGGGCAGAGTGCTGTTGAGTGCTGTGTGCTGTTGAGTGCTGTGTGCTGTTGAGTGCTGTGTGCTGTTGAGTGCTGTGTGCTGTTGAGGACAGAGTGCTGTTGAGGGCAGAGTGCTGTTGAGGGCAGAGTGCTGTGTGCTGTTGAGGGCAGAGTGCAGAATGCTGTTGAGGGCAGAGTGCTGTTGAGTGCAGAGTGCAGAATGCTGTTGAGGGCAGAGTGCTGTTGAGGGCAGAGTGCAAAATACTGTTGAGTGCAGAATGCTGTTGAGTGCAGAGTGCTGTTGAGTGCAGAGTGCTGTTGAGGGCAGAGTGCTGTTGAGGGCAGAGTGCTGTTGAGGGCAGAGTGCTGTGTGCTGTTGAGCGCAGATTGCTGTTGAGGGCAGAGTGCTGTTGAGTGCTGTGTGCTGTTGAGGAGAGAGTGCTGTTGAGGGCAGAGTGCTGTTGAGGGCAGAGTGCTGTTGAGGGCAGAGTGTTGTGTGCTGTTGAGGGCAGTAGAGTAGTGAGTAGTGAGTAGTGAGTAGAGTAGTGAGTAGTGAGTAGAGTAGGGAGTAGAGTAGTGAGTAGAGTAGTGAGTAGAGTAGTGAGTAGTGAGTAGAGTAGTGAGTAGAGTAGTGAGTAGAGTAGTGAGTAGTGAGTGCAGAGTAGTGAGTAGAGTAGTGAGTAGTGAGTAGAGTAGTGAGTAGAGTAGTGAGTAGTGAGTGCAGAGTAGTGAGTAGAGTAGTGAGTAGAGTAGTGAGTAGAGTAGTGAGTAGAGTAGTGAGTAGAGTAGTTAGTAGTGAGTGCAGAGTAGTGAGTGCAGAGTAGTGAGTAGAGTAGTGAGTAGTGAGTAGAGTAGTGAGTAGTGAGTAGAGTAGTGAGTAGAGTAGTGAGTAGTGAGTGCAGAGTAGTGAGTAGTGAGTAGAGTAGTGAGTTGTGAGTGCAGAGTAGTGAGTAGTGAGTAGTGAGTGCAGAGTAGTGAGTAGAGTAGTGAGTAGTGAGTAGAGTAGTGAGTAGAGTAGTGAGTGCAAAGTAGTGAGTAGTGAGTAGAGTAGTGAGTAGAGTAGTGAGTAGTGAGTAGAGTAGTGAGGTGAGTAGTGAGTGCAGAGTAGTGAGTAGTGAGTAGAGTAGTGAGTAGAGTAGTGAGTAGAGTAGTGAGGTGAGTAGAGTAGAGAGTAAAGTAGTGAGTGCAGAGTAGTGAGTAGTGAGTAGAGAGTAGTGAGCAGTGAGTAGAGTAGTGAGTAGAAAGTAGTGAGTAGAGTAGTGAGTAGTGAGTAGAGTAGTGAGTGGAGAGTAGAGAGTAGTGAGTAGTGTAGTGAGTAGTGAGCAGAGTAGTGAGTAGTGAGTGCAGAGTAGTGAGTAGTGAGTAGAGTAGTGAGTAGTGAGTAGAGTAGTCAGTAGAGTAGTGAGTAGTGAGTAGAGTAGTGAGTAGTGAGTAGAGGAGTGAGTAGAGTAGTGAGTAGAGTAGTGAGTAGAGTAGTGAGTAGAGTAGTGAGTAGAGTAGTGAGTAGTGAGTGCAGAGTAGTGAGTAGAGTAGTGAGTAGTGAGTAGAGTAGTGAGTAGAGTAGTGAGTAGTGAGTGCAGAGTAGTGAGTAGAGTAGTGAGTAGAGTAGTGAGTAGAGTAGTGAGTAGAGTAGTGAGTAGAGTAGTTAGTAGTGAGTGCAGAGTAGTGAGTGCAGAGTAGTGAGTAGAGTAGTGAGTAGTGAGTAGAGTAGTGAGTAGTGAGTAGAGTAGTGAGTAGAGTAGTGAGTAGTGAGTGCAGAGTAGTGAGTAGTGAGTAGAGTAGTGAGTTGTGAGTGCAGAGTAGTGAGTAGTGAGTGCAGAGTAGTGAGTAGAGTAGTGAGTAGTGAGTAGAGTAGTGAGTAGAGTAGTGAGTGCAAAGTAGTGAGTAGTGAGTAGATGTTGGACAGGCCACATGAAGGGCTCGCTCCCTCCCCGCAGGACAGGGCCCGGGCCACCATCAGCACCATTGCCCGGCCCAGCCGCCATCTTGGATACGGCACCACGCGGCCGTGCGGCCTCAGCCCGACCCCAGCCCTGGGCCTGGCCAGGCCCCGACATCCCGGCACCACCCTCCACCCAGGAGGTGAACGGCCCACTTGGCAGGTCAATGGGAGTACGAAGTGTCGATGGCTCTCCCCCGCCAGGTGCCGAGCACCCCCAGCCTCCTCGGGCGCTGGCTCCACCCCCCTGCTGGGTGTCTGGACTCCCTCATCCCAGACCTCCCGACCTCCAAGAGCGAGGGTCCGGACATCAAAGGGCGCCAGACCTATAACTGAGGCAGCCCCAGGACAGGAAGGCAGTTGTATCCTGGAGTCGAGAGACACCGCGACGAACTCATCCTTGACGGACTGTTGGCGCTGCCACAGCCCTGCCTTGGGAACTATTGTCCTGCCTGCTGGCGCTGCCGCGGCCCTCTGCAACCTTCATCCTCGTGGGACCTGCTGGCGCTGCCGCGGCCCTCTGCAACCTTCATCCTCGTGGGACCTGCTGGCGCTGCCGCGGCCCTCTGCAACCTTCATCCTCGTGGGACCTGCTGGCGCTGCCGCGGCCCTCTGCAACCTGCATTCTCGTGGGACCTGCTGGCGCTGCCGCGGCCCGTTGTAACCTTCATCCTCGTGGGACCTGCTGGCGCTGCCGCGGCCCGTTGCAACCTGCATTCTCGTGGGACCTGCTGGCGCTGCCGCGGCCCGTTGTAACCTTCATCCTCGTTGGGACCTGCTGGCGCTGCCGCGGCCCGTGCCACCTACGACCTCTTCGGGACCTGCCGGCGCTGCCGCGGTCTGACCCCTCCGAACACCGAGCTCGAGGATTGTGAGCTATCACCGTTACACACCCGTACCCGTGGGTACCCAGACTGTCCCGCTACCCCCTTCCCGTACTAGAGACTAGAATTGAGAGGATCATCGTGTCCTGATCGCCCTGTATCGTACCACTCTACTACCCGAAGTGCCTATAAAAGGTGTTACCCTAAGCTTTGTGTGGTGTCCATCTGTGGGGGGGAAGTTACCTGTCTGTGCGATCACTGTGCTCGGCCGACCCTCCCGGTCCCCGTCTAACATTGGTGGCTAGCGGCGCGATCCGAACCAACGCGTACCGTACAGACAGTAACTCACCCTACGACTAAAACCACAATGACGACCAAAGAGAGCGGATCGGCGGAGAAGTTCCAGATGGCATAGCTTGAAGAATACAACCACCGAGAGCTCAAACAATTTTGCATGGACTTAGGCATTGCTACCACCGGGCTAAGCACAAAAGAAGACTTCAAAAACGCCCTAGAGGCCTGGACAGAGACAAATACCGCAACACCCCGGGACCCCGCAGCCCCGGAAGTCAACACCCCCCGGACGGAGGAACGGAGAACAGGCCCCTCCCATGAAGAGATCCAAGAGCGGGAAAAAAATAGATTACACGAGTTAGACTTGGCACGACTCAGATTAGACGGAGAATTGAAACTGGCGGAACAAAAAATAAACTTAGAACACTTACGGCTCAGAGAAGAGCGAGAGGAAAAACAGAGACAGAGAGACCTCGAAGAAAAAAGACTGGCATACGAGCACGAGTGCAAACTAGCGGAGATAGAAATGCGCAAACTGAACAAAAACCTAGGGGTGCCCGAGCAACCGCACTCCCCGGGTCCTACCGAGCAGAAGGTCCACATCCCCAAGGATGTGGTCCGAGAATATCACCGGAACGACGACATACAGCAGTGGTTCAAAGCCTATGAGATTGCCATGACCGCCCACCGGGTCGCTCGAAGTGACTGGGGAGCCGGTCTATGGGGGAGATTCGTCAACGAGGGTCGTGATGCCCTGCTGCAGCTTCCGGACCATCAAATGACGTCCTATGACCATATGAAGGCCGCCCTCCTCAGTCGATATGGACTTACACCCGAAATGTACCGCCAGAGGTTCCGCAACTGCACCCGGATCCCAGGTACGACGTGGTTGGAATACGTGAACTATTTCAGCCGAGCCTTCGAGGGGTGGATCAAGGGTAACAACGTAACCACTTACGAACAACTCTTCAATCTCATTGTATGGGAGCACCTCTCCAACAACTGCTTTGTCGAACTCAGGCAGCACCTCCTCGACAGTAAATTGACTGAACCCCGGCAGCTCGCCACCGAGGCTGACCGGTGGGAGAGCACCCGAGTGGCCCGGAGTGGGCCGAATGAGCAGAACAGAACCAACCAAGGTCACCATCGTCCCCGAGGAGGAGGAGGAGGCCCGGGCCGGGGCAGAGACGCCGCCCCGGCCGCACCCACTAACGCCACCCCGGCTCCAGCAGGCCGGGGAAACCCCCCGATGCGCCCGGGGTTCCGAGCTAACGTGACGTGTCATCGATGCCAGCGAGTCGGTCACTATGCCAGTGACCCGACCTGCCCGAAGAACCAGGCCCCCGGGCCCCGCCAGATGGCGGCCGCCGCCCTGGGAGAAGAACAAGTCTCCGAAGACACGGAGACCTATGAGTCGGAGCAGTTCGAGTGGGAACCCGCCGCCATGACCCTGGCATGCCTAGGAGGAAGAGACATGGTCCCGCGGACTCCCCTGCCCGCCAACACTCGGAAGTACAGCCAATGGGTGAGCATCAATGGGCGCAAGGCCGAGGCCCTGCGTGACACCGGGGCCAGTGTGACGGCCGTCCGCTGTCACCTGGTGACCCCAGAACAAATCCTACCAAACGTACTTTGCCCCGTCCGATCGGCAGATAACTCGGAGAGCCTGTGTCGGATGGCCTGCGTCCCCTTCGAATGGGGAGGAGTGTCCGGCATGCTGAAAGTAACTGTCCGTGACGATGCCCCCGTAGACTGCCTCCTGGGGAACGATCTCGAGAGCTCCCCGTGGGCCGCTGTGGAAAGAAGAGAGCATCTGGGGATGTTGGGTCTCCCGGACTGGGCGTGCGTAACCACCCGGTCCATGGCCACCCACACCATCCCTAGACCAGAAGAACCAGAATGGGCAGCACCTCCGCCCTCGATCACTCCAGAAGAAGACTTCCTCCAGACCGACCACCCGGACCCCACCCCAGAGGGGTCCACACAGCCCCCCGAGCTTCCCGACCTGGCTCAGTGGCGTCAAGAAGGGGGGCCCACCCAGGAACAATTCCGGCAGGAGCAAAAGACCTGCCCCTCCCTCGAGGGATTGCGACAGCAAGCGCTCGCCCAGAGCCAAGGAGACACCACCGGGGCCCACTGGGTTTATTGGGACAATGATCTCTTGTACAGCGAACAGAAAATCGCAGAACTGGGGGCCGGGCGAGTGCTGGTGGTGCCCCTCCACTTCAGAGACTTCCTGTTGAACCTAGCCCATGATGTCCCCCTGGCCGGGCACCTGGGCCAAGACAAGACCTACCACCGCCTGGTGACTCACTTTTTTTGGCCCAAAATGAGAAATGACGTATCCAACCATTGCCGGTCCTGCCCGACCTGCCAGGCCAGTGGGAAGAGCGGCCGCAAACTCAAGGCACCCCTACAACCATTCCCCGTGGTGACCACCCCGTTCGAAAGGGTGGGAATAGACATTGTGGGGCCCCTGGACCCCCGAACAGCACAGGGACATCGCTTCATCCTGGTCCTGGTGGATCACGCTACCCGCTATCCTGAGGCGGTCCCCCTTCGTACGATAACAGCCCCAGTAGTGGGTCGAGCCTTGATGGGGATCTTCTCTCGAGTGGGCTTCCCCCGGGAAGTCGTCAGCGACAGGGGTACGAACTTTATCTCAAAATACATGAAGTCCCTCTGGCAACAGTGTGGGGTCACCTACCGATTCACGACCCCCTATCACCCTCAAGGGAACGGACTGGTTGAGCGGTTCAACCGCACGCTCAAAGGGATGATTGGGGGGTTGGAAGAGCCCCTCCGTCGCCAGTGGGATGTGCTACTACCGTGCCTTCTCTTTGCCTACCGAGAAGTCCCCCAGAAGTCCCTCGGCTTCAGCCCTTTCGAACTCTTGTATGGACACCCGGTGCGAGGCCCGCTCAGCCTAGTCAAAGAAGGCTGGGAAATGCCCCCTCTAAAGAACCCTCCAGATGTTTTCAAGTACCTCCTAACCCTCCGCAACCAGACCAGAAGGTTCAGAGAGATGGCAAAAGCAAACCTGGAGGCCAGTCAGGAGGACATGAAAAGGTGGTACGATCAAAATGCATCCTCCATCGAATTTGAACCCGGCCAACAAGTGTGGGTAATGTCTCCCACCGAACCATGCGCTCTGCAAGACAAATGGACGGGGGCCTTCAAAGTAATCGAGCGCAAGAGCCCTGTCACCTATCTCATCGATATGGAATCTTCCCGAAACCCTCTCCGGGTCCTCCACGCTAATATGCTGAAACCCCACTTTGTACGCTCCGAACTCAGTCTCCTGATGGCAACCGACAATGGAACCGAGGAGGACTCCGAACCCCTTCCTGACCTCCTACGGTCACGGGAGAAGGACGGCTCCGTGGACGGGGTCCGACTCTCGGAGGCCCTCACCCTGGAACAGCGCCAAGGCTGCCGAGTCCTCCTGCTCCAGTTCTCCGCCCTGTTCTCCCTCACCCCAGGGGTCACCCCCTGGTGCTTACACGACGTGGACACTGGAGACAGTCCCCCTATCCGCCATCGGGCCTACCGCGTACCAGATCGGGTACGGGCCTGCATCCAAGAGGAGGTGGCCAAGATGCTCACACTCGGGATCATCGAGCCCTCAGACAGCCCCTGGGCCAGCCCAGTGGTACTGGTCCCCAAAGCGGCCGCCCCCGGCGCCACGCCGGAGCTCCGGTTCTGCGTCGACTACCGGGGCTTGAATGCGGTCACCAGAACAGACGCACACCCCATCCCCCGAGCAGATGAACTAATCGACCGCATGGGAGCTGCCCGCTACCTCAGCATCTTCGACCTAACAGCGGGCTACTGGCAGATCGGTCTCACACCCCGGGCCCAAGAACGATCGGCATTCTCTACCCCTGATGGCCACTATCACTTCAAGGTCATGCCCTTCGGCATGAAGAATGCGCCAGCAACATTTCAGCGGCTAGTAAACCAGGTCCTGGCAGGACTCGAAGGATTCAGCGCCGCCTACCTGGACGATATCGCTGTGTACAGCCACCACTGGTCCGACCACCTCCACCACCTCCGAGAGGTGCTACAGGCCCTCCAACGAGCTGGCCTCACGATCAAGGCCAGCAAATGCCAAATTGGCCAGGGGTCCGTGACCTATCTCGGGCACCAGGTGGGAAGCGGTCTGGTGGCCCCTCTGCAACTCAAGATCGCTGCCATCCAGTCGTGGCAGTCCCCCATCACCCAGACCGAGGTCCGCGCCTTCTTGGGACTCACAGGCTACTACCGACGGTTCGTGAGGGACTATGGCAGCATCGTAGGGCCCCTCACGGAACTCACCTCCAAAAACCAACCAAAGACGGTCAACTGGACCCCAGACTGTCAAGCGGCCTTCGAGAAGCTGAAGGCCACCATGTGCTCCGCCCCGGTGCTCCAGGCCCCCGACTACAGCCGGGAATTTATCGTCCAAACAGATGCCTCCGACCATGGCGTTGGGGCAGTCCTTTCCCAGCTGAACCCCGAAGGACTTGACCAGCCAGTGGCTTTCATCAGCAGACGGCTCCTGGCCCGAGAACGACGCTGGAGCACCATCGAGAGGGAGGCCTTCGCCGTGGTGTGGGCCCTCAAAAAGCTCCGGCCTTACCTCTTCGGCACCCACTTCCGGGTCCAGACCGATCATCGGCCCCTGCAATGGCTCATGCAGATGCGGGGGGAAAACCCGAAACTACTACGTTGGTCCATCTCCCTGCAGGGGATGGACTTCACTGTGGAACATCGACCCGGCCAAGACCACGCCAACGCGGATGGCCTGTCCCGCTTTTTCCGCCTCGACGAGGAAAGTCCCCAAGAAGATGGGTGACTCTCCCCGCCTTCAGCTGGGGGGGACGCATGTTGGACAGGCCACATGAAGGGCTCGCTCCCTCCCCGCAGGACAGGGCCCGGGCCACCGTCAGCACCATTGCCCAGCCGCCATCTTGGATACGGCACCACGCGGCCGTGCGGCCTCAGCCCGACCCCAGCCCTGGGCCTGGCCAGGCCCCGACATCCCGGCACCACCCTCCACCCAGGAGGTGAACGGCCCACTTGGCAGGTCAATGGGAGTACGAAGTGTCGATGGCTCTCCCCCGCCAGGTGCCGAGCACCCCCAGCCTCCTCGGGCGCTGGCTCCACCCCCCTGCTGGGTGTCTGGACTCCCTCATCCCAGACCTCCCGACCTCCAAGAGCGAGGGTCCGGACATCAAAGGGCGCCAGACCTATAACTGAGGCAGCCCCAGGACAGGAAGGCAGTTGTATCCTGGAGTCGAGAGACACCGCGACGAACTCATCCTTGACGGACTGTTGGCGCTGCCACAGCCCTGCCTTGGGAACTATTGTCCTGCCTGCTGGCGCTGCCGCGGCCCTCTGCAACCTTCATCCTCGTGGGACCTGCTGGCGCTGCCGCGGCCCTCTGCAACCTTCATCCTCGTGGGACCTGCTGGCGCTGCCGCGGCCCTCTGCAACCTTCATCCTCGTGGGACCTGCTGGCGCTGCCGCGGCCCTCTGCAACCTGCATTCTCGTGGGACCTGCTGGCGCTGCCGCGGCCCGTTGTAACCTTCATCCTCGTGGGACCTGCTGGCGCTGCCGCGGCCCGTTGCAACCTGCATTCTCGTGGGACCTGCTGGCGCTGCCGCGGCCCGTTGTAACCTTCATCCTCGTTGGGACCTGCTGGCGCTGCCGCGGCCCGTGCCACCTACGACCTCTTCGGGACCTGCCGGCGCTGCCGCGGTCTGACCCCTCCGAACACCGAGCTCGAGGATTGTGAGCTATCACCGTTACACACCCGTACCCGTGGGTACCCAGACTGTCCCGCTACCCCCTTCCCGTACTAGAGACTAGAATTGAGAGGATCATCGTGTCCTGATCGCCCTGTATCGTACCACTCTACTACCCGAAGTGCCTATAAAAGGTGTTACCCTAAGCTTTGTGTGGTGTCCATCTGTGGGGGGGAAGTTACCTGTCTGTGCGATCACTGTGCTCGGCCGACCCTCCCGGTCCCCGTCTAACAGTAGAGTAGTGAGTAGAGTAGTGAGTAGTGAGTAGAGTAGTGAGGTGAGTAGTGAGTGCAGAGTAGTGAGTAGTGAGTAGAGTAGTGAGTAGAGTAGTGAGTAGAGTAGTGAGGTGAGTAGAGTAGAGTAGTGAGTAAAGTAGTGAGTGCAGAGTAGTGAGTAGTGAGTAGAGAGTAGTGAGCAGTGAGTAGAGTAGTGAGTAGAAAGTAGTGAGTAGAGTAGTGAGTAGTGAGTAGAGTAGTGAGTGGAGAGTAGAGAGTAGTGAGTAGTGTAGTGAGTAGTGAGCAGAGTAGTGAGTAGTGAGTGCAGAGTAGTGAGTAGTGAGTAGAGTAGTGAGTAGTGAGTAGAGTAGTCAGTAGAGTAGTGAGTAGTGAGTAGAGTAGTGAGTAGTGAGTAGAGGAGTGAGTAGAGTAGTGAGTAGAGTAGTGAGTAGTGAGTGCAGAGTAGTGAGTAGGGTAGTGAGTAGTGAGTAGAGTAGTGAGTAGAGTAGTGAGTAGTGAGTGCAGAGTAGTGAGTAGAGTAGTGAGTAGAGTAGTGAGTAGAGTAGTGAGTAGAGTAGTGAGTAGAGTAGTGAGTAGAGTAGTGAGTAGAGTAGGACATCACAGGCAGCAGCTGTGCAAGCTTCTTACACTCACAAGTAGACCACAGGCAGCTGAGGTGCAAGCTTCTCCCACTCACAAGAAGGACATCACAAGCAGCAGCGGTGCAAGCTTCTCACACTCACACGAAGGACATCACAGGCAGCAGCTGTGCAATCTTCTTACACTCACAAGGAGACCACAGGCAGCTGAGGTGCAAGCTTCTCCCACTCACAAGAAGGACATCACAAGCAGCAGCAGTGCAAGCTTCTCACACTCACAAGAACGACATCACAGGCAGCAGCAGTGCAAGCTTCTTATACTCACAAGGAGACCACAGGCAGCAGAGGTGCAAGCTTCTCACACTCACAAGAAGGACATCACAGGCAGTAACGGTGCAATATTCTCACACTCACAAGGAGATCACTGGCAGTACACACCACATGAACACACTCCATAACACATAGCAACAATACATTGGCATTTACAATGCCATTAGCTCAAACTCAAATAAATCCGAGCCCGATTGCATTTCTAATGCTTGTTTAATTTGTTACAAGTTTCTCAAATGATATTTCTCTTGTATGCTGGTTTAGGGCTCCTTAGTAAAAAAGAGCGTTGAAGGGACTCAATAGCGTGAAGAATTGTACCAAAAGCATTCCTATACATCTGTTAAATAATTTACCTGTCAGTTTTTCTACAGATACACTGATGTTTGGTGGTGTTTTTATTCTAAGGTCAGAACACATTTGTTACAGTCAATTAGAAGAAAAGTGAGTTGCTAGTTATCTCATCATTTCTTCTTGCAGACTAACCCTGAACTTCTCATTTCCGTCAAGGTTCACAAGCACTATGATGTAATGATAACGGGGACCTTTTCTAATGAATAAATAATTTTTGTAATGTAATATATATAATATTTAGTTAGAACGAACTTGCTGCAATGAACAGAACTGGTTCTTTAACTAGGACTAAGTAGGTTCAGACCCAATTTTTAGGTTTCGCCTGCACAGCGCTTGCGGAATCTATTGCATTCAAAATAAATCCTAAAAGGGGCTTACATCCTGCCACCTTGCTTTTGATTGGTTCCTGTGCTTGCCACTTCCTTTTCCTCTATTTCTATTGACTGTAGCATACTGTTTCCTGTACTCCCTCGTGTGCGCCTCTTATCAGTTTCCTGAGGACCAAGTACGGTTTTCATGTGCAGGACTTTTTTGTTGTTACTCACATTGTCCTCAATAGCTGTACGGTAGATGCCACTTTGGCTCCCTACCCCGTGCCACCAATATGATGTATACCTCACACATAGCATAGCTCAATTGTAAATGTTGTTACTCTCTGTTGCTTATACAAGGCAGACAAATATTTGATTGTATATGTTATCGGCTAATAATTTTTTACACAAGGCTTGGAATTCATTGGTCTCCAAGCCTTTTTTTCAGCCCTGAGGCAAGAGGTCACCTCTTGGCTTGAAGAACGGCAATGAGTGACTGTCTGCGTTTTTACCAGGTAAGCTTTGTTTCACTGCCCCGTGTTTATTTCTGTTACACAGAGTGCTCACACGATCAGTGTGAACGTGTTTCCCATATAGTTTATTCTGTGCTTTTTTTGTTCCGTACATCACCTCCATTATATATTTTGGTGCCGCTCGCAGCCTTGGACTGCGGAAGCTGCTGCTGGGTTCCTGTCTCTTTTCTTTTCCCCGGATTGCCGTGCCTGACGACGGAGGACCACCTACACACTGGGATTTGACCGCTGCTGACGGGGCCGGGACTGCGAGACCCAGGGTGCACAGCGCTCCACCATCATAGCGCACCTGGTGTCTCTTCCCGCCCCCAGCTCCCAATCAGCTTGATAAGGCTCGCGGGAGCCGCTCGCAGCCTTGGACTGCGGAAGCTGCTGCTGGGTTCCTGTCTCTTTTCTTTTTCCCGGATTGCCGTGCCTGACGACGGAGGACCACCTACACACTGGGATTTGACCGCTGCTGACGGGGCCGGGACTGCGAGACCCAGGGTGCACAGCGCTCCACCATCATAGCGCACCTGGTGTCTCTTCCCGCCCCCAGCTCCCAATCAGCTTGATAAGGCTCGCGGGAGCCGCTCGCAGCCTTGGACTGCGGAATCTGCTGCTGGGTTCCTGTCTTTTTTCTTTTCCCCGGATTGCCATGCCTGACAACGGAGGACCACCTACACACTGGGATTTGACCGCTGCTGACGGGGCCGGGACTGCGAGACCCAGGGTGCACAGCGCTCCACCATCATAGCGCACCTGGTGTCTCCCCCCGCCAGCACCCAATCAGCTTGATAAGGCTCGCGGCCCCCGCTCCGCGGGAGCCGCTCGCAGCCTTGGACTGTGGAAGCTGCTGCTTGGTTCCTGTCTATTTTCTTTTCCCCGGATTGCCGTGCCTGACGACGGAGGACCACCTACACACTGGGATTTGACCGCTGCTGACGGGGCCGGGACTGCGAGACCCGGGGTGCACAGCGCTCCACCATCATAGCGCACCTGGTGTCTCTTCCCGCCCCCAACTCTCTCTTATAGGCACTTCTACTCCCACGCGCGCGGGACTCAGCCCGGGGCTAAGCCCGGGCAAAGGGCGGGCCGTTTGAGGCCGTTCGAGGACGGGAGAGACCGGGACCGGGCCATTCCCCTTGGTCGGACATCTTCATCTCCCCGAGGTACGGACTACTCAGACCTCGAAATGTGCACTAGGGAAACAAGGAGCAAATCTACACTGGCAGCTGCAGGTGTTGCCAAAGGTACCATTGATAATTACTTTGTCAAAGCTGGATCGCTTCTGATAGAGGATATTGCTGTACTTGAGAGACGCATCTCGCAGGAAATTGACTGGGTAAGGAGATCATCAATGGGCCCAATGGCTCTAGCCAAGACTCCTCCGGACGGAAGGCTAGAAGCCAATATTTCTGGATATGGGGCTTCGGGGGTTCACCAATCACCCACCAATCCAGACTTCACAATGGAGGCCTCAAGTGATCTCGAGGACATGAGCCTAATGACCCTACCGGCAGGCCAAATACCACAAACCCCACTCTTTTCCCCTGGTCCACACTCAGATATAACTACCATTAGTGAGAATGCTTCTGACCTCACAAAGGGAGCCAGGGAAGGAGCAATCGAAAAAAGGAAGAAAGGGGGGCAAAACAAGGGAGGGAGAAAGCCAAAAACCCCTAAAGTTAATCCCGTTACGGACGAGGCCAGGGTCGTCGACACCAACTCTGCCGACTCACTTAGGGATAGCGTAGTGTCCCCACCGATAGCTTCCGCACCTACAGATACATCATCTCGCTCTAATAACATTACAATGGAATCCCCTAGCGACGATATAACATTGGCAGACATAGGTACACTCTTGAGGTCTCTTTTAAGCCCCCTTGAGGCCCGCCTGATAAAGATCGAAGCTAGGTTGGTCAATATCGAAAAATCCACAATCCAGCTAGCTGACTACCTGAAATTAGATACTAAGGGGGTCATTATGATGACGGGTGGACTTTGTCCACCCGTCACCATAGTGGGAAACGGGACCGCCCGCCATAAGGGCGGGGGTCCCGTGGGGGGCATTAGGATGTGCCCGCCACAGTGGCGGGCACATCCTGTAGATTTAGCATTGTGGCGGGCGGTGCACTCTGCACCGCCCGCCACGATGCTAAAAATGCTTTTTTGCATTTGCATATGCAAATGTGGGGGGGTACCATAGGTACCCCCCATGTGCCCCCTGACAGTGGCGTGAACCTGGGGGCCCTGCAGGGGGCCCCCGCAGCAATCCCCGCCTGCCTTTCCGTGGCGGCATTGCCGCCGCGGAAAAGCAGCTGCAGACAGGCACCCTAATATGGATGGCGGTGTCTGATAGACACCGCCACCATATGGTTCCATTACCGCCCGGCCGCAATGCGACCGGGGCGGAAAAGCGGCGGACAGTGTTTTCGTCCGCCGCGGTCCCCCCGCCATCCTAATATGGCGGGGGGGAATTAGAATGCGGATGTCGGGCGGATTGCCCCCGCCAGGGTGGCGGTGGCCACCGCCACCCTGGCGGGGGCAATCCGCCCAACATCCTAATGGACCCCTAAGGGAGCTAAAGGGGGGCAGGATGCTAAGATTGAAAAGGGCACTGAGCAAATAAAAACGACGAAGAAAAATGGCCTAGCCACTTCTCAAAACACACAATTCAAATCCAACCAAAATAAGATTCCTCAACCCCCGGCCATCGCTAATACAAATATCCCTCCCACAAAAACCCAGGCTCTACCGCTTCCACCTCCAAATACAATCACACATCCCAAAGACATTGCCACATTCCCGGTCAATCAACAGAGTGAATTGAAACCCCCAGACAACGTGCAAAATATTGCCCGGAAATCCAAACCGGTGAATTTACCACCAGAGGCGTCCGCGTACACAGTAATCTTAGCAGGCGTCCCCGAGCTAAAACCCATGGCTATAGAATCGACCCTCTCCCTTAAAAATAAAGTCATCAGCTGGTTGTCTATACACAGACCTCTTCCACAAGGTACTGTCAGCGATGTTCTTATGGTAAGACGGGCTACCTGGGTGGGATATATGAGAAAAACAATCAGAGGTGACTGTGTCTTGGTTACCTTCAGAGAACCGAGTACAGCCTCCTATATTTGTAGTTGGGCTCCTGACGACCAAGGGAGCAACATCCAGACCCTCCCTCTCTCATTCTTCTACCCATCGAGTATGCACATATCAGAAGATCAGAGATGGGGGTACTACCAGGGAAGTTTGGGAGAATGGGAGAGTAACCGCAGAGAGTGGAGGGAACCCCACCAATACAGGAGTACGCCCCCTGAGTATTTACCTCCATACGGCGACGATGAAGGATGGGAAACTAGTACTAGGAGGAGGGGCGGATGGGGGGGAACAATGAGAGGAGTCCCTGGGCCCTATAGAATCCAGCAGCCAGCCTACCTTCCTACCCATAATAGGTACAGCACCCTTGAAATGATTGATTGACAGCCCGAGTCTGAAGGGAGGGATTGGCACATTCCCATTTAATAGCTGATAGTGAGGATAGGACCACCTTCCCCCAACAAGCCCCGGTTTTCTGGGAACAAACAGTCCCTCCCACTGAACCTGCATACCGGCGAGATCCCGGTCACTCCAGAGCGGATTTACCTGGTATTGACAGTAATTTATGGGTAGGTCAGGGGGATTTGTCACAACATCCAATGGTAAACTCTGGCACAAAGGAGAACAACTACCCTGACACAGGGCCTTTGCCCACAAGACCCCAAACACTGACTCTGATCTCATGGAACGTAGCTGGGCTGGGTAATAAAATAGACACCCAGGAGTGGGTTTCCTTTATTAATCCAAAAAGTATCTGCCTCTTCCAGGAAACCTGGGCGCGAGAGGAGCTTACATGCCAGGGGTTTGCAGTATTCTCTAAACCAGCTAAATGGGGAGGGGGGGGGCGTCTGGAGGGCTGGCAATCTGGGTAGCATCCCACCTGGGCTGCCATGCCAGTACTCTAACTGTAGAATCAGATGATATAGTAGCTGTCCTCTTAGAATGGCCAAATTCCATCAAATTGGCGATAATAAACGTCTACTCAAGACCTGTAGCTACACAACGGGAATAAAAAACCATCGAGGAACTCGCCGCTTTCCTGAGCGAGATCTCAGGGGAGTTCCACTACGTGGTTGGAGGCGACCTAAACTCGCACTATGAACCCCTGCCAGGCCTTCTTGATGGACCCTCCCTAGAGGAGGATTCAAGATGGCTGATACCGGCTACGGTGGCACAACCACCAAGAGCTTGGACCTCCCTCGCTCTCCAGATAACAGCCCTCACTCTAAACCTAGGCCTAAGGGCCTGCAACGGGCGCACCAAATCAGACATGCCAAGTAAATGCACCTTTAACAAAGCTGGAAGCGAATCTAGATTAGATTACATCCTTGTCCAATTGTCATCCTGGTCACGAATCATCGACTTCAAGGTAATTGACAGACGGGATAGTGACCACAACGTCCTGGAACTCGAATATGCCCTACCAGGTATCGAGGACATGGGACGGGCCAAACAAAGTCCAAAGACAGGGCTACTCCTGGAGAACAACCGAAGGAGAGTAAGGTGGGGAAAACTGGTCACAAGTGATGATAAATTATCTAAGCTCTATGCCAGAATCACCCCAGTGCTGGAAAAGGCATTCGCTATTGGCGAGGAACTTGGCGATGGGAAAAATAGAGACCTGTTAGGGCGGATCCATGGAGATCTAATAAACACCATGGAGTTAGATCTCTTTGTAAAGGGGCACGGTAGAAATAGCGGAACACACAGGAAGACCTGGTATAACGTCACATGCCGGGACTCCAAACGTGAACTACTGCTTGCAATAAAGGCCTGCAGAAGCAGGGAGAAGATTCAAACTAGGAGACAGGCATATAAGAAATTGCTGGCAAATGCCAAGGCCGAATGGGACCAGCAACACTGGGAGAAACTTTCCAATGCACTAGCCATCAGGGACTCTAGCAAATTCTGGCGGGTAGTCAACAATGGATCAGAAGACCTCCCCTCGGCAATCGAACCTAACATTGCCCCAAGCACATGGCAAAATCACTTCCAGTCATTATATGCTATAGAGGATGAGGCCCCGAATACCCCCCACTCCACGCTAGTGAACGACCCGGAAGGTGAACCCTTCACAGAAAAAGAAGTTCGGGCAGCTATTGCGGGGTTGTCAACAGAGAAAGCCCCGGGGTTGGATGGGGTCCCGGGCGACTTGTTTAAGCAGGAACCAGGGGTTTGGGCCCCCTATCTCCTGCTGATATTCAATGCGGTCCTTAAGGGGATGGAGGTTCCGGATACTTGGCTGGGTACAGAGGTGGTTCCAATATTTAAAAAGGGATCCCCTCTGCTCCCAGCCAACTATCGCCCAATAAGCCTTATCGATGTATCACAAAAGCTCTTCGGTAGGCTAATTCTAGACCGGCTGCAGAATTGGCTGGAGGAGACAGACACCCTGACCCCATACCAGGCAGGATTTAGATGGGGGGTCTCCACAATTGATCAAATCTTTAGGTTAAATCTCATATATTGGAGGACGGCATTGATCGAGGGCGGCACTCTGTACACGGTTTTTGTGGATTTACGTGCCGCCTTCGATCTAGTGCCCAGACCAAAATTGTGGAAGGTAATGGAGGAACTAGGCGTCCCGAAAGACATCTTGGCAATCCTGATAAGATTACATCACAACAACTTCGCACGTGTCAGGTGCGGTAGAAGTGGTAATCTAACTGAAAGATTCCCCGTCCGCAGAGGGGTGAGACAGGGTTGTGTGCTTGCACCGACCCTGTTGTGCCTCTTTGTGAACGGGGTCATAGCGCACCTGACAAGGATTGCTAAAATCGACGCCCCAAAACTGACCGGCAGCAGGGTGCCCGCAATTATGTTTGCGGACAACACCCTGCTGCTGTCCAAATCCCCGATGGGCATACAGCGGGTGTTAGATGGCTTTCTGGAGTTCTGTACAGAAAGGGGACTTGAAATCAATCCACAGAAAACCAAATTTATGATTCTGAACCCCATGCCCCTTAACCGCCCCAACCCCCTGCTTGGCACAGTGCGTCTGGAAAGGGTAGACACAATAGAGTACTTGGGGATAACTCTAAATCAAAACCTAACGTGGTCAGCACATCAAACAAAAGCAAACATGAAACTGGCACAGATGGCTGGTGGTATTACGAGAATTGCAAGTAAGTCACCATATCGCCCACTCAGCCCAGCAATCCAACTTTACAAAGCCCTGGCGCGGGGAGGAGTTACATATGGAGGAGAGTTGTGGGGTCATATTCCATCACCCAAACTGCTCACTACAGAAAATAAATTCCTTAGGCAGCTGACAGCTCTTCCCCTAAGTACTCCACTCCTGCCCTTAAGATTGGATCTGGGTCTGAGGCCCATCACGGAGGAATTAGGGCTCAAACCACTAACCTTTTGGCGTCACCTCTGGAGCAGCCAGGACCTCGTCGCCTATAGAAATGAGTTACAGGAATTTTTATCTCTGCCCAATGCCACTAAGACGCCCTGATTAAATTATATCAAGAAAACCTGCGAGACTCTTGGATTACCAGAACTATGGTCAGATCCGGAAAGCACAAGCAACAAGATACCGAGGAAAGAGCTGTCCAGAGCATATTATGACAAAATGCTCCTCCGAGCCCTCGACAGCACTCGTGAAGGATCTCTGACTCATCACTTTATAAAAACCAAAGATTCGTACAATCTCGAAAGTGTCTTAGATGGCATGACTCCGGCGCTAACCAGAAAACTATTCCTGCAATGGAGGTACGGGACGCTTCCGTTGGGGTCTTTTACTGCAGGCTGGTCCTGTCGGGTTCCTGCAGAGACGTGCCCTGCATGTGCACACACAAAGGAAAATGACGTGCACGTGGTTTTCTTTTGCCAAGCCTATCAGAAAAGCAGGAAATATTTGCTTGTCCCTCTCCTTAAAAACATGGGATTCAGAACATTCCTACCCGCATATAGAGTTTTAAAGACTGATTTATCCCCCCCAACTGTGTTTTCTCTGGCAAAATTCCTTTCTGCAATGTGGTATGCCCGAACCCAACTGATAAAGAGGGCTGCAGACTCTAGATAGATTTTTTCTCCTTGATGTATCTGTACATATCTGTGATTACTATTCTTTTTTAAACCTCAATGTATTTTATCTTAATGATATAATGATACTTCGGACTTTTTAATTGATGTGATAATTTTGTACATCTTTTATAATCACGCGATCGAAATAAAGATTTGGAAAAAATATATATATATTTTGGTGATTTTATTTTTACTGTGAACTCAAATTATTTTTGCTTGACTCATTTCCAATTATAGTGCCCATCCTGCTCCTATTACACCTTTTCAGAAATGGTTGCACTGCATTTCAAGTATCGGATTGGTGATACTGCATGTTACCTTGACTGAAAACATTAATTTCTGCATGTTATTGGTACGTTAGTACATTCAAATTAGTTTCTGAGTTTCCTCAGGCTGAAGAGAGCAAGACCATTGACCAACCACATTCATTCAGAGATGTATGGACTGGCAAACTATTACGGGCTTCTTCGAGTTCTGAAGGAACCTTGGGCCGAAGGTAAGGCCACAGAGTACGCATTTTACTCATTCATTTATTTTTAACTTTACGATATTTGTTCTAAAAATGCAGCATTTTCGTCTCTAGGGCCGTTAATAGTGTTAGCTGCACGTTTTCTTCTGACATAACTTCAGAAAAATCCATACATACATTTACCATTGCCTCTGTCACTACCCTAAATTTGTTCATAGCAGTTTAGTGTGCACATGATTAATGTTTATATTTACCTTTGAATGATCTGATAATATTCTGGTTCTTTTGTTGACTTGATATCAATCACAATTTCTTAAACATGGCAGTACAGAAGTATAATAAATTATTTTTTTGACTTTTTTGGAAGCAGGAAACAAGTTTTTATTCGACTTTGGACACATTTCAACACCGTCCTTTGCCACATTAGTTTGCATGAAACGCCCTTTGTAAGTTGGGTTTAAAATTTGTTCAGGGAATGGCATCATTGTTATCTCGGCCATTCTATAGTACTGGGTCTCTCATCTCTGGAACACAATAGAACCAGTGAGAGAAGTCTAAAAAGGATTATTCCATAGTGGAATAACACATACACAACTTACAACAAAAGAATGATGTTATTAATCATGTAGGCAAACCCTAATGCATTTACTAATGCTTGTTGAACCTGTCCTGCTGTCTAAGGAACTGCTTTGGGAGATTTGTGGTCAGTCAAAGGGCCTGACAAGAAGTTACAAAACTTTAGCCACAAGCTCTGAAAATATGGATGTTTACTTTCATCAGACCTTTACTCCTACTGCTGCAATTGTGTAGAAATCTGTTTTTGGAAGGAAACCATTTTTGCCACAACCCCTCATTTAAAACTATTCTCTCGGGTAAATGCCATTTTACAGTGCCAAAAATCAGTGCACTGCTGCCATCTAGTGGCTGCTTTTTAAGAAGCTTTTTAATCCCAACAATTCTGTGAATTAAAAAAAAAACATTGCATTTGTTTTTAGGTTTCGCCTGAATAGCGCTTGCACTGTGCTTGTGAAATCTCTTGAATAACATTTCTCTTAAAAGGGAGATCTTATCAGTTCCCATAGCTTAAATACTGTGTTCATTTGCTTTTGTGTGGAACTTTTTTTATGTTAACTTCCCCTAGGCTGCATGCATTTACCATACTTTTACAAAAGTTGTTCACACTGTTTAAGCCCTATTCACTACCAAGACAGGATCGCTTCCCATAGGAAAGACAGACAGCTACTAACAGTATGCTGAACTGCTTTCTTTTTAGGTTTCGCCTGCACAGCGCTGTTTGTAAAATCTCTTGTATTTACTATATCATCAAAGGGGGCTCTTATCAGTTCCCATGGCCAAATCACTGTGTTCATTCGGTTTTGTGTGGAACTTTTTTTTTTGTTAACTTCCCCTGGCTCCACGCATTTACAATTCTTCTACTGCAAGCTGTGCACACTGTTTAAGCCCCATTCACTGTCAAGATAAGATCTCTTCTAACAGAAAAGGCAGACAGCTTCTAACAGTATGCTGGAATGCTTACTTTTTAATTACTTAGTTGTATAAGGCAGATGCTTAGAACATTTGTGGCATTTCCTATTCATGCTTCGGTACCTATCTTTGCACTTTGTAGGCATTATCGGATTGATTTTTTCAACTTAATCTATTTGACCATTATGATCAAATTCTAAATGTTCTAATAAACATTGCACGTTAAAAATAAAGTTAATATACAAGAGCTGGGGGAGGACTATAAAACTAGCGGCTTATGCCGACGACATACTAATAACGACACAGGACCCGGGGCCCTCGATAGCGGCCCTGATGGCCACCATCGAGGAATACGCCCAGGTCTCTGGCTATAAACTAAATAGGGACAAGTCTGAATGCAAACTCCTAAACGTACACACAACCAGGACAGTTCTGGGGGTCTCGGTGCTGGCCTGGAAAAAAACTTCCTAAAGTACCTGGGCCTACACTTTGGTAAGGATCTAAAATCAACACTGGACTACAACGAAAATGCCATGCTAAACAAAATAAAAGGGAAGCTAGACTCATGGTCACCCAAATTCATCAGCTGGTGGGGCAGGGTGGAAACAATAAAAATGATGATAACAC
Source organism: Lissotriton helveticus (assembly GCF_964261635.1). Classification (NCBI taxonomy): domain Eukaryota; kingdom Metazoa; phylum Chordata; class Amphibia; order Caudata; family Salamandridae; genus Lissotriton; species Lissotriton helveticus. Next base: position 1,872,200,307 of record NC_136059.1, on the reverse strand, counting down.
CCATGGTCAACTACCTGCTCAGCATGCTCCCTCTCCTAGCCACAAAGGACTTCCATAAGAAACTAGACAACCTGATCAATAAATTCCTCTGGAGAAACAAAAAGCCCAGGATCAGCCTCCAAAAACTAAGACTAAATAAAACACTAGGGGGTCTCAACATAACCAATTTCAAAACTTTCCAGACCGCATGCCTAGCCAAGCAGGGGATATTTTGGGTCTCACCAGACCAGGTATACACACAGGTTTGGCTGGAACTAGAAAGGGAAATCATTTCAGGCCTCGACCCCTTAGCGCTATTACTGCTAATAAACACCCCGAAGCAAACAACATTGTATTTAAGTACACCAGGAACGCCCTTCTCAAGGTTGACAAAAAGATGGCAAGGAGCATTAGAAACACGAACAGGGAATCTATCTGGCACAACACCAGAATCTGGTACAAAGACAAGGTGCTAAACAACAAGCTTGGTACGAAAGAGGAGTCTCGACGATCAACCAACTAGAAAAAAACAACGCCCCACTTACTTTCCATACGCTACAACTCTTACACAAACTACCAGATATTGAATTCTATAACTTCCTAAAAATAAAGGCAGCAATCACAAGAGCAGGAATTAGCAAGGAGACACCATCAATCCTCCTATATTTGGTGAACCTGAATAAGGCTGGTCACCAAACATCGCACTTTTACAAACTCCTCAGCCCAGTAACATCAAAACTAAACACCAAAGCTTTAGAATTCTGGGAAACGCAACACGCCAGACAATTTAGTGAGAAAGAAAAGGGCCGACTATGGACCTCAGCATCCAAAAACAAAGTATCCCCATCACTAGCCCAAACTAAATTCTGGCTCCTCCACAAAGCATACTGGACCCCGGCCCGACTGGCAGCGATGGGGTTCAGAGATAACGACAAGTGCTGGAACTGCCATAAGCACAAAGGAGACCTCGCTCACCTAATCCTCTACTGCCCCAACCCAAACTCAAGTCTTTCTGGGACAACGTAAGAGCCTTCATAAATACCATAATGGGACACCCAATTCAGCACAACTTCATAGGGCTGGTGGCCACCTTCCTTACCCCGGAAATTGACTCCAAAAGCGATGGTCTAATCGACCTCCTGCTGACAGCAGCGGTCAAAACCATACTGGCGAACTGGAAGGACACAGGAAAAGCAACCTTTAGAAGCTGGCTGAATTGGATCACGTTCCTAAGAGGGGCGGACAACATAACGGCGTTTAACTCACCACACTCCACCAAAAAAGGCGAGATGTGGCTCCCCCTAGACAACTAACTGGGCACGCACAAACCACCTTAGACAGAGACTACTAGCCTCCCCACAGCCCATACATTGGTGTGTGACATATGAACGACCACGTCACACTCACACGTTCCTGCCCGCTCTTCCATTCTTCTTTCTCCTATGCTTTTTCTTCTCTCCTTTACTGTTCTCGCGCGAGGGCGGTACGCAGAACGACCATGTGCCAATGTTAGCCAGTACCACGCCAGACAACGAATGTAACATGCACCTAACTATGTAAACCTTATGCACACTGTAACCTTATGGCGCATAAGACACCAGTACTGCCTTCGCTTCACATGTTCTGTTAAAATCTCCTTAATAAAATCTTTTGAAATCAAAAAAAATATACAAGAGCTGTGCTATATTTTACTACTAAACAGGCAGTCACAAGTGCAGTTATCTTGCAAGCACTAGGGTCATGGTTTGAATGGTGCAGCAGGTGCAGTGGCACTGGGCCAAAAAGTTGTCAGAACTCCTGTTAACATCTAATATTGCTATATTTTACTACTAAAAAGGCAGTCACAATTGCAGTTACCTTGCAGTTGAAAGGGGATTGATTTGAATGGTGCAGAAGGTGCAGTAGCACTTGGGCCAAAGGTTCTAGAGACCCCACTAAACGCAGAACATTGCTAAACTTTACTACTAAACAGGCAGTCACAATTGCAGTTACCTGACAGGCAATATGGTCATGATTTGAATTGTGCAGCAGGTACAGTGGCTCCGGGGCTAAAAGTTGTCATAACTCCTCTAAACACCCAATTTTGCTACATTTTAGTACTAAAGAGACAGTCACAAATGCAGGTATCTTGCAGGCACTAGGAGCATGATTTGAAAGGTCTCTGTGAGTCTGACAACCGTGTGAGCCCAATGAGTGCTCTATCAATAACTGGCCAGGAAACCCCGGAGCCTGACTCCGAGGTCTACAGGGCACCCAAAGGCACCCCTCTTTTAGCTAGTGCCACCGCTGGCCCATCTATGAGAGACTGGAGAGTATATTTGTTCCTCTGGGTGAAAGAGAGGGACAAGGTTTCTGAAGTGACTGTAGTGATTGTGTTAGTGTTGCCAGCTTCTCTCACTCTGCCTGCCCTGATATGTGTCACAGGAAACGCAATCTGCTGCATGGGTGCCGCACAGGGGGCTTATTAGTCAATGCCAGGAGGGGAAAGGGATGAGTGGTTCCCTGTAGGGATGCTGACCTTCCCTCATTACTTGCCAGCCCTCATGGCAGGGGAGGTGACGGGTAAGGGTGGAGTAGAGAGCTGGACACCAGCAAAGGCAACTTACTAGCCCATGAAGACAAGGGTCAGCAGGTGTACCGAGGTTCAAGATATGGGACAGAAACTTCAACACATTGGCTTCTCTCTTCTAAGCAGCTTGAGCGGTACGGAAGGCAAAAATACTACTTTTAGGTGGTTTGGGACACAGAAGTGTAAGACTCTCTTATTCAACCGCATGGTGGTGCTGTGAAGCCGCAGATTCAAGCTTTGCGGATACTTTCCATTTGGTAACGCAAAAATGCAAACCAGTGTTTGCGGTTGAATTTCTGGCCAGAAAGGAAATGAAGACTTCTGGTTTCTTTGTTAATAGTTGTTTTATGTGTAGTATATTAAAATACTTCTTTTTTATAGTTCCATACTTTCAATAAACAGATGTAGCTTGGAAGTGCAAAAACAGCAATCAATGCAGGGCCATATTGGCTGTCTCTTGATGAACAGCCAGCATATCCACTAATTCATGCAAACCATCCCCACATTCATATAAAAAACCTGTGCAGCTATTTAGGACAGTGCAAACCAGTGGGATGATGGTTGGGTAAAGCAAGGAAAGGAAGGAGGGCAGTAAGACAAAGGGAAGAGAACAGATATAATAAATCAGTCACATCTCCACACATGTCGTCATCCCCCTCATTGAACATCATGAGCAACAAAAGCATAATCACACAACATGCCATGTCAATGTCAGTCTAACATAAGTTGAGGCCCTCCTAACTCCAACTAGAAAGGACCTTGCCATTTTAGGATTTGTAAACAGAAAACTCACAGCTCACAGCTTAGCCAAGCGCCACCGTGTTGCAGCCGGACCAACAATCAGGGGATCCTTCTGCACTTCTGAATATGTTCAATGTCCCATCCTGAGTCTCTGTGCTCAGATTAGAGAACAGGAGAATCCTCTTGCTGCTTTGAGATTTTACTGGATCTCACCAATCTGCATTAATCAACGCCAACAAAACTGTGTTCCCCGACATGGGTGAGGGCATCTTAGCTGACCTTGAGTCAGGTGATAGAATCGTTTTACCAATGAAGTGGTATAATCTGAGGGAGCCAAATGCTTTACAATGAATGACCTCAGAATTGTAGCTGTCTGCCTCTTCTGCCAGGGTAGGGAACCACAGAATATGGTTGTTGGGTCACTCTCTGGCGTGCTCCAATGTTTCCATTGTCGCCTCCAATGTGAGCATTGTTTTGAAGGCTTCTCAGCTGTTCTTCCGCCATGGCAGGGAATTACAGACCACCGTGCTGGCATTTTCCAACCTTTCAATTTTCCCCACCATTGCTTTGAAACTGTCAAGCTTGTATAACGCCTTCCCTGCAGCTCCGACGCCGCTACAGCCAGCCAGAGAAAATCTAGGGAATTGTCCTAAAATATATTACACATTCTGAGCTTTGTTAATGTGCACAGGGCACTGAGTTTACTGTGGTTTCTGATAGGACTGTGGAGGGATTGGCTCTCAGGGAGGGAGATGTTGAGAGGGGAAAGGTGAATTTGGTATTTATGGACATGATACTGTTCATCTATATGTTGTACAGTAAAAATAAATATGAATTTCCTGAAACTTAAAATTGCATAACTATAGCTGCAAGTCAATGGTGACGGAGGTGGAGATCCCAGTCGAACCAAGATGGCTACTCCTGGGAATAAAAGGGGACCAAGATTGGGTCAAGCCAAAAGAAATCTGGCTGAGAATGGTGGCGGGGATCGCAAAGCGTAATATTGTAATGACATGGGGGGCCGCAGCCATCCTGGCGGTTGAGGGCTGGAAGGAAGACCTAGGTTGGTGCCAGAGGCCGGAACAGGTGGTCTATGCAGCTAGAGGCTGCCCCAAGAAATGGGAGAAAGTGTGGAGCAATTGGAGAGCTTACAGGGGTTAGGGCGCGGGGCGGGCAGAGGTTTACTGGTAGGATGAGGGAAAACAAGGTGTACTATGCAAATCAGACTGAATGGCCGTAAAAGCGTCTTAACTATACGTCTGTATCATGTAAGATATTGGTTTTGTGGCACCAAGGCAAATACAGATGTGCAAGGACCTCATTATAATGCTGCAGAATGATATGTGAAGACTACTGATTTGTATACCAATAAAAAGATTCTTTTTGTTTTATTATAGCTGCAAGTCGACTAAGTTAGACAGAGGAATGCAGAGGCAAAACCTGTCTCCTGAACCATATTCAATGAGAATCAGTGAAATACATCTTCAGGTACAAATCAAATGTTGCTCACCTTCCACACATAGTTTTATTTCTTTCATTATATTAACTGCAAAGTGAAACGTGTGGCTAATTAATTAAATTCCCTCAACTTATTAAAAAAATGCTTAGAATCTGCATGTTATATTTCTTAGAACCAATAATTAAATTCAATTAATTTCCACATTCCCAGAGGGGTGCCAGCACCACATTTCTCTTGCAAGTGTTCCCCTTCTGTGGGCAGTTCCTCGTGGAATAATTTAACCTTCTCTCTTAGTGAAGATACCCACCTATTGGTCTGGATTCTGGACACAGAGTGGTAGAGATTGCTTTCCTTCCTATAAATTCTACTGAATTACATCTGTACAAACAAGCAAAAACAAATAGTGCACTCTCACTACAGTATCACAGGCTTAATGAAAGAATGCTACATGTCACCCCACCAGAAGAATCAGAAATATGTACCAATGAGTAATTAAGTACTGAAGCATAGAGAAAATACACAATACACACTGCTACAGTCCTGCCACCGCTCACGCTGTACTCTAGCTCATCCTGCAGCACCCACGATCTAAGGGAGAGACGAATGTATGACGTTACAACGAATTCCGTTGCAACGCATGCCTTTACCACGCATGCGTTACAACGGAATTCGTTTTCCACGCATAACCTTTACCTCGAATACATGCGTGGTGACGTCATACGTCGTTAAGAGAAAGCGGAAGTTTATTTTCCGATTTCTCTTAAACAACGCTGATTTTCTGCATAACCCGACGTGACTTCAGGTGAGTTTTTGTTTGGGGGGGGAGACCCCCCCAAGCCCCCCCGTTTTTACTTTTTACCTTTACCACATATGCCTTTACTACAAACCTCGTAGTAAAGGTATGCGTGGTAAAGGCTTTCGTGGTAACCACGCATGCGTTGTACTGCATGCGTGGTTAAGGATTTCGTGGAAACGGCTTCATTGTAGTGGCCGTTTCCCGGGAGAGACCTGGGAGTGAGAAACAAGGAAACATGAGCGAGAGCAATAAACAAGAGTTGTGGACAACAAGAGAGTATGATGCTGCAGGGAGCATAAGACATGCATTTGGCAGGTGTCATCCGCCATTGCCCTTCCTTTAGGCGCAAAGTATCGCCTTTCTCCTGCCTTTTGGGCATATTTACAATATTTTGACATAGAGCACCCCGCAAGACTTCTAGCTGCACTACCCTACGTCAAAAGAAAAGGGCAGGAATGTGCAGTATCTACAAATAATACCTCACTTGTGTGGCTGTCCAATACAGAATCAGCTAAAAACGTATATATATATTTTTTTAAATGTAGCGATTAGAACTTGGGCTCTTCCCAGTCACAGGCGTTTGCCCACCAAACAAGTGAGGTATCATTTTACTCAGGAGAACAAAGGGAACACTGGGTGGTAGGACATTAGTGCGTGCCAGCATGGTGATACCACAGAAAAATGTATGGTAAAAGTGATTATCTCCGCTAAATTTGAGGTTTGCAGGGGATTCTGGGTAGGGAAACATTGGGCGATCCACACAAGCCATACCTCCCTGGACTGCCCAGGGTGTCTAGTTTTCAGAAATGTGTGGGTTTGTTAGGTTTCCCTAGATGGCCGCTGGGCCAGGTGTCAAAAACCCAGGTGAGCCCCCTTGCAAAAGCATGTAGTTTTGTGATAGGTCATTTTGATGTCTCCACAATACGTTTTGGGCCCTTGCCTGTCGCGGGTACTTGACCCACCCACATGAGTGAGGTATCATTTATATCGGAAGACTTTGGAAAATGCAGGTGGGTGGAATTTTGTGGATCCACGCAGATTCTAGAACTTTCCGGCACAGAAATGTGAGGAAAATCTGTTTTTATTCTAAAGTTTGAGGGTTGCAAGGGATTCTGGGGTAAGATAATCTGTTGAGAGCCGCACTATTCACCCTATCCTGGATTCCCCTTGGTGTCTAGTTCTCTAAAATGTATTAGTTTGCTAGGTTTCCCTAGGTGCCGGCAAAGCTGGAGTTAAAAAATCTACATCTAGGCACTTTGCAAAAATGGGTCAGTTTACACTGTAAAAATGTGGTGTGGCTAGGTTGCGTTTTGCGCCATTTCCTGGTGCTGGAACTAGGCCTACCCACACAAATGAGGTAACTTTTTTCTCGGAAGACTTTGGGGATTGCAGGGTGGGAGGAATTCTGTAAATCCATGCAGATTCCAGAACTTTCCATCGCAGAAATGTGAGGAAAATGTGTTTTGTTTTTTTACAAAGTTTGAGGTTTTCACTGGATACTGGGTAAGAGAACCTGGTGAGAGCTAGACAAGTCACCCCATCCTGGGTTCCACTGGGTGTCTAGTTTTAAAAAATGTATAGGTTTGCTAGGTTTCTCTAGGTGCCGGCAGAGCTAAGGTTCAAAATCTACAGCTAGGCACTTTGCATAAAAAGGGTCCGTTTTCACTGTGAAAATGTGGTACGTCCACGTTGCGTTTTGGGCCGTTTCCATTCGCGGGCACTAGACCTACCCACACAAGTGAGGTATTATTTTCATTGGGAGACTTAGGGGAACACAGAATTGTAGAGCAACTGTTATTACCTATTGACTTTTAATGCATTTCTTTTTTTTTTTTAAACAAATTTTATTCGTCTGCACATACAAGGAATGCATAGCTCCGAAACCCCGGAGTCTGGTGCACACAGTATTCAAACAATAAGGACATCGTCAGATGTTTTTCTTGAAATACGAACAACCCCCCCCCCCCCCAGCCAACCCCCCCCAAAGTGCGCTGCTGCCGTCTACTAAAGAACAAAGAAAGTCAGTATATGCTATGATCACAAGCCAATCCCATCCGAGCGCCACCCGAGCCCACTCAACAACACCCATCTGCTAAATTGTCGGGAGGGCATCGCACTCAGGTGAAGGATCCAAGTCCAGACCCCGGTAATCTGCCCACCTCTTCCAGATCCTAAAGTGCTTGCGGGGACATCCTCTGGCCAGAAATATGGGCTGCTCCAGCCCCATGCAAAAATCCATACCGTTCTTCCAGGCGGCCAGGGGTGGGGCCCGGGGTGCCTTCCAGGCCTTAGCAATGTCCCTTTTGGCCAATGTCAGTCCCAGCAACAATAGATGACGTTTGTATCGATTACCCCCAACTCCCTCCATGACATGTAACAAGGCCAATTTCGGGTCCCTAGGAAGCTCCCAGGCCAGTACCTCCGATAAGCACCTGAAAACTCCGGTCCTGAACCTATGCAGAGTCGTGCACCCCCAGGTAGTATGAAGCAGTGTGCCCACCTCCGACTCACATCGTAAACAGTTGGGGGAATCGATCATGCCCGCCCTCCACAAGCGCTCCCTGGTGAAGTAGGTGCGGTGCAAGTATTTGAATTGTATTAGTCTCAGTCGTGTGGAGATTGCCGCCCCCCTAGGACTCGCCAGGGCTTCTACCCAGTCTTCCTCCTCCAGCTCCCCCACGTCTTGGACGCACGCAGTCCGGAGTCTCTGTAAGTCAGGGGAACAGTGTCGGACCAGAGTCTGGTAGATACGGGATAATTTTTTGTCTGGCAATTCCCCCATAAACAGCTTGGCCTCAAGCGGGCTAAATTCAGGGAGCTGGTCCATGTCGGTCAGATACGGTGTCAATGCGTGCCGGAACTGAAGGTAGCGAAAAAACTGAGAGCGTGGCATCTCGAAATCGTCTCGTAGGTTTTGAAAGGACTTCAGGGTACAGCCCGACAACACGTCTCCCAGCGAGGAGATGCCTATTGCATCTCACCCCCCAAAGCCCGGAAAGGGCCACTAAGTGGGGCAGGCAGCCATAGCGCCAGAAGGGGGGTCTCCCGAGAAAGTACGTTCCACCAGCCCATTCTGCGCAGCGCCTGCTGCCAGACCGAAAAGACTACTTGTGTGGCAGATGGAAGATCCCGCCGAAGTGGCGCCGAAAACAGCAGCATATGGACAGACTGCGAGCCCATCAACTGGCGCTCCACCGCATAGGCTGGATCGCCCCGGTCCCCATACCACCAATCATTCAGGACCAAGAGGTGCGCTGCTTGATAGTAAGAGAGTACATCGGACGTGGCGAGGCCACCAGTGTATGTCGAAAGGAAGCACGTCCGCAATGCCACCCGGACAGCACCCCCCTCCCAGAAGAACCCGCCCAATGCGGAGTTGACCTGCTGAAACCAGCGGGGCGGAATCGGGTATGGATGATTCTGCAAGTGGTATACGAGCCTTCGGAGCGCCACCATTTTGAATATAGCCGACCTCCCGTATATGGTCAGTGGCATGCGAGACCAAGCCTTCATCTCCTCGCGTGTGCGATCCCAAACCGGGGTGAGGTTACGATCTCGGGAGATGCCAGCATCTTCCGACAAGTATACCCCCAGGTATTTCAACCTCTCAGTCGCCAGCTGCAAGTCCACCGCCCAATCTCCGGCCGGCCGCCGGCCACCCAGAACCAACAAGGTGGATTTACCTGGATTCACATAAAGGCCAGAGGATTCACCAAAAATCTGTAAGATGCGCAACAGCCGCGGCCCGGAGCGCTCCAGGTCCGTAAGAAAGAACAACACGTCGTCGGCGTAGAGTGCGATTTTATCGGTGAGGCCCGAGGCCCACCGAAAGCCCCCTTAGCTGGGCATCCATGCGCACCCATTCAGCCAAGGGCTCCATAGCCAACGCGAACAGGTACGGGGAGAAAGGACACCCCTGCCATGTACCCCGACGGACTGAAAAAGACCGGGAAATCGCACCCCCCACGCACACAGAAGCTGTGAGGTCAGTATAGAGCAGCTGAATGTATGCTAGAAAACGTGGGCCCAGGTTAAGGCGCCGCAGCAGGGCGAACAAGTACGTCCAACTCAAGGAGTCGAAGGCACGATCCATATCCGCCAGAAATAGTGCAGCCGGCTCTCCCAGCCTCTTCCAGGCAGAGATCGCCACCTGGGCGCGCCTGATATTATGCCGGGTCCCCCTCTGTGGCATAAAGCCCGCCTGGTCGGGATGAACCAGGTCTGCAATGTAGGGCTTAAGCCTGTTGGCGAGGGCCTTGGCCAGGACCTTGGCCTCCGTGTTGAGTAGCGAGATCGGGCGGTATGACGCATGGTACTCTGGGGGTCTACCCGGCTTCAGAAAGACTACCACCTTGGCGTGTCTCCAGTCGGAGGGGAGCACTCCACCTTTGCGTGCCTCCTCAATCACTGGCGCATACGGGGACCTAACTGTACATGGAATCTCTTGATGAACTCACACGGGAACCCATTGGGGCCCGGCGCTTTACCCGGATTCAGCTCACCCAAGCGCCGTACCCAACTCCTCATCCGTGAGAGGCTTGTCTAAAAGGTCCCGCACCTCGTCAGGGACTGACCGTGGGGGGAGATCATCCATAAACCACAGGACGGTCTCAGCCGTCAAGCATTCCTGGGGCGCATACAGCCCCTCGTAATACGTCGCAAAGCTCTCTGCAATAGCAGGGGGCTCCAAGATAGGCAAACCCACCGAGTCCAACAACTGGGGCAAGGGCTGGGCATGGAGAGCGCCCTGACACAAGCGGTGCAGCATCTTACTAGACTTGTCTCCCCATTGGTACACCCGACTACGGGTAACCAGCCAGGCCTGTCGCGCCTCCTCAAGTAATACCGCGGCATACTGCTGCTGAGCCAGGACCAATTTCCGCCCAATCAATGTACCGCTCTCCTCCCTGCTCCTACGCTCCAAAACTTCCAACTCCGCCTCACGCCGCACCAGATCCCGCCGCCGCTCCGCCGCACACCAGGAGATATCCACCCCCGCAGGGTAGGCTTGAGGGCCCCCCAAAGGACCATCGGGGAGTCAACAGAGTGATCGTTAGTAGTGAAGTAGTAGTCAATCTCTCTAGCCATGCGTTCCCTGTAGTCCGTCTGCAGCAGGTGCCATCCCGACATGCGCCACCGGAACGGCTGCCTGGCCGGGCCCACGCTAAAGGTGAGGGCAACCGGCGAGTGGTCGGACAGAGCCCTTGGCATGATATCGGCGGAGACTATCCGACGGGCCAGTCCCCTAGCTACAAAAATATAGTCCAGCCTAGAGAAGGAGCCATGCACCGAGGAGAAGTAGGTGCATTCACGGCGTGTGCCGTGCTTGTAGCGCCAAGTCTCTGTCCAGTCAAGTCCCGTGGTGAGGGCATGTAGTTTGGTATTGGGCCCCTCCACACCACCACCCACATCAGTCGCTCCCTTCCGCCACCTATCTACACTTGCATCCATCACATCATTCCAGTCCCCCCAACCACTGCGAAGGTGTCTGGCATTGCACTCCAGAGGGACATCACCCTCTCCACCAGGGGCCACTGCAGCGGTGGCGGGGCGTATACGCTCCCGAGGGTCACCCTATCCCCCCCAATCCTACCCTGAACAAAAATGTACCTGCCCTGAGGGTCAGACCAGCTCTTCTCATGTATAAAGGATACCCTTCGATGTATAAGGATTGCAACCCCCCTAGAGCCCCTCGTAAACCCAGCATGGTAGGCGTGTGTAAACCCAAAGCGTTGTAGGCACAGCACTTCAGTACCAAGTAAATGGGTCTCTTGTAACAACAGAGCGTCTGCCCCGGCCCTCTTATCAGATCGAAGGACCGCCCCCGCTTCACTTTATTCAACACCCCCGCACATTCCAGCTCAGAATACGTAAGGTGCCTGGATCTACCCGCCCTCCCTGTTCAATGGCTGACATGTGGAAGTTGTAGTGTAAGGGCAGCATACAGCTCGATGGCCTGGCCAACATTGATCAAGGAGAAAAGATAACAGCAATAAAGGCGCACTCAAAACCCCCAACCCCAAACTGAACCCCTAACCCCCCCCCCCCCACTTCTCCCCACCCCGCACCTCCCAAACATGGAAGCACCTGTCGCGGATGGATCGCGGACTAGATCCCAACGGGGGACCAAGTACCACTCCCTCCAATGGATCCCCTGAGAACACCCCATAACAAGGAATCTTCACCCCTACCCTCCCACTCCTATGGGGCAGGTACAAACCCCAACACATTGCACCTGAGCATCATGAATAGAAACACACAGTTCAGGGGAAAAGTTCCAGCCTTCATTTCACCACACGTGGCTGTTCCTGCTTCGGGCCAGGCCGCGGAGATGTCGATCCCGCACGGGAGCTGCGTCCCGACCTCGATCGCCTACGGTGCCGCCGCTGACTCCGCAGCCCCTCACGGGCCACTGCACTCGAGGAAGAATCGGATTCACCGCCCGGGGGACCATTAACTCTGATTTTCACCATCTCGTCTGTTCATTGGAACACCTCCTCAGGGGAGTCAGAGAACAGCGTGCGGGACTTGTATCTGACTCGCAGCCGCGCTGGGTAGAGCAAAGCGTATTGAAGCTTGAGGCCTCGGAGACGGGCCTTAGCAGCCAGAAAGGATTGTCTCTGCTGCTGAACCATCTTCGTATAATCCGGAAAGATGAGGAGGGTGGCGTTGCCGAACATGAGGGGAGCCTTCACTCTCGCCTGCCTCAGGATGATGTCCCGATTCGCGTAATTCAAGAATTTGGCGATGAGCGGCCTCGAACGCGATCCAACAGGGGGCTCGCTCCACCAAGAAACAGCGGGAAAGGGCGTCCGCGGGGAGCCAGCCCTCCAGCCACTGGGCCAGGAAGCGTTCCGCGTTGTCCCCCGCGCATCCCTCCGGAAATCCCACGAAGCGTAGGTTGTTCTGCCGTGCCCGTCCTTCAGCATCCTCCACCCGCATGGCAAGGCCCTTCTGAACTTTCTCCATCGCCGCCACCTTCTTCTTCAAGACAGACACGCCATCTTCCACTTCGGAGATGCGGGACTCCGCACCGGTGATCCTCTCCACGGTGTTCCGCAGGTCCTGGCGGAGCAGCGTGACATCGGTGCCCACTGCCCCGATTTTAGCGTCCAGCATATCCCTAGACTGCGTAATCGCGGCCAGCAAGGCTGCGTTGTTCGGAGCTTGAGGCTGTGGGCCCGTGGCGCTAGCCGCCGGGTTCGCTTCGGTGAATTTGTCCAATGTCCCCTGTTTAGAATGGCCACCTCCCGCGCGGTCGCAGTCTTTGGAGCGACCCCGGCCGGGCCGGGCGCCATGCAGGGCTCCGCAGGATGGAGAGGCCGGAGAAGAGACACAGGGCGAGGCACTAGATCTCCGCCGCACTAGGGCCGCAGGAGGAGCCCCCAGCCACGTCGCAGTGACCCCCGGACTGGGGATCCATGGATATCGACCCCAAGGGATACAGCAGGTGAGCCTCCACCCAGATCCCGCCCGTTGGGCGCCGCAGTCTCCCACCGGGGCCCGACTTGACCCCCAAGCCACACCACCAGGGAGCAACACCAGGCCCGAGCAACAAGATGGAGGAGGAGGGGGGCCCGCGCCCCAATAGCACCTCCCGAGCACCGGGCTCACCTCAGGCAGGGGGTCACCTCCAGCCGCCTCCAGCACGACCAGACAGCCAGGCCTCAGTCCAGAGGGGGGGCGCCTAGGGAAACGTCCCGGGCACGGTCTCCTCACTCGGCCACGACGGGACCGGATTCTCGCCACAAGATGGTGGCCGCAGCTCCGGGCCGCCGCAGAAAAGGGCCTCGTCCGCCCCGTCTAGGCGCCTCGACTCTCCGGCCGCGGCCCCCAGTACGCTCCGCCGCCACTCCAGAAAGGGTACCGGGCGCGCTCGGCTCCGCAAGCAGGGAGAGAGCAACCGCCCTCCAGCGTCTGCCCCGCGGCCTCACAACAGCCGCCGGCCTCAGCAGGTCCAGCCGGTCGTAGGAGAAATTTAGACCCCGGCCTCAGCGGCCCCGCAGGCCCATCCGCCTCTCAGGTTCGCGCCCACCTCCGGGCGTCCACATCACCACAGCCACAGGACTGGAGCACGCCCACAGGGTCCGCCACTCCGCACACGGCAGCTGCGCCCACAGAAAATGCTCAGGGCCAGGATAGTATAAGAGGATAATCGATGGCTGGTCGGAGCTCGGGCTCTACACGACCGCCATTGGTGCCAGCTAGGCCACGCCCCCTACTTTTGATGCATTTCTCCCTTCCAAATGAAAGACAAAGTGTAACAAGGAAGTTACTCTGAAAAATATCCTATAATTCACATGCTAGTGTGGGTACTTACAATTTTGGAGAAGTGCAAATAGCTACTGTTTTTAAACTTGATATTTTGTTTCCATTTCAGAAATACATAGGTCTCTTTCATACCGATTTTTCACTATTTATATTTTCCCAAATTAATTGCTATATACCCGGTATACAATAAAAAACCATTGCAAGATGTTGCTCAGTTATTGGATCTGGGTCCGTTGGGTTCTTGGTGAACCTACAAGTCCTATATATCCCCACAACCAGGACGGTCAAGCAGATGTAACGGTGTATTGCTTTAAAACATCTGTCATACTTAGAAGTTACAGGTGAAAACTTTGGAACAAATGCCTGTTTTTTCAACTCATTTTAAATTTTTTCTATTTTCAATTGTTAGTTTCTATAAGAAAACCTTGAAGGATGTACACCCCTTCCTGAATTTAGAATTGTGTCTACTTTTCAGAAATGTATAGCTTTCATACCCATTTTTATCATTAACTGAAAGGAGGTTGAAAGCACAAAAAATTGCAAAAATAGGCTATGTCCCAGTAAAATGCCAAAACTGTGTAAAAAATGTTGGCTTTCTGACAAACGTCTGTCAGTCCCTGAAAGATGGGAAGATGGTGATTTCAGCACCACAAACCCTTTCTTGATACCATTTGCAGGGAAAAACACAGAGCTTTCATCTGCAGGACTTTTTCCCCCAAATAAAAAAAAAAGTGCTGTATTTTGGCTAATTTGTCGCCCCCCCCCAGCGGAATCAACAAACCCTGGGTACCGTTAAAATCTCAATAATGTTGGAAGAAAAGGATCCAAAGTTGGCATGGGTACCTTATGTGGTCAAAAAGTTACAGGGGCCTAAGTGCAAACTACCCCAAATAGTCAAAGAAGGCTTAGCATGGGGGGAGGCCTAGCAGCAAAAGGGTTAAAACAAGGTGAAATGAGCTTCTAATTTTTTTTTTAACAGACTTTATTGACTTTTACAAATTCAATCAAAAATAGTGTGGGAATAGATGCAGTTTTAGGATACATAGAAATTGATGGACTACAATATCAACGTGGGCGGTACAAGTATAAAAATTAAATACCCCGTTGAAAACTCTTATGAAATAAGCTTCTCATGTGCACAATAGCAAGGCAGGGTGGCTGAGAGTGCATCAGGAAGGACTACATTTCATGTTTCCTGCCCACAGACATTTGGCAGGAAAAATGATCACAGACCTTCCAGCTTTTCACAATAGAGGGCTTATTTACAAATATGTAGGTATTCTGTGTATTGTTGTCATCTGTAAACAAGGCAAGAACCAGCAAAATTATAAGAAAAAAGTAAACAATTCGCTATAGTGCTGCCAAAAGTGGCACCTTGAAATATTACGTTGGACCGGAGACTGGGATGCTAAACAAAGTAGATAAGTGGGACCTCATCCGGCAGTAAAGAGAAAGGTAAAGGCTTCCTCTTAGCAGCGGTTTATTACGACCTTTAGGGGAGGGTGGGAAAGAACAGAAGGAAATAATATCACTGCATTTAAATGTAGGCAACAAAACACAGTTGAAACTTAAAGAAGAATGCAGGTTCTTTTACTTTGGGAGCCTTCAATGTGGAAGTGGTGTAAGATTTGAAGGGAAATCAATCAATCAGGCGTTTGTAAAGCACGCTACTCATCCGTGAGGGTCTCAAAGCGCTGGGGGTGGGGGGTGTAGGTTCCGGTCCATCTGGGGGGGGTTCGCAGAAGAGCCAGGCCCTGAGGTGTTTTGCGAAAATGGGAGAAGAAATTGTCTGTCTAAGGTGGAGCGGAAGGGTGTTCCAGGCTTTGGCCGCGAGGAAGGAGAAGGAGTGGCCTCCTGCTCTGGTTTTTCTGGTGCGTGGGACTACGGCGTAGGAGAGCTGGGATGATCGTAGGGTCCTTTTGGGTGCGTGGAAATTGAGTCGGCTGTTCGGGTATGCTGGTCCGGTGTCCTGGAGGGCCTTGTGTACATGGGTGAGCATCTTGAAAGTGACTCTTGCCTCGATGGGGAGCCAGTGTAGTGTGCGCAGGTGCTGGGAGATGTGGCAGTGTCTTGGGAGGTCTTGCGGCGGCGTTCTGGATGTTTTGTAGTTTGCGTGTGAGGTTTTTGTTGATTCCGGTGTAGAGTGCGTTGCCGTAGTCGAGTCTTCTGGTGATTAGGGCGTGAGTGACAGTTTTTGTGTGTTCGAGGGGGATCCATTTGAAGGTCCTACGTAGGAGGTGGAGGGTGTAGAAGCAGGCGGACGAGACGGCATTGATCTGGCGGTCCATTTTGAGCTCGGAGTCCAGGATGATTCCCAGGTTGTGTGCATAGTCCGTGGGGGTGGGTGGGTTTCTGAGGGTGGGGGGCCACCAGGAGTCGTTCCAAGCATCAGGGTTTGGGCCCATGATGAGTACTTCTGGATTGTTGGTGTTTAGTTGTAGGCAGCTGTTTTTCATACATTTGGCGACGGTTTCCATGCGTTCTCGAAAGTTGTGTCTGGTGGTGTTGGGTTCGTTGGATAGGGAGAGGATATGTTGACTCCAAAGGTTCAGATGATGGGGGGCGAGTGGAGGTATGTAGATGTTGAAGAGCATGGGGCTGAGGGAGGACCCCATAGGGACTCCGCAGGTGGTTGGTGTAGGGTCCGAGAGGAAAGGGGGGAGTCTGACCCGCTGTGTTTTGCCGGAGAGGAAGGAGCGGATCCAGTTGAGGGCTTTGTCCTGGATCCCTGCGTTGTGTAGTCTGCATATTAGGGTGTGGTGGAAGACTGTGTCGAAAGCCGCTGAGAGGTCGAGGAGGATGAGGGCCACTGTTTCTCCTTTGTCCAGTAGGGTGCGGATGTCGTCTGTTGCGGCAAAATGACTGGCTACAAATTGCAGGCAACTTCCTGCAAAGCATTTAGGAAAAAAGAAGAAATCACAAACTAAGTGCACATGACCACAGAAGGGACCCAGTGGCCAGTGCAAGTAGGACTGCTGAGGTACTGTAGATATAAAGGGGCGAGGGGTCTCGGTGTTAAAGGTTTAGTCTGATGAGAAGGGGTGGATGCTAGAGTATGACCGGTAGTACCACCTTAAAAACAAGTGACTCTGACCTACCTAATTTTCCAGCTTGTGGTGCATGGCCTCCCAGTGAAACAAGGGGGTCCCCGTGGCACGCAGCACGCAGCACGCAGCACTGGGGCATGCAGCCCGACGAAGTCACTAAAGTTTATCTATGAGCTCCGAGAGTCTTCTGCCTCCTCTATGCTGCACAGTTCACACAGATCACATAAACTAGCTTTCATGCTGTGATTTGCTTCAAGGGAGTGCAGCAGAGCACCACTTATCCACTGATTGCATGGACAAGCCTCGGCTCACAGGTCAAACAGGCTATTCTTGGCAGAGGCCTGCAGACAGGGAACTGCAACCCTCTGGGAGGTGGTGAAAACAAACAACAGGAGGGGAGTGGGAACAAAGGCAACATGGACAACAGGAGGGGGCGGGAGCAAAAGTCACATGGGTAATGGTGGTGCTCGGAGATAGGAGCAGAGCTTGGAACACGAGCACGACAGTAAAAAAAGAAGTCAAGGCAAAAGAAAAAGTAGAACACTGACACTATATATGGCAGATCGTGAAATAATCCATATAACAAGGTCAGCCTCGAGGACAGGAACAAAACAGCCAAAAAGCGTGACAAATATAAAGCATTTAACAAACAAACCAAAAGAATTTTGAAAGGCAGGCCAAGGAACGAATGAAAGTGATGGGCGTGTATTGGGCATGGTGAAAGCAAACAGAAGTAGATTACAGCATGTCGAAAGACAACGCATGTGCGCTGCCTAGGCTCGACCTAAAAAGGAACTTGTCTATACAGCATCAACTGCAAGGGGCCTATTGAAGTGACCCAAATCAGGGAATTTGGGAGACTGGATGCTGTCACACAATGCCTCCAGAGCGAAATTGCTGTTTAACTAAAAACAGTGCAAAGTAATCACTCCAAAGAACACTGTTGTAGGCCAACCACCAAGCCCATGCAAGGACCAACTTTTCAACCTGGCAGGTAGGGATCCACTCAAGTGCTGGCAGCGGCCTTTTGCAAACTTACTCCAGTATACATGCTTGGATGGAAGAAAAAAATGAATTAAGTGCCCACATTACATCTGTAACTAATATCCATGTATTTTCTAAAATGTGATAAGATCACACAACACATCTGGTTGTGAGCTGGGAGTACAGGTGGGTAATTGAAAGGAGTCAGATACAGTCTTAGCGTTTCAACGCAAAAAGAATCAATGATTGTCTGGTAAGGCATATGCAACCTGAGCCTCTCACAAAGGTCTTGCAGCAAGCATCAATCCCTTCCCTGAGCAATTATGTGTCCAATTAATAAAAGCCGAGCGGGGCACATTTAATTCCAGTGACGACTAAAGACTTTATGCGCCAGGGGTTGGACTTGAAACATGATGACTGCAAGCTGGGGTCGGGTGACAATTGGAACAAATAAAATGTTGGCACCTGCAAGCACAGCCAACAAAAGCCGTTTCTGAAATCAACGAAAATATCAGCATGGTTCACGCCGAGAGACTGGATATGGTCAGGGGAATCCCCTCTCCAGTCAGCCATCCCGAAATCACATGGTACTTGGTGTCTCAATTTCACCCTGTATTACACAAGAAAGTCCCTCTGACCTACTTCTTACGCGGACGCTCCCTCCTACACGTGCATTCATCCGTCTTAACCCACAACATTTTGTAAAAGCTTCTCTGCATTTGTAAACTACTGCACCCCCATGTGCGACGTCCGTTTGCCATATAAATATGGCACTTTCCCATTGATCTAGGTTAAAGCTAAACAACAGGGACATTTCTTAATTTAACTGCACACTGGAAGATATGATGTACATAAAGATGTCACACAAGGCAAGCAGGCTCACAAAAATGATGCATGTCGAAATAAAGTTTTATTGAATTGAATTGAATTGATGCATGTCGATCTATTTTGCTACATGCCGCATCTATTACATGGTAAACAATGGAAGAGCATCCTAAAAGAACATAAAATGAGCGTCACAATACACCCAGAACTATATGTTGTGTGGCCTTTTGGTTTCCTCCAACATGTCAACAGGCGCACGTCGCAAAATGTGACACTTCTCTGTTCCCACCACAATATGATTTGTCTTTCAGTCAGACTGAAAGGAGTTGAAGTGAGACTGAATGAATAACCATCAGCCGACCAGCCATACCACTGAACCTCTGCTGTGATCCTGCCACATCCTCATTTGTGGTCTAGAGGGGTAATGCCTCCAAAAAACAGTAATGATATCGAAGTAAAACCTACTGGACTGGACGGTCAAAACGTTTTGTAAAAGAACTAATTGGGAGTCAGTTGCAGAGGCTCCAGCATTCCTATACATGAATCATGTACTAAGGAAACAAGCATTTACAATGCAATGGTTTCGCCTTTGGAAAAGTTAGAGCTATTGGCATTGTAAATGACAAAATTTGTATTTATGTGTTGGTTTTGAAAACAGATAAATAAATGGCATTGTCATTTACATTGCCATTAGGTTAATCTCGGCAGCCACTCTGCACTCCCTAGCATTCTGCAGTCACTCTGCACTCCCTAGCACTCCCTAGCAGTCTCTCTGCAGTCCCTAGCACTCCCTAGCACTCACTAGTCACTCTGCATTCTCTAGCACTCCCTAGTCACTCTGCACTCTCTAGCACTCCCTAGTCACTCTGCACTCTCTAGCACTCCCTAGCACTCACTAGTCACTCTGCACTCTCTAGCACTCCCTAGTCACTCTGCACTCTCTAGCACTCCCTAGGCACTCTGCACTCTCTAGCACTCCCTAGGCACTCTCTAGCACTCCATAGCACTGCAGCCAGCCTTCCCGCCCCAGACTGATAGCCACTGAAGCGACGAGGAGGTCCGGGCACTCCCTGGGACGCTCCGTGCCAGGGGCTGAGGGTGGCGATTAGCGAACGTGCATTCCACCGGAAATCTTTGAAATAAATCCAGTTTAAAGAAAACGGAGGGTCGGTGGCAGTCAGAATAGAAATTCTATTAAAAAAATATATATCCTGCAACCCACGGGCTGGTCCAAGCTACGAGGGGAGATACGCAGCAGCGCGCGTCACCCGAAATAAACCCACGCAGAGAATAAAGTATCTAAGAGAAGAACTGGGCAAAAGCAAGACAAGCTGGTTAAATACAGTAAGACTTGTGGCAATCGGAGGTTTGAAGCCTGGCAACAATGTGATGCAGCCTAGATGAACAAGGCTTTGAGGCGCCTTCGGACCCGGGAGAGCAGGTGGGAAGCCGGGCACAGCGCTCGAGCCACATCCGGGGAGCCCGACTGGCAGGTCGGTGCCGGGGCTAAGGGGCGTGTGCACTGCCGCGGAGCCGGTGGGGCGGGCCAGAAGTCACCTTGAGGGTCCGCTCCGATAGAAGACAAGCGAAAGGACACCATGAAAACTTTCAGGGAGCCGAGCCTTCCAGCTGGCAAGACGAGCAATTCATTCCAACCTCCCCTGTCTGTCTCCCTCTCGTGGCCTCCTCCTCTCCCCTTCTTTCTGCCCTCCTCCTTCCTTCTTTCCCTCCCCTGCACTGCCCTGCCGCCCCCTTTCTGCCCTTTCTGAGCTATTGGCATTGTTAATGACAACATTTTTATTTGAGTTGGTTTTGAAAACAGATAAATAAATGGCATTTTGTCATTTACAATGCCAATAGCTTACTCTCGCAGCCTACACAATGGATATGCTCTACGTACATCCTCCAGATGTGTCTGCAATGCATGCCTTCACACCACCCAGTACCACCTTAATACCCAAATCAAATCAACAGGTGAGCAACACGCCATCCAGAACTCTCTGCAAAGCCTCCTCACACCATCTAAAGCCATGTGCACACCCTCCCCATCACCAGAGGAGGAGTACAGCCCCCCAGAAGCTTGTGTACAGCCCCTCACATCTTCCAGTACCCTGTGCACACCCTCTTACATACCCAACAAGGGATACAGCCTTCAAAACCCCATACGTGCCCAGTTCACAATAGCCAGTGCACTTTGCGCGCACACTAGACCTGGGGTACAGCCCTCATAACCCTTTCATTGACCTACTCCATCTAGTGACCTGCGCACACACACACCAGACGAGGGGCAAAGCCTCAAAAACTCACCATAGGGCACCCTGTGCACACCCTCTCACGCGCCAGATGAGGGATAGACGGTGCTAAATTTGTTAAATAAGTAAGTGCCAGGGCCTTCATCAGGAGGCCACTGCAGCTTGCACCTCCCATTGCCCCTGCCTGCTCTTTCAGTGACAGTACCAACGCAATTACTAACCACCACGCTCTTACAAGTGAGACAATTAGGACTATTCCGGGTCTCCACAACTGTAAGAGTGGCTTGGGTGGCAGGTATTAGTTATTTCTAAGGTCTGCTCTATTGAAATAAGAAACAACGTGTGCTCATCTCTAAATTAGACAATGAGCGCTGCCATGTTGCAGACTGTCAGATGTGCCGGTGTTGATAAATTAAGTGCCCATGTCAAGCACTGGAAACCACTGGATCAAATTAAGCACTGGGTATAGAGCCTCCAGAACCAGCTGCATGTCCTACTCACTCCAACCAGTGCTGTGTGAAACATCCTCTAATACATCAAATAAGTGATACAACCCCAACAACACTTTGCACGCTTCCTCACACCGTCTAGTGCCATGTGCACACCCTCTCACATAGCACACAACAGATGCAACCCTCATAACCCTTTGCACGTCCTACTCACACAGTCAGGTGCCATGTGCGCACCCTCACATATACACACACTAAACAAGGGACAATGCCACAAGTATCCATGCCATCCAATACCTTGTGCATAGCCTTCTCACACACGGGGTCACACACACACACACACACACAAGTGCATCTACCAGACGTCCCTAAAGTAAACATTAAACGTGCCTACTCTGAATGGAGAACATATGACACCTTCCTGCAATGCACCAGCATGTTACACAAGGCGGGCAATGCACTAGTATTGCATTAAATTTGTTTGGGAAAGTAATAGCCAGAGCCATAAGAATACAGCGTGTGAAAACTAACACTGATGTGGGCCGTGAGAGGCGGTGAAAAAAGTTAGAATACAGGATCGATTCCATCTTAAATGGATTGTGTTTGTGGTAATTTTGTGTGAGGGACATAAGACTTAAACCTGAACCAAACAGCAGATTCCCATACATGCAAGTACAGCGATGCAAATGTTTCACAGTGCAGAGGATGCACAGACAGCAGTGACTTGCGAACTGAGACTGGTAACACCACCGCCACCCACACGCTCATCCTACAGCAACAACAGTGAATTGTAAATCTGTAGACTTAGTATACCCAAAAAAAGTGACTTAGTAAAGCGGCCGGAGCTACTAACAAAGAAATGGGTTGTGGACAAAAGGCAAGTATATCCACCAATCAATCTTCTGTTCCATGTTTGAGCAACAGCCTATGTTGTGCAAAATGAAATTGAGAAACCGTGTACTCCAGGAACACAAGCAAGTAACAAATATGGCCAGACCCCACTATTCAATGAACTTTATCAAGCAAACTGATACTTTGCAAATAACAATGTAGAAACATACAGAATGTTGAGATCTTAGTCTCCAGCTCTGCTGTGTCCTGTTACAGAGGCGCATATGGAAGGGGTTAGGTCCAAAGTGGGGAAAGAGAGCTGGTACTAGATGCCCCGGCACCTGACATTCCAGGGATTCCCAGGTATAATTTACACCGCAGCCTCCAGTCTCCAGACTGCAGGAGCTGCACGGAAAGAGAGTACCAGTACCTCAGTGCAATTGAGAGCTGAACCCACTCACCTTACTCTTCACCTCCACGGTGCTGTTACTCTCCAGGAAGCGCAGGTTCTGCGACCTGCTGAAGCTGCGGTTTATGGCCACTGCTGCTTCGGACGCCTTGGCTGCGCTGGCTGGGGATGCAGGTGCCCCTACCGGGCGCGGAAGGCTATATGCAACTGCTTGTATCCGGGGGCTGTGCGCACTCCGGTGGGTAAATTCACTACCTCTCCCTGGACGCTAAGGATACTCTCCCACACCTTGTTCCCGCAGTTGCTCCAGACTCCTGGGATTGCTCACTCCTTTAGGTAGGGGAGGGGCCGCTTGCTGCTCTGGGGCAGTTGCCACTTCCTGACTGGGTGCAGCTTGGGCACGGACCTGGAGCGGCCTGCACCCAGGGAGTAGGCCGGACTGAGGTCTCCGATCTGCATGTACCTTTAATGCAGCGCAGCTGGCTTCTAGCGTTCCTCCTTGCAGGCCGCATGCAGGACGCCACACCTGTGCCGGCGACACCGGTGGGGGAATATCAGCAGTGTTTTTTTCTGGGTTTTTTTATTTCCTTTTTTTATGCGTTTTTATATAGCGCGGACTTTACCCGAAGGTGTCCGAGCGCTTCACAATAGCAACAGTAGTGATACATGAGGAGAAAATTACAAGTGAACAAATTACAAAAGCAAACGTTGACTCCATCTCCTATCCCATCAGTGATCGCCGTGCAAAAGAGATGCAAAGTTTCACGTGTAAAGGCAACACCGCTCTGTTTCAGACCCTGTCGTGGCCTGCCACCTCGCCTCCTCCCACCCAAAAGACACAGGAAGCGGGGAGGCAATATCAAAGACCCGAACTGCCTCGGAGAACCAGGACTGACCGCTGGACCCTCATGGGGCCTCTTCTAGGGAGCCCGCCCGAGCCTGGCACCCGCACAATAAGGGAAGCACGAAATCTTGAAAACTGGCACAACATGCCCCTTTCTCGAGTTCCATTGGTCCGAGTGACCCCCCGCCACCAAACGGATCTAACGCACAGAGACAATCATTCTGGGCACACACTGAAGTCTCCTGGAAGTGGAACATCACTCCCTCCATCAAACAACTTAACAGCAGAAATGCTGCATTTTAGGAACATTCTGACCTCCCCAATCCATATATACCCCCCTAAGCCCGGATACAATTCCCCCAACAACAGATCTGTAAATAAGTGACTTGGGTGTCAGACACGTTGCTGCTCCTACCCCCTCCTCTAGGCTCTAAACACACTCTCAGCGCACTGAAGGCGGCCCCAAGCGATGTGCGCCCAGACATCGGTGTGAACTTCTGTGGCTGTCTCAGCTCGTATCTAACACCGAGCACATGATGCGGGGCACTTCTAGTGGAAACACAGGAACTCAGAGACCACAGGCTCTCTCCCCACACTCCATACCCCCCCCTTTACCGGGGGCACCCACTGCCTTTTCTACCCCCAGCCGGGCAGCGGGGACGTCGCCCAGACTCGAGCACAAAGCACAGCCCCGCACAAAAGATGGCAGAAGTTCGGGTCCTACCTTGAGACAGAGTGTCCGAGAGAGTCAAAATCCAGAAGAGCAAGATCAGCATGCTCCCTACTGCGGCCCCCAGGCGGCGGCTGAGTGTCGGGGGGCTTGACAAGGGGGGTGTCCGTTCCTTGGCGTCGCCGTCCTTTCTTCCTCCTCAATGTTCCTCCAGATAAATCATCCCCCACTGAAACGAGCTGCCAGACCGTCCGCCCCCTTGCCTCTCACACACTCTCGCGCACACAAAAAAGTCTTGTGTTAAGAGTCATGAAGTGAACACAGGCAGTGACGGCAGGTGGCTACACTGCTTCAGTCCCACTTGCAGTGCGAATTCGCTGCTCTCACCCTGCCTTGGCGCTTCAAGCCAATGTGCACCGGAACCAGCCAGGACTCTGAGCTGTACTGGGGGGGCGGAAAGGCACAGGGAGGGGGCGGGAGAGGACACGGACGGCCGGAAACGGCCGGAAACATTGCCAGGACAGCGAGGGGGGGCGGAAAGGCACAGGGAGGAGGCGGGAGAGGACACGGACGGCCGGAAACGGCCGGAAACATTGCCAGGACAACGAGGGGGGGCGGAAAGGCACAGGGAGGGGGCGGGAGAGGACACGGACGGCTGAAACGGCCGGAAACATTGCCAGGACAGCGAGGGGGGGCGGAAAGGCACAGGGAGGGGGCGGGAGAGGACACGGACGGCCGGAAACGGCCGGAAACATTGCCAGGACAGCGAGGGGGGGCGGAAAGGCACAGGGAGGGAGCGGGACGGACGGCGGGAGGGGGCGGGAGAGGACAGCGCTTCTGAATTCACTTTCAGTGAAAGGGGAGGGAACGGGAAAAAACGTAACTCCGCCCTGGGAAAAAATCTCCGGAACGCCCCCGAATCTGGTCCAGCCTTGATGGACAGATCCGGCACTCAATGGCTAGCCTCCATTTATGGAGCTAGCCAATGAGAGCCGGGGGACGTTCCAGGAGTCCTTATTGACGACATAGGATTTCACCTGCGCTGAAGAGCTGCGCAGAGCGCAGCCTTCGGCAGGCGAAACCCAAAAAGTAACATAATCCTTACTTGTTTAGCCAGCTCCTCACTGCGGAGAGAATGTAACACTCCAATGAGCAGCACCATCAAATGGTTAAAGTAAAAAGCCCCTCCTAACCTGCATAACAACTGTGTGTGTTGTGGTTGAAGGACTCAAGTAGTCACCAGGTACAACATCTGTACGGGATTCTGCAGAAAACCAGTGCTTAATTTGTAAAAAAAGAAGTGCAGGTGCTGAAAATGTTGCCAATGAGGCCACCGCTCACGTCTTCCTCCCGTGAGCCCCACTTTCAACACTCTCACTGCCTCAATCTCTATCTTCTAACCTTGATCTGTTGTCTGTCCCCTAAGTCTTTGCTCTAAGAGTCTATCCTCTCACCGCTCTAATTGTTTTCTGTCACCTTTGTCACACCCTGTATTTCTGATTTGCCCTCTATTCATTTTAGCCCTGCCCTTTTTTCTCCTCACTTTTATCCATGCTCTGCTCTCTCTCCCCTCGATCTTGGCTCTTTACTATCACTCTCTAGCAGTGATTAGCTATGTATCCATTGTATCATTTGTCTGCTTTTGTCCTCTGTCCTGTCCTCCACATTATTTCATTCTATCTTCCCTCTTCTTAATGCTCTCTTCTTCACATCATGGCTGCTTTCTCTTTGTATCTGATTTGCTCTCCTCCTTTTCTTCTACTTTGCTCCGTTTTATCTCTCTCCTCTGTACTCTTGCTGTCTCTCATCTCTAACACTGCTGCTGCCTGTGACCCCTGTCGTGGATCACTGACATAATATCGACGGACAGAATATCTACTAGCAAAAATATCGATGCCAAAATATCGACAGACAGAATATCGAGTTTGTATCTACAAATAGGTAAGTACAAAAATATCGAGTCAAAAATATCGTTTACAAAAATATAGTTTATTAAAATATAGACTTTATTAAAAACAGTGTTAAATTAAATTAATAGTTTAAATTAATTACTATAATATACTTAAAAATACTTAAATTAACTTATAATAATTATATAATTAATAAAAGTTATAAAAAATGTTTTTACAATCATATTTGTTAAAACATATATATATATAGTAACATTATATAATTAAATAATACCCAATATTATTACCGTAGGATAGCAGAAGTGTAAAAAATACTATTCCCACTCCAGAGAGTGCAACAGTAGGGAAAGCGTTGGATAGCGTAGAGTTAAAAATGACTATTCCCACTCCAGTGAGTGCAACAGTAGGGATAGCGTTGGATAGCGTAGAGGTAAAAATTACTATTCCCACTCCAGAGGGTGCAACAGTGGGGAAAGTGTTGCATAGTGTAGGGGTAAAAATTACTATTCCAACTCCAAAGAGTGCAACAGTAGGGAAAGCGTTGGATAGCGTAGGGGTAAAAATTACTATTCCCATTCCAAATAGTGCAACAGTAGGGAAAGCGTTGGATAGCGTAGGGGTTAAAATTACTATTCCCACTCCAGGGAGTGCAACAGTAGGGAAAGCGTTGGATAGCGTAGGGGTAAAAATTACTATTCCCACTCCAAATAGTGCAACAGTAGGGAAAGCGTTGGATAGTGTAGGGGTTTAAATTACTATTCCCACTTCAAAGAGTGCAACAGTAGAGAAAGCGTTGGATAGCGTAGGGGTAAAAATTACTATTCCCACTCCAGTGAGTGCAACAGTAGGGAAAGCGTTGGATAGCGTAAGGGTAAAAATTACTATTCCCACTCCAGTGGGTGCAACAGTAGGGAAAGCGTTGGATAGCGTAGGGGTTAAAATTACTATTCCCACTCCAGTGGGTGCAACATTAGGGAAAGCATTGGATAGCGTAGGCTTTAAATTACTATTCACACTCCAGTGGGTGCAACAGTAGGGAAAGCATTGGATAGCGTAGAGGTAAAAATTACTATTCCAACTCCAAAGAGTGCAACAGTAGGGAAAGCGTTGGATAGCGTAGAAGTTAAATTTACTATTCCGACTCCAGTGGGTGCAACAGTAGAGAAAGCATTGGATAGCGTAGGGGTAAAAATTACTATTCCAACTCCAAAGAGTGCAACAGTAGGGAAAGCGTTGGATAGCGTAGGGGTCAAAATTACTATTCCCACTCCAGTGAGTGCAACAGTAGGGAAAGCGTTGGATAGCGTAGGGGTAAAAATTACTATTTCCACTCCAATGAGTGCAACAGTAGGGAAAGCGTTGGATAGCGTAGGGGTTTAAATTACTATTCCCACTTCAAAGAGTGCAACAGTAGAGAAAGCGTTGGATAGCATAGTGGTAAAAATTACTATTCCCACTCCAGAGAGTGCAATAGTAGTGAAATTAAATACTTCATATATTATTTCAATAAATATAAATTAATATCTATAAAAAATTAATTAAAAGTAATTACCAATTTAATATCATATAATAATTAATCAATTAAAATTAAAAATCAAAATTAATTATTACAATTATTTACCTATTAATACAAATTAATTACAAATTAACAATTAACAATTTAATAATTAAAAATTGATTAACAATTAATTGTAATTAAATACAATTAAATACATTTATTTATTTAATCAATTATAAATAAATAACTTCCCACCCTATTCCCCTATAAATCCGCTACAGAAAATAAATTTGTAAAATTAACATAATTAACAATTAATCAATGTATTAAAATTAATTGCCAATAAAAATTTTATTAATTACCAAATATAAATTAATTAACAATTAATTAAAATGAATACCAATAAATAAATTTACATATTTAATTAATTATAATTAAATTACTTCCCACCCTATTCCCCTATACACCCACAACCCGCTACAGAAAATAAATTAGTAAAATTAACATAATTAACAATTAATCAATTAATTACAATTAATTGCCAATTAAATTTTAATTAATTACCAAATATAAATTAATTAATTAATTAAAAATTAATACCAATAAATACATTTACATATTTAATTAATTATAATAAATTACTTCCCATCCTATTCCCCTATAAACGCACAACCCGCTACAGAATGAAATTACGCAAAAATTAAAAAAACTAATTTCATTAATTAAAATAAATTATAACATAAATACACACTTTTCACACATATATTAACATAAAAAACACTATAAAAAATTAGATATTATTAAAAATTCGATAATTTTAATAACCTATATTATATACTTCGATATTTTAACTGTCTATATTTGTAACATTCGATATTACATTACTTACCTTAAATTTTTGATGTCTATATTCTGTCCAGTCGATATTTTGTCCAATCTATATTTAAAACTCGATATTATGTCCATTCGATATTTTGTAGTCGATATTTTGACTATTTACCCCCTGTCGTCAGCCTGTACATGTCCCTGCTATTTTGAACTCTACGTTTTCTTGTTGTCATTCCTAAAAAAGCAGAAGATGACGTGTTTTACTTTCTTACCTACACCGAGTGCAAAAACAACATGTACACTCTTGCCAAGTATAGTGTAGGTCACCTCTTGAAGTGCTAAGAAGCACACCAATGGTGGGCTGACCTATACATTATTCTGCAGACGAAAAAGATGTTTTGGTAATGCAGGTGCCAAGAACTCATTTGTGACAGCTCTACGATGACAGTCAAACATTTAGCCGGGTTTTAGCATAGCACCTTGAAGAAGATTTCCTTCACTATATGCTATCTCACACCTGATTAGATATCAAGTTCATTAGTTACAAGCCAACTTTAAGACCGAAAATAGCATCCAGCTCTTGCTGGTACGTATACCTGGTTCAACTGTAAAGTGAAAAAACACAGCTTAAAAACTGTGTGCAATTTTCAATTAAATTTCCGAATTTGAAATCGTACAATGCACATTTACATGACTTGGGCAGTTATGTATTTTTTCTTTTTTAAATGAAGGTATGCACGCAAGTAAAATGCTTGGTGCTTTAACTGATTGTTGAATTAATGGGTAAAGAGCTAAGTGCATTCAGTGCCTGTGAAGAGAAGGACAGATTGGGTAATAAACCTGGAAGAAGGTGGAGGCAGAACTGTGCCTAACTCTGGGGAATTTTGGTGCTAGGCACGATGAAAAGTATCAACTTGGGCTGGAGCACAGCACTAATAAAAACATGCAGCAAGCAAAAGATTTTTAAGGCAACAGGACAACGGGAGAGGGTGAGAGCAAAGGCAACCGGATGATGGGAGGGAGGCAGAAGCAAATGCAACAGGACAATGGAAGGAGGCGGGAGCAAAGGCAACACGGACAGCGGGAAGGGGCAAAAGCAACAGGACAATGGGAGGGGGCGGGAGCAAAGGCAACACGGACAGCGGGAGGGGCCAAAAGCAAAGGCAACAGGACAATGGGAGGGGACAGGAGGAGGGGCAACAGGACAGCGGAAGGGGCGGGAACAATGGCAACAGGACAGCGGGAGGGGGCGGGAGCAGGGGCAACAGGAAAGCGGAGGGGCGGGAACAATGGCAACAGGACAGCGGGAGAGAGGCGGGCGTGAAGGTAACATTGACAGTGGAAGGGGGGCAGGAGTGAAGGCAACACAGACAACAGGCAGGGCTCAGAGATAGAAGCAGAGCTCGGAACACGAGCAGAAAAGTAACAAAACAAGCCGAAGCAAAAAATAAAGTTGTGTGCCGACACTATATATGCCTGATCGTGAAATAACCCCTGTAACAGGGTCAGTCTCCAGGGTGGGAACAAAAACAGCCAAAAAGTGGGACAAACGTAAAGTATTTACCCCCCAAAAAAAAACAAGGACATTTTGAAAGGCAGGCCAAGAAACGAATAGAAGGAATGGGAATGGTGAAAGCCCACAGAAGTAATTACAGCATGTCGATAGACAGCACATGCGCTGCCTAAGCTTGACCTACAAACAAGGAGAAATGTAAACATTTCTCCTCCTTAGGCATGCTTTGGGAAGGCATTAGTTTTGGCGATGCCCCAGAACTATGCCATGTTGCATATCTGGGGCAGTGTAAAAAAACACGGGTGTTACATCGGAATACTCACAGCAACACCCTTGGAACGCCCCTTCCATGCAGAGTAAGGCATTGCCTTACTCCATATTTACAAAGCCATGAAAAGACACGCAGGGTGGCTTTGTGTGGCCTTGTAAATATGGGTCGGCATCATGTGCCTGGAGGAGCATCACAAAAGTGCCACGTGGAATTGTAAATATGCCCTTCTGTTTGCAATGTGTCAGCTCTGTCAATCCTACCTAACCTATGTAAACGAAGAGCACCGTCAGTGCCACACGAGCTAAACGGCAGCACAATCAAGATGCCCACCCTGTGATTGTTATGTACATCTTTATTAAACAGCATTTGCAAACATAAGGCAGAGAGTTGGTTCTGTGCCCCGGTGGCCTTTCAGACTTTCTACAAGGATGTAACTAAAAGTAAATTCGATGCCTTGGCAAAGGGCCACATGTTCAGTTTATTTATAAAAAATAGCAAACAGAATTCTGTTCTTGTGTTAATGAAAGTATGTTCATTCCCCAGAAAGGAGGCATACACCATTTTGGCTCATGTTTTGACAACATTGAAATTCTGCTCTGGTGAAACATTATCTTTGAATCCTTTCTAAGCAGGGCAGCTTGCTGAGTCAGCTGCTACCCGAGGTCATGATTCCGTCTACCTGTGCATTAAAGAGAAAGCAAGACAAGAAGATAAAGAAACATTGACCGACATCCGTTTGTCCAGCTGAAAAGTGCATGATGACTGACATCTCCCACTGAGATGTAACTAAGAGGCAAGCACACAGATATGAAAACACAATTTTAAATATGAACTTATACGAGAAAAAGCTTTGTACACAAAGAAATCTACTCATAGTAGTGGTGGTTTGTTTTTGATTTCTTAGCTCGAAGGCCATTCATGACTTGCTCATTTGTGATACGATGGTATATAAAAATTAACTTAATACATAACTAAGCTTAATATTAAGAGAGAGTAAGAGCCCTGAGATATGTCAAATGAAATGATAAGAAGTAATGTAATTTCTGAATACCCAAGTCCCAGTGCTTTAAAGATGTGCTGATAACCAAGTTTAGGGTGTTAATTCAGGGAACCGCATATAACCTGATGTTCACTGGTTTCAATCCTATTAGGCGCAGTTCAGTGTTTCATCTTTGATGTGGATGACTAAAATTTCCTAGAACTGGGTATTAGTGATTTCCTGTGCCAATAACGACCCTGGTATCCTCTGTCGATTTGCATCAGGTAATCATAAAAGAACTCATAACCCATGAGAATGGGGACATGTCCACACTGAAGAGAAATGGGGTGAGAGGCGAGACTCAAGGAACACCTCCCCAAGAGGTGAATGGTGCTGAGAAGAATGCAAAAACTGTGACAAGTTGAACTCGATCAGCAAGGCAGAATTTGAATCCATCGAGGGCCAACACTGGATTCAAGTGTCACTTAACATTTGAACTGGGAATTATTGTGGACGGTGATTGTAAGATTTCACAGGATCTGGGTAATGCATGCAGAAGACAAAACTAGATACATGGACAGTACATGAACCAATCAATCAATCAATCAATCAGTGACACTTATAGAGCGCGCTACATACCCGTAGGGTCTCAAGGCGCTGGGGGGGGGGGGGGGCCGCTACTGCTCGAACAGCCAGGTCTTCAGCTTCTTCCTGAAGGAGAGGTGGTCTTGGGTCAGGCGCAGGTCGGTCGGGAGGGAGTTCCAGGTCTTGGCGGCCAGGTAGGAGAAGGACCTTCCTCCTGTAGTCGCTCTTCGGATGCGGGGGACGGCGGCGAGGGCGTGGTTGGCTGATCGGAGGTGGCGTTTGGGAGCGTAGAAGTTGACTCAGCTGTTGAGGTAGCTCGGACCTTGGTCGTGTAGGGGTTTGTGTGCGTGGGTGAGGAGGCGGAAGGTGATTCTTTTGTTGACGGGGAGCCAGTGAAGGTCTCTCAGATGTCCGGAGATGTGGCTGGTTCGTGGGATGTCGAGGATGAGTCTGGCTGAGGCGTTCTGGATCCGCTGGAGTCTCTTCTGGAGCTTGGCGGTGGTACCGGCGTAGAGGGCGTTGCCGTAGTCCAGTCGGCTGGTGACGAGGGCCTGGGTGACGGTCTTCCTGGTCTCGATGGGGATCCACCAGAAGATCTTCCGTAGCATGCGTAGGATGTTGAAGCACGCCGAGGAGACGTTGTTGACTTGCCTGGTCATGGAGAGGGAGGAGTCCAGGATGAAGCCCAGGTTGCGTGCATGGTCTGTTGGTTTGGGTGCGGTGCCCAGGGCGGGAGGCCACCAGGAGTCGTCCCAGGCGGAGGGTGAGGAGCCCAGGATGAGGACCTCCGTCTTGTCCGAGTTCAGTTTCAGGCGGCTGGTCGTCATCCACTCGGCTACCTCTTTCATCCCTTCGTGCAGGTTGGCTCTGGCGGGGTCGTTGGTCAGGGAGAGGATCAGCTGGGTGTCGTCGGCGTAGGAGATTATGCTGAGGTTGTGTTTGCGTACGATGGCCGCGAGGGGGCTCATGTAGACGTTGAAGAGGGTGGGGCTCAGAGATGATCCTTGGGGGACGCCGCAGATGACTTCGGAGGCCTCTGACTTGTACGGTGGTAGGCGGACTCTCTGCGTTCTTCCGTCGATGAAGGAGATGATCCATTCCAGCGCCTTGTCCTGGATTCCGACGTTGCTGAGGCGCCGTACTAGGGTGCGGTGGCAGACCGTGTCGAATGCCGCGGAGAGGTCAAGGAGGATGAGGGCCGCTGTTTCTCCATTGTCCATCAGGGCTCGGATGTCATCGGTGGCGGCGATGAGGGCGGTCTCGGTGCTGTGATTGGCTCGGAATCCGGACTGTGATGGGTCGAGGGATCCGTTCGTCTCGAGGAAGGCGGCCATCTGCTTGTTGACGGTCTTCTCGATGACTTTGGCTGGAAACGGGAGGAGCGAGATGGGGCGGTAATTCTTGAGGTCGGTGGGGTCCGCTGTTGGTTTCTTGAGTAGAGCGCTGAGTTCGGCGTGTTTCCAGCTCTCAGGGAAGATGGTGGTGTCGAAGGATGTGTTGATGATGTCTCGCAGGTGGGGTGCGATGACAACGTCGGCCTTGTTGAAGACGTGGTGAGGGCAGGGGTCGGTCGGTGATCCGGAGTGGATGGAGTTCATCGTGCGGATGGTGTCTTCGGTGCTGATCGGGGTCCAGGCGTGGAGGGTGGTGGTGGGGGGTGGTTGTTCGGTCATGGTGTGCGTTGGTTGGTTGTTGAAGCTGTTGTGTATGTCCGCGATCTTGTTGTGGAAGTATGAAGCGAGGGAGTCGCAGAGGTCTTGCGATGGGGTGATGTCGTTGTTTCCTGCACAAAGGCAATAACATAAACAACATGAAAGTACAAAGAAGACATCCATAAATCATAGTTTATACACTCCATGAAAATATGTCTATAACCAAAAGATATCACAGTAAGGCAGTCTTAGAAGACATTCGGCAACTCTTAAGGAAGAAGAGCTCCAAGACACGTGCAATGTCTGTCATGTTTTACCCATTCTAGGTATCCCGTTTTTGGACCTACATTCATTGACCTACATTGAATATTTAGATGTGTGTGTTAAATACAGAATACATATCTATTAATGTTATTTTGGCACATGATATTCAACCTGCTTTAATTCACAGTATTTAATATGATACAGGGTCGGACTGGACTTTAAGGCAATCAGGCAGTTCCTAATGGGCTGGTCTGACAGATAAGTATGTGGTTTTTTTTTTAACAGTTTATGCTCAGATGGGGCAGTTTTTACTGTTGATTTTCCTGATTTTACCAGACATTGCCTGCAGCAACCATAAATGGATGCAGTCACACTTGCCTTACAAAATACCTTTACAGCGTGTCTTTACAAGTTCAATACTAGCCTGATTTGCAAAGTGGGGCTCTTTTTAAGCTATCAGGTTCGCTAATGAGGGCCACTTTTAATTTGATGCCCAGGGCCTATTTTTTGTCCCAGTCCAACCTGAAATATAAACCGCACTCTCTGTTATATATATATATATATATATATATATATATATATATATATATATGCAACAGCGCAGCTTCCCAAAGCTCCGTGTTAAAACGACCAAGGAAAACCACACGAATCCAGCGTAAATGAAGGCACAAAGTTTTATTTAAAAGTTGAGCCTAACAAAAATCTGACGCGTTTCGGGCATCCGCCCTTGCTCATATATATATATATATTCACTGAAAAAACCATAGGTTATACACCATATATAGTTATGAATTAGCATTTAAAAAACCTTATTTTACTCACACAAAACCATTGAAATTCCATATATAGTTAGTTGTACTAACTATATATCGCGCACCCGCAATCCACTGCTGATCATGTCACATATTACATCATTCATGACATGGTCAGTGACATCACTGATGACATCACTGATGACATCTCAAATGACATCACTGATGACATCACTGATGACATCTCAAATGACATCACTGATGACATCACTGATGACATCTCAAATGACATCACTGGTGACATCACTGATGACATCTCAAATGACATCACTGATGACATCACTGATGACATCTCATTTGACATTACTGATCACATCACTGATGACATCTCAAATGACATCACTGATGACATCACTGATGACATCTCAAATGACATCACTGATGACATCACTGATGACATCTCAAATGACATCACTGATGACATCACTGATGACATCTCATTTGACATTACTGATCACATCACTGATGACATCATTCATGTGATAATACGATGAACCTCTTCAGACTCTAATATAACCTTAGATACACTCAGTGTAAACACAGACTCGCAGATTGTCACTCATCCATGAAGTTACACACACACCTAGTCAGTCATGCAAACAATCAATCACACCTCCATTTCCTTAACTATACAGTTAAACACACCTTACTTATTCAAACATATACTAAAACATATTTACTCACTTATACAATCCTGGATACAAGTTCACAATGATCCATACAGCCACTCACACATTCACTGGCTCTTATGCAAAGTTATTTATATATGTCAACTCTCACATGTACTGTATTTTACATATGTACTTACTTTGACATGTAGCACTGAGATATCTATTCACTCACCAATACAGTCATGCACACAGTCAACCGCCCATACAGCTGTTTCCACATGCACTTTTGAACCCATACATCTATGCAGAGAGTCATACACCTCCCAGCCACCCATACACACTCTCAGTCTCCCATACAAATACTTGGGCAACCAATCAATAACCCATATAGTTAATCATATAGCTACTGATCAACACATGCAGCAGTTTACAGAACAACAGACATAATGATGCACAAATTAAGACAGTTTAGTCACTAACCCATGCACTCAGTGAGACACATTTAATCACTCACTCATACAGTCAGTCATGCACCTACTAAATCCTTTGTTCAGACACTTCTACATCCACTCATTCTTCAATATGTAAGACATATTTTAACTTTACAGAAACATACAGTCACTGGATGTTGTCATCAGTGATGTCATCAGTGATGTCATTTGAGATGTCATCAGTGATGTCATCAGTGATGTCATTTGAGATGTCATCAGTGATGTCATCAGTGATGTCACTGACCATGTCATGAATGATGTAATATGTGACATGATCAGCAGTGGATTGCGGGTGCGCGATATGTAGTTAGTACAACTAACTATATATGGAATTTCAATGGTTTTGTGTGAGTAAGATAAGGTTTTTTAAATGCTAATTCCTAACTATATATGGTGTATAACCTATGGTTTTTTCAGTGAATTTTCAAGGTTTTGTAAATGCTAATTCCTAACTATATATGGTCTATAACCTATGGTTTTTTCAGTGAATTTCATTGGTTTTTTAAAAGCTAATATCTATAGCTGTAAAATGTATTCTTCTTTAAATCCAAAAATATATTTTATATGTTTATTAATAATTTTTTTTAAATATTTTTTTTGTTTCGCTCCCGGTCCGCGAACCGGGAAGCTTCCCGTTAGCTCAATTTGATGCCGCGACCCGGTCCGCGAACCGGTAAGAAATCAACATAGTGACGGTATCGCGTTGCCGCGTAATGCGTCTTATGACGTACTGCGTTAGCGCACCCGGAAGTGCCCCGGGGCGCGGACCGAGGCGCGAAACGCAGCTCCCCGGAAGCGATCCGCGGCGCGTCGCGAAAGCGCGACGTATCGCGTTGCCGCGTAATGCGTCTTGTGACGTACCGCGTTAGCGCACCCGGAAGTGTCCCGGGGCGCGGACCGAGGCGCGAAGCTCAGCGACCCGGAAGCTAACCGGGGCGCGTTCCGCAGCGCGTAACATGAGCGTGAGAGGTCATGTGACTTGTTAATAAAACTTTTCATTGGTTCATTTCACTTTTGGTTTCATAATGATGTAAGGCTAGGTCAGGTGACCTAAAAATAACACTTTTCATTGGTTGAGAAGTATTGTTTTTCCCAAATGATGAAAACCCCTCCTTCTTTCCTCACTCTGACTTTCATCATTGTGAGAGGAAGACCTTCATTACTATATCAGAAATGGCTTCAGTAGTTGCTTCAGCTGGTGGACCCCCACCACCACCTCCACCTCCTCATGGGAAGAGAGGACCACCTCCCCAGGTGATGACCAACACTGAGGAGGAAGAGGAAGAAATGGATGAAGAGGAGGGAGAAGAACCACAGTTCTTAGAAGAGGTGCCCCGGGTTTCACATAAGAAAGCCAGTTTCATCTGGCAGTTTTATTCGATCCCTCCTGGCCAAAAAAAAGTCAATGCGAGGTATGTCACCTGCCTCATCTGTAAAGAAAAATTATCCAGAGGGACGGATAAGAAATATAGTTACGGAAATCATACAATGCACAGGCACATGACAAGGAAGCATCCACTCAATTATAGCCGGGCGGAAATACGGGATTTGCAGGAAAATCCAAGATCAACTCCTGTGGCCAGATCAAGAATACCCATTTCATTGACACCAGCAGAGGCACGGGAAACTGTGCCAAATATACAAGAAAATTTTGGCCACATGATACACTCTTGTATGCACTGTCGTGCGTTGTTAGCATGTGGCAACATGAGCATAAATGCTATAAACCTGGCGTATGAACACCATAATTGCCCTAACCGCCCCCAGTAATTTTTTTTTGCTCCTGTTGAGCCCTTTTCAATGCCTGTTTTTTTTTGTTTCCCCCCCCCAAAAAAAACCAAAAAAATATAAAATCGTTCAAAAAATACAAAAAAAACAAAAAATGTTCAAAAAATTAAAAAAATATAAAACAACAAAAATATTAAAAAAAAGTTCTTTTCAGAACTACCTTCCCTTTCAAAAAAAATTGCTAGAATGTTTAGCACTCTGGCAAGCTCTATTTCTTTTGGTTCGCTTCCCGGTTAGCTTCCCGGTACGCGGACCGGGAGCTAACCAAAAAAAATTTTTTTTTTAAAAAAGAGTAAGTATAAGGAAAGTAAACAGAGAGTGATGTTAAAAGAAAGACAGCTATAGGGAGTAAAGAAGAGATACTGTTTAATAGATCTATTTACCGAAGAAAAGACGGAAGAGGGTATAATTGTGAAAAACAAAATAGATAACGAAGTGAAAGAAAAAAAAGAGAGTATAACATTAACAAAGAAGAGTTTCTTGGAGAATGTGAGTGAATGTTCAAAATAAGATTAAAACATGAGGAATAACAGAGAGAAAAAATAGAAAACAGAAAACAAAAAATAACAGAAAAAGATTAATTGAAACAGCAAAGAAATGTAAGTAACATAGAGCCATATCATCAACATAGGCAATAAAAGTTTTGCAGCTTTTATTGGCAGAAATGTGTCGCTAAAGCTGCTTTTGCGGCAGAAAACTGCCGCTAAAACCACTTTTGCACCAGTTTTCTGCCAATAAAAAGAGCAATAATTTTATTGGCTGTGTTCATAATATGCCCCTTAGTGTGCTTCAACTACACAGAGAAAGCATTATGAACAAGTAGTGATAGAGTGATCAGTCAAAGACACTAAGAGTAATAGAGACGGAGTGAGTGAACAAGAGTGAGGAACTATGAGAAGAGAGGGACTGAGAAAAAGAGTGGAAGGAGTTGAGTACGTAGGTAATAGAGAAAGGAATGAGGAAAGTAGCAAAGGCAGGAAACTGAGGGTTAAAGAAATGAAGCAGTGGAACTAATAGAAGTTAAATGTGATAGAAATGTAATGAAAAGAGTACAAAACATTTACCTTATAATTGTCGTTAAATTACTCACTTTTTGTTTTTATACTTTCAATCTGTGAAAGAGAGAACAAACATTTGAAAAATATTAAAACATGTATTTAAAAATTACAAAAGACAAGGGAAAAGATTGAAGGACAAACAGTTTTTCAACAACTTTGACACTTACAGAAGCTTCTGCTTCTCCAGGCCCCCTACACAGTCCTAAAGATATACATTTTAAACTAACAGTATCTTGATGCAGATGAAGTGAGGCCTATCTTAAAACATGGTGCATCTTTTGCATTGCTGTTGTCTCAGAAAAGTGTCGCAAGACACTAAAATTTTAAATGATTACTTCATGATGCCAATAAGATGTGTCCTATCCAGAGGTTTGTTTGAGGTGAGGCCTACTCAGGGTTGCAGATGAAATTTCGAGTTGTTGAAGAGAACAGAGGACATAATACATGTGAAGGTCTACCAATGAAGTGAGTCATGTCCACTGCACTCTTGAACAAAGTCCAAACCTCCTATGTTTCCCTGGACAGACCTAAACTTGATCTGCACAATGTGATTCATAATGATAGGAAACACAGGTGATGTAAATGAAATACGTGCAATTTATTTTGCTCATTTCACAATCACATCACTTGTGTTTCCTTTGCTTAGGTATCTCATTGTGCAGATGTAGTCCAGCATATGAAAGAATACGCAGAAGTGCAGCACTGCATGCAACAACTTTGACACTTACAGAAGCCTCACCTTCTCCATGCCTCCTACACAGTTCTACATATACATCATAAATGCAAACAGTACAGAATTAATTATACATGTTAAATGGTTTATTTTTGCTGTTCTCAGAATGTATCAAAATTCACTAAAAACAGTGACTTGAAGGTATTCATCATATAACAGCGGGGAAAAAAAAACACAATCAAAATGATTGTGTTTAAAAAACCCATACAACATAACAAATCAGAATTCAGAACTCCTTAAAGTTAACTTACTTTCCATGACGTCAAAGGATGTCCTATGAACAGCTTACACTCTGTTGTGCTGTTATTACTTTCAGCCCGCCACTTTCTGAAAGAAAATCTCCATCGTTTTTAAAAACATGTTACATGCAATAAATGACTTCTTGCTCTCTACCACAAGTTTCCACAAGGCCAAATCTTGTCAGACCCATTTATAACTCTTGGATTTCTTGTAAGCCAATCCCGTCATTTGGCATTTCCGCAACTTTCAGAATTAAAATGTTGAAGATCATTTTCACAATCCTGGAATAGTAATATCTTCCCCTTCTTGCTCAGTCATGTTCTACATTTCCTATGACACTGATACTGCTTACTATGAAGCAGACTTACACTACCTCTATGACTACTACAATTATTTAATTCTCTACATCACTTTTAATCACAAAGCAATGTAAAACAGTAGACAGCATTGCAGACTTACATTCCCTCTACTTTATGTTTTGATTGGCTGCTTCAATTAGCTTATAAAAAGAAATAGTTTTTCTGAACTCATTCAAAGTGCACTTATTTCTCCATGACGTCCAGTCTTATGGTTAGAAGTTATGTCTCTGAACTACACTTATCCTCAAGGCCAAATTGTGTAGGAGCCATTAGAACTTCTTGAAATTCCACAGAGCACATCCCGAGATTATTTCCCTAAAATTTTGGTTTTAAAAACACCAGGTAAGAGTTTTTAAGGTCATACGGCAATTTTTTTGGGAAAATTAAAACAGAATCGTTGCAGAATGACCAGCCATTTCTAGACTTTAAATAAGCTGTGTAATGTCCTGATGTTATTGAAGGACCGTCATGATATATAATTGCTGCAGTTACAAAAGTCCTTCCTGAAATTGACAACTGCGAAGCTACAAATTTTTTAATTAAAGTTGTCAATTTTGTTCCATCAGGCCTACATCGTTGGAACATTAAAATGACATACTGGCCATATGTTCGTATAAATAATGTGGACATCATTTCAGATATACATTGGCTACACTCCATGTTGTGATCAGCTGCTTTTACTAGCTTATTAAAGGAGACTGATTTACTGTCTGGCAAAGTTAAATATATAAATCTTTCTGAGTCTACACTAGTAGTACTTGATACCATACAGTTCTCGCAGTCATGCTGCCATTGATAAGAAAGCCCAAACAGCTGATCTACATCTACACCTTCAGCATGTAATACATCAAGCATATACATTAAAAACTCCTGACAATCTTGCAGAATATTTTGAGAGAATTGTGTTTGGCCTGAACATCTGTCTAACAGATTTCGAATTTCAGACACACTTTCTATGTTTGTTCTATCAGTGCTACATTTCTCTAACACAGAATTTAACAAACTGCAAAATGTTTGATCAGAATTGACCACAATCTCTTCTTTTACATTTTCTAGAGCAAACAAAACATTAACCACTACATTAGCATAGCAGTTGACACCAGAACTGTTTTCAAACTGAAAACCAACAACATCTTCAACAGAATCCTTTTTGTTTCTGCTTGTAATTTTAGGTTCATTGACTTTTTGTCTTTTTGCTACAACCTCCCCAGTATTGGTCACATTTCTTCGTTTCCGGCCTACCACACGTTTCTCAAACAAAGGATACTGAGGCAAATGTGGCGCATACTCTCTTCTTAACCTATTGTATTCCTTAACACAATCTAGATCCGCACAAATGTTTGTGACATCACACTCAATCAAGTACAATCCCGATAAAGTTCTAACTCGTGACAATGCCACATATGCCATACCCTCCTTGAACACAGAACTGCCAATATTCACCAATGCACTGTCTACACTTAAACCTTGCGATTTATGGATTGTCACTGCATATGCCAAGCAAACAGGAAACTGCTTACGGCGAACATATAAGTCTTTTACAAGCAAAAATCTAGCAGAACAACGACCAATTAGCTGTACTTCCTCAATGCCATCAAATTTAATTTTTAAAAATTCAATTCCATCTCTATTTCTGTATTTCACAAAATCAACAACATTACCCATTGATCCATTTACCAGACCTCTTTCAACATGTAAATTCCTTCTTAAAATTATACGGCAGTTCAAGCACACATTCAGAGTCTTTTCAAAACCTGCAGTTTTAGATATACTCTTCTCTAATGAATCCAATTTTGTTTTCAGATTCTCAGACAAAATAATTGTTGATCCCATATGCTCTACTCTGTCAATAGCTTCCAGTTTCACAATCTCTTGCTTTTCTAAATGCAACATTTTGTTGTTGAATTTGGCACATTCT
Organism: Lissotriton helveticus; assembly: GCF_964261635.1. NCBI lineage: Eukaryota > Metazoa > Chordata > Amphibia > Caudata > Salamandridae > Lissotriton > Lissotriton helveticus. The sequence continues at coordinate 1,872,158,671 of NC_136059.1, read as the reverse complement.
GCAAGAGTTGGCATCAAACATATTCCAGATTTCTTCTCAGTAATTTTCTGAAAAATATTCTCAGGCACAACATCTTGTTCTGGATATAAATTTGACAGTAATCGTGCATGTAAAGCTTCTTTCCCATGCTCGGTCACTTTTCCAATTCTAACATCTTGTAGAATAGTCTTGTAAACTTCATCCTTCGCCTGACGCATATTTTCATGCAGTTCAGCATAATTGAAGTTTAACCATATATTGACGTTGCCAATGCTCCCTAGGCACTTCCTGGTATCTTCATGCGTGAGCATTTTGAACACAGGTTGCCCTTTCACTGGTGTCAGCTGCAAAAGATCTCCGAAAACAATGATGTGTTTGCCACCAAATAACACATCATACTCTGTTTTGAGAACTTCTTGCATTCTCAAATGCACAAAGGCAAGCATGACATTGGAAACCATGCTTACTTCGTCAATGATAAGAAGTTTCATTTTCCTCAAGATTCTTGAAACTTCAAAACAAGCATCTCCAGATAGCTTGTGATATTGTAATTTGTTGTCATGCTCCACTGGCAGCATCAGTAAACGATGTAAAGTAATCCCTTTAATGTTATGTGCTGCCAGTCCAGTTGGAGCGGTGACAACACAAGACAGCGATGACTCTGTCCTTTCCTGCAAATAGCATGAAATTGCTTTAATGAGGAAACTTTTTCCAGTTCCCGCTTCTCCACTCACGTACAGTCGGACAGGCTTCAACGATGTACATGAGCACTCTTTCTTGTCATGACTTAATCCATGATCAATTTGCATGGTAACTTCGTCATATATTTTCCTCTGCTCAACGTTTAGTTGTCTTTCCAACTCTTCTAAGTTAACCGCATCCTCCTGAGCATGTGCCATGGCTCTTTCCACTTCATTTATGGCAGTGGCAGCTTCATTTTCGATAACAGGTCCTCCTAGTGGATCCTGACTCAATGAAGCAGAACTCTGACTGTCCTGAGAACTGTCTCTGGCAATCTCGGCTGCAATCGTTGCTTCCTGCTCAATTTCCGCATTCAACATTTCTACATATTTGGGAAAAGCAGGACATTCTATGGTCTCCTTGGCGGCATTGAAAGAGTCTTCGTAACAGAGGAAATCTCCAAGCAGTTCCTCTTCTGCACGCCAAGGCTTGAAAAGTTGCAAAAGTGCTAAATAGAAAAACTCCTTTTTTTCAGGAGATTCGCCACTCAATTTTCGATGGTTTACCAAGTGGCATTTTCTTTGCTTGACCAGACATCCCTCACTTCCTATTACAGCATACACTCCTTTCTCAGTATCTTCTTTGATGTTCCTCTTGAATATGTAATTTTGAAGAACCTCATACAGACAAACATTGTCGAGGTGACTGCTTCTATTTGGATAATATGTATCCAACATGTTGGTCTTCAAAATGTCGGTACTGTTTGGCTCCTTTTCCACCAAATACTCAATTTCCCGCACAGGTTTGAGAACTCGATTACGCGTTGCAGCAAGACCAAGACTCCCCCAAACGATACTCCTGGACTTGGCATAGAGACTTGCTGAAGACAACCGGTCAGAGCATTCGTAAGCTCCAATTTCTCGATGCGACAACATCTTCAGACTGAAACTGTACAACTTCTTGCTGAGGCTCTTTTCATGGGAAATGTCCTCCCACATATCCTTCAATTCTGTCTTCTCTTTTTTGGTGATGTAAGACGTCACATACCGAGCCACAGCCATACAGTTATCAGCCACAAACTGTATATCCATGTTAGCATTCCACATGGACAAAATCACCGGGTTGTAGTCGTTGATGTACTTGGACTCTTCGTTCCTCTTCAAATTGTATGTGTTTTTAGGTGATTTCTTCATGACATTGTGTCGCAGCGAAGACATCAAACTGTTTACTCTTCCTTTAGAAATCACCGGTCGTGGAAAGCCGAAACGACATTTAGTGTAGAACTTGTCCTTGTTTCGGAATTTACGACGGCAGTACTTTCCACATCGATGGCTTTGGAAACGCAGAACTTTTTCTCTTAGGCTTTTCTTCTCCTTTGCGTTTGGAACAGCACACGTAGAATACTGTTGGATGAAACTCATCACTGAGTCTTCTCGATCCGTTCCAAATTTAGGTGCATCCTTGATCCACAGCAACATATGTATATGAGGAGCACCTCTTGCTTGGTACTCCTTTCTCCAGAAGAAATCCAACACCTCTCCAAGAGGTGGATTCTTCTTATTCATGATGAAAGACATCATAGCTTCAAATCTATGATTGAAGTACCTACATACATTGACTGGATCCAAAGAGCACAGTTCTCCGGGTGTCTTGAATTCGATGTTATCTACGTTAGCATTTGCCTCTCGTAGAAATTCAAGTAAGTCTTCCCAGCCATACTCGGCACAGCTCAGAGTGAGGAACCATGTGGGAGTACCTAAGTTCCTCGGCATACATTTTAAATCACCATGACGACGGTACCAGTACTCATTAGTACCACGCTGACACGCCATGAGATTAATCAGGTGAGAATCCAAAATACTGTCTTGGACATTGACTTTATCCATAAAGTCACTTGCCGAGATGTTTTGCATGTGTATACCACTTTTCAAGATGTGGTTCACTGCATATGACAGTCCAGACAGATCGCTTTCAAACAGGAGATGAAACAAATAAGGAATGCATTGTCGAAACCTAGCATCTCCTGCATACAATCGCAAAGTCCGGTATTCAGAAGCAGGAATTTGATGAGGTCGCTCATCATATCTTCCTCCCTGACCTGTTGGAAAAAGCTGTGGGAAACACCGAGCTTCCAAACTTTCCTCCCAAACACTAATGGGACTCCCTTTCGCTTGTTTCATTTGAAACAACTCAATAGCATTCCCCATGACTTCCTTGGAATGCAAAGGATGAACACTATAATGTTCATATATTTCTTCAGTAGTACAGGGTTCTACTTTCTCAATTTGACCAGCACACAAATCGCTGTCCTCTTCCTCACTTACTTCCTCTTCTGCAACATATACATTTTTATAGTATTTATTATATTTTTTCAAATACAATGTTGCCCTTTTGACTTTCCTAACATCTACTAAATCTTGCCATATTTTCTTATTCTTTGTCGGAACCCCATTAACTAAGATAACAAGAGGTTCCTCTTCCACTTTTTCTACTCCAATTGTGTTAATGTTTTTCTTCAAATCTAGAGGCAAATAAACAACTCTTCCCTTTAATCCTCTCTGTAAATCTGATGGAGGCAATTTCCCTGTCTTTGGCTCCATTCTTACAATAGCCTGAAAGGGATGGATACTTTGAATCAAAATAGATTCATAAGTATTTAAATCCTTCAATTCAGAAGGAATCTCAACCAATTCCAGATTATTATGAACTGCTCTAGCAGGCATCTGGTTTTGATTTAATTTGCAACAACAATAAGTACACACACGTTGATCCAATCCCAAATCAAAACAATTTTCTACCATCAAGTATGTTGCGAAATCCTTCCATTCACTATTATTTTCCCTTTCACTTTTTGCATATAAATCCACTAACTTAGTCTGATTCTTATAATAAGTGCGTCGACAACACACACAAGTGAAATTAGGCCTCTCACTTGATTTCACCTGAAACGTCGCAATTTCCTTCTGAAAATTATCTGTACTGGAAACCTGTACACTATCTTCCACATTACCCTCTTCTTCTTGGTCAATTTCAACATTCTCCTCTTTACTTCCAAAGTAACAAAACTCAATTTCTTCACATATATTCTTCACATCTATTTCAGAACCATGCAAAAGAGCAGCGCATAATTGTTTAAGCATAATTGCTGGACTCTTAGCATAATACAACATTCTAACTAATTTCCTCACTTTATTATGATGCACTGCTAGCATCCTGAAATGATGAAAAACACTCTGGCATACTCTCCTGGAAAGACAAGCCAGTGAATGACCATGCAAACCTGTCACTTCTCTCACTCTGCAAGGATCTAATTCTTGCAACAACCTTATTTTCTGCTTCAAACTTTTCTTATTAAATGACCGTACAAAATCACAAAGCAAATTGATGGAATCCTGTCGCACACTACAAATACTACTACACTTCCAGGTGTAGACAGGACCCTTAGCACGTCTTCCTAAAACCTCATTACCTAACACCTCTTCTGTCTCTGTTGTCACAAGTTTTTCTTTTTCAACTGGACAACCATCTTTCACTTCATAAGCACGACCACTGGTGTCAACTGCATGCACCAAATCATTATCCTGGAAATAACTCTCCTCATTAAAAAATGCCTCACAGCTTGAACTATGCATCCATTCTCCAGAAAAAAATTCACAAAAATTACTACGATTAACTATTCTCTTCCATCTACTATTTCTTTTGAAATCATAAATTGCCTTGTTTAGCTTCCTAATTCTATTGATTATCAAAATAAATAACTTACGTTTAATTTCAAATGCCTGATCAATAACTTTCTCAACTTTTTTTTTTCTCTTATAAAAAACCACTTTCTGTTGACCTTTCTTAATATTTTTTAACAAATTGCCAATTATCCTGTTGCGGAACATTCGTTTACGAATGTCCCTAAACTGTTGTTTCCTTCTACTATCATGCACAGAGTTATCTCTTGCTCTAGCAGTAACATTTTTGATTGGCCTTTCCTTTCCATTTGAATTGGTTCTCTTTTTCTGGACTGAAACATTTTCTGTAGTAATATTTTTTTTACTACACATATTTCTTATGAAATATTTTGTGCTCTTACCCGGTGCTTTCTTCGTGACTTGACAAATCTTTTTGTTAGAGGACTGCTGCTTATTTTGTTTCACCTGCTGTCTTTGACATTTTGCAGCCTTTCTCTGTCTTTCTATTGTTGGCATGGTGAAATCTTGAAATGATCTGCAGTTGAATCTGTGGTAAAATATAATAAAAAATGTTATTAACCACTATTACCAAACAGTAAATCAATAACAGTGATCAAAAACTTAACACACTACTTGACATTTTAAATAGAAGATTTTTTAGTCCTTGGCAAATTTACAATACAGAAATAGCAGAAAAGAAATGACATTTATATTTATGTTACCTGTGCTATTTTATATGTGAATCTGATCTAATTTTATGAGCATATTTTAATATTTTATTGAAGACACTACACATAACCTGTTTTTGAAGGTGTCTTTATTTTTAAATTAAACGGTTTACATTTTTACTTTTTATTAATTATAAATTTTAAAAATAAATGTTTATAGTTCCATAGGCTCAAGCAGGTCAGCTTCCCACCCTATGTCATATAATTCGGACAAATCTGCATCCTCATCACGCTCTTCTTCATCCTCAGGATTTAAATCATCCAAGGGATCAACATCCACTGATGTTTCAATTACGAGTTCAATGATGAGGTCAAAATCAACTGATTGCAGATTGTCGCTCATGTTGATGTTGTCTTTATCTTTAAAGAAAGATAACAACAATGAGATGTTGCAGAGTAAGAGACAAATCTCAGAGATTATAATAGTAAAATTGTTTAACAAGAGTAATATTTTGCAGCTATTATTTAGCCATGTCCAGCAATGCTGAGCAGGTGAAGACTATGTCTAATTTTTCAGTGAACAGGACTCATCTCTTCTTAACCTTGGATAAGCCTCACCGACTCTGTGTCCCCTGCACATACTTAAATGTAAAGGGGCAGATTTATGTTAAATGGCACATCCCCAGGCATGCACCAGTTAACGTGCACCGCTGCTCTGCCACCCATGGTGTGCCGTATTTACAATCAGATAGGAGAAAGCTGCGTCAAAACCCTGCGCCTGCTTTAAGCAGGCATAGGTCTTGACGCAACATTGTGGAGATGGGGCACCCCTGAGCCTTGCTTGAGCTGCATCGCACTTGCGATACAACTCCAGCAATCACTACCTTTACAGCACAGATACGTCACGCATCTGTGCCATTTTTGCCCCATGATGCCCCGCATTGTAAATGCAGCACTCCATGGGTGGCGGAACAGCGGCGCAGGATGACTGACACATCCCTGGTGATGCACCAGTCATCATAAATCTATCCCTAAGCTTCTTATCTTGTTACAGATGAACCGCCATATGTACCATCAAACTATTTTGCATTTCCTAAATAGCGAATTTTAAGGGATAAATAGCAATTCTTTACCATTCCTAATTTGCAATGAGCAAATTGCTAATTGCAAGTTACCCATTCATTTCCATGGGCTAGGAGGCTCATAGGAATGAAGGTTTAATTTGCGATTAGCAATTTGCTCATCACAAATTAGAAATTTTTCCAAGGGTGCAGGGGTGTCTCAAAAACACCCTGCTGCACCCCTGAAAAAGAAATTTGGGGGCATATGGCACACATACATGCCCTAAGGGCATGTGTTGGCGTCATATGGGACCTTTTGTTTTTGGGAAAAAAAGCTTTTTGAAAAGAATTCACAAATTACCACCAACTAGAAGTTGGTGGTAGTTTCCAAATCCTTAATGTCATTTTTTACATATTTTTTGTTTGATACATTGCATTTAAGTAATCGCAAAATTTGCAAATCCTTCAGTGCAATCGCAAAATAAGGAATAGCAAATTTTGCTACTCCTTATTTTGCATCAAACTTGTTTGATACATACCATTTGTCTAATTAACATTCGCAAAGGCCGAAATTCGCAGAATTTTGATCTTTGCGAATGCTAATTAGCTTGATACATATGGCCCCAAGTGAGGCCTGTCTTGCAACATGGTGCATCTTTTGCATCACTGCTGCATCGGTTTCATGTGGTACGTTTTTTTTACACCATGACATATCTGCCTAAATGCATCAATTTGTAATTTTGTCGCCTCATAGCAAATCTTTTGCACCGCCGCTGCATCATAAAAGTGACGCACAGTGGCGCAAAAGAGGCATACACCTATCATAAATCTGTCCCTAGCATTTTAAATGATTAATCCAGGATGACGATAAGGTGTGGCCTATCCAAAGGTTTGTTTAAGGTGAGGCCTACTCAGGATTGCAGATTAAAGTTACGCTTGATGAAGAATACAGAGGAGATAATACATGTAAAGGCCTACCAATGAAGTAAGTAATGTGCACTTTATTTCGCCAGTCATCATAAATGTATCCCTAAGCTTCTTATCTTGTTACAGATGAACCACCATATGTACCATCAAACTATTTTGCATTTCCTAAATAGCGAATTTTAAGGAATAAATAGCAATTCTTTACCATTCCTAATTTGCAATGAGCAAATTGCTAATTGCAAATTACCCATTCATTTCCATGGGCTAGGAGGCTCATAGGAATGAAGGTGCAATTTGCGATTAGCAATTAGCTCATCACAAATTAGGAAGTTTTTCAAGGGTGCAGGGGTATCTCAAGAACACCCTGCTGCACCCCTGAAAAAGAAATTTGGGGGCATATTGCGCACATACATGCCCTAAGGACATGTATTGGCGTCATATTGCACCTTTTGTTTTTTGGAAAAAAATGCTTTTTGAAAAGAATTTGCAAATTACCACAAACTAGAAGTTGGTGGTAGTTTCCAAATCCTTAATGTTATTTTTTACATATTTTTTGTTCGATACATTGCATTTAAGTAATCGCAAAATTTGCAAATCCTTCAGTGCAATCACAAAATAAAGAATAGCAAATTTTGAATTAAGGACATTTTAAGTAATTTCCACATGTGCAGTGTTTTCAAATTATGATTTGAAAATCGTTTTTGGGGAAAAGGAATGGTTTGCAAATTTATGACAAGGACATAATGGTGTATGCTTCTCTATAAGGCATTTCAGTGTCTCTGATGTCATTTTTCCCATATTACATTATAAGACCTTTCCCCATGGAGCACATTCCTTGTAAATATGCTCCCACCTGTGCATGGTGAATTTAGATTTTGACTGTTTGAGTCACATAGCCATGTTAATAGTGACCCAAAAAAATTGGAAACGCTTTAAAAAAACACATTCATGTGTCTTAAGGACATTTTAAGTCATTTCCCCGTGGACAGTGTTTTGTAAGTGGCGCAAAAGAGTCATACACCTATCATAAATCTGTCCCTAGCATTTTAAATGATTAATTCATGATGACGATAAGGTGTGGCCTATCCAGAGGTTTGTTTAAGGTGCGGCCTACTCAGGATTGCAGATTAAAGTTACGCTTGATGAAGAATACAGAAGAGATAATACATGTAAAGGCCTACCAATGAAGTAAGTGATTTGCACTTTATTTCGCCAGTCATCATAAATGTATCCCTAAGCTTCTTATCTTGTTACAGATGAACCACCATATGTACCATCAAACTATTTTGCATTTCCTAAATAGCGAATTTTAAGGAATAAATAGCAATTCTTTACCATTCCTAATTTGCAATGAGCAAATTGCTAATTGCAAATTACCCATTCATTTCCATGGGCTAGGAGGCTCATAGGAATGAAGGTGCAATTTGCGATTAGCAATTAGCTCATCACAAAATAGGAATTTTTTCAAGGGTGCAGGGGTATCTCAAGAACACCCTGCTGCACCCCTGAAAAAGAAATTTGGGGGCATATGGCGCACATACATGCCCTAAGGACATGTATTGGCGTCATATGGCACCTTTTGTTTTTTGGAAAAAAATGCTTTTTGAAAAGAATTCGCAAATTACCACAAACTAGAAGTTGGTGGTAGTTTCCAAATCCTTAATGTCATTTTTTACATATTTTTTGTTTGATACATTACATTTAAGGAATCGCAAAATTTGCAAATCCTTCAGTGCAATCGCAAAATAAGGAATAGCAAATTTTGAATTAAGGACATTTTAAGTCATTTCCACATGTGCAGTGTTTTCAAATTATGATTTGAAAATCGTTTTTGGGGAAAAGTAATGGTTTGCAAATTTATGACAAGGACATAATGGTGTATGCTTCTCTATAAGGCATTTCAGTGTCTCTGATGTCATTTTTCCCATATTACATTATAAGACCTTTCCCCATGGAGCACATTCCTTGTAAATATGCTCCCACCTGTGCATGGTGAATTTAGATTTTGACTGTTTGAGTCACATAGCCATGTTAAAAGTGACCCAAAAAAATTGCAAACGCTTTAAAAAAACACATTCATGTGTCTTAAGGACATTTTAAGTCATTTCCTCGTGGACAGTGTTTTGTAAGTGGCGCAAAAGAGGCATACACCTATCATAAATCTGTCCCTAGCATTTTAAATGATTAATTCATGATGACGATAAGGTGTGGCCTATCCAGAGGTTTGTTTAAGGGGAGGCCTACTCAGGATTGCAGATTAAAGTTACGCTTGATGAAGAATACAGAGGACATAATACATGTAAAGCTCTACCAATGAAGTAAGTGATGTCCACTTCATTGCGCCAGTCATCATAAATGTATCCCTAAGCTTCCTATCTTGTTAGACATCAACCGCCATATGTATCATATAACTATTTTGCATTTCCAAAATAGCGAATTTTAAGGAATAAATAGCGATTCTTTACCATTCCAAATTTGCGATGAGCAAATTGCTAATTGCAAATTACCCATTCATTTCCATGGGCCAGGATGCCCATATGAATGAAGGTGCAATTTGCGATTAGCAATTAGCTCATCGCAAATTAGGAATTTTTCCAAAGGTGCAGGGGTGTCTCAAGAACACCCTGCTGCACCCCTGAAAAATAAATTTGGGGGCATATGGCGCACATAAATTTTAACAACATTCCATTACCTCAAAAACGATTTTCAATTCATAATTTGAAAACACTGCCCACAGGGAAATTACTTAAAATGTCCTTAAGACACATGAAAGTTTTTTTTAAAAGCCTTTGCAAGTTTTTGGGTCACTTTTAACATGGCTATGTAACTCAAACAGTCAAAATCTAAATTTACCATGCACAGGTGGGACACCCCCGCGCCGCACGGCCACCAGCTGCTGCGTGTGCCCCTTGCCTGCCCTCTGCCTCGCTGCTGCCTCGTTTGCCGGCTGCCGCCGCTGCGAGTGTTTTTGCCCTTGTTTTGACGGTTTTTTGTGCTTGCTTGGTTTAACTCTCTTTTTTCCCCTGTTTTTGCGTTTATTTGTGCCTGTTTCATTATATTTGCATTTTCCCCGTGTTTGCTCTCCTTCCTTGTTGTCCGCCTACCTCGCCGCCCCCCGCCCTCCCTTCCCGCCACCGCCGCTTGTCCCCGCCCCTTTTTTGTCTTCTGTAACCCTCCCCGCTCCCGCCTCCCAGCTGCCCCGCCCACCCGCGCACTTCGCCTTAAATGGCGACCGTGCGAACGCGCAGCGGTCACGCGCAGCGGGCGCGCCGATTGTGCGCCGAAGGCGCGCCAAAGGTAAGCCCGTCTGCGCCCGTCCGCGCCTGGACCGCGCCCAGCGCCAGGACCCCTGGCCCTCGAAGACCTCGACCGACCCGCCTGACGTACACCGCCGCCTCCCTCTTCGCTCTCAACACCGGCCGACTCCCAGAATGCCACCAAGCCACTCCAAGACGCACCCACGGACCTTTCAGCTGCCACGCCTGCAAATTCTCCTGCATCCGGACCAGCCCCGCACCAGCACCCGCCAAGCCGAACTCCAGCAGCACCCACCTCAAGTGCATCCTGCTCAACACCCGCTCCGTCCACAGACACGCCATCGAACTCTGGAACCTCCTAGACGCCACAGCCCCTGACGTTGCCTTCCTCACGGAGACCTGGATGAACGCCTCTTCAGCTCCCGACATCGCCATCGCTATCCCAGAGGGCTACAAGATCGTCCGGAGGGACCGAAACGCCAACCAGATGGGAGGAGGCATCGCCATCATCCACAGGAACACCATCCGTCTCACGACCAGCACCGACAACACCCTGACCAGCGCCGAACACCTGCATTTCCAGATCCACACCAACCCGAACACCACCCTCAGAGGCACCCTGATCTACCGACCCCCTGGACCGCGCACGCAATTCAGCGAGGACATCGCCGACTTCATCAGCCCGCATGCCCTCCCCTCCGCTGACTACATCCTCCTGGGAGACCTCAACTTCCATCTGGAGAACAACAACGACCGCAACACCACCACCCTGCTCGACAACCTCGCCAACCTGGGACTCAAGCAACTGGTGTCCACCCCCACCCACCTCGCCGGACACACACTCGACGCCGTCTTCTCATCCAGCACAGACATCGACTTCAGCCACGCCACAGAGCTTCAATGGACGGACCACAGCTGCGTCCACTTCTCCTTCAAGAGAACGACGACCCACCAACACCAGCAACAGACCGCCCGCAGAAGCTGGAACAAGATCACAGCAGACCAGCTCGCCACCTCCCTGAGCCAACACCCTCCTGCCGGCTCAGCGAACCCCAGCCAGGCCGCCGACAACCTCACAAAGTGGATCAGCAACTGCGCGGACGAACTCGCTCCGCTGAGGACCCCGCCTAGCAGACCCGGCAGCAAGAAGGCCCCATGGTTCACCGACGAACTCAAGAGCTCCAAGAAGAACTGCCGAGCCCTCGAGAAAGTCTGGAAAAGGGAACCGACACCGGACAACAGGACCTCCTACAAACTTGCCACCCGGAAACACCACCAGCTGATCCGCGCCGCCAAGAAAACAGCTTTCAAGGACCGGTTGGACAACAACGCACACAACTGCAAGGAACTCTTCAACATCGTGAAAGAGCTTTCCAACCCCAGCGCAGGAAACAACGACATCACCCCATCGCAAGACCTCTGCAACTCCCTCGCCTCATACTTCCACAACAAGATCACGGACATACACAGCAGCTTCAACAACCAACCAACGCACACCACGACCGACCAGCCACCCCCCCCCACCACCACCCTCCACGCCTGGACCCCGATCAGCACCGAAGACACCATCCGCACGATGAACTCCATCCACTCCGGATCACCGACCGACCCCTGCCCTCACCACGTCTTCAACAAGGCCGACGCTGTCATCGCACCCCACCTGCGAGACATCATCAACACCTCCTTCGACACCGCCATCTTCCCTGAAAGCTGGAAACACGCCGAACTCAGCGCTCTACTCAAGAAACCAACAGCGGACCCCACCGACCTCAAGAATTACCGCCCCATCTCGCTTCTCCCGTTTCCAGCCAAAGTCATCGAGAAGACCGTCAACAAGCAGATGGCCGCCTTCCTCGAGACGAATGGGTCCCTCGACCCCTCACAGTCCGGCTTCCGAGCCAATCACAGCACCGAGACCGCCCTCATCGCCGCCACCGATGACATCCGAGCCCTGATGGACAACGGAGAAACAGCGGCCCTCATCCTCCTAGACCTCTCCGCGGCATTCGACACTGTCTGCCACCGCACCCTAGTACAGCGCCTCAGCAACGTCGGAATCCAGGACAAGGCGCTGGAATGGATCATCTCCTTCCTCGACGGAAGAACACAGAGAGTCCGCCTACCACCGTACAAGTCAGAGGCCTCCGAAGTCATCTGCGGCGTCCCCCAAGGATCATCCCTGAGCCCCACCCTCTTCAACGTCTACATGAGCCCCCTCGCGGCCATCGTACGCAAACACCACCTCAGCATAATCTCCTACGCCGACGACACCCAGCTGATCCTCTCCCTGACCAACGACCCCGCCGCCGCCAGAGCCAACCTGCACGAAGGGATGAAAGAGGTAGCCGAGTGGATGACGACCAGCCGCCTGAAACTGAACTCGGACAAGACGGAGGTCCTCATCCTGGGCTCCTCACCCTCCGCCTGGGACGACTCCTGGTGGCCTCCCGCCCTGGGCACCGCACCCAAACCGACAGACCATGCACGAAACCTGGGCTTCATCCTGGACTCCTCCCTCTCCATGACCAGGCAAGTCAACAGCGTCTCCTCGGCGTGCTTCAACATCCTACGCATGCTACGGAAGATCTTCTGGTGGATCCCCACAGAGACCAGGAAGACCGTCACCCAGGCCCTCGTCACCAGCCGACTGGACTACGGCAACGCCCTCTACGCCGGGACCACCGCCAAGCTCCAGAAGAGACTCCAGCAGATCCAAAACGCCTCAGCCAGACTCATCCTCGACATCCCACGATCCAGCCACATCTCCGGACATCTGAGAGACCTTCACTGGCTCCCCGTCAACAAGAGAATCACCTTCCGCCTCCTCACCCACGCACACAAAGCCCTACACGACCAAGGCCCGAGCTACCTCAACAGCCGAGTCAACTTCTACGCTCCCAAACGCCACCTCCGATCAGCCAACCACGCCCTCGCCGCCGTCCCCCGCATCCGAAGAGCGACTACAGGAGGAAGGTCCTTCTCCTACCTGGCCGCCAAGACCTGGAACTCCCTCCCGTCCGACCTGCGCCTGACCCAAGACCACCTCTCCTTCAGGAAGAAGCTGAAGACCTGGCTGTTCGAGCAGTAGCGGCACCCCCCCCCCCAGCGCCTTGAGACCCTACGGGTATGTAGCGCGCTTTATAAGTGTCACTGATTGATTGATTGATTGACAGGTGGGAGCATATTTACAAGGAATGTGCTCCACAGGGAAAGGTCTTTTAATGTAATATGTGAAAAATGACATCAGAGACACTGAAATGCCTTATAAAGAATCATACACCATTATGTCCTTGTCATAAATTTACAAACCATTCCTTTTCCCCAAAAACGATTTTCAAATCATAATTTGAAAACACTGCACATGAGGAAATGACTTAAAATGTCCTTAAGACACATGAAAGTGTTTTTTGATTGCCTTTCCAGCATCGTTGGGTCACTTTTAACATGGCTATGTAACACAAACATTTAAAATCTAAATTTGCCATGCACAGGTGGGACCATATTTACAAGCAATTTGCGCCACAGAGAAAGGTCTTACATTAAAATGGGAAAAATAACATCAGGGACAGTCAATTGCCGTATAAAGAAGCATACACCATTATGTCCTTGTCATAAATTTAAAAACAATTCCTTTTCCCCAAAAACGATTTTCAAATCATAATTTCAAAACACTGCACATGGGAAAATTACTTAAAATGTCCTTAAGACACATAAAAGCGTTTTTTAATTGCCTTTGCAGCATGTTTGTATCACTTTTAACATGGCTATGTAACACAAACATTCAAAATCTAAATTTTCCATGCACAGATGGGAGCATATTTACAAGCAATTTGCGCCACATAATTCATAATTTTTTCCTTAAAGCACACTATTCTCTATCTAAATTAAAGAAATATTTTCTCACCTTAGCAAATACTTTGAGTTTGAAAACAGTCTCAGAAACACACCAATTTGTCTTCAGCAGAGCAAAAGGTATGCACTCCAGAGTCTGCAGCTATCAAAAGCACAGAAATGCTGTAATTCTTCACACATATCTCTCATGTCACCCAATCAAAACTCTTCCCTCACTTTTTTTCAAATGAAAACCCTTCCCCCCTCTGCCATTTCATGCCTTTTCTGCATAGCAACCACCTCTTGGAAGACCTCTGGTGTTTGCAAGTTCACACAACAATGTTGCAATTGAACTCTGAACTCTCAGTGCACCTGCGTATCCACTGCGATCTTTCATTTAATGATTTTTTATTGACCACTCAAAATACATCTTTCAAAGAACACATCCATGCACCCTAACTTTCTGTTTTCAGCAATCAAAATCCACCAATCACTGTTACTGCTTCATGAACACAGAAACTCCACAGTTTTTTTCATTTTAAACTCTCATTTTTTCAACTGCCATTTCATTGCCACACTTCATCTGACTGCAGGAGAACCTCCTCTCACCATGTTTTCTGTCTGGATTGTTGGACATAGTTATATTCACTGGGCTCACAGGTATGCTGAGAACAGAAAATTACCTAACCTCAATTTACAAGATGTGGAAATTAAGTGGTTTGGCCACAGAGGATTAAAATGTCACCAATTGATACCATTGGTGAAAACCTTTATGCATTTGCCCAAACCTGACCTGTTAATTGTGCACTGTGGAGGTAATGATTTGGGCACTTTGACTGGGGTAGGTCTGGAAATGATTTTAAAGGACACCTTTGAGCAATTGATGGCACTTTTTCCTCAGACTGCCTTGGTATATTCAAATATATGCCAAAGACAGAAATGGAGGTGGTCAAACCAATTTTGTCCACAAATTGAGAAGTCGAGGAAGCATGTAAACAAATCTGTTTCAGCTTACATGAGAGACCATGGAATGGGCTCCCTGTACAACAATAACTTGCGTTACTACATGCAAGATATCTACAGAGGAGATGGAGTTCACTTCTCAGATGAGGGCAACAGAATTTTCACTCTGAATTTAAGACTGTGCATTGGTACCTACTTATAAGTACCTAAATGTACCATAAACCCAAAAGCTCTTCTCAGAGCTACCCTACATCTGATCACTCACAATTATTATTTTACTCTAACATTTTTCACTAATTTTCAACAAAGTACGCTCCCTGGGACGCTACCCGGTACGCGAACCGGGAGCTAACCTCGCGAAATTTTAAAAAAAAATGTTTTTTTTTCGCACATATAAGCCTCCTCAGCCACCCTCACAAAACCTAGGGGGTCAAGATAAGTCTACCGTGCCCCCTTCCTCCCATTCTGAACATTATTTGCCCTCCATTTTGTATCTTAATTCGACCGAAACACAAAATGGTGGACTCCCGTAACGCTTAAGGTTCGCGAACCGGGGCGCTCAACGGTTCGCGTACCGGGTCGCTCCCTGGGAAGCGCACCATCAAAAAAGGTGGGAAAGTAGTTCACAGAAAAGCCACTGGAGACAATTTCACCAAATATAGATTAGCTCATACTACATACCAATCCCTACCATTTTCACAAATTTGATTGGAATTCCATTTAGCCATTTAGCCTGTAGACCTCTCTAAATACCCTGAGGTAAATTACTTCACAAAACACATCTGAAGTGTTGGAATTGACAACCAATTAATATGTTACTTTCATTTTCTACTTTTTTTACCTGACATTTCATTGGTTATATACCTGAATATATATAAAGGAAGAGAAGAAAACACAGCCATTTTGACTACTACTTCTTGGTGTACATTTCAATAGTATTTTCACTAATTCCTTCAACTTCTTTCTAAAGGTAAGTTTTTATTTTTAAAACTGAAGTATATTGTGCACTATAAGTTAATATGGTAAACTTTTTCTGATAGTTATATACTATCCCTCTGTAGTAGTTATAGATTTAGATAGACTTCTCTGTTATAGTTATGGATGGAGTTAGGCTTCTCTTGTATAATTATGAATTTAATTACGTTAAATCACATACACTTTTTTATATTCCTACTTCCACTCTGATACTATACACTGCCCAAAGATAAATTCACTGATAAAAACTGCCTATCTAAAATTAATCCCAACAGTGCCCTATCTCTACTAATATATATTTTTTTAATCTAAATTTCAGGCAAAATGGAAGGCGAACAGAAAGTTGAATTTCAAATTGTCCTGCAAGAGAGCAGCCAAGAAATCATTGATGAAAATGATATTGAATTTTTCGATGAAACTTGGGACAAAGAACTACTGCAATGTGTACAAGCAGTAGATAACCTCCTTGAAAATGAGGACATTTGACACCCTCAGAGACTACAATGTATATTCAATGATAATTATGAAATTTCTGACAATGAAATGTTAGAAAGTTTAATAAATTATGAAACACAATCACAATAAAAAAAAATGCTTAAAAAATAAAGAAAATAAAAAATAATCAACAAAACCAACAATCAATTAACATACAGCATTTAAAAAGTCTATCATTCATTTTTCATTGCAGTACGCTGCCCAGAACGCTTCCCGGTTCGCGGACCGGGCGCTACCCACGCAAAAAAACAAAAAAAATTTTTTTTTAAAGCCTCCACATTAAACCTAGGGGGTCAGGGAGGATCTACTATGCCCCCTTATGGTTATTTCCCCCTTTGTTTTGGCCTCCTCTTGTCTCTCAATCCTACCGAGAGACAAGATGGCGGCCGCTCCGGACTGTTTAGAATGTTGACAGACACCGGAGAACCAATCAGCTTCGCTACGCGAAGTTCCGGTACGCGCCCCGGTCCGCGAACCGGGGCGCTGCCCGGTCCGCTGTTACAGATATATATCTTTTTTTAAACGTTAATTTCTCAAAATCCACTGGAGCACATATATTGAGACCTACAAAAGGCACATCGGGCTACCAGTCCCTACAATTTTGCCAAGTTTCGTGCAAATCCATTCAGCCGTTCGGGCTAAAAGTGAGGCCAACCGCCCTATGGAAAACTCAATGTTAAAAACACGTTTTGGGACCCCCCTTTTTTCTCGGCCCCCCCTTGACAAACCCCCCCCAAATCTTCAGGGGCTGCTCAGAAACAAAATGTTCCATTTTCCAGAAAATTTCAGCCAATTCCGTCCACAAACGCCAAAGTTATTAGACATAGAATTTTCAAAAATCCCATAGAGAAAAAATCCTAACTATATATACCTACTGATATATATATCCTTTTGCGCAAATTTGAAGAATATTGGACCACTAACATCACTTGTTGGCTCAGATTTATTGATGACCTATTTATTGTATGGCGTGGTTCCGAGGAAAGTGTTTTAAATTTCATACATGACATCAATGACAATGATCTTAATTTGCATTTTACCTCTGATGTAAGCAGGGAATCAGTGACATTTTTAGATGTACAGGTTTTTATATGTAATAATGTTATTACCAGTACTCTTTTTAGAAAACCGACGGCAGGTAACACTCTTTTACATGCCACGAGTGCTCATCCCCAACATCTAATCAAATCAATACCTTATGGCGAGATGCTACGCATCCGCCGTATTTGTAGCAATTATGAAGACATGATTGTCAAACAACAGGAAAGTTTTCAAAGATTTGTAGATAGGGGTTATACTGCTAAGATAGTGAACACTGCTATAAAGAAATCGAGGGTCAAAGAAAGAGGTGATTTGCTGACTAAGAGAGTGAAACAAAGTGACAATATCAATGAAGTTAGACTCATTCTGACCTACTCCAAACAGGAGAAAGAACTTAGGAGTATCGTCAGGAGAAACTGGCACTTTGTAAAAGATGATCCCATGATTGGTGATGTGATGCCCCCTAATCCATCTATTACTTTTCGTAAAAACCTTAGTATGGGCTCCATCCTCTCTAAAAATAGTCAAGACTGCATAGGCAAGGAGCCTTGGAGACCGACCAGCAGGGGCTTCTACAAATGCCTGGCATGCAAAGCCTGTCAACACCAAAAAATATACAACAGTAATCCCTAGAACTACAAGGGAAATAAAACAACACCTAACCTGTAGAACGGAATACTGTGTGTATATTTTAGAGTGCGACTGCAAACTCAAATATATTGGTAGCAGCAAACTGCAAATTCATAAGCGTATTCTTCAACATCTGCGCGCCATTGTAAATAAAGACCAGAGCTATCCAGTGGCCAGACACTTTGAGGCGTGTCACAATAGTAAGCCTCAGTGTCTCAAATACTTTGCCATTGAGTCAGTACCGCTTACCAGAAGAGGAGGCGACAGGGAGGCGTGTATGCGCAGGCTCGAAACCAAATATATTTTGGAGTTTAACTCAAAGTGGCCGGGAGGTCTTAACACCACAGAGGACCTCCACACATACCTATGACCACCTTTATGATAATGTTAGCCTTTAGCCATATAGTTAACACCATGATACAACCTTAATCTAAACTATAAGAGTAGTTGGTCCGCACCGTGCACTTTGTTTACATAATAATGTTCATACTGTAATATACTATGTATAATTTATATATTGAGTGTACAAAAATTTTGGTGTGTGTAAATATATGAAATGATTGATTTTAGCCGTCGTTTTAAATATTAGGGTAATGTTTTTTATCCTGATTTTTGATGTGATAGCTGATTTTAGTCATGTTACCGATTCCCTCTTTTTTAGATTGTTTTTATGGTGTGATTTTTTTCTATATGTGCAACATTGATGATGTATGTAAAAATCTTATCTTGAATATGGAAGTAAAGCTCTGTTTCAATAGGGTTTAGACTTCCCTTCCCCTTTATCTCAGTACTGTATAACCTCCAGCACCAGCCACTTTAGCTGTATTTGCACTTTGACTGCACAATGTCACTTTAGAGGAAGAAATTATATTTATTTTTTCCAATTGACACGACGTCACTTTAAATTTTGGTGCAATAATATGGCAAAGGACAAGAATGATACAATGGTGCCGGAAAATAGTTAAGGCACCATATTCTCTTCCTCCGAGCCTTATTTGGCTGGTACAATTTGTCATGAATTCATTCTTTCTTGTTTCTTTTTAAAAAAAAGATCCACATAGACAAAATTAATTTTTCTTTTTTTGGGTCTTTTTTTCACTACTATGATTAAATAGCAGTGATTAACAATATAATTCTGTATTATAATTTAATACACACGGGTGAGCACTATTTTTCGCACTATATTTGCTAATAGATTTGTTGGACTACATGGTATATTTTTTCTCATCACCATCTTGAAGAGTTATATGCATTTATGCAGTTATACTTATTTCTTGTTAAACTGACAGTACTCTTCGCACAACGAATTGAAGTTGTATATGTATATTTTTAATCTTTTGATACATTATGCAAAATGTGACTTATTTATGTATTTATACAGTTATTTCACTTCTGTATTGGCACCATGAGAAAGTACAGGCAAATGTATTTATACATATAGTATTTTTTCTATGTCCATCATTTCTGACATGTGACTGCACGTTATCACTTTAAATGGGCAAAAAGCAATCTGTATCGCCATGTGACCAAGGCCGCTGGGACGGCCGAAACGCGTCATGACACACTACCTAATGGCTGAATAAAAGAATGCTGAGAAAAAGTTGGTCCTTGCCTCGAGTCTCTTTGTAAGGAGCGCTGCTGCGAGGTATTTGCAGATATATATATATAGACATTTGAGGTGAGCAGATCTAGAGTGTCGCTGGTGTTGAGAGTGCTCTAACAGGAGCTGCTTTCCACCTAAACTGAGACCTACCCAGAGTTCTCTCCTTCTTTTTTGCATAATTTATGCGTCACTCTATGCCTGAAAGGGTTTTGTTTTGACTTAATACTGGGTGCTCCCTTGTGTCTGGACAAAGCTATACCTCTCTGAAGAGCTCTAATTAGAGCGAAACACTGTGTCAGGGGTTGCTTTTATTCATTTCAGGTTGGCTTGAGTTGGTATTTTACCAATTCAAAGCTGTAATATTGTGCCTGGAGTGATAAATGGCTTTTGTTATTTGACAGCTCGGCAAGGACTGCACTGTACTAGTCCTATGCTTAAAGACTTTGCTGTTTAAATGGCGAAAGACTTTGTCATTTTCTATCTCGGCATGGATAGCACTGTCTAATCCTATGCTTAAAAACTTTGATAGAAAAACAGACATTTGAGGTGAGCAGATCTAGAGTGTCGCTGGTGTTGAGAGTGCTCTAACAGGAGCTGCTTTCCACCTAAACTGAGACCTACCCAGAGTTCTCTCCTTCTTTTTTGCATAATTTATGCGTCACTCTATGCCTGAAAGGGTTTTGTTTTGACTTAATACTGGGTGCTCCCTTGTGTCTGGACAAAGCTATACCTCTCTGAAGAGCTCTAATTAGAGCGAAACACTGTGTCAGGGGTTGCTTTTATTCATTTCAGGTTGGCTTGAGTTGGTATTTTACCAATTCAAAGCTGTAATATTGTGCCTGGAGTGATAAATGGCTTTTGTTATTTGACAGCTCGGCAAGGACTGCACTGTACTAGTCCTATGCTTAAAGACTTTGCTGTTTAAATGGCGAAAGACTTTGTCATTTTCTATCTCGGCATGGATAGCACTGTCTAATCCTATGCTTAAAAACTTTGATAGAAAAACAGACATTTGAGGTGAGCAGATCTAGAGTGTCGCTGGTGTTGAGAGTGCTCTAACAGGAGCTGCTTTCCACCTAAACTGAGACCTACCCAGAGTTCTCTCCTTCTTTTTTGCATAATTTATGCGTCACTCTATGCCTGAAAGGGTTTTGTTTTGACTTAATACTGGGTGCTCCCTTGTGTCTGGACAAAGCTATACCTCTCTGAAGAGCTCTAATTAGAGCGAAACACTGTGTCAGGGGTTGCTTTTATTCATTTCAGGTTGGCTTGAGTTGGTATTTTACCAATTCAAAGCTGTAATATTGTGCCTGGAGTGATAAATGGCTTTTGTTATTTGACAGCTCGGCAAGGACTGCACTGTACTAGTCCTATGCTTAAAGACTTTGCTGTTTAAATGGCGAAAGACTTTGTCATTTTCTATCTCGGCATGGATAGCACTGTCTAATCCTATGCTTAAAAACTTTGATAGAAAAACAGACATTTGAGGTGAGCAGATCTAGAGTGTCGCTGGTGTTGAGAGTGCTCTAACAGGAGCTGCTTTCCACCTAAACTGAGACCTACCCAGAGTTCTCTCCTTCTTTTTTGCATAATTTATGCGTCACTCTATGCCTGAAAGGGTTTTGTTTTGACTTAATACTGGGTGCTCCCTTGTGTCTGGACAAAGCTATACCTCTCTGAAGAGCTCTAATTAGAGCGAAACACTGTGTCAGGGGTTGCTTTTATTCATTTCAGGTTGGCTTGAGTTGGTATTTTACCAATTCAAAGCTGTAATATTGTGCCTGGAGTGATAAATGGCTTTTGTTATTTGACAGCTCGGCAAGGACTGCACTGTACTAGTCCTATGCTTAAAGACTTTGCTGTTTAAATGGCGAAAGACTTTGTCATTTTCTATCTCGGCATGGATAGCACTGTCTAATCCTATGCTTAAAAACTTTGATAGAAAAACAGACATTTGAGGTGAGCAGATCTAGAGTGTCGCTGGTGTTGAGAGTGCTCTAACAGGAGCTGCTTTCCACCTAAACTGAGACCTACCCAGAGTTCTCTCCTTCTTTTTTGCATAATTTATGCGTCACTCTATGCCTGAAAGGGTTTTGTTTTGACTTAATACTGGGTGCTCCCTTGTGTCTGGACAAAGCTATACCTCTCTGAAGAGCTCTAATTAGAGCGAAACACTGTGTCAGGGGTTGCTTTTATTCATTTCAGGTTGGCTTGAGTTGGTATTTTACCAATTCAAAGCTGTAATATTGTGCCTGGAGTGATAAATGGCTTTTGTTATTTGACAGCTCGGCAAGGACTGCACTGTACTAGTCCTATGCTTAAAGACTTTGCTGTTTAAATGGCGAAAGACTTTGTCATTTTCTATCTCGGCATGGATAGCACTGTCTAATCCTATGCTTAAAAACTTTGATAGAAAAACAGACATTTGAGGTGAGCAGATCTAGAGTGTCGCTGATGTTGAGAGTGCTCTAACAGGAGCTGCTTTCCACCTAAACTGAGACCTACCCAGAGTTCTCTCCTTCTTTTTTGCATAATTTATGCGTCACTCTATGCCTGAAAGGGTTTTGTTTTGACTTAATACTGGGTGCTCCCTTGTGTCTGGACAAAGCTATACCTCTCTGAAGAGCTCTAATTAGAGCGAAACACTGTGTCAGGGGTTGCTTTTATTCATTTCAGGTTGGCTTGAGTTGGTATTTTACCAATTCAAAGCTGTAATATTGTGCCTGGAGTGATAAATGGCTTTTGTTATTTGACAGCTCGGCAAGGACTGCACTGTACTAGTCCTATGCTTAAAGACTTTGCTGTTTAAATGGCGAAAGACTTTGTCATTTTCTATCTCGGCATGGATAGCACTGTCTAATCCTATGCTTAAAAACTTTGATAGAAAAACAGACATTTGAGGTGAGCAGATCTAGAGTGTCGCTGGTGTTGAGAGTGCTCTAACAGGAGCTGCTTTCCACCTAAACTGAGACCTACCCAGAGTTCTCTCCTTCTTTTTTGCATAATTTATGCGTCACTCTATGCCTGAAAGGGTTTTGTTTTGACTTAATACTGGGTGCTCCCTTGTGTCTGGACAAAGCTATACCTATCTGAAGAGCTCTAATTAGAGCGAAACACTGTGTCAGGGGTTGCTTTTATTCATTTCAGGTTGGCTTGAGTTGGTATTTTACCAATTCAAAGCTGTAATATTGTGCCTGGAGTGATAAATGGCTTTTGTTATTTGACAGCTCGGCAAGGACTGCACTGTACTAGTCCTATGCTTAAAGACTTTGCTGTTTAAATGGCGAAAGACTTTGTCATTTTCTATCTCGGCATGGATAGCACTGTCTAATCCTATGCTTAAAAACTTTGATAGAAAAACAGACATTTGAGGTGAGCAGATCTAGAGTGTCGCTGGTGTTGAGAGTGCTCTAACAGGAGCTGCTTTCCACCTAAACTGAGACCTACCCAGAGTTCTCTCCTTCTTTTTTGCATATATATATATATATATATATATATATATATATATATATATATATATATTTTTTTTTACTCTTTTTATCAAACAAAGCTCATCATACAAGGCAGAACCTAAGAGTACAGTGCGAGTCTAGGATTACAATACAATTTAGCATACAATACACTACCCAGCTTGGCAACATCTTCCAGCAGGCAGCTGATAGACCGTTGGCACTTTTATGACCACACGCATTCTTTATAGGCTTCCCCCATGATAGAAAGCATCAGACCCAAATAGACAATCATGCTACGTTTCCAGGGAATCACCACGGTACATCCGCCATGGGGCCCACACAATGTCCCAATTCTTGAGGCAGCCTTTACTGCGATAGACTACCTCTTCAGCCCTCTGACACCAGTCAAGGCCGTTCTTCCACTCCGCCACTGTCGTGGGGAGGGTTTTACGATGTTGCGCTTTGCCACTGCCGCTGCAAGAGCTAGCCACATCTTAGTGTATCGGGGCCAGACCTACTCCTCTTGCACCACCAGTAGCAACCATTTGGCTTCCAAGGGCACCCTCACCGACATAACCCGAGACATCACCGTCGTCACCCCTCCCCCTTCCTGCCGGATCAGCGGGCATTCCCAGAGAATGTGATAGAAGGCGCATCCCCTCACACAGAGTAGTGTGTCTAGTGCTCTGATTTTGTGTAAAAGTGTGCCGGAGTTGCACTAACCTGAATTTGACCCAGATCGCTATTTTCCTGGGGCCCTGCAGGGTCTCCCTCCAATCCTCATCATCTACATTTCCCAGATCATCTGCCCAGGACCGTCGCAAGGTTCCCATTGGGTGTGGGGAATTATTAATCAATTTTTGATAGATCACGGACACCCCTTTGTCAGGGATAGATTCTGTAAGCAAAAAAACTTCTAAGGAAGAGAAATCCGGCAGGCTCGTCCCCTCCTGTATATGGACTCTTTGGGCATGCCCAAGCTGGAAGTAGCGAAGCCTCAAGGCCTCAGACAATTTATATTCCTGACTAAGCGTCTCAAATGTGGCCATAAAATTATTCCTCCACACATCACGCAGGTGTTCAATCCCTATTGTCACCCACTTCGAGAAGTCCTTCTGGGTGCACACATCAGCCAGTTGATCGCTGCACCACAGGGTGATCAGAGCCGGCAGTTGGGACCGTTAGCCCAGGTTGTTTTCTGCTTCACTCCAGCATCTGACGACTGTAGCCGTGTGCAGTGGTAGATTGTTCCGCCCACGACTGTAATGGATGGCTTCATGACTCCCACTGCCCATTGCCTCTCTGATGACCCTATATGTTGGCTCTGCCCTGTCTGAAAAACACCCAGTCATTAACTATCAGGAGTTGTGAGGCCCAATAATATTTTTCAATGTCTGGGACAGACAATCCACCATCATAGACTCCCTTCTGAAGTTTCACCAACGCGATACGCGGTGTGCCCCCGTCCCATAACAGAACCCGGAGTTCATGATCCATTTATTTAAAAAAAACATCATGGGATGAGTAGGGCTAGTTCTGGAGGGCGTAGAGAAGTATCAGCAGGGTCATCATTTTGTACAGTGCCACCCGTCCCATTAGGAAAAGCTGGAGCATGAGCCAGTGAACAGTGTCGGCGCGGAATCATTTTAATTGGGGAGTTAAATTGCGGCATATGAACAGCTGCTGGTTGCGAGTTACGAAAATTCCAAGGTATATGAAGCCCTCTCTTGCCACCGGTGCCATGCA
This sequence comes from Lissotriton helveticus, assembly GCF_964261635.1. NCBI lineage: Eukaryota > Metazoa > Chordata > Amphibia > Caudata > Salamandridae > Lissotriton > Lissotriton helveticus. The sequence continues at coordinate 1,872,133,682 of NC_136059.1, read as the reverse complement.
TTCTAGCGGGAGCCCGGGGGCAGAGGGGGTGTCCCACGAGTAGAAAAGTCACCGATTTGGACCAGATAATTTTATAACCCGAAGAGCTGCTGAAGAGCTTGAAGATATGGAGTAACATTGCTATTGAGTAGTATGGCTTGGAGATGTATAGTAGGATGTCATCGGCGTAGAGGGAGATACGTTCCCCCCAGCTGCCCATTGACGGGATGTCCCATTTCAATGAGTCGTGGCAGATCCATGCCGCCAGCGGCGACAGATCACACTACATAAATTCCCTCACGACCTATATTTATTTTTTTGCGATTCACATAGAATTCAAAAGTGAGCCAGTCCGATTATAAAATACTGTCAGTGCATCATTATTCTTTATAACTTTGTTTATTCGTTTTTCATTATTGTTTTTTTATTTTTTAACATTTTTCTTTAGATATCAAAATTAGTTATCAATTTACAATTACTATTCAGTAAACATATACAATAAATATCTTCAACATATCTGACTACATATTATAACATAATGTAAACCCCAGGTAAAGGAACACACACACAATAAAAACACTCTCTCATACATTCACACTAATTCAATCAGCAACCATACTACATTCATAAGCTCACAAAAACTCTGGAAAGTTGGAGAGATAAGTATGACATTAATCTCCTTTGACCAAAAAAACAATTGCAATAAGCAGGCTCTAATTGCCAGCGGCGCCAGAGTCAGGGCAAATATCAGGGGGATAGCGGGCACCCCAGCCAGGTGCCCCTCTGCAGTGGAAAACGTCTAGACATCACTCCATTGACTCCTACTCGGGCCACTGGGGCTTGATAGATCAACCTCGTCCAATTATGGAACCTCAGATCAAAACCCATCCTGGTCAAAGTGGCAAAAAGGTACGGCCATTAGATGCTGTCAAACGCCAATGTAGCGTCCAGCACCTTCAGTACCGAATACTCCACCTGTGGCAAGCCAGCCATGTGCAGGACAACGTAGAGCAGTCTCAAATTGAGACTGGTACTTCTACATGGCATGAAGCCCGATTGGTCCACATGGACAATAGATGTGAAGACGTTAGTAAGCCTCGTCACTAGGGCCTTCGCCAATACTTTAGCTTCGACATTGAGGAGTGAGATGGGCCTGTAAGAGCAGCACTCCTCCTGTGGGTTGCCCAGCTTGTTATGAGCCCCAATGAGGTAGTTGCACGACCGTTTACCTACATTTGTCCTACATTCCTCTACATAACGGCTCTGGCGCTGACCTTTTTCCTAGTTAGGTGCCGAAAAGATGTGTGGTTTTCTTCTAAAACTAGCCTCATTTATTATGCATGAGGATTATTAGTATCACAGCAGGATTACCATCTTCTGCATAATGCATAGTGGAGAAGTGTGGCTCACTGGTTAGAGGAGGCAGACCTGGAAGCAGAGGTCAGCCCGGGACCAGGGTTCAATTCCCAGCTCGGCGGGGTCTAGAGTCCTAAAAATGTCCACGGACTCGACAATTCTCGCTCCGGTGCCTACTCGATTCACGGGTTCACACTCTGCGACTCTGGGCAATAGCTTGCTTAATCTCCACAACGGCCCCTCGCGGCGGGATGCCTGGCTTTCACCTTGCGGTTACCCTGCCGGGGTTATCTCACAGGGGAATACCAGGACGGGTTCCCCAAGCAAGCGCTTAGAAACCGCTCGGTGATTTGCGCTATATAAATTCCTGTACATTTACATTTACATAATAACTCTGTACAAAAGTCACCGCTAGAGTCATCCTTGGCCGACATGCGGTATACAACCTTTACCACGCATTTTTTACCACGCAATACCATTACAACGCTGGCATTACAACGCAAACCATTACAACGCATTGCGCTGGGGGGCGCTCTAGGATAGGGAATAAGTTTAATTTTCTATCCAACACCTTCCCTAGTGTCCACGGGGACTGGAGTTGGAATAGAAAATTATACTTACCACTATCCAGCACCTCTAAGCGCTATGCGTTGTAAAGGTATGCATGTTAAAACCGCGTTGTAAAGGTATGCGTGGTAAAAGTATGCGTTGTAACGTCATACATCCCCGACATGCCCATAGTACCATGACACATCTAGGTAGAACCCCTGAGGGTAACTTTCGGGTATATAAGTACCACATCTTCGATGGGCAAACCAGAGGATAAAATTCCATGCTGAAGTCCCTGGACGCAGACACTCCAGCACGCAGTGGTCTGACATCCCTTGCGGGTGTCCAACTCGAGACCAAGACCATTGTTCTCTACCATCAGGTAATGGGGTTGGCTCTTTCCCAGGGGGATTCTTGGCTTCACATCTACGTACATGCTAGGTACACTTATGTACACTTAGCTAGGGTTAGCATCTTCGGAGTACGCATGATTACTGCCAGGTATCTATATGGCTGAATATATTCACTGTTTTAGCACCATGGTAAAATTCTACCTTTTATTTACTCTGTTGGTGATTGTAATCGTATTTATCTGTTTCTGTCAAAGGCTGTTGCAGCACACATATTGTATACTAGAATGACGCTGTTTCAATAAATACTTATTGAAAACATCCCCACCGTTTATTCTGTGTAACTCTCTGAGACAAAGTAAGTACAAGTGACTAAGCGAAAAGGACTGTACTGTTTCCACGTTCCCTGAGGGATCAGGGTTGTCATGTTTGATAGTTGCCAAAAACTATTTGCTTCAGGGTAGGGTTGAGGGACTTATAGTGGCACTGTAAGCTAGCTGGTCTACAGGCTGATATATCCTTTGAGGGTGTCTGGAAACAGTCTGGACACCAATCCCTTAGTTTATGTTGTCTAAACGTGCAGATCCTATGTAGATTTGTAGGAACTACACAACACTTGTGAATCACCACTATTGATGCTGTGCGCTGATCTTCTGGGAGACAGCTGGCCTTCCTCTGGGCCTGAAAAATGTCTAGCAAATGGCAATTTTGTCCATCATACCTTTTTATAACTCAACAGGCCATCCATTGAGCCCCACTGCCTTCCCTGATTGTAGGGTTCTGAGGACTGTCACTAGTTTGTCACTAAGCCACTGGAGTCAAGCTATCCTGGCTGAAGACGGCTGATAGCAAGAAACCAGTCCTAGGATGCTTGATTCCGGTCCAGGAAAGACATGGCTTGGCAGTTCGGGCTGGACTGTTCCCATGAGGCACAGGGTCAAGCCTGATTTGCATATGGCCACGTCTGAACTGGGGTGGCGTGGTGAGCAAAATAACGATGGATTAAACCCAGATCTGTGACTGGGGGTGAATGTTTTGCCAATGTGCAGCATTCCGTCCATTACTTAGTGTGTTTTGCTGTTCGCCTAATGTGGGAAGGGTATACCCAGACGTGGGTCCCGTGCTCACTACGCCACTGGAGTCAAGCTATCCTGGCTGACGACGGCTGATAGCCAGAAACCGGTCCAATGTGCAGCATTCCGTCCATCACTTTGTGTGTTTTACTAGTTTGTCCCCCATAAAGTCCTCATCTAGGGTCTTAGCTGCCTACGGTTTTAGTGTTTGAAGAGGAAAATCCTGCAGGAACTCCTCACATTACACCCCAGTCCTGGTGCTTGTGGGCGTGTAGAGGTCCTTGTAGTAAAATGGGGACAATTCTGTTATCGCAGCACTCTAGGTGTGTTAGACTCCCACCTTATTGCAGACACTCACTACCCAGCACTGGTCCTTATCCCTTCTCTCTAAGCACACTGGTAATTTGGAGGCCTTGTCCCCAACTTCATACAAGCAGTGCTGAATGGTCAGTGTGTGTGCCGAACAAGTTACTTACCTTCGGTAACGCTTTTTCTGGTAGATACAATATCTGCCTGTGGATTCCTCATCTTGTGAATATCCCCTGCGTCAGCAACATTCGGAAATTCTTTTGTAGCCTCGCGCCGACGTGGACTCGGACGTCACAGAGGCACGGCATCGCTCGCGACTCCGCTGACGTCACCGACTCCTACAATAGGCCCACGCCGGCGTGATGACATCAGTTCCGCCCTTTTTTCCGTGCCATCGAGGCACACGGACGGACCAATGACAGTAGACATATACATAGTATAAACAATACCAATATCAAGGTAACACACACAGTGTGAAGTAAATGCAATAAAACATTTTACAAAAAATATAAAACAGAAACACTGATATAGAAGAGTAGACAACGGGGAGGCGGGTGGGTCAGTGAGGAATCCACAGGCAGATATTGTATCTACCAGAAAAAGCGTTACCGAAGGTAAGTAACTTGTTCTTCTGATAGATACATCTGCCGTGTGGATTCCTCACCTTGTGAATAGAGTCCCACAGCAGTCCCCACTCCCGGAGGAGGGTGTGCACTCTGCTATACCAGGAAATCTTGGAGGACAGAGCGCGCAAAATGGCCGTCCCTCCTCACCTCGGTATCCAAGCAGTAGTGCTTCGCGAAAGTGTGGAGGGAGGCCCAAGTCGCTGCTCTGCAAATGTCCTCAACAGGAACACCTCTAGACAATGCAGATGTTGCAGACTTTGCTCTAGTCGAATGTGCTCTAATACCCTCAGGAGGGTCCTTACCCGCCAGGGAGTAGCAAATCTTGATGCACAGGATTATCCACCTAGAAAGTGTGCGCTTGTGCACCACTCTGCCCTTCTTGCAGCCAGCAAAACCCACGAAGAGCTGATCGTCAATACGATAGTCTTTAGTCCTATCAAGATAGAAACTAACAGCCCTCTTCGGGTCCAAGCGATGAAGCCGCTCCTCCTCCTTGGAAGGGTGAGGGGGAGGATAAAAGGTAGGAAGGGTAATGGATTGTCCAAGATGGAAGGGAGTTACCACCTTAGGCAGAAAAGCAGCCCTGGTCCTGAGAACCATTCTTTCAGCATGAATGGTCAGAAATGGGGGCTTGGAACTAAGAGCCTGAAGCTCACTCACCCTCCTTGCCGAGGTGATTGCTACTAAGAAGACCGTCTTGAAAGACAAAAGCCTCATGGGACACTTGTGCAAGGGTTCGAAGGGAGAACCCATCAAATAGGTCAACACAAGATTCAAATCCCAATGAGGAACAATATAAGGAGTAGGAGGAAACCTATTTGTAAGGCCCTTCAAAAATCTCAACACCACCGGAGATTTGAAAAGAGATGGCTGATCAGGCAAACAAAGAAATGCCGACAGCGCTGAAAGATAGCCCTTCACTGTGGCAATCGCAAGCCCCTGTTGCGCCAGAGAGAGAGCAAACTGGAGAACATCAGACAAATGGGCTCTCAAAGGGTCAATAGATTTCTCCCCACACCATGTAACAAATTTCGACCACCTATAAGAATAGATGGACTTAGTGGAGTCACGCTTGGCTGACAAGATGACATCCACCACATCAGGCGGGAGAGAAAAAGAACTCAGGTTGCCCCGTTCAATCTCCAGGCATGAAGGTGTAAGGTCTGGAGGTGAGGGTGTAGAACCTGCCCCTCCATCTGAGAGAGGAGGTCTGCCCTGTGAGGGAGACGGAGCGGTGGGTGAGAGGAGAGGTGGAGAAGGTCTGAGTACCACACCCTTCTTGGCCAATCCGGGGCGATCAAAATAACTCGGGCCCGGTCCTGGCGAATCTTCCTCAGAACCCGAGGAATCAAAGGTATGGGAGGAAACGCGTAAAGGAGTTGATCTCTCCAACTCAACTGAAACGCGTCCCCCAAGGCTCCTTGCATCGGATACTGGAGACTGCAGAATGACAGGCAGTGAGCATTCTCGCGAGTGGCGAACAGGTCCACCCGAAGAGTCCCCCACATCTGAAAGATACCGAGAACCACCTCCGGGTGAAGCCTCCACTCGTGGTCGGCAGAGAACTGCCGACTGAGACTGTCTGCACGAACGTTCTGAACTCCGGCCAGATGATTTGCCATCAGACAAATCTGATGGTCCTGAACCCAGGACCAGAGACGCAGAGCCTCTTTGCAGAGACACTGCGACCCTACTCCTCCCTGTTTGTTGATGTACCACATCGCGGTCGTGTTGTCCGTCAGGACCTGAACCGACTGACCGCGAAGGGAAGGGAGGAAGGCCTTGAGCGCCAGACGTATTGCCCGCAATTCCAGAAGGTTGATGTGAAGCAACCTTTCCTCCGGAGACCAAAGACCCTTGACCTCCAGGTCCCCCAGATGAGCACCCCACCCTAGAGTGGATGCATCCGCAATCACTGTGGCAACCGATGGAGGAAGTTGAAAAGGCTTTCCTTGCGACAGATTGCCTTCCACGCTCCACCAAGTCAGATCCGCTGCAGTTTCTCTGGAGATCCTCACAGACTCCCTGAGATCTCCATTGTGCTGATACCACTGCCTGCGGAGGCACCACTGGAGTGCCCTCATATGCCAGCGTGCATGGTTGACCAATAGAATGCAAGAAGCCATCAGACCGAGTAGGCGAAGAACCTTCAGGACTGGAACGGCCGCTCCATTGCAGAACAAAGGAATCATTTCCTGAATGTCGCGAATCCTTTGAGGCGGAGGGAATGCACGACAAACAGTAGTATCCAGTACTGCACCTAAGAACAGGTTGCGCTGGGAGGGCACCAGGTGAGATTTGGGTACATTTATCGAAAAACCCAACCTGTGCAACAACTGAGTTGTCTCTTGCAGATGATGGAGCACCTTCTCCGGCGACTCCGCTTTGATCAGCCAGTCATCCAGATACGGGAACACATGTATCCCCGACCTCCTGAGATGTGCTGCCACCACCGCCATCACCTTGGTGAAGACTCGAGGCGCAGTAGTAAGACCAAATGGAAGGACCGCAAACTGGTAATGTTGCGACCCCACCGTAAAACGGAGATACTTTCTGTGCGACTTCAAGATGGGAATATGAAAATACGCATCCTGCAAGTCGATCGACACCATCCAATCTTCTTCCAGCAGCGCTTGAAGCACCTGTGCAAGAGTGAGCATCTTGAACTTTTCCTGTTTCAGGTAAAGGTTCAAGATCCTGAGATCCAGAATTGGCCGAAGCCTGCCATCTTTTTTGGGGATCAGGAAATACCGGGAGTAGCATCCCTGACCCCTCTCCTGCTCTGGAACCACCTCTATCGCACCTTTTCGAAACAAAGCCAGGACTTCTTCCTGCAGGAGAAGCAGGTGGTCCTCCGAACAATAACCCTGGCAAGGAGGGTAATTGGGGGGAAATTCCCGAAAGGGAAGGGCATACCCATTCTCCACAAGATTGAGAACCCAAAGATCCGATGTTATCAATTCCCAATCTTGAAGAAAATGGGTAAGCCAGCCCCCCACTGGGCCCACATGATCCAGAATGGCGGATCTAGGGCTGCTTTGCTGCTGTGGTTGGGGGTTGGGATGAGGAAGAGGAGGAAGAAGAGGAAGCATTACGGCCTCGAGCTCGGGTCCTTTGTTTGCCTCTATAAGCTATAAAGAGTTTTGCTGTTGTTGTGGCTGTAGCTGGGCTGACTTATTGCTTCGAAAAGAAGATCTGCCAAATCCTCTTGAGCGTCTGACAAAAGTGCCTCTGCTCTGAAGACCCAACGACTTTGCTGTTGCTCTGCTATCCTTAAAGCGTTCCAAAGCAGCGTCTGCCTTTTTCCCAAATAATCCAGAGTCGTCAAAAGGAAGGTCCAATAATGCAGCCTGGACATTAGTGGAAAACTCACTAGATTTGAGCCATGCGGCTCTCCTTGTCGCAACTGAAGAGCCCATGATCCTTGACACAGAATCAGCTGTGTCTAATCCACTTTGGATAACCTGTTTTGCTGCAGCTTGAGTATCAGAAAGTACTTCTTGAAAGTCTTTCCTATCTTCTTCAGGTATTTTGGGAACTAATTGTTTCACAGTGTCCATAAGAGCATGGATATAACGCCCCATCAAGCAGGTTGCATTTGTGGATTTTAAAGCCATACTGGCAGATGAAAAGACCTTCTTAGCAGCCTGATCTTGCTTCCTGGACTCTTTTTCTGCTGGAACCTGCAGAAATGCACCCGTAGATTTTTTGGAACAGGCAGCCTGCACCACTAAACTTTCCGGCAGAGGATGAGAAGTTAAAAATTCTGGATCCTCAGGAGCTGCCCTATACCTCCTAGCCACAGCTCTAGATACAGCAGGAGCTGATACAGGATTTTTCCAAATCTCTAAAATAGGTTCCTTTAAGGCATCATTAAAAGGTAGTAAAGGTTCAGTCACTGAAGAAGGAGAGTGAAGAACTTCAGTAAGCAGATTAGATTTAAATTCTGCAGATGGTAAAGTAATGTTCAATAAATTTGCAGCTTTCTTTATCACTACATGATAAGGAGTCACATCCTTTGAGGGTTCATTTGAAAATGAAACAAAGTCCCATTCAGGTGACAGTTCAAGGCCACTAGCTACAGATAGGTCCTCAAATAGATCCCCAGAATCTTGTAGTTCACCTTCTTCCAGATTTTCACCTCTAAATCTTTCCTCTTCCATCAATCTTTGGGCTTCACGCCTAGATCTTATCTTAACATTCGAAGCCGTCGGATCCGCAACCGACTCCGACCGAGCCGCAGCCGGCGTCGAACTCGACGTCGGACGAGGAGGTTCACGACCTCGATCAGGGTTCGGCATCATAGATGATGGAATTGGAGTCGATGGAATCGGAGTCATCGGTCTCGGCGTCGATGGCTTCGGAGTCCAAGGCCTCGCCGGAGTCGGACAATGCCAATGCGGCACCGGAGCCGGCATGAAAGGCATAAAGGGCGCAGGTGCATAGGATTGAGGAACACCCAGACCATATGCCATCGGACCCATAGGACCAGTAGGAGCCCAGAGGGATACATAGCCCTTGAATAGATTCCGAACATCGCATTCAGGAAGTGCGAAGGGTCCTGATCTGGAGCCGGGAAGGCTGGGTATGAACCCCCCGGTTGCTCTTGAGGTCTTGGAGTCGAAACGACGTCGACTTCTTCCTCTGGTTGGTGTACCGGAGTCGTATGACTTTCGGGTATCAGAGCTCCACCCTCACCAACCTCCTCCTCCTCCTCACCTTCATCCTCCCGACCTGAAGGATGGGATTGGTTCGGAGATGGTACATTCTTCTGCTTCGGTGAATTCGGCGAGTTCGCATGCGATACTTCAATCTCAACATCGTGATCCTCCGAAGCCGACGAAACTGCTTTCTCGACCAGTCTTACTTGCGACTTCGGTATGGAACCCGACTCCTTCCTCGATCGATGTCGGGATTCATGGGTTCTCTTTTTATGCTTCTTTCTAGAAGACCTTGAAGCATGGGCCGAGGATGAATCCGACCGCGACCTCGATCGAGACCTTGACTTCGATCGTCGAGTTCGCGATCTTGACTTCTTCTTTTCTTTACCTTCTTTAAATTTGGCAACCAGAAGTTTCGCCTCTCTCTCCCGGAGGGCCTTCGGTGTCATCTTCTTGCAGGACTGGCAGTCCTCGACATCGTGGTCGGAGCTCAGACACCACAAACAGCATTCGTGCGGATCTGTGATAGACATTATTCTGTTACATTCTCCGCAAGCTTTAAATCCGGTCTTCTTCGAAGTCATGATGAAAACGAGAAGATAAAGATACTAGAAATTTAGATAGTAACAATGTTACAGTAAAGGCTACAGACGATCCCAGAACACCGTTAGCGTCGACGACGCGGAAAAAAGGGAACTGATGTCATCACGCCGGCGTGGGCCTAATGTAGGCGTCGGTGACGTCAGCGGAGTCGTGAGCGATGCCGTGCCTCTGTGACGTCAGAGTCCACGTCGGCGCGAGGCTACAAAAGAATTTCCGAATGTTGCTGACGCAGGGGATATTCACAAGGTGAGGAATCCACACGGCAGATGTATCTATCAGAAGGTGCTGCATCTTCTACCAGCACCCTTAGGTCCTGTTGACGCACCAGCAGTCTATGACATAGATCCACCCCACTCCTCCACTACTCTAGCCTACAGAGTAAGGATTTCCTACTCAATGGCCCTACATTTCACCACAGCGTCCTTCTTTAGCCCCTATCAAAGCTTGGTCTTGCCCCCGAATGTCTTCTTTAAACGCCTCCCACAAAGTACAGGATGACTCCACCGTCCCTTGATTCTCCTTAACCCCTTGTATGCTCATGATGAGCTGAGCTCGTCATGGCATATAGTGCTCGGGTGCTCATGACGAGCTCAGCTTGTCATGAGCCCTGCCCACGGGGGGAGCGCTGGCGCTCCCCCCGTGGTGCCCGATCCTAATATTTTTTACGGGGAAGACCTTCTCCTGCCTCCCCCCGCCCGCATCATCAATGACGTCAGCGCGCGAGGCACGCTGATGTCATTGGAGGTTCCCTTTCTCCTCCGACGCGCAGGGAAGCCATTTGCTTCCTGCGCGTCGGAGGAGAAACAGGTACGTTTTGGGGCTGGGGAGGGAGGGATTTAAACTAAAGAGGCATCGGGGGACGATGCCTCTTTTGAACATTCCTGCTGCACGATCGTGCCATCGTGCAGCAGGAAGGCCCACTAGACGCCAGGGATTTGTTTTTTTTTTATTTCGCAATGTTTGTTTGTTCGGGGAGCGGCCCCTTGGGCAAGGGTCGCTCCCCTTTTGGGGGCAAAATCAAGGACATTGTCTGCCCCTCTGGAGGGGGGGGGGGGTAGATTGCATTTTTTTTTTAAAAAAGCCCAAATTACGAATGTGCATGGGAGTGGCCCCTTGGGCAAGGGTCACTCTCCTTTGGGGGGCATTTTACGCAGCCCTATTGTTTATTTTTGTTTTGGGGAGCGGCCCCTTGGACAAGGGTCGCTCCCCTCCTGGGGGCAATTAAGAAGGCTTTGTCCACCCCCCGGGGGGGCAAATTTATTGTAAATTTTAGGATGTGCTGGGGAGTGGCCCCTTGGGCAAGGGTTACTCCCCCTTGGGGCCATTTTAGGAAGCCCACAATTCTTTGTTTTAGTTTTGGGGAGTGACCCCTTAGGTAAGGGTCGCTCCCCTTTTGGGGGCCATCCTTTTAGCTTTGTTTGCCCCCCGGGGGGTGGCAGATTAAAATTTTTAAAAAATGTATTTGGCACAATTGAGTAAATGTAGTGGGGAGTGCCCCCTTGGGCAAGAGTCACTCCCCTTTTTGGTGCATATATTTTACCTTTGTCTGCCCCCTGGGGGGGCATTATTAATTTTTTTTTAATCTGCCCACTGGGCTAATGTTATAAATGTACTGGGGAGTGGCCCCTTTGGCAAGGGTCACTCCCCTTTGGGGTCCATTTTGGTATGCTCATGATGTTAGGTTTTGGTTGGTGTAGCTCACTCCAGCACCCCAGTTCAGACATGGCCATATGCAAATTAGTCTGACCCTATGCCTCTTGGGAACAGTCCAGCCTGAACTGCCAAGCCATATCTTCCCTGGCCTGGAAACAGCTATACTGGGGCTGGTTACTGGCTAATCAGCTGTCACCAGCCAGGTTAACTTGAGTCCAGTGGCAAAGTGAGCAAGGGACCCGCGTCTGCCAACTTAGGGCAATGAAAGTGCACAGGGTCAGTCTGATTTACATATGGCCATGTCTGAACTGGGGTGGTGAAGTGAGCTAAACAATGATGATGAATTAAACCAAGATCAGTTGACTGGGGGTGAGTGTTAGATTTGCTCAAGCGCTCCGTCCATCATCCCCTTTGGTATCACCTTGAAGGGCAGTTCTCCTGGTTTTTTTTGTAGGGCCACTAGGGCACCAGGGTTTATTTTTATGTTGGGGAGCCGCCCCTTGGACATGGGTCGTTCCTCTTTATGGGAGGATGATTGTGGCCTTTTCTGCCCCCTTTGAGTGTCAAAGTAGCAGTACGTGTTTAGGCCCATCTGCCCCCAAGGGGGGGGCAGAAGCCACTAGACACCAGAGTTTAAAAAAAAATTGTTTTGGTGGGGGTGGCCTCAAGGGCAAGGGTTGCTCCCATATTGAATTTATAATGTTAGGCCCATCTACCCCTTAGCTTGGCAGGTGGACTGGTGCATTTTTTGTATATGTGAATATAATGTTTTTTTCTCCTTTGTAAATCTAGTGTAAAGCTTTTGATTCCTGGTTACGGTTTCAACAGTGGTTGTTCTGCAGTTTTGTGTAGTTGCATTTGTTAGGTAAGAAAAACATTTTTGTTGAATGTACTCCAAATGAGTAATATTGCAAGGTATGAATTCTTTTTTTTTGTAAGTGGTGTCATAGTGGCATTTAGTTAGTTTTTTGAGCATGAAAATCTTTGTGATGTGTTTTGCATTGTCTTATGTGTAAATTTCTTTTCTCTTTCTTCTTTGGTGGGATATTGTTGATCCATACTGTGTCTGTGCAGAGTACATGGTGGTTTTACCTGCTTCTGGCAAGTGAGTGGTATCGTTTTGTAGTGTATAGGTATTTTTGATAAAGGTGAATTTTGTTCATTGCTTATTTTACATAGTGTTTGTTGTTGACTTGTGTGACAAGTTACCTTTATTAGTAATCATTCTGGCTAGCCGTAGAATGACTGCTCAGCAGGTGGTTGGTATGCTTCTTGAATCTTCCTCTGAGCCAGATAATGACACTGACAGTGCGTCTGAGGGAGAGGAGGGAAGGGAAGATTCTGGCAGTGAGTTTTCGTTCCACGTGATGAAGGTTCCCTCAGTGCAGATGAAGGGCCTGTTTTAGAGGAGGATACTGCTGTGCCGATGATGCAAGAGGGTATGCAGCGTTTAGAACGCAAGCATTACCACGGAATACCTTTACAACGCGGTCGTAACAACGAAAGTTGTTACCACGCATTGCACTGGGGGGCGCTCAAGTATAGTAAATGATTTAATTTACTATCCCAACACCTTCCCTACTATCCACGGGGACTGGTGTTGGAATAGTAAATTAAATTAATCCATTTTGCGCCCCCCAGCGCAATGCGTGGTAACAACTTTCGTTGTTACGAACGCGTTGTAAAGGTACGCGTTGTCAATGTATGCGTTCTAACGTCATACATCCATGCAAGAGGCATCTGGATTGCAGCCTGAGGCTGCTAGTCTTCCTACTGGAAGTGCTGGACTCTGGGTTGATCCTAACATGGTGCAGCCGGTGTTGCCTGCTTAGCGGTGATGCAGGGTGTAGAGTGGATTGTGAACTTTTTTTGCCTATACAGTATTTTCAGTTATTTATGGATAATGTATTTTTGGGTGAGATTGTTGAGCAGACCAATTTGTATGCTGAACAGTTTTTGAGGGGCAACAGTGACAAACGTAGGCCCCACTCTAGAGCTAACCGGTGGACTCCCACATAACTGGAAGAGCTGAAAAAGTTGTTGGGTTTGACTTTATTGATGGGTTTGGTAAGGAAGCCGAACCTGGCTTCATATTGGTCTTCCAGTCCCTTGATGGCAACAGCCATATTTCCAGCAGTTATGAATCGTGATCAGTATTTACTTTCGCTACGCATGTTTCAATTTGTCGATAATTCTTTGGCGTTGCCACATAGTCACCCTGACTTTGACCGTCTTTTTAAGATTCAGCCTGTTCTTGATCACTTTGTTGATCGATTTTCAGAGATTTACATTCCAGGGAAAAAAATATCTATTGATGAGTCTTTGGTTTTGTTCAAGGGTTGTTTGGTTTTTAGGCAGTACATCCCTAGCAAGAGGGCACACAATGGAATTAAACTGTATATGTTGTCTGAGAGTAAAACAGGATATGTTTTTAATTTTTGTGTGTACACTGGTAGAGATTCCACTATTGACCCCCCTGGTTGTCCGTCCACTTTTGGAGTTTCAGAGAAAATTGTGTGGGATCTTGCTAGAAGACTGTTCAACAGAGGCTACAATTTGTACCTTGATAACTTCTACACTGCTGTGCAATTGTTTATGGAATTGTTTAAAGAGGACACTTTTGCATGTGGCACAATCCGCTCTAACCGCAAAGGTTTTCCGAAAGAGCTTGTTTGCAAAAGACTTCAGAGGGGTCAGTGCAGCTCCTTGCGTAGTGAAGAACTACTAGCAGTGAAATTTGTGGACAGGAGGGATGTGTACATGCTGACTACCATCCATGATTAGAGTACTTCTCCCGTGCCTGTTTGGGGTCAGGTTGATGATGTGCACAAACCTGTGTGCATTCTGGACTACAATAAGCACATGGGTGGTGTTGACAGAGTAGATCAGAGTTTGGAACCTTACACTGCTATTCGGAAGGCTTATGTTGAGAAGTTGGCCATCCATTTTTTCAACTTAGCAACTTTCAATGCTTTTATGTGTGTTCAAGGAGCGTTCTCCTGCGTCCAAGTTGACATTTCTTCAGTTTCAGCACTATGTGATATCTAGCCTTGTTGTTGTGGAACAAGTAAGTGTTCCCAGATTTGGAGTGGTGGAGGATGTGGCTCGATTGAAAGATCACCACTTTCCCGATTACATTCCTCCCACATCTACAAAAGACTTTCCCACTAGGAGATGTAGAGTCTGTTGGCGAAGAGGTTTGCGGAAGGAGACTCGTCTTTTCTGCCCTTGGTGTCCTTCTTACCCTGGGCTGTGTGTGCCTACTTGTTATAGAGCTTACCACATACAAATGAATTTTTGGGAGGATCCATGAGTGGTAAAATGAACTGCCTGGTCTGTATTGTTTAAAATTTGTATTCTGTTTTAAGGTTGGCATTAGTGCAATGTATTTAGTTTCAGATTTTGTGTTACTAGATTTGTATCTATTTGCATTTTGTTTGTGTTTGTTTTGTAAAAAAAATCAAAATGTGATGGCGGTGTGTGTAGGCTGAAGCTTGGCTGGCGGTGTGCGTGGACTGGCGAATGGCTGGCGGTGAGTGTAGATTGGCGCTTGGTTGGCGGTGTGCGTGGATTGGCACTTGGCTGGCGGTGTGCGTGGATTGGTGCTTGGCTGGCGGTGTGCGTGGAGTGGCGCTTGGCTGACGGTGTGCGTGGAGTGGCGCTTGGTTTGCAGTGTGCGTGGAGTGGCGCTTGGCTGGCGGTGTGCGTGGATTGGTGCTTGGCTGGTGGTGTGCTTGGACTGGCGCTTGGCTGGCGGTGTGGGTGGAGTGGCGCTTGGCTGGCGGTGTGCGTGGAGTGGTGCTTGGCTGGCGGTGTGCGTGGAGTGGCGCTTGGCTGGCGGTGTGCTTGGATTGGTGCTTGGCATGTGGTGTGCGTGGACTGGCGCTTGTCTGGCGGTGTGGGTGGAGTGGCACTTGGCTGGCGGTGTGGGTGGAGTGGCGCTTGGCTGGCGGTGTGCGTGGAGTGGTGCTTGGCTGGCGGTGTGTGTGGAGTGGTGCTTGGCTGGCGGTGTGCGTGGACTAGCGCTTGGCTGGCGGTCTGCGTGGACTGGTGCTTGGCTGGTGGTGTGCGTGGACTGGTGCTTGGCTGGTAGAGAACGTGGATTGGCGCTAGGCTGACGATGTGCATGGCCTGGTGCTTGGATGGTGGTGTGGGTGGACTGGCGCTCGGCTGGCTGTGTGTGAGTAGTTATTTTCTGTTGGTCACTACACACACTGCTAGCTGAGCGCCACTCCACGCAGTCCATCACTTGGTGTAGTTGCTGTATCAGGAATGTCGGCGTGTGAAAGTGATGGGCCCTTGAATGGCACGGTCTGCTGGTGTGAGTGTTGTAATGTGATGGGCCTGCGGCTGGCGGTGTGAATGTTTTCTATGTGTCACACGTATGAAAGGTGTATCGATGGCCTGTAAAGAGGTTGGTGCCTTGACGTGGCTTTACAGCTCACGAGCTGTGAGTCAATGGTTCAGTTTCTCATCCTTTCAATTATTAACAGTGCATTTCATTTTTGTGAAATGACTTGCTAATACAATTGTATATACTGAATCATCACTCACCCTCGTGCCAAAACCAACCAGTATGTGTGTGTGCTTGAGGATTAGATGGCTGTGCAGTAATATTTGTCTTTTTTCTCTTTCTGAAGCAGGGTGTACCTTGTCCCTTTTTGTGAATGTTGTAATGTGTTGCTTTTGCTCCCGGATGGTGTGAATGGTCTTGTGTGTATCAGGTATGAAAGGTGCGTGAATGGCCTGTAAAACGGTTGGTGCCTTGTCGTGGCTTTACAGCTCACGAGTTGCGAGTCACTGGTTCGGTTTTTATGCATTTAAATACTGACAGAGCATTTCATTTGTGTGAAATCTCTTGTTAATAAAATTTTATGTACTGAACCATCACTCGCCCTCGTGCCAAATCCAACCAGTATGTGTGTGTGTGTTTGAGGAATAGATAGCTGTGCTGGAATGTTTGACTTTTGAGTGTCTCTGTTAAGGTGTACATTCCATCTAAGAATAACCTACTAAATGTAGATATTATTGTTAAACCATGGGAGTTTATGGTGATGTTTTTCTTGTGAATTCCAAGTTATTTTTTTATCCACAATGTCCTGCAAACTTGAAAATGTTTGTCACAATTTCCATGCAATATTGTCCCAAAAATCTCACGCTGTAGAACTAAACACATAATTAAGTCAAAACAATTTGGTTTTGCAAGGCAGGTCGAAGTGAATAAACAGAGAGAGGTACCCCTTAACACATCAAGGGAATTGAGGTTAAACAACCTGAAGTAACTGTATTCCCCTGGCTATGAATATACATTTGTCTACATAAGAACAATAGCAATCTATCAAATACAACTACGTTAAAAACAAAGGAATCTTTTTATAGGTGTTTGTTTATTACACTTGTAAAATCATACAGAAAGAATTAATACATCAGATTTTTCCTAACACATTCAAAGATCTTGATTAATACACTCAATAATCAAAAATAAAAACAATCAATTATGACCTGTATAATTGCAACAAAAGACAGAAAAGGGTAAAAACATTAAATTTGTTCAATACATGGTGTACATCCAGTATCCTTATAATTGCCCTCTATGTTATGCCACCATCAGATCTGTATGTCAACACAAAGGCCGAAAGTTTGGATTGTACTAGGATGAAGCGTCGCAGCGTTTCGATGGATTCAGCTGATAAAAACCATCTTTATCAAGACTTCACAATGTTCTGTCATTTCAATAGGGACAATAATGTTACCCTATAATAAACATACATATAATTAGTGTGGAGCATTACAACATAAACAATACTTCCAAAAGCTTTCCTTTCTATTGGTCACTGTACACATAATACCCTGGTCTACATTGAATAATAACAATGTAGAATCAAGTTTCTCTCTTAATCATGGATCTTTCAAAAATACGATTCTTAAAATAACATTCCTCACTGGTATGTGCCCATTTGGTGTTTAATATCTCTCCATTTCAGTGCTAATTTATTTAATTCTTATGGAGATCTACTTCGTTCTTATGGCACATTTTTACCCTAATTGTCCTTTATATTGTTATTATCTAATCAGGTCTCTTACCCTTGATAGATTTGGGATCTTCTGAAAAGATATCAATCCTTTGATTAATCACGGAACTGTGTTAAAAACATTTTTTGGGGGCGGTCTTGAGCCTTTTCTTTGTCCTGTAAAGTATAATATACATGTGTTGCTATTTGAGGCAAGCCAGACAAAATTCCTATTAAAATCGGAGAGTAGTTGCATCTTTACTCTTATCACTAAACATGTATCCCCTTTCCAATGCCTACCTTGCACAACTAATTTCGTGGGCTTGTGTATCGGGTTAAGTAATGGTTCAATACTTCTCGTCCCACTGTTTATGGACCTTAGCCCTATCGGAATCTGCAACAAGATTATCGTAATATGTAAAGACAAACTCTATATAGCACCATATAATCTATCTGTACCTCCACTGATGTTTATTAAAAACATAAGGCATACCTGTTAAAATGACCTGCTATATTTAGAACCACCCGTGTTTAATTCGTGGCGGAAGAGGTCGTCTCAATACGCCCACTGGCGAAGGGATGCTATAACCATACAGAAACGAGAAAAGGAGAGGGGCTTAGAGTTCCTAATTAGTTATTTCAATCCCCTTTACACGTCCTAACCCGTCTCCTCCGTATAGCGTTATGTGCTGGCATTTTACCTTAAATTTCCCGTTCGTCTTGCTGCCTCTTGGGTTCCGTCTGAAGATACAAAGGGCCTGACGGAATTGCCCAGTTAAGTATAGGCTATAGTGCAATCCATTGGTTGCTGCATTGCCTAATTAACCAATGGTTGTGGGGTTTCTACATCCTGGGCATGGAAATGTGCCTTTTTCCTATGCTACTTGCTGATTGGTAGTCGCCTTTCTGTGAATGCGGAAGTATGGAAAGCAAGCGCTTCCTCTTTAGTCCGCATCCGCGTTTCTCTAAGCCTATTGGATGACCTTTTTATGTGGTTACACTCATTTCCCTATTGGCGGGATCTATCATGAAATACATAAGAAACTCATAAGACACTCCCTCCCATCCGTCCTGACATTCACTATACCGATCCGGAAGGTTTGAAGCGCGTTCTCTTATTTATGATAAAATCAGCTTCTTCCACATTAAAATTCTATACCTGGTGCTCTAGTGTTTGACATCGTGGTCCCTTAGTATCGCTATCTCCCGCATGACTACTACCCAACGGAGATCTTATTAAAAAGATCATATATAACCTCATATAATGCATGGGAGCCACCTGATCCATTAATCCCCCTTGACTTTTCGGCAAAGTGGGATGTGACCCCTATAGGTGCTGCCCATTGATAAACGTTAGGGACCGAGTGAGTCTCCAGATGGAGTACCATCAAATGGCTACTCCAATGCCCACATACTTTAATTACACCGGGTTAAATACATTTTGCCCAGTCTTCTCGGGTATTCAGACCTGTGAGAACAGTGTTCAAGTGACAAATAAACCATTGTTCCCGGATTTTTCGCATTGCATCTACATCTCCCCCTCGTCTGTTTACCCTGATCTTCTCTAGAATAAACCACCTAAGCTCTTCACATGTGTGTTTTTTCTTGGTGTAATTATCAGTCAGGGGGGCATTAGTTTTGTTAGTACGAATAGCTGATTTATGTTCTAAGATTCGGATACGTAGTTCCCTGCTTGTCTCGCCTACGTAGCCTAGATTACAGGGACAGTATTAAATATATTATATTTTTGCTACGGCAATTGTTGAAAGTTTTAGATATTAATGTTTTGCCGGAGAATTTAAGATCTTTACTCTCTATGCAGTGGGGACAGATGGAGCATGTGCCGCATTTGTAATTGCCATTTGCCACTGTTCCATTTAACGTTAGTTGTGATTCTCTAGGGGTTTTGTACGTGTGAACTAAACAGTTTTTAATCGTTTTGTTCCTTCTAAAGGAAAAAAGGGGTTTATTTAAGTGGTTCTCTGTGTCGTAATTCAAGATCTTCCAATTTCTATTTATAATATTTTTAATTTGATTGCTTACGTGTGAATATTGTGTCACAAACACAATTCTATCCAGTGAGGCCTTGTTCTTCATTTTATTCTGATCTAACAGGCTCTCTCTGTCATAAAAACGGGCACGTTTCAATGACTGTTTAATAAGTTTATTGGGATAACCCCTCGCTTTCAACTTCTTTTTGGTATTGTTTGCATGGTAATAGAAGTCATTTAAATCAGTACAATTCCTTCTCAATCTGAGAAACTCTCCAAAGGGGATATTGTTTTTTTGAGCTTTGGGATGATTGCTGGTATATAGGAGCAAAGAGTTTTTATCCGTAGGTTTAGTGTATAGCTCTACTTTGAGTATTCCTTCCTCAGCTTTAATAATAATGTCCAAGAATTCAACCCTGTCATTACTGTAGTGCCCTGTAAATTTTAGATTGGGGTCTCCCAGGTTAAGCCATTCAAAGAAAGAATCAAGTTCCTCGCTGGCACCGCTCCATATGAAGATGATATCATCAATGTAGCGGTGCCAGCTGGAGATGTTCTCAAAGAATGGAGCAGCCTCATTAAAAATATGTCTGTTTTCGAAATTTTCCACATAAAGGCAAGCCAGACTGGGGGCACAAGTGGCCCCCATACTGGTCCCCTTAGTCTGTTAAAATAGGTCGTCCTTAAAGAGGAAGAAGTATTTCTTTAAGATAAGTTGGATGTCTGATATAATAAACTCACTGTTACCTCCTCACAGGTCCTCGGTTGCTAAAATCCCAGATACCATCTGTATGGTGTCATTTTGTGGTATATTGGTATAGAGGGCTTCAATATCACGGGTGACCAGACACTGGGTCACCCTATTGGGTAAGGGTAAAAATGGTACCTCACTTGTGTGGGAGGCCCAAGTACCCGCGACAGGCAAGAGCCCAAAACATTTTGAGGCAACATCGAAATTGCCTATCAAAAAATGTTTTGGGCCCTTGCCTGTCGCGGGTACTTGGGCCTCCCACACAAGTGAGGCACCATTTTTATCGGGAGACCTAGGGAAACGCTGGGTGGTAGGAAATTTGTGTGAGCCCAGTGATGCCACGCTTTCCCACACAAAAATGTGTGAAAAAACAGATTTTTTCAGCTAAAATTGAGGTTTGCAAAGGGATTCTGGGTAAGGAAACGTTGGGGGTTCCACGCACGCCATAACTCCTTGGAAGCCCCCGGGTGTCTACTTTTCAGAAATGTGTGGGTTTGGTAGGTTTCCCTAGATGGCCGTCGAGCAGGGGGCCAAAAACACAGGTGACCCCCCTTGCAAAAGCAGGTGGTTTCGACATAGGCAATTTTGAAGTCGCCTCACTACGTATTGGGCCCTTGTCTGTCGCGGGTACTTGGGCCTCCTACACAAGTGAGGCACCACTTTTATCGGGAGACCTAGGGGAACGCTGGGTGGTAGGAAATGTGTGAGCCCTGTAATGCCACGCTTTCCCACATAAAAATATGTGAAAAAATTAATTTTTGTTCGTCTAAAATTGAGGTTTGCAAGGGATTCTGGGTAAGGAAACGTTGGGGGTTCCACGCAAGCCATACCTCCTTGGAAGCCCCCAGGTGTCTACTTTTTAGAAATATGTGGGTTTGGTAGGTTTCCTTAGATGGGCGTCGAGCACAGGTCCAAAAACACAGGTGACCCCCCTTGCAAAAGCAGGTGGTTTTGACATAGGCAAATGTGTGAATAAACTGATTTTTTCAGCTAAAATTGAGGTTTGCAAGGGATTCTGGGAAAGGGAACGTTGGGGGATCCACGCAAGCCATACCTCCTTAGAAGCCCCCGGGTGTCTACTTTTCAGAAATGTGTGGGTTTGGTAGGTTTCCCTAGATGGCTGTCAAGCACTGGGCAAAAAACCCAAGTGACCCCCCTTGCATAAGCAGGTGGTTTTGACATAGGCAATTTTGAAGTCGCCTCACTAGGTTTTGGGCCCTTGCCTGTCACGGGTACTTGGGCCTCCCACACAAGTGAGGCACCATTTTTATTGGGAGACCTGAGGGAACGTTCGGTGGTAGGAAATTTGTTGAGCCCAGTGATGCCACACTTTCCCACACTAAAATGTGTGAAAAATAGTTTTTTTCATCTAACATTGAGGTTTGAAAAGGGTTTCTGGGTATTGGAACGTTCAGGGATCCACGCAAGCCATACCTCCTTGAAAGCCCCAGGTGTCTACTTTCCAGAAATGTGTGGGTTTGGTAGGTTTCCCTAGTTGCCGGCAGAGCTAGGGTTCACAAACTACAGCTAGGCACTTTGCCAGAAAAGGATCATTTTTCACTGTGAAATTGAGGTATGACCATGTTGCGTTTTGTGCCGTTTCCTGTTGCAGTCACTAGGCCGACCCACACAAGTGGGGTACCATTTTTCTCGGAAGACCTTGGGGAACGCAGGGTGGAAGGAAATTTGTGGATACACACAGACTCCAGAACTTTCTACCACAGAAATGTGGAGAAAATGTGTTTTTTTTTTACAATTTGTTAGGTTTGAAAGGGTTTCTGGGTAACAGAACCTGGTGGGAGGCAGTCAAGTCACCCCATCCTGGATTCCCCGGGGTGTCTAGTTTTAAAAAATGTATAGGTTTACTAGGTTTCCCTAGGTGCCGGCAGAGCTCAGGTTTTCACTGCAAGATTCATGTACAACCATGTTGCGTTTTGCGCCGTTTTCTGTCGCAGGCAGTAGGCCAAACCACACAAGTGAGGTACCGTTTGTATCGGGAGACTTAGGGTAAGTCAGATTTGTAAATCAACTGTTATTACCGGGAAACACCAATGACATCGATGGAAATACAATAGCACCGCGACGTTTACATCGCATTGTCGTTGCCATCGCAGCATTTTGCTGCGTTGGCTAAAACGGAACGATGGCATTAACATCGCATGCAATTACAACGCATGCGTTGTTAAAATGCCATTACTCTGCATAATTCGGAACGTTTTAATGTAAACGGAAACGGAAGATTAAAGGTAAAATGGGAAATGACATTCAGAAAAATATTAAAGGTAAAATGGGAAATGACCTTCAGAATGGAAACGGAAACGAAAGATGACAGGTAAAATGGGAAATGAACGTTATAATGTAAAATGAACTTTAAAATGTAAAATGTGAACGGAAGATGAAACTTTAAATGGGAAATGACCTTCATAATGGATACAACGGAAACGGAAGATGAAACGTAAAATGGGAAATGAACGTTATAATGTAGAATTGGAAAAAAACTTTATAATGAATTAAGCTTTTGAAAATTGGAAAAAAAATATATAATGAATTAGGCTTTTGCAAAAATGCGGACAGAATAAGATAAATTCTTTTGCGAAAAAAGGACTAACAAATATAGCTTACAATGGCCGCGTCGACAGTGAGAGGATGTGGCCTAGCGGGTAGGTGTGCCGACTTAGGTGTGGTCAACAATGGTTCGAGACTCCTATCAACTCGGCGAAATGAAATTGCCAGCGCTAAATTACATTTTTATTACTGTATTACTGGATGCATGCATGGATGCCTCTAAGGATGGATGCATGGATGGGTGGATGGATGAATGCATGCATGGCGGATAGATGGATGCACGGGTGTATGCATGGGTGGGTGGATGCATGGATGGATGCATGGGTGGGTGTATGGATGGGTGCATGGATGGATGGGTGTGCATGGGTGGATGGGTGTGCATGGGTGGATGGGTGTGCATGGATGGATGCATGGATGGGTGGGTGGATGGATGGATGGGTGGATGGGTGGATGGATGCATGGATGGGTGGATGGATGGATGTGTGGGTGGATGGATGCATGGATGGGTGGATGGATGGATACGTGGATGGATGGATGCATGGATGGGTGGATGGATGGATGGGTGTGCATGGATGGGTGGATGGATGCATGGATGGGTGTATGGATGCGCAGCAAAATGCTGCGATGGCAACGATAATGCGATGTAAACGTTGCGGTGCAATAGCACCGCGATGTATTTCCATCAATGTCATTGGTGTTTCCCGTCTGCCACATCTCAAACCGCATCCATACATACATGGGGGCTAGTGTCAGCTTTCTTCAGCCATTCGTGTATTTTCTCTAGCCACCCATCCTCCACTGCCTCAGTGGAATGTTGATTACAATTGGTGTCAGTTCTCTGGGGCATTCCCACGTCACCGGTCTGCTGTATTTTAGTGGCATGAGATGTATTATGTCATGTTGTTGGGGCCTGTTTTTGCCTTGTGACGCTCTGCTTGAGCTGTGTGCGAGCCATTCGATCACTCATTATTGGTGGACTCAGTACTGCATGCTGAAGAGATTCAAACAACATGTACCTAGGCACACCAGGGAGACTCCCTTGCAGACAAGGGCAGCCATGTGAAATGTGCATCGACCCTGCTGGTTTACATGGGTGGGTCTTCTGCAGCTTATTTTTATGGCTGAATTTTTTTCCAGTGACGTCAGTTTTGAGTAGCAGCCCCATCACTCTTACAGGTAAAAAGGCTATTTTGGTGGATGTGCTTGAAATAACTCTTGCTTTATTTTAAGACCATTGATCTCGTTGCTCCAGGAGGGGGCGGCAAAGGCATAAGCATGAGCACATCCATGCTGTATGGGGAGCACTCAAACAGGGGAACTATAATTTTGCCTTCATTCTGTATTGGGGCTAGACAATCTCGCTCCAGAAAGTGGTGGGGGTTACGAAGCGAAAACCAGAGCTTTTTCTAGGGTTATTGTGGAGCAATCTAGCAGGTAAATGGTATTTTGCTTTAAGTGTTGAATATGTGCCTGCCCTTCACCAAGAATGCTTGGCCTGCTTAATGCAGCAGGGAGGTGCAAAAATGCTGCAACGTGGATTTTTCATGCTACTTAGCTAGAAACAATTCGAAGATGCCTTCTCAATGCATGAGACGCTTGGCTCCCTCGCTTGAGGGGGAGGGTTGGAAAGGGAGAAACATGGACGTTTTAAATATTGTATTGCAAATACTCTAACGGGGAAATGCTATTTTACTGGGAGTGCTTTTAAGTGTCTGTTGTTCATAAAAGATGCTTGGCAGCCTCGCTTTAGGAGGGAGGCTCATAAAGGCCAAGACCAAAAGAATAAACATTTTTATGTAGCGTGGGGAGCACTCGGACAGTGGAAATGCATTTTTGCTAAGACTGGTTGGAAGTGTCACTGCAGTTCGTGTGAGATAATACTGAAGGACCATAAAGGCTGAAGCATGGACTTTCCAGAGTAAGCAGAGCCCGCTGACAGGATCATGGCTTGACTGCTCATTAATTCACCAGGCATTTCCCTTGTGGGCTGGGGGCACTGGAGGCTGGTTTTTAGGGCAGGAGGCCACTGCTGTAGCCTTCATTACTTTTATCCAGCTTACTCTGGTATTTACAACAGGTACTTTAAGAGTAGGGGGATCTTCAGGCGAGAGCGAGGAAAGAGAGGAATTAAAAAAAACGGAAACAGTTACAAACCTTCGGCATTACACAAGGAACAAACATTGGGAACGGAAAAACGATTCAAGTGGCAATGGAGCGATGTTAAGATGCCATTAAAATGCCATTACACACACTTACTGATTCGAAAGTCTGTCCATGGGGTCACGACACAGCCACAAATGGCTGCAGACGTGGTGGGAAATACAATATATACCCCCACCCCCCACAAACCCATTGGCCGCATTTGTTTTTACTGTGTGGCCTCAAACGGCGCGTTGTCATGTCGCGCGATGTTAAATCGGCGATGTGACACGCGCTCCAATGGAATTGCCGCATTTGCGGTGCAACTACTTGCGATGCCATAATGCCCGGTGAGATGGCCGATGCGATGTAATGCCCGCGATGTGAAGTGCTGCGAGGACATTAACATCGACGGATCGTCATACAACCGTTATTACCTATTGAGTTTTCATGCATTTCTTCCTTCCAAATGAAAGACATTGTTTAAAAAAGAAGTCATTTTGAAAAATGACCAATAATTCTCATGCTAGTATGAGTATTCTCAATTTTGAAAATGTTCAAATATATACTGTTTCTAAACTCTATAATTTGTACCCAATTCAGAAATACATAGGTGTCTTTCATACCGATTTTTCCATGTATACATTTTCTCAGAATAATTGCTCTATACCTGGTACATAATAAAATACCATTGCAAGTTGCTGCTCAGTTTTTGGCTCTGGGTTCCTCGGGTTCTTGGTGAACCCACAAGTCCTATATATCCCCACAACCAGGAAGATCCAGCGGATGTAACGGTATATTGCTTTCATAATTACAAGAAGTTACAGGTGAAAACGTTGAGACAAAAGGCTGTTTTTTTCAACTAATTCTCAATTTTTCCAATATTTAAATGTTAGTTTCTATAAAGAAACCTTCATGGATTTAGACAAATGACCCTTTCTAAATTCTGAATTTTGTCTACTTTTTTAAAATGTATAGCTTTCCAGGATCCATTATTGCTTTCATACTCATTTTTACCATTAACTGGAAGGAGGTTGAAAGCACTAAAAATAGCAAAAAGAGGCTATGTCCCAGAAAAATGCCAAAACTGTGTGAAAAATGTTGGTTCTCTGACAAAAGACTGTCATTCCCTAAAAGCTGGGAACATGGTGATTTCAGCCATACAAACCCTTTTTTGATAACATTTGCAGGGAAAAACCCGGAGGCTTTCATTTGCAGCCCGTTTTTCCCATTTTTCTGAAAAAAACTAAAATGTTACTGTATTTTGCTTAATTTCTGGAACCCCTCCAAGGGAATCCACAAACCCTGGGTACCTTTACAATCCCCATGATGTTGGAAGAAAAGGACGCATAATTGGCGTGGATACCTTATGTGGTCAAAAAGTTACAGGGGCCTAAGCGCGCAGTACCCCAAATAGCCAAAAAAAGGCTTAGCACAGGAGGAGAAAAAGCCTAGCAGTGAAGGGGTTAAAGTATAGATCAGCCGCCAACCGCAGCTTTTCCCTGACCCCACCATCCCGCAGGCATCATGGTGCTAGTCTCAGGAAGGTGGAAGCATCAAACCTCGGAATTGGATCCCCACTGTGGAATGATCTGAAATCCCCCATGCATAGTGTACCACCTCCACAAAGTATCCCACCTAGACGTGTTGTGTGAAGAAGTAACCAAGCCGAGAAAAGGAGCCATGTGGGGCCGAGTAATAAGTATATTGCTTCAGGTGTGGGTTGCAAGTTCTCCAAAGGTCAATTAAACACAATGCAGACACAATGGCTGGGAGAGCCTCACCATCTGTACGCCCCCGTGCAGTGCTTAGACTATCAAGGCTGGGATCTATTACCAAATGCATGCCCCCCCCCCAAGCAGGAGAACCCTAGTGGGCAGCTCCAACAGAAGGGTACTGACTTTTGGGAAGACCATAGCCTAAAGCCTCAGTGGCACATAGAGGGAGCAGATATTCAAGGCACAGCCCTCCCACGTACTTGACAGAGCAACCTGGGGGTCGCACCACGTGCGAGTTGGGATGAAAGGCAACGTCTTTTCAATTAATATTCCGTCGAGTAGCCTGCCTGGTCCAACAATTTATACCCAAAGCGATCTAAGGCCTTATAATGATTGCCTCAGAGATATGTTTCTTGCACCAACATTATATTAGGGGAGTGGCGCCTAATGTGTTGTAGTACTAAAGTACGCTTGATTTTATTACCAAGCCCATTCACGTTCCAGGTCCAGAGGTGAATGCAACTATGTCATGTCCCTGCCATAGTTGTGATCGTGTGAAGTGGCCCTTCCCTGGCTCAGAATTCTCACGCAATACCTAGTCCTTGCACCTGTTAGCGTATTGTGCTGATGAGCAAACGGTTTAAACAACTCAACGAAAAACATGAAACCCGTGGCCCCCCCGATACTTCCCTGCATCTTGAGTTGCAAACTACCAAATTCCCCAACCTGCAGAGTGTCTGTCGCCCAAACTTGTGCATGTAACTACAGGAGGGTGTTACTGTCGCTGTGAACTGTTTGGAGTATGATGCAGTTAATCTCAAAATCCCCTGACAGTAGGGGGCCCCCCTCTCACCACCCGACGTAACATCATTCCCCGCAGGCCCTCTCGCTGCGGGACACCCCTCCGGCATTCGACACTGTCTGCCACCGCACCCTTGTGCAGCGCCTCAGCAACGTCAGAATCCAGGAGAAGGCACTGGAATGGATCATCTCCTTCCTCGACGGAAGAACACAGAGAGTCCGCCTACCACCGTACAAGTCAGAGGCCACCGAAGTCATCTGCGGCGTCCCTCAAGGATCCTCGCTGAGCCCCACCCTCTTCAACGTCTACATGAGCCCCCTCGCGGCCATCGCACACCAACACAACCTCAACATCATCTCCTACGCTGACGACACCCAGCTGATCCTCTCCCTGACCAACGACCCCGCCGCCGCCAGAGCCAACCTTCACGAAGGGATGAAAGACGTAGCCGAGTGGATGACGACCAGCCGCCTGAAACTGAACTCGGACAAGACGGAAGTCCTCATCCTGGGCTCCTCGCCCTCTGCCTGGGACGACTCCTGGTGGCCCCCCGCCCTGGGCACCGCTCCCAAACCAACAGACCACGCACGCAACCTGGGCTTCATCCTGGACTCCTCCCTCTCCATGACCAGACAAGTCAACGCCGTCTCCTCGTCGTGCTTCAACATCCTGCGCATGCTACGGAAGATCTTCCGGTGGATCCCCACCGAGACCAGGAAGACGGTCACCCAGGCCCTCGTCACCAGCCGACTGGACTACGGCAATGCCCTCTACGCCGGAACCACCGCCAAGCTCCAGAAGAGACTCCAGCGGATCCAGAACACCTCAGCCAGACTCATCCTCGACATCCCACGACACAGCCACATCTCCGGACATCTGAGAGACCTGCATTGGCTCCCCATCAACAAGAGAATCACCTTCCGTCTCCTCACCCACGCACACAAAGCCCTACACGATCAAGGCCCGAGCTACCTCAACAACCGCATCAACTTCTACGCTCCCAAACGCCATCTCCGATCAACCAGTCACGCCCTCGCCGCCGTCCCCCGCATCCGAAGAACGACAACAGGAGAAAGGTCCTTCTCCTACTTGGCCGCCAAGACCTGGAACTCCCTCCCGACCGACCTGCGCCTGACCCAAGACCACCTCTCCTTCAGGAAGAAGCTCAAGACCTGGCTGTTCGAGCAGTAGCAGCACCCCCCCCCCCCCCCCAAGCGCCTTGAGACCCTCCGGGTGAGTAGTGCGCTCTATAAATGTCTATGATTGATGATTGATTGATTGATAAACTTTCCCAACCACCTCAAAACAGAAATGAAACAATGGTAGCAGATCACTGTCTGTTCAGTCAGAGTTCTTTATTTATAAGGAGCAGTCTTTCGATGGGACGGGCCAGGCGAGGACGCCACAGGATGTGATGCAGGATGATTGTCTCTAGGAGGGGTCTCTGCCTTACAACCCCCTACCACATCCAGCTACTCGCCAACCTCCAGCCAGTCCCAGGACTCCTCTGGGATCGTGAAGTGTAGCATTTTACCATCAGCAATGATGCGAAGTTTGATGGGGTAAAACATCATATACTTGTTGGCCTTGTCCTTAAGGGCTTTCTTGACTGAATCGAAGCTCCGTCTCAAGCGTTGCACCTGGAAGGTGAAATCCAGGGAAAAAAAACATATAGTAGAGGAGTTCTGATAATATAAATAGCCATGGGATCGGGCCACTTGTAGGATGGCATCTCGGTCTCTGTAGTTACACACCTGAGCTATCAATGTACACGAAAAGGCCCAAGGTGTGGCGGAGGCCCCAGTGCCCGACACGCCCTTTCAATGGAGAAGTACTTGGAGAGTCTTTTTTGGGTAGACGATTTTAAGATGAGGTACTCCAGGAAGATATCTGCAGCTTGCTCCTCCGCCCCCTCGGGGAACCCCACCATACACATATTTTTGGGGCGGTCCCTTCCCTCCTGAATCTGCGACCTCACTATATTGTTTAGTGAGCTTGGCAACCTGTTCTTCCAGTCTTTTGGTTTTAGACATGAGGCTCCCTATCTGCTATTTTGCTGTGGCGACCTTGATCGCTATATTTCGGAAGTCCACCTGCAGCAGGTTGACATCCACGGTCACTGCATCAAGCTTGGGTTCTAGTGCGAAGATGTACTGGGTCAGGTGAAGGCCGCAATACCAACCAGGTCACAGTGCATACTGGTCCATGGGCGGCTCTCGCCACACCCAGAATCCCACCAGAGCCTGACCCAGCGCATCCCCAGTGCTTCAGCTCCTCTGCGCTCCCAATTTGTACGGACCTAGAGTATCCAGGATAGGGGGAGAAGCCCGGACCGGGAACCAGGGCGGACCGGGAACCAGAGCCAGACGGCAAGCGCATCTCTCTAGGATGTTTCAGATGTTTACCCTTCCGCGCAGGCATGACCCGAGACCTAGCCAGGCAGTGGTAATTAGACGGCCCTTCTCAGGTGATTACACATTAGACATGGTGTACCCCAGTTATAACACTCAAGTTCTCCAGTTTAAAGCATTGGCTGGCATATAGAAACATTTACATTACAGAGCTGAATTAGAGGGCGATCGCCTTACCGAAGGTACGGCCTATTGACTACCATGCATGGACTCAAATTTAGCCTCACCTACCGTTCTAGAACAAAGAGATCCTGCTCGACAATACCTGATGAGATATGAATTCAGATGTTACTGTACTCCATGGCAAGATGTATAAGTAATAGATGTTAAGCTACACTCGCAATAAATACTACTGTACTGTTATTTTTTTGAAAATGCCAATAAAAATAATTTATTTAAAAAAAAAAATCCAGGATAGGGGGAGAAGATGAGCCTGGCTGGCCTCGCACTGTCACTTGCAAGGCCACCCGGCCCCGGCGAAGGAGTCTCGTACTGAGTCCTCCAAGCGAATTTGGTGTCGTTCTCGGGCCGGTAGGTCCCTAATTAGTGGATGGCTGGAGGAATTCTGGACCAGGCCAGGCTCCGGACCTTCTTCAGGGCCCCCGCCTGGACTCACAGGGCTGAGCAGCTCACATCAGTCAGGTCTGCCCTGCCTCCGCCGGCATTCATGTCCGGCCTTCGCTGGCGGACTCACTCAGTTCCCAGGCTGTGGGTCTGCCGCGAATGCTCTGCAGATACCATCGGTCAGAGGGTCGCGATCGGCTCCCAAGACCGCAATCCACTGCAGCCGATCCGTCGGGCCTAGTCCCTGCTCGTAGAAGTTCCCCACCACTGGCTGATCGTCGGTCTCCTCCGCAGCACACCATCCAGGCCAACACTGGACTGAGTGTGATTAGCTGCAGGTCGCCCCCCCTGCCGCGCGATATCCCGGCCGGTCTTTTCTCTCCCTAGTCTGCCAATCAACTGGCCTCCGATGTGAGATTAGGCGACTAGCCTCGCAGTCGACGCCACCATCTCGAGATATTCGCGCTGGCTGGCCCCACTCCGTCAAGCTTCCAGCACCACTGCTTCAACAACCCTGAACGTCGCTTTTGGTTCACTTCATCCGACCCACATGGACTCCGGGCTAGTTGGGCAGAACCCAGACGGATTGTGATGGATATTAGGAGAATAGCCACTGATGGCTAGGAGAGCCCATTCAGTGTGCGCCATCTTAGTAGGCTGCTAGCTACGCCCCCACCATAAATAATTGTTTTAATTTATGAACAAGGTATCATGGAAGCTGATAATATAATTTCTTGATTATTGTTCTTCATTTTAGAGGCACAATTCTACAGAACGAAAATACTGAAAAGGTTACCCTGGACTTTCTTTGCTAATTGTTTATTCTAAAAGATTCAACAATTACCCCAGATAATAATATATAAACTAAGAACAAAGTGTTTTGAGTTAGAGAGGAACTTTGGAAAACTGAGACAGGCCATGCTGAACCTTCACTTTGCTGAAGACTAACAGGAGGCACAACTATCCTTACCTTGCTGGGCTTATCAGCCTTCCTGTCAACGCAGACAAGAATAGCATACAATACTATTACACTATTTTCCTCATTGTTCAAAGGAGGTATACGGGTAAGATTCAAAATCAGGATTCTTCTTTGGTGCTAAGATTACTTTAGTTAGCCAAAGAAGAGAGGATGGGTTTTTAGATATTGGCATAAAGAAAGCTTCATAAATTAACCAATATGTTTCAGTATTTTCAGCTCTTGACAATGCTTGTAAAAGTTGCAGTTACTTGTTTTTATCATAGTAACTATTCATATTGTGTGCACTAGGATAGGATTTTAACTTTAAAATAAACCTTTAGAAATCGGACAGGATCCCCGACCACAAACAATGGCTTCACCAGCTGTGGTCCCTTTTGGGCAAGGAGAGACTCTCAATGGCTACGCTGGGGGACAAATCCAAATACGATAAGATATGGGCTCCCTTAATTTCCATCCTCTACAGAGTTTCAGGAATTGTCATGCCCTGCTTACTTACGAATTTTAAAACTAATCCCCGAAAGGAAGGGGAATGGTTGGTCACCCAGTGACAACCATTGGTGCGTCCTCCACCCCTCATGCCGCCCTCTGCCCTAAGTTTTAATTTCCTGGCAGAGGCTCTCGAAAGTGAAACTTATGGCTCAGAGATATGCGCTCAGCTCCATGTGCACAGACCGTGGCCCCCACACCCTCTGCTGAATGCACACTTTTAAGACATCACAGACATCTAATATTCATCTAGACACGACTAGTGATGGAGAGCGAGCTCATTTCCATATGTATACATTAGAATATATGGGTAGGAATATATAAATGACATATGTATTCTCACTTAAGCTCATACAAATATACTGAAACATATAGTCATTGGTACAGATAATGAAAATTTCCTAGCTATCGTAACAGAAAGTTTCAATTCTATTAAAGACTCTGAGGCGAGGATTATGCTTTATCTTTCTCCACTTTTAATGATAGCAACCATTTTAACTTGAGAAACAAACTAAATTTCCCATGAAACACTGGCAATGGTAGCAACAAAAGATGTCAACAGTCCCACAATGCTGCAGGACCAATCGGAGGCCAGCACTCTTCAACGTAGTCCTTCTCCTCTGTCAGCAGCTCTTCTTTGGTCGCGCGAGTTACAACACAGCTAAGACTCCGATTTGCCATTGTCCATTCCTGAGAACAAGGTAATATTAATAATTTGAACCCTACCAGGTTCATAAGACCATTAAGTTGTCAGACATAAGATACCTGCAAAAAATACAGTAGGTAATCAACAGTCCTTAAGCAGTTACAAAGTAGCTTTCACATTCATGCAAAATTGCTATACCGTAGCCAACACAGTAGCCATACATTTAAGGTTTAAACCAGAAAAACGGTATGATGTACAGCAAGTCGAAACCATTACTCACTAGTCACGCGGAGGGTTTTCAGGACACATAATCCGCGCCTGGGATAATCCTCGTCTAGGAGTCTTTAATAGAATTGAAACTTTCCGTTACGATAGCTAGGAAATGTTTTATTCTATGTCAGGACCGGAGGCAAGGATTATGCTGATTCAAAGCATACTTACAACTAGCCGAGCCACCGGCTCAAAATAAAATCGCTTAAAAGTTGAGTCCGAAGCCCAGTCAGCCGCGTTCATGATGTCTTCCAATTGAGCCCCCCTAGAAAAAGCTTTAGAAGCCATTGCAACATTGGCAGAATGCGCCCCAAAAATCATAAGGTCTATTCTCGCTTCCTGCATCACCCAATGCACCCAGCAGGCTATGGTTGGAGAGGACACCAACTTGTGCAGTTTTCTGAGGGCGATTAGAAGCTGGCGTTCTCCTGGGGCCCGAAACTCTTCTTACATTGAGTCACATGCTTTGAGACACTCCACCACACACAACTTAGATGATTCTGGAAAAGCTGGGTATTCAATGACACCGGTATTAGACTTTGTACTAGACGTCACCGTAAAGGCTACCCCCTGAGGGCCAGAAGGATCTTCCTGTGATGTCAAGGGCTCGAGCATCTGACTCCCTCCTGCAAGACGCCAAGCAAAGGAACATTGCGAGCTACGCAGATAACTCCTTCCTTGAAAGGAACCGATTAGGTTGCCACGAGAGAAACAGGTTTAAAGCCCTATTAACATCTCAAAGGGCCAAGTTATGTAGTTCCAGAAGTAAGGGTAGCCTGATGCCCCATAAAAGACTGCACACAAAAGGATGTTCCCTGATTGGGACCCCTTCTACCTGGACATGTCCTGCCGAGATGGCTGAGTGAAAGGTATTGATAGAGCCTTCTGAGCCAGGTCAGCCGAAAAAGTAAGACTTGCACAACATTGGTGTCCATGGGATCGAGGTGCCTTCGCATACACCAATGATACGACCTGTTCCAAGCGGATCTATAGTGTTCGAAGGCCTGGGATCGACCATCGTCTCCTGTAATCCTCCATGCCATGAGCTGAAATGACCCTGCAAGGACCATCTGATGTGGATTTCGATCTGGACTGAGGAGGAGAGTCGGACACAAGGGGACTGGGATTGTAGAATCCCAAGAAAGCTCCAGAAGAACTGGAAACCGAACTTGAGCCCTCAAAATGGGGGTGATCAACACCACCTCTGCCCTTTGGTGTCTGATCTAGGCGAAGCTCTGGTGATCATCACAGACGAGGGAAACGCGAAGCCCCTCTGTATGTGCCAGTCCTGTAGGAAGCGGTACAAAAGGGGGTGGTGATGGACGGAGCATCTGAACCAATCAAACACTCACACCCAGTCAAAAGATCTGGGTTTAATCCATCACCATTCTTTAGCGCACTCTGCTACCCTAGTTCAGACATGGCCATATGCAAATCAGTCTGACCCTGTGCCTCATGGGAACAGTCCAGCCTGAACTGCCAAGCCATGCCTTCCCTGGACCTGAAACAAGCTTTCTAGGACCGGTTTCTGGCATTCCAGCCGTCTTCAGCCAGGCTTGCTTGAATCCAGTGGCAAAGTGAGCAAGGGACTCACGTCTGAGCATACCCTGCCAAACTTATGGCGAACAAAGCGGTACAAAAGGGGGTGGTGATGGACGGAGCATCTGAACCAATCAAACACTCACACTCAGTCAAAAGATCTGGGTTTAATCCATCACCGTTCTTTAGCCCACTCTGCCACCCCAGTTCAGACATGGCCATATGCAAATCAGTCTGACCCTGTGCCTCATGGGAACAGTCCAGCTCGAACTGCCAAGCCATGCCTTCCCTGGACCGGAAACAAGCTTCCAAGGGCCCAGTTTCTGGCATTCCAGCCGTCTTCAGTCAGGCTTGCTTGAATCCAGTGGCAAAGTGAGCAAGCGACTCACGTCTGAGCATACCCTGCCAAACTTATGCCAACAAAGCGGTACAAAAGGGGGTGGTGATGGACGGAGCATCTGAACCAATCAAACACTCACACCCAGTCAAAAGATCTGGGTTTGGGCCTAACGCATTTTTGGGGACCTCTATTCAGAACAGCTTTGAATATATGATCTCATTTCAGCACTTTCATGCCTTCTTTGGCCAGTTCACTGACAGTGCAGAGGCACACTCATCCAAATTCTAAATGGGTTTACATCGAATTTTCAGGGATAGTGACGTACTATTGTAACCCAACAGCAACTCACTAACATCACCACAAATAATCTCTGTGACGCCCTCTCATTTATCATGTCAGGTCCCGTTTTGAACTAAAAGAAATGTTTATGGATATTGCTTGAAACAAACAAATGTTTCTGCAAAATGCCTGTAATAGACTCAAAGGGCTGGGGTCAGACCCACAGTAAGGCTTTAATGAGAAGGAAAAAGCGAGATATATAAAGCACATTAACCTGAAACCAATAACATCTCTGCACAGCTCACAGAAGCCTCAGGGTGAAAGGGTCATTATCTATAGCAATAGCGCCTGCACCAGTCTGAGACAAATGAGGGGTAACAATCAGTGAACTCTAGGCAGGGCAGATAAGCAGTAAGGAGTACGAGACACACAGCCAACGGCACCACATGAAACACACCTGCAAGGAGGAGTTACCACACAAGTCAGTGATGGCGCTACCCCATTCAGTAAATTGACTGCCCTGACCACAGCGGGCCCGCAGTGGAACAAATGCATCAACTACCATAACAATTACTTACGAGCCACGATGGAGATGGATGACACTGTGAAGAGGTCTTTGCTGCTACACTTTATGGGAGAGGAAATCTATAAACCTTTTGAGAATTTCCCTGGCAGAGGGGCAGACACAGACTACAGAGCAGCAACTACTGTGCAAAAACCACACATTGATCCAAAGGTCTCCCCAGATTATGAGTGATTCAAACTGCAGCAAGCTTAACAAGCATATGGAAATAGATGGGTTTTATGCCCGGTTAAGAGAGCTGACCATTACCTGCACCATCGACAACAGAAAGAAGTCCAAGCCTAGTTCATACAAGGATGCATATCAGTGTTACGGTGGCCAATCTGGAATGAAATTAGAGGACATACTGATAAATAGTTTGTGAAACCTTCTCATTAACAGCCAGGCCGATCAAATGGTGGTAGCCCTGACACGTGGCACAGCGGCAAAGAGTCACAGAAGTGCGACGCCATTCAAAGAGGTAGCGATGGATGCCATGAGAGAGGACTTGCTGAAACAACAAATGACAGAGTCTTGAAACATGATGACCAAATTCCGAAAGTTGTGGGCTGCCCAGCCCAGGGAAAGATGTGCTCCAAATGTGGAAAATTAAACCACTTTGCCTGAGTGTGCAGGGTGGAGGCTGGGGAAGATGGCCCCCAGCGGAGACACCGTATGGCGCCAATGCTTAGACAAATGACAGTGGATGAAGAACATCAAACTGGTGACTTTCAGTCCACAAAACAAGAAAGACAATGTGAATATGATGGGGAAAATGAAGAAGCCTTCTTAGTCTCATACATCGGGAAAGGAAAGAACAAATGATGGCGACAGCCTGTGAAGTGATGATCACAGGCACACTGGTGAGGGCTTCATTTGACACAGGAGCATTTGTAAATGTGACAAACATCAAACAGTATCAGAACCTGCCTCCTCAGCCCCCTTTAGCCTTGAAACGAACCAAGATATGATCCTATGGAGGTGGATCATGTGGACGTTCACATGTTTGGTTATCAATCAAACCAAAACCTGACTCGCGGGGGCCTGGCTTCGCACTGAAGCGAGATGGCCGCGTGAGAGAGCAGCTCCATCCCTAATTGCCCTAAAACCACATCATCCGCTAAATTTATCCTACCCCCGCTTACGGGGACAGCCCCCAGAAGTGCTCCGGTTTCTGCCTGGCAGGTCGCTGCGGCCCCCGCTGGTCCTTGGGGCGGGTTGGAAGCCTGAACGTCTCAGAGGCCTATCTGCAGCACTGATCCTGGGCCTGTGGTGACGGAGCTCCCCGCAGGTCCCGCGGGTGCGAGCGGCCGTGGAGATAGCGAGACACCGAAGATTGTGGCCTAGTCCCGGGGAGCAGAGCCGGAGGTCTTGCAGAGGCGGCGCCCTCTCCTACATCAATCCTGAGAGCAGTGGAAGAGGCAGGGTTCCCCCCCACACAGCTCCTTCACTCCACTTGACCCGCGAGCTGTGTGGGACGCCCCGGTGCCTGTTGCAGACTTATTAAGGCACCGGTCGGGTGCCCACAGGAACATTTAAGGCTGTGGGACTTCCTTGTGCGGGCGGCACCACGACTGTGCTCACTTGTTGGTTGTGACCGGCCTCGAGGGAGATTCCGGGGCAGCTGCTTCATCGTGTGTCCCTCTCCCCCCGGGCCTGCCCAGCTGAGTCTGAAAACTATTGTTCTCAACTGAGGATCGCGATCGCCCCGCTTGACATTGGTGCTGTCCATAGAGACGTACTGTGACCGGAAAGAGGCCCCTGTGGTGCTGTGCTGAGGGGCACACAATCAAACGTGTTGCCCCACTGGAAGATGAGGAAGCTGGGATCCGGCTGCTGTGCGCACGGACTCCACCTCGAGGCCTGAAGTATCCTTACCTGTAGCTCCCCCGGTCTTCATTCCCCCCCTTTATTATTCATCGCCTACGAGGGACTCAGCGCCAGTTGGGGGTGTGGTGGGGTGGGGCCCCCCTTGGTGCAGTGGCCATCTTGAGACATCTGTAGCCTGTGTCCCACCTGAAGACCCGGGACATGACTGGTGCGTCCTGCGTACAGATTGTAAGGTGAGGAGTGGTGGGCGCGCAGTCACCATGAGTGGAAGGGGCACCAAGCAGTTGCAGCAAACCAGACTGGACAAATACACCTATTCCAAGGCTGCTAGTTCTGCAATTTCCTCCCGAGATGAGTCCACAGGAGACGCAGAAGAGGGTCCTCCCGACCTTTCCTTGAAGGATGTCATGGAGGCGATAGCTGGGGTCCGCACATCGATGGAACAAAGAACAGACGCAATAGCAGTGGAGATGACTCTCATCAGGGCTGACTTTGCGAAAATGAGGGAGATGGTCCAGCAGCTCCAGGTGACCACAACCAGCTTGGTTGAGGACATCTCACAGAATCAAACCGAACTCCATAACCTGCAATCTTTCCGAAAGTACGCGGAGGACAAGCTGGATGACTGCAATTGGCGCTCCAGGCACAACAACGTCCGCATTATCAGAGTGCCGGAGAAAGCGGAGGGGCAGTCGTCGGACCTCTTTGTCGAGGACCTAATACTTAAGCATCTTTGCCCTAAGGGACTGTCAAAGTTCTTCGTGGTGGAACGAGCGCACAGGGTCCCCAGGGGACGTCCAAAGCCAGGGGCCCCTCCCAGACCCCTTCTGGCTAGGATGCTCAACTTTCATGACCGAGACACAATTTTGCAATGTGTCAGAGCAGCTCCCCCCCTCAAATATGAAAATGCAGTCATTTCCTTTTTTCCGGACCTCACCCAAGCTGTTCAGAAACAAAGAGGGCCCTTCCATGCTATCAAGAAGAAACTCGGAGATAAAGGTCTCAAGTACGCCATGCTCTTTCCGGCTAGGTTGCGAGTTGAAGCAGATGGCAAACCATGGTTCTTCGACCGTTCCGAAGACTTGGAGGACTGGCTGGACGGCTGACGAAATGCGACTGAACACAATGCCCAATGAGCCTGCTCTTGCGGGCGACTCTGACGTTAATTTGGACCTGTCTGTGTAACTTCATGCATATGTTTTGTTCCAGGGCCGAAGCAGCTCTGTTCCAATTCCCAGAGGTGGCCCTTACAGATGGGAGGTACATTGACTGGCCTATTCCTTACTGGCCTTTTCTCGCTCGAGGAGACATGGGACGCTGTCCCTCACTGGGCTTCAAATTGTTTGACCTTGCCTATGGTGGTTGGCTGGGGGATGGAGCACTTTCCTCTTTCCCTACATTTAGTCACTTAGTTTTTGGGTTGGGCAACAGGCACTCTGCAAGTTACTTCATGGGTAGTTCTAGGCCCAGTGTGCAGGGGAGCAGGGAAGGGTGTGTGTTTTGAATGTGGCTTCTCACCAATAAGCCACACTCAATCACTGCACTC
The DNA here is from genome assembly GCF_964261635.1 of Lissotriton helveticus. Lineage (NCBI taxonomy): Eukaryota > Metazoa > Chordata > Amphibia > Caudata > Salamandridae > Lissotriton > Lissotriton helveticus. The sequence goes on along the minus strand of NC_136059.1, from coordinate 1,872,095,094 downwards.
TCACCTGGGAGGCAAATATATAATTACACCTTTGAATAATATACACTTTAAGCATGTCTTACCACCCCTGGCACAGCAAGACTTCAACACAAACCAAACAGCAGCTTTTGAAAAGGAGTTTTATTTAACAAAATGCAAAGATTATTACTTTTAGAATAAGGCTTGGGGTTTATTCCATAATACTCTCTAAACAAAGGCTGTCTCAGATACCAAATGCATTAGATTCAAATTTATGTAGCAAACCTATAATCTAAAGGCATGAATCAATAACTGGGCAAACTTATAATCTAAAAGGCATGAATCAATAATTATACTGATTAATAAACAAGCAATAACTGATATAAGGCAAGATACACTGGATGTCCTACAAGAGATCAGAAAGATATATATACAGTATAGGATCACTCAGGATGTGCACCTCTCATACCACTAAGAAAACATCTAAAACGATCACAGCCACTGGCTCACATCACAATGGCAATAACCACAAAACTCAATACATCACCTGATGCATACACAGCCCACTTCTGGCCGGGGGAAGTCTTCACACAGCCGGGGATCAGAGCTCAGCAATCAGGGTTCAATCCGAGATAGACACGTCTGCCCTCACTCGAAATCCACCAAACTTCCAAACTTCCACCAGACCAGTGAAGGCTCCCTCTTTTAATACAAATCCAAACATAACAAAGCTTCTAGCAAGCCTCGCCCCCTCGTTCTCATGAGAGCCCGTACCAGTCTGCTCCAAGGCCACTGCATCGGTTGATCAGGCCTTTGCTATGGCTTCAAGACGGACCATGTACATTCCTCTGATAAGAACCGGTTTCCTCTAGTCAGAAAAGTGTGAAAAACAGGAGGAAAGCAAAACATGCCCTCTTCAGCTCTGCAGCTTCGTGCCGGCACAAACAATGGCTTCAGTCACACAGAAAGGCCCAAAGCAAGATGGAATTGAAAAGCAAGATGACATGAGAGTATGTCAAAGGTAATAGTCAGCACTGCCATAAATCAAGGTAAAGTCAGAAAACAGAATGGTCAAAGCCAATTGTAAGAGCTCATAATTCTCACCAGTGCACAATACAATACACATTCCTGCACAACTGAACACCTTCAAATGCACATCCCACACGCTCTGCTCTTGGCAAGACTGTTCCACTCCGTAACAGCTCCCACTGAAAGACAGCAAGATTACAGGACAGAAGAGAAGCAGGCATATGCAGGACCATCCTACATTAAGGAACACACTAAAGTCAATTAAAATTGTGGTGGTAAGGGTCATCATAGGGTGCCAACATCACAAGAGTGGCTCTTTTAGTACAGGGTGGTTGGTGTTGGGAGTGTGTGGGGGTTTTGTTTGTATTTTTTCGTTCGGCAGCAATAACTAAGATGGCCTTTAGAGGCAAGCTTGCATTTAACACTACCTATGGATACGCAGTGGGATAGGAGTGTCACCCTGATGAGTTGGAACGTCAATGGGCTTGGTGACAGGGTAAAACGCACCTTAGTCCTCTAGTATCTTAAACGCCACTCCCCGGATGTTGTTTTTCTTCAAGAGCAAAAAACAACAGGTGATGGACAGAATGCAGAACAATGTCATACATTCACCCCAGTACAGAGATCTGGGCCTAAATCCATCGTTTTTTTGCTCGCCATGCCATTCCAGTTTGAACCCAGCCATATGCAAACCAGTCTTTACCCTATGCCCCATGGGAACAGTCCAGCCCGAACTGCCAAGCCAGGTCCTCCCTGGACTGGAAACAAGCATCCAAGGACCGGTTTCGGGCTTTCAGCCCTCATCAGCCTGGATAGTTTGATTCCAGTGGCATGGAGAGTACGGGACTCACGTCTGAGCATACCCGTCTCACTCGGGGTGACAAATGCAAAAAACAACAGGTGATGGACAGTTCGGGCTGGACTGTTCCCATGAGGCACAGGGTCAGACTGATTTGCATATGGCCATGTCTGAACTGGGGTGGCGGAGGGAGCTAAAGAATGGTGATGGATTAAACCCAGATCAGTTGACTGGGGGTGAGTGTTTGATTTGCTCAAACGCTCCGTCCATCATCCCCTTTTGTATCGCTTTGTTCGCCTAAGTTGGCAGGGTATGCTCAGACGTGAGTCCCCTGCTCACTTTGCCACTGGATTCAAGATAGCCTGGCTGATGAGGGTTATGAACCCGAAACCGGTCCCAGGATGCTTGTTTTCAGTCCAGGGAAGACATGGTTTGGCATTTCGGGCTGGACTGTTCCCATGAGGCACAGGGTCAGACTGATTTGCATATGGCCATGTCTGAACTGGGGTAGCGGAGTGAGCTAAAGAATGGTGATGGATTAAACCCAGATCAGTTGACTGGGGGTGAGTGTTTGATTTGCTCAAACGCTCTGTCCATCATCCCCTTTTGTATCGCTTTGTTCGCCTAAGTTGGCAGGGTATGCTCAGACGTGAGTCCCCTGCTCACTTTGCCACTGGATTCAAGATAGCCTGGCTGATGAGGGTTATGAACCCGAAACCGGTCCCAGGATGCTTGTTTTCAGTCCAGGGAAGACATGGCTTGGCATTTCGGGCTGGACTGTTCCCATGAGGCACAGGGTCAGACTGATTTGCATATGGCCATGTCTGAACTGGGGTAGCGGAGTGAGCTAAAGAATGGTGATGGATTAAACCCAGATCAGTTGACTGGGGGTGAGTGTTTGATTTGCTCAAACGCTCCGTCCATCATCCCCTTTTGTATCGCTTTGTTTGCCCTAAGTTGGCAGGGTATGCTCAGACGTGAGTCCCTCGCTCACTTTGCCACTGGATTCAAGATAGCCTGGCTGATGAGGGTTATGAACCCGAAACCGGTCCCAGGATGCTTGTTTCCGGTCCAGGGAAGACATGGCTTGGCAGTTTGGGCTGGACTGTTCCCATGAGGCACAGGGTCAGACTGATTTGCATATGGTCATGTTTGAACTGGGGTGGCGGAGTGAGCTAAAGAATGGTGATGGATTAAACCCAGATCAGTTGACTGGGGGTGAGTGTTTGATTTGCTCAAACGCTCCGTCCATCATCCCATTTTGTATCGTTTTTCTTCAAGAGACACATCTCATGGGTAACTCCTGCAGGGCCTTAAACAGATGGGGGTACAGGTTGATAGCTCACTCTGGTTCCACCTCCGGATCCAGGGGGGTGGGAATCCTTATTAAAAACGCTTTTCCCTTGCACATACATGTAACGCACACTGATGAATGGGGCAGGTATGCCACGGTGACGGGCCGTTGGGAGGGCGGTACACTCACCTTGATATCGGTATATGTGCCACTGGGCCTGCAGACGCCAACCTTCGCTGACCTAGGAACCCATCTGCTTTCCCTTCCCGAGAGTTTCCTATTGGTGGGAGGTGATTTTAACGCTGTAGGCTCTGGTTCACTTGATCGCTACCGCCCGCGCAACATTGGCCCTGCACATAGTTGGCTTTCAGACTTTCTGGAATCCTTTGGTCTATCTGATGCCTGGCGAACGCAATCCTAGCGACACCCAGTACACAATCTTTTCAAGAGCTCATCACAGCTTCTCTCGTATCGATTATCTCCTAACTCCCACGGCCCAAACCTCGCATTTCCGTGAGATCCGACAACTCGCTCAGGGAATCTCGGATCACTCCCCAATATGGACCCGACTAGTCCTGGGGGACACACGAGTGGGTGTGATTGCACCCATAAACCCCTGGTTTCTCTGCAACCCATCAGTCCGTAAGGCCCTCCTGTCCGCAATAGACTTCTATTTTCAGGAGAACCAGGGCTCAGTCTACTCCCCCCTTACTCTGTGGAGGGTTTTAAGTCTGTGATCAGGGGTCAAGCCCTTTTCCTGATTGCTGGAGTCAAAAAAGAAAAGCAGAAAGACCTCAAAGCTATTGAGAAAGCAATTCTCTCCCTTGAGAACGACCCAACCGGGGAGCTGGACTCAGAAACAACGCACCTCCTGCAGCTCAAGAGGGACGAATATAAAAGTATTGCTATTGACAGGGCCAAGAGTTGGGGGAGTGAGAGAGATGGGAGGATATATGAGTGGGGTGACAAAGCTAGGAAGCTCCTCGCCTGGCTGGACAGGAAGGAGCGGGTCAATAAGATGGTCCCTGAACTGGCCGATGAACAGGGTGGGGTCTACACTCATCCCGTTGACATAGTCAGTGAATTTACTGCACACTATGACAAAATTTTCAATCTACTTCCCCGTTCCTTGAAGAGGATTCTTCGGGCCTCCTTCGTGATATCCGTTTGCCCACTATCTCTGAGGAAGACACTAAATTCCTTGATAGCGACATAACCAACGATGAAATAGCCCAAGCCATTCGGAGTCTACGACCGGGGAAGGCACTTGGACCCAATGGCCTGCTCATCGAGCTTTATAAACTAAGTCCCGATGGCCTCGCCCCGTTTCTCTGAACCATGTTTGAGGAGAGTAGACGTGTGGGTGTTCTTCCTCCGGATCAGAGAAAGAGCGATTAAGTGTCATCATCCCCAAGGAAGGGAAACCCAGAAATAAATGCAACTCCTACAGCCCGATCTCTCTCTTGAATGCAGAACTCAAGATTCTTGCCAAACTCCCTGCCACACGGCTTTCTCAGGTGATAACAACTTCTGATCACCCGGATCAGTCGGGCTTTATGCCCCACCGCAATACAGCCCTCAACTTGCGCAGGGTCCACGGAGTGTTGGGAAGAGTAGACACTGTGGACTAGCCTGCGGTGATAGTGTCGCTAGACGCCACCATGGCCTTTGATACCATCGAGTGGCCATACCGGCTAGCAGTCCTTGCCAAACTGGGGTTTGGACCGGTCTTCATGCCATGGATTACACTTCTTCATTTGGCACCTATGGCCCAGGTGATAGTTAATAATAAGCTATCAGACCCTTTTCAGCTGGATCATGGGACCAGACAGGGGTGCCCCCTGTCCTCCCTGCTCTTTGCCCTCGCCTTGGAGCATTTGGCGGCCTGGATCCGCGCAGACCTGATGATTCATGGACTGCGGTGGTCGGCTGGCTGGGAGTACCGAATCTCGCGGATGACGTTCTCCTCTATTTAACCTCCCCCAAAAAATCTTTAATATGTGTACTGAATATGTACACAATATTTGGCAAATACTCGGGCTATTCGATCAACTGGAGCAAGTCACTCATATATGTATTGGGAGGCGCAGCACCCTCCTTGCCGAAGGAGTGCCCAATGCAGACAGTAAGGGATGGTTTCCGCTACCTCAGGGTCTTTACCCCCGCTGACCCTAAACTCAGGTATGAGCGTAACCTGGTCCCGCCCCTGCAGCACCTTAGGAGGGATGTGTCCTGTTGGAAGGCCTTGCCGCTCTCACTGTTGGGCAGAGCGGCACTATTTAAAATGATGTCACTGCCCCGGCTATTATACGTCTTACAAAATTATCCAGATCCAGTCCCTGCACGATATTTCAGGGAAATAGAGGGGTTGGAAAGAGAACTGTTGTGGGTAGGGAGGCCCAGGATAGTGCTTAACAAATTGGTCCTTAACTAGTACGACGGAGGCATTAGTCTCCCCGACAATTGTACATATTATTGGGCGTCCCACATAGTGGCTATTAATCAATGTACGTATCGTCAACCAGATGACCCAGCTTTTACGATGAACAGGTGGCTACTGCCTAGGGGAATTTTATTAGAGCCTTGTATTCCAACCCCCGGGGACTCTCCCTCCCTGGCCCTACCAAACACTGTAGCTATTTAGCACTCCGTCAATAAGAGCCAAGGTTGGGTCCGGAAGCTCACATTGGCTATGCCTCTGTGGGACTAGGAACAGTTGGGTAGCCTCTGGTCCACAAGGGGCTTGATCGGCATATCCCCCCCTGGGTGATCTCTGGACTAAGGGCGCTGTGGTCCCCTTTGTCACGATTCAACAACAGTATGAACTCTCCGCCACATAATTATTCCGATATACACAGATTAGACACGCCATCACCACTGCCCTACAGAAAGGCACAATCCCCCCAGAATCATCGCCATTGGAGGATCGTTTGCTGGACGGCTACCTCCCCCAGAAAGAAATCTCTCTCACGTACAAGACATTGATTAACAATACCCCCGATCCTCTAGGGCACCTACGAGAGTGTTGGGAGAGAGATGGTTTAGAATTTGATGAAGAGGAGTGGCGGGAGGCAGTTGTCTCACCCAGGGTGGTCGCCATCCCGGCACGTCTGTGATTGGTTCAGCTCAAGATACTCCACCGAACATATGTCACTGGGCCACAACTAGTTCATATGGGGAGGAGTGACGGGGCGATTGCAGGCGCTGTTGTGGGCACACAGGTACCTTCATGCACATAATTTGGGAATGCAACCAGATACAACAGTATTGGCGAGATATACATGAGGTAATGGAGGAGGTGCTACATAAGACCATTCGTCCGGAGGCTAAGCGATGTCTCTTTAACATGTGGGATCCCACTGATTTAACGACTATGGAGAGGGTCTGGGCTACATTGGGGGCGATGGTGGCCAAACGAGATATAGCCCGGCAGTGGGGAGCGGCGGCTTTGCCTACCCTGGCCTCCTGGGAGAGAAGACTGGACTGGTGCATGTTCAAGGAAAAGACGGTATATGTGGCACGAGGATGCCCCAGAAAGTGGTCTGCAGTGTGGTCTGGGTGGAACGCATATAGGGGAGGGATCTGTGTGGCCCGGGTACATTCCTCGGAGGAGGAACCACTATCCCCCTCACCCAACTCAAGGGATAAACTGTCATAATTTGAGTAGTGTATATTACTTTGCTACTGTCACCACTGTGTTATCACACTATGACCATACCGACTGTCTTTTATGTTGTGTTGAATTGTTTTTCTTTTGTATAAAGCAATAAAAAGATATATATTTCTTTTAAACTGACTCGCTTTGAAGTCACTGCGGTGGTACACTTTCCTGGCCGAACTGCTGGAATATTTCCACTGAAATTATCCTAAAATTAAAGTGCACTCCCCGTACAGGTAAGTTATTTATTGATTTTAAGCTGGAACACTTTGGTAATCCAGTTCCATGCTATGTGAACATCAGGCACCCAAGAATGAAGGGAAACCAGGGTGTCCTTTAGGTATTTTAAATCTATTAGATCCCGTTAGGAATAATATTTAAAGAGCTTCCAGGAATATGGTTGAGCCACAGGGTGAGAATCGATGATGAAGCATGACATAAGTAGGGTACATGAGGATCCATTGTTGTGTTCGATTTTAGATTCCGAATGAATTTCCCGATTCATGCCTGTTGGACTTTGGCCCTTAGGGCAGGTTCACCCCTAGACTTTTTGCTTGAAATGGTGACCTGGAGATGGTGATTTTGGGATTCTGCGCACTTTCACTGTGTCCCAGTGGAAAGTGCGTGCGCACTCTGAGTGCATGTGCTGAGCTGGGCCTGCCCGCCCATAGGAATGCATGGGGAATGTATGTGTCCCTGGTAGTTCCTGATGCGTGGGGTGTACAGGCTTGAGTCTGGTATGTGTGAACTCGTGAGAGTGAATGCTGCGAGATGGTGTATGCAGCATGTATGTGTCTAGTAGCGAAGCGCCATTTCTAGACATGGCTGTACGTGTGCTGTGAGGGTGCTGGCGTGTGATTGGCTGGAGCTGGCTGGCATGCCAGGCTCCAGGAAGTCTGGATGGGTCTGCCCGGTGGTGAGTGGGAGATCTGCATGAGTAATGTGTGGGAGGAGTGTACCTGTGTCCTGGATGGGCTGGGTTTTCCCCACACAATGCTGGCTCCGCCCCCCTGTGGTGTGTCTAATGACCCAAGCCCTGCCAGTGAATAGAGAGGGTGGTTGAGGTAAACAGAGTACTCAAGAACCAGCTGCGACTGGTTCCGCCCCCACTCTGCACCCTCAGACAAAGGAATGCACTGTATAAAAATGGGGCTGTGTCCCCACTGAAGTTGTTCTCTTCCAGGATCCTGAGGGGGCTGTTGCTGCTGCTGCTGGGCCAGAGGACCGCCACTTGGGGTGTCTCCCTGCCTGGAGACCCAGTGTGCTGGCTCTGGGCCCAGCCCTGCCCCCCTGCCTTGCTGGAGGACTCTGCTGGACCTTTATTTTACTTATAGCGCCTGGGAGCGCTCTATTTTGGTCCTCTAGCGCTTGAGAGCGCTGTATTTGGCATTTAGCGCAGGGAGCGCTGTAAATTGCCTTTTAGCGCTGAGGAGCGCTTTGCCTGCCTAGCGAGTGCCCACCTCGCTTATTTTGGTTAATTTGCCCCCTGGCAGGTGCCCACCCTGCCAGGGACCTTGCCGCTATATTTTAAGTTTACCTCGAGGGAGCCCACTCCTCGGTAAACTCATCCCCCGCCTACGAGTGCCTGGAACGGGCCGCCGCGCTGCCCGCGACGACCCGGAAGTGGCTGGCCGGCCGGCCAATCCGAGCGCGGCCCGGACGGAAAGCCCGCCCCCGCGACCCGGAAGTCAGGCGGGCCGGGGACAGGACATCGAGGCAAACCGGAAGCTGACGGGAGCCCACCCCGTGCTCCGGTGCAAGAAGGGAGAAGAAGTGCCCAGACGCCAGCGCTGGTTCCAGCAGGGCTCTCCTGAGAAGGGGGAGAGCCCGCCTAAGCGTCTGGTGAGCGGAGCGGCGAGTAAGGAGAGCCCCGGACCTCCGCAGCCAGACAGCCGGTGAGTGGAGCTGACCGGGAGGGGGTGTGAGGCCGAAGCCCCGGTGAGGGCGGCCAAAGTAGAGAAGGGAGGGGCGCCGGGACACGTTGTCGGTGTCCGCCCCCCCCCCCCCCCCCAAGGAGCGCGAGCTCGTGCTCATTGTTGTGGAGCCTGGCGAAAGGCTCCAGGGGCATTTTCTGCGTCTCGAGTCCCCCAGAGGGGGGGACTCCAACCAAGGCGGCACACTTGTTAGGAGCCCAGGAGAGGCTCTGGGGGCATTTTAGGCACAGCGAGTCTCCCGAGCGGGGCTCCGACCTAGCGTGGGCCATTGTCCTCGAGTCCCCCAGAGGGGGGACTACCACAAAAAGGTGCCACAGTTGTGTTTGAGCCTGAGAGGCTTTTAGGAAACGCCCACTTACCTGCACTATAATCGTTGCTACACCGTGGTAGAGCGGGTCCCTTCTCATTTAGGCAGCAGCACGGCGGACATCTTGGGTTGGGGGAGAAGCGCCGAGCAGCTTGTACGGTCTAGTCGTCAGAAGGACGCTTGACCGGTATCTATTTAACTGGCCATGCTGACGCGCAGCGGTCACGCGCTGCGGGCTCGCCGGAGCAGCGCCGGAGTCACGCCAGAGTCCAGCCCGTCTGCGCCCGTCCGCGCACGAACGGGCGCAGGAACGGGCGCAGGGGCTGGGACGACTGGTCTGCGTCGCACCTATTCTCCTGAGGAGCTTAAATCCTTGAGCAGAGGTGAGCCCATGGTGGACCAGGCGGTCCTTCTGCTGCTTAAAAACTACGGCATATCCCGTCCTGGCAAGGTCATACCTGTTCTGGGTAAACACGCCACTCTAAAAATTGCCAGCCTTAACACTCGCTCCCTCCATTGCCATCATTTGGAGGTTTATAACATGCTTCAGGACAGTGATATCGATGTCCTGACTCTCTCGGAGACCTGGACGGATGAGAACTCGATGCCCGATATCATTGCCGCCGTCCCAAGCGGATATGATGTAATGTGGCACAACCGCCCAGGGGGCTCAAGGGGGGGTGGGGTGGCTATCCTCTATAGGAAGACTATGACAGTTGAAAAGATATTAACAGAGACGGTCGACCTGGCTGATCTGCTCGGGGTAAAGGTCACTGTACATAATGTGTGTTGGGTGATCTTGTCGGTTTATCGCCCGCCTAAGTCAACTCCACTTTTCTTTGACCTATTTTGTCCTATCATATCTGACTTCAGCTCAAGATATACAAAAATCCTGGTAACAGGGGATTTTAATTTACATTGGGACAAGCCCATCTGGGATTCACCTACACGTCAGTTAGACACATTAATGTCTGCATTGGGTTTTAAACAGATTGTGGATGCCCCAACACATGTAAAAGGCCACACTCTAGACCTCATGTGGACCACAGATGCCACTCTAACGTTTAGTGAGGCAACGCCTTGTGTTTGGTCGGACCACTGTTTGGTCTCTTGTGAGGCTCCCCTCAATAGTGGGGTCGTCCGAAACTCTTTTGGTTTTAGAAAAACCCGGAAATGGGCTGATGTCAATCTTATGTCATTGACCAAGGTACTCCTGGAACCTTCTCAGGTTATAGAGTTGGATCGTAATCTTGACCGAGAATACTCTGATCTAACGAGAAGTTTGACTCGGGCTATCGATCAAATAGCGCCAGTGAGAGTACAGCAAATAAAGGGAGCAGGGAAAGCTCTCTGGTTTACGCCACTCTTACGGGAAACCAAAACAAAGCTAAGAAAGCTAGAAAGGATGTGGAGGAAATCTAAGCTGGACACGGATAGGAATATTTACAAGACCTCTCTCAATCAATATAAAAAACTGATGATTCGAGCTAAAGCGGATTATCTTGAGTCCCGCCTAAGTAAGGCAGCGAACATCCAGAAAGAAACCTTTATAGTATTGGCCGAGTTGAGTAAAAAACCTGACAACGCTAAGGCTCCTTTTGACTGTAACACCTTCCAGGCTTATTTCCTGGAGAAGGTGAAGATCATTGTCCAGGAGATTGAGAATGGGACGGTAACAGGGACTTCTACTGCCCTAACATCTACAAGCGTGAGCGACTGCTCTCTGGAAGTGTTCCCAGAGATGGATGCACTAATCTTGGAACAGCTGATGGGTAAAATTAAATCTGGCTCCCCAGCTGATCCTTGTCCACCTGAGATCTTTCGCGTCGCGCGCCCTCTATTAGAGGATGGTATTATCTCCCTTCTCAATAGATCGCTAAATACGGGATATTTGCCGGCTGACCTTAAGGAGGCACGGGTCAGACCCCTATTGAAAAAACCGGGGTCGGATCCAGCAGTGTTAAAGAATTACAGACCCATCTCCCAGCTGCCCTTTCTCTCAAAAATCCTTGAGCAGCATGTTCTGCAGTCTCTGTCAGGTTATCTGGAATCTTACCACCTACTCCATGATCGACAGGCAGGTTTTCGAGCTCATCACAGCACCGAGTTGGTGATGCTCTCGGTGCTGGACGAACTAAGAGGTAGGGCTGACTGTAAGAACGCGAGCGCGCTGATTTTGTTAGATCTATCGGCGGCGTTCGATACTGTCAGCCACACTTTACTCTTAGATAGACTAAGGAATTTTGGGATTAAGGGCCTGGCCTTTCAATGGTTGGAATCCTTCCTTACAGGAAGAACCCAAAAGATACAACTGGGGGATGAAACATCTGAGATGGGGACTTTAGAGTGTGGGGTACCGCAGGGGTCCGCCCTGTCCCCGCTTCTATTTAATCTCTACCTGCAACCACTGATTGCTTCGTTGGCTGCGATGGACTGTAAAGTCTTTAACTATGCGGATGATACGCAGTTGCTGTTAAGCTTAAACGACACCACGGCTGCGCATCTCCAATCCCAGAACATCTTGAGGTTCACGGTGCAATGGATGACAGATAACCTTTTAAAAGTCAACCCTGACAAAACTGAGATCTTAGTTATCCCATCCACTTCCTCACCTTGGAGTGATCTCTACTGGCCTACGGAGTTGGGCCCTGTCCCAAAACCGAGCCTGGCTGTAAAAAGCTTGGGGATTAGGTTGGATGGTGACCTATCGATGGCTCCTCAGATCTCGTCGGTTGTGGGCAGCTGTACAAACATCATCCGGCAGCTGCGGAAGCTATCCCCTATCCTCTCACAGCCCATGATGCGATCAATAGTGGCTGCTACTATTATCTCCAGAATCGATTATGGGAATGCTCTCTATCTTGGCCTACCTAAAACTCTCACCAACAGGCTTCAGGTTTTAATGAATGACGCTGCTCGATTGATCTTTAGACTTCCGAGGAGGTCTAAAGCCACTCCTTTATTACAAAGCCTACATTGGCTTCCAATCAAAGAAAGAGTGGAATTTAAGAGTTTGTGTACAGCTCATAAAGCAATTTATGGTAAGGCTCCAGCCTACATTAAAGAGCGCCTGCAGCTGTACTGTCCGGTGAGAACACTTCGGTCTTCGGACTCGCAGCTGTTGACCTGCCCACGCTATAGGCTAGCGACGAAGGGTGGGAGAGCCTTTTCAGTGCTGGTTCCCCAGCTGTGGAACAGCTTGCCTGGAGGGCTGCGTGAGGAAGGAAACCTCCTAAAATTTAGAAAGAGTCTAAAAACGCTATTGTTCAGGAGAAGCCTGAGCAGGGTTTAACTGAGTGCTGCTCTCTGCTCTTACTTCGTTGTGTTATTGTCTTGTACCATCTTTCCTGGCGCTTAGAGACCTGTAGGTGATTAGGCGCGGTATAAAATTAAAATAACAATAACAAGAGGGGACATTTTCTTGCTTTAAGAGCCCAGAGAGGCTCTGAGAGGGCCATTCGTTTTGTGAGCCCAGAGAGGCTCTGCAGTGCCACAGTGGTGGTTCTTGAGCCAGAGAGGCTCCAACGTTGCCCTAACTTTCCCTGCACCAGTTGCCCAGGCCTTTGTGGGCAACTGCTACGTTTAGGCCCCCCCTGGACTTTGGGACACAGGGCGTCCTAGCCCCAACAAGGCCAGAGGGCCTAGGGACAGTCACAGGTGGTGACTTACGTGAGTTTGGCGCAATTGTTATTGTTTTTGCACCTCTGAATGTATTGTTTATGCGTCATGTGCCTTTACACCTCTGAATGAATGTTATGCATTGCATCATGTGTTTTCCTCTTACACCCCTACAGGTATTGTAATACATAGGTGGTTGTTTTCTCCCTAGTACAGGTGGTGCTAGTGAGATCCTGGTTACCAGTAATTACTGGTTGTGCGCTCTATTGTTATATTGTGTGCTATTTTGTGCTAAAGTAATTGTACTTTCTGAAAGTGCTACTTCTGATTCCTGACAGTGGTCCAGGTGGCCCTGTCTTGTAAATAATCCCTTGTAAATTCTGCCCGTGCCTCTGGCACATTGTAAAGTGTGTGTTTTATCTAATGTGTTTTGGTGTAATACAAAGGCTATTTTTATATAACCTTGTGTGGAGTTTCCTTTGTGGTGGGCCTTTGGTTGTTGTTGCTGGGGTGCGTGCGCAAATACTTAGCCTACATCGCCTCCAAGTTTAGCCTTGCTGCTCGCGCCACGTTACCTAGAGGGTGAGTAGGGGTTATCTTGGCGTGTGACTCCCTTGCCCTGACTTGGGGGTGGTGGTCTCTGACTGACTTTGGCGAAAGCCCTGGTCAGCCGGGGATCCCATTTCCAACATTGGCGGCAAGCGGTGGGATAAGGATTTGTGTTTGCGTTGTACCTTGGTAGCAGCTGGCTGCACCACAAAACTCTGCATTTTAGATGACCACATTTTTGGGGAGTATTGTTTTGGAAGTTTCATTATTTTCTTCTCCTGAAGAGTGTCATTTGATTGTGTTCAGTACATTTGTCCCCCGCCCTGCTTCCAGAGTTTGGTACCTGTGTCGCTTTTGGTCAGGTTGAGAAGTCAGGGGTGGTAGAAACTGCCTTACCGATCCGAGGGGAGGGTGTGTGTGGATGAATGGTGTGTTTTCCTGGACGCATGAGTATGAGTTCTCTTTGATAAGGAGATTGTTGAAGTTTTGGAATTGTGTACTCTTACTTCAGATTGTTCAGTCCCCTGTGTTGCACGTGTCTGTGATCATCCTGCCAAGATGGAGTCTGCTTTTAATGTCTGGGGTCTGTTTTTGCATGAACTGAGAGAGTTTTGCGAAGAGAGAGACATTGCAGTGAATGAGTCAGACACCCAGTCCCAACTTAGGGGTAACCTGATCCAATGGCAGAAGGATGACTGGGAGCGTGAGCACAGTGCGGAGAGGGCCCGGGTCTCACACCATGAGGGTGGTGGGTCAGAGGGGAGCCCTGAAGAGTCTGAGGAGGAAGAAGATGATAGCACAGGGACGCCAGCAGATAGTGAGGACCCCATAGATAGGGAGTCCCTTGCTGGGTCCAGTTTAGGAGGCAGCGCCTCATCCCTTTCCCTGTCCCCAGAGGAGCTGGAAGATAGGAGGAGAGAAAGGGAGCACCAGCTGGCTTTAGAGAAGCTCAGGTTGGAGCATGCCCAGGCTATGGCACAGCTGGGCATTAGAAAGCAACAGCTGGAGGTTAAGAAGCAACAGCTAGAGACCGAGAGGGTCTTAGCGCAGGAAAGGATAGAGGAGGCTGAGAGGGCCTCCACCAGAGGCGAAGTAGCTCTGGAGGGTAGACTATCCCCTGCGCGCAGTGTTGAGTGTCTGGATCCCCCAGGGAGGGTTGGGTCCAGTGGTGGCAGCTATTTAAATCTCAGTCTAGAAAGTCCCAGTTCCCAGAGTATGGTTCCTGTTTCCCCAGAGGAGGAGAATAGGTTGAGGTTTAGGAACCTTAGGAAACCGTCTCATCAGTCTTGGGAAGACTTTGAGGATGACTGTTGTAGAGCCCTGTGTGATTGGGTACGGGAGCCCACGAAATGTGATTGGGACCTATTGCTCGATATGTTTCTCAGAGAGCAGTTGCTCAGTTGTTGTTCACCAGGGTTGCGCCAACACCTGTTAGGGTGTGGATTGTCTGAACCATGTGAGCTGGCAGAGGAAGCAGACCGCTGGGAAGGGACCAGAGGTTCTGTAGAGTCATTGGTGAATGACTCCAAAAGTAGTGGGTCAGGGATCTTCCAGCCCAGCGTGGTGGAAGAGGCTCAGTGTAGCCCAGCGAGGTCCCAGTATAGTGAGAAGGGTGGAGGGGCTGACTGCCTGGCTCAGTGGAGCAGGAGTCAGTGGGTGGCTGAGAGCCCCCAGAGGCCCGAAGCCCTGTCTCAGAACCTGGGTGGTTTCTTGAGGGAACACCAGGTTGGGGACCTAGGCTGTCCTGTTAACCCAGTTGAGGAGGATCTCCTAGTGAGTAGAGGACCTGGAGTGTCTGTAACCAGAGCTCCTGTGGTTCTAGAGTCTGGCAGTACCGCTCCGGTAGGGAGGGTACAGGAGTCCAGAGTGAGGAGTGATTGGGGGAGTTCCCCAGTGGAAGGACCAGTGGGTCAGGGACTACCCAGTTGGGCTAGGTTCCCGTGTAGTGACCATGGTAACACCACTTCTGGTCTGGGGGATCGTCACGCACTGTCAGGTGGACAGAGGGCGGGAGATCTGCGCCAGACAGACAGTCACACAACAGATGTGACATTTGTTAGCCTCAGGGGGATTGTGTGTGAGTCCCCAGAAGTCCTGGAGTGCCAGGCAATTGTTCCACCGAAGGTTTTAGACCAGAGGTTGGAAGGCCAGGTTCAGGATCAGCCTGACCTGAAGGGTAGGACGACTGTAACCAGTGTCCTGACCGGTTCTTCTTCCAGAGGAACTTCTCCAGGTGGGAGAGGGCAGACCTCTGGAAGGGGGTGCAGAGGGTGGGAGAGCCCACCTCTGACCCCGGTGCAACCTGAGTGGATAAGCCCTGGGTTAGAATGGCGTTCTAGGGGTACCCCTCGCAGAGGGAGGAGGAACCCTAGGAGAAGAGGTAGGGGGAGGAGAGCCTTCCCCGAGACTCCTGGTCCGCCTGAGGTTGTAGGCCCTAGGCTGGAGTACCAGTGGCAGTCTAGTCCTGTCTTGCAGACAGGAAGAGTGGAAAATGGCTCCTATGTGCCAGGGGTTACTACCCCCCGCTCTGCGAATTGGCATGGACCAGTGGCACCTGGGTGGCCCAGGGCCTGGTCCTGGCCGCGGACAACTTGGGAGTACCAGTGGGGTAGCCCAGTTGGTCCAGACAGTGTGTTTAGAAGGAATCCCATGGGTTCACCGTGGCGTAGAACAGGAGGGTGTCCCTGCAGTTGTGGGCCCGCGTCCGTGTTCTATCGCCCCAAGCAGGGAAGTCCATCACGGTGGTGATTGTTCTCCCCTGCGTTTTGGCTGGAAGGGGGTTATGTTGGACTTTGGCCCTTAGGGCAGGTTCACCCCTAGACTTTTTGCTTGAAATGGTGACCTGGAGATGGTGATTTTGGGATTCTGCGCACTTTCACTGTGTCCCAGTGGAAAGTGCGTGCGCACTCTGAGTGCATGTGCTGAGCTGGGCCTGCCCGCCCATAGGAATGCATGGGGAATGTATGTGTCCCTGGTAGTTCCTGATGCGTGGGGTGTACAGGCTTGAGTCTGGTATGTGTGAACTCGTGAGAGTGAATGCTGCGAGATGGTGTATGCAGCATGTATGTGTCTAGTAGCGAAGCGCCATTTCTAGACATGGCTGTACGTGTGCTGTGAGGGTGCTGGCGTGTGATTGGCTGGAGCTGGCTGGCATGCCAGGCTCCAGGAAGTCTGGATGGGTCTGCCCGGTGGTGAGTGGGAGATCTGCATGAGTAATGTGTGGGAGGAGTGTACCTGTGTCCTGGATGGGCTGGGTTTTCCCCACACAATGCTGGCTCCGCCCCCCTGTGGTGTGTCTAATGACCCAAGCCCTGCCAGTGAATAGAGAGGGTGGTTGAGGTAAACAGAGTACTCAAGAACCAGCTGCGACTGGTTCCGCCCCCACTCTGCACCCTCAGACAAAGGAATGCACTGTATAAAAATGGGGCTGTGTCCCCACTGAAGTTGTTCTCTTCCAGGATCCTGAGGGGGCTGTTGCTGCTGCTGCTGGGCCAGAGGACCGCCACTTGGGGTGTCTCCCTGCCTGGAGACCCAGTGTGCTGGCTCTGGGCCCAGCCCTGCCCCCCTGCCTTGCTGGAGGACTCTGCTGGACCTTTATTTTACTTATAGCGCCTGGGAGCGCTCTATTTTGGTCCTCTAGCGCTTGAGAGCGCTGTATTTGGCATTTAGCGCAGGGAGCGCTGTAAATTGCCTTTTAGCGCTGAGGAGCGCTTTGCCTGCCTAGCGAGTGCCCACCTCGCTTATTTTGGTTAATTTGCCCCCTGGCAGGTGCCCACCCTGCCAGGGACCTTGCCGCTATATTTTAAGTTTACCTCGAGGGAGCCCACTCCTCGGTAAACTCATCCCCCGCCTACGAGTGCCTGGAACGGGCCGCCGCGCTGCCCGCGACGACCCGGAAGTGGCTGGCCGGCCGGCCAATCCGAGCGCGGCCCGGACGGAAAGCCCGCCCCCGCGACCCGGAAGTCAGGCGGGCCGGGGACAGGACATCGAGGCAAACCGGAAGCTGACGGGAGCCCACCCCGTGCTCCGGTGCAAGAAGGGAGAAGAAGTGCCCAGACGCCAGCGCTGGTTCCAGCAGGGCTCTCCTGAGAAGGGGGAGAGCCCGCCTAAGCGTCTGGTGAGCGGAGCGGCGAGTAAGGAGAGCCCCGGACTTCCGCAGCCAGACAGCCGGTGAGTGGAGCTGACCGGGAGGGGGTGTGAGGCCGAAGCCCCGGTGAGGGCGGCCAAAGTAGAGAAGGGAGGGGCGCCGGGACACGTTGTCGGTGTCCGCCCCCCCCCCCCCCCAAGGAGCGCGAGCTCGTGCTCATTGTTGTGGAGCCTGGCGAAAGGCTCCAGGGGCATTTTCTGCGTCTCGAGTCCCCCAGAGGGGGGGACTCCAACCAAGGCGGCACACTTGTTAGGAGCCCAGGAGAGGCTCTGGGGGCATTTTAGGCACAGCGAGTCTCCCGAGCGGGGCTCCGACCTAGCGTGGGCCATTGTCCTCGAGTCCCCCAGAGGGGGGACTACCACAAAAAGGTGCCACAGTTGTGTTTGAGCCTGAGAGGCTCAGAGGGGACATTTTCTTGCTTTAAGAGCCCAGAGAGGCTCTGAGAGGGCCATTCGTTTTGTGAGCCCAGAGAGGCTCTGCAGTGCCACAGTGGTGGTTCTTGAGCCAGAGAGGCTCCAACGTTGCCCTAACTTTCCCTGCACCAGTTGCCCAGCCCTTTGTGGGCAACTGCTACGTTTAGGCCCCCCTGGACTTTGGGACACAGGGCGTCCTAGCCCCAACAAGGCCAGAGGGCCTAGGGACAGTCACAGGTGGTGACTTACGTGAGTTTGGCGCAATTGTTATTGTTTTTGCACCTCTGAATGTATTGTTTATGCGTCATGTGCCTTTACACCTCTGAATGAATGTTATGCATTGCATCATGTGTTTTCCTCTTACACCCCTACAGGTATTGTAATACATAGGTGGTTGTTTTCTCCCTAGTACAGGTGGTGCTAGTGAGATCCTGGTTACCAGTAATTACTGGTTGTGCGCTCTATTGTTATATTGTGTGCTATTTTGTGCTAAAGTAATTGTACTTTCTGAAAGTGCTACTTCTGATTCCTGACAGTGGTCCAGGTGGCCCTGTCTTGTAAATAATCCCTTGTAAATTCTGCCCGTGCCTCTGGCACATTGTAAAGTGTGTGTTTTATCTAATGTGTTTTGGTGTAATACAAAGGCTATTTTTATATAACCTTGTGTGGAGTTTCCTTTGTGGTGGGCCTTTGGTTGTTGTTGCTGGGGTGCGTGCGCAAATACTTAGCCTACATCGCCTCCAAGTTTAGCCTTGCTGCTCGCGCCACGTTACCTAGAGGGTGAGTAGGGGTTATCTTGGCGTGTAACTCCCTTGCCCTGACTTGGGTGTGGTGGTCTCTGACTGACTTTGGCGAAAGCCCTGGCCAGCCGGGGATCCCATTTCCAACAATGCCCTTATATAGGTACAATTCACATTGCCCTTATATAGGCATAGAAATCCAGTCCTTACTCAAATACAGGCATGGCTACTTCCATCCGTTCATCTACGTCATAACGATTTCTTGGAAAACCAGACTCTTAAGCTGAAGGGACTTCCCCTAGCCTGGATATTGATTTGTCCAAGAACTCATTTATTATGCATGAACATCTATTCCTTAGGGGTTCATTCATGACGTTCATATGTCTGACTTTTACGTCTATACTGGCATTCCTAAGCACCTTCAAGGTATAAATATACCTTCACTTGCTATGGCAAAGCACGGTGGGTTCGCTGCAGTTCGACTACCAACTTGCACGATGCAGCTCGCTACAGCAAGTGCCAAAGGAAGCCAACTCTCCAGCTGACGCACTGACTAGACGCTGTCATCCTCCTGCCGAGAATCCAGCTCCAGTGATTCGGACTCCCCTTGCGGGGTGTTGGGAAATTGAGACCCGTGAACGAGATACCAAACTCTCTCATTCTAAGGTATGGAGCTGATTAGAACCTAGAGAAACCTTTGGCAATTCTTGGCAAAACTAAACCTATGCTAAAGACAGCACCTACCTCTTCCCTCGTACTAGACCTAGGTTAGGTTCATTGGGGTAGGCGTATTTTAGAAGCATCAGTTGAGTATTTTAGCCTGTGTTATTTATTTATGTATTTTTATATATGTCATAGCAACACACAATGCTATTACAGTATTATTTTATATTACTGTTTAGGCTGTTCGCATTCTGTCTAACGATTGTAGCAGTTCATATCTCTTGCATGAGAAATAAGACTGTTCAATAAACCCCTTTTATTGAAACGCCCGTCTCTCTATTTCTATGCAACTCTGTAGAAACTAAGCATGCACGATTGACTGAGTGAAATAGTTATCTATTGTTTCCACGACTCTGAAGATATCGTTCCGGTTCTAGGGGAAACAAAGTTGTCATGTTTATGCTTTGCCAGAGACTAATCCCTTCTTGTTTATTCGAGAAAGTTTCTAGTGACCTCAGAGCTAGCTGGCACACCACAATTAAGTTTAGTATACTTGATAGAGACATACTGACCTCCGTCCTATATCAAATCTATTGTGTATATTATTCCAATGCGCAGAGCCTATTGGGAATATAGGAACTACACTACACCATAAACAACCCTTTTAAGTTGTCCCTTTTACTCCAGAGAAAATGGTGGGAATCTGGACCATAAATTCAAAGCTGTTCTGAACAGGGGCCCCAAAAAAAGGTTTGGCTCAGGGCCAACAAAATCTTTAAGATGTCCCTGAATGTTCTCCCAGTCACAGGCAATCTTCAGGCTGCATGCCATGTAGACATACTGCTGGGAGAGGTGGAGTGCGGTTTATTTTATCCTGGTGACTGGACACTTTGATGATTGTGCTACCATGGGTGATCACACTTTGTCTTTATTTACTTTATGGGAGGAATGCTGCCACTGTACAAATGGAGTAGAACATTAATCTGCGGTGACAAGGAGGGCCCGGCGAGAAGGGATGCTCCTTTCTCGCAGTTGGGGTTATGACTTGTGATCAGGGCAGGTAAAAGGATGGGTTTTCAGACCATTATTTTAATTCCAAGTAGCAGCATTGTTGAGTGATATTGAAGAGTGCCGCAGTTAGCAACTCTTGACTCGTACAGGCGAAACGACTGCGGAGTGCCTATGTCAGAGGAGTTCATATTGTGAAGTGAAGCAGTTTTCACGACTTGCTGAATTCGGAAAAATGATAAGGCGGTGGTGCTCTGCTCACACAAATTGATCTAAGGCTACTAGCTTAATTTTGACGGACAAGTCCAAAATGTGTCAGAATTACAGAATGTGTGAAATTTGTAATTGCCCATGCATAGTTTGATTCATAAACACTGTATTAAATTAAGTTAAATAAACACTGTATTAACTAGTGCGGCCAGTGGAGGCTCACATACCAAGGCATCTGCAGCGGTGGGTGATGCTATGCTGAAAGGATATGAAGGTTAAATAGGACTGCCAGGTCTAGCTGGGGTGTCAGCCAAATGGCCACTTGCGGGTTAAATGAGGAGTTCAAAGGGCACATGAGGGGTAATGGCAATGGAAAAGAAAACCGAGACCGATTTGTCTACCGGGTCTGGTGGTGCGTTCAACCTCATGGTCATTGGATCTAACCCCCTCGGGTTTAATCAACCTTCATCCTCCTGGGATTGTTAGAATGAGCATCAGAAAGTGGGATAACAAATTTCTTATTCAGCGCCCACATGTCTACGGGAGCACTTGCCCTTTACAAGTTTTGTTATGCTCCATCAACTTTATACACAGATAAATGATAAGATGAAAGTACGGTGGGCAGGATATAACTCGTACTTTTACCTGCACCGGCATACCTTATAAGGAGTTGCTTTGGCAAAGGTAATGCACTACTGCCGGGCAACGCTGACAACCCATCCACACCAAGCCAAATGTTTAAATTCATCCTGGGCCGCATATACACCCCTGAGGTTGTGCCAGGAATTACTAAATTACAACTAAAAAGGAGCAGAGGGGTTAGCCCAGCTAGCAGAGGTGTCACAAGATAGAACCATGAGGCACATGATGGATTTGTTTGCCGCACGGTCCTCGCTGTTGACAATATCAGGGATTTACTACAAATTACAACTGAGAAGGAGCAATTTAGGCATCACAGGTAGCAGATCAAGTTAGGTACCCCAGCTGGAGAGGTCGAATGGGAGGACATGTCCAGACAAATACTGCTTTAATTTCAGTTACTCGCAACACTGGGACAGGGGCCACTAGAGTTTAATACGGTTAAACTAACCAAGGGACTGACTGGGGGAGGCACATAACACAAGTAGTACCCACTGGTACTAGATATTACACAATATTGGTTCAATAGAGTTGCAGCAGTAAAAAGGTTGAGGTTCAAAACTCAATGCCAGTTAACGTGAATGAGCTCTCAGCAAAACCAAAGTGTACCACAGGACGCCTCTTTTAAAGTTAGAGACTGCCCTATGGTTGGTACTGGCAGGTGGTGTAGGAGTGGTTGCACTAGAAAGAGGGCAGGGGCTCAAGGTGCGGGTAACACTTGTGTGGAGGACATTGGCTGTCAAAGTGTATTAAAGCAATTCACAATTCTGTACGTTATGAGAGGGCAGGCAAGGTTTGTGCTTTCGTTACATCCCAGCAATATCCGTTTCGGAATTCAGGTGCTGGGTGAACCACGCCAGGTTGGGTGCAGCAGCACAGCAGCTCGGCATCCATTAAAGGTCTGCAGTTAGATGAGGATTGGATTCTGTAGATACTGATCTACTCCCGTTCTCTCCATTCAAAAGTTGTTTCATCCCTTGTCTGCATTCTGGTAGACATTAGCAAATGCTTGGCACTGGGCTTCTCACGCTAGGGTGGGGACAGCAGCAGGATGACTCAGCATCTAAAGATCGCAGTCGGACGGTGAGGGGCATGCAGGCAATGATGACATGAAATGAAGCAGAATACTGTACAGATAAGTGTGGGTAAAGGGGTCCTACTATTCAGCTTAAACCCTGGCAGCCAGGTGGGTTGTGCTAGTTTGTCATTCCAACAGTGTGCTGTGGGGTCAATAGGTTGAGAAGTATGGGTTTGGAGCACATATGCCGACAATTCCAGAACAAAATTTGCAATTTTAGTGAAGAAGGTGCAGGCAAATTTGTTCGTATATTTTACTCTAGGTTCTCACAAGCCAAATGCAGTGGCATCTGTTTGGCACACTGGTTTACCTCTAGCAAAAGTCGGGTTATGGGCTACATACGCTAAAGCCGCCAGTCAGCCAGGTTCGATTGCGTTAGTTTGTCATTCCAAAAGATGTTCTGTTACTTCAATAGTGCTGAAAAATATGGGTTTGCAGCGTAAATGCCGACAATTACTAGAACACAGTTGCATTCATATTTAAGAAGGTGCAGGTATATTTTCTCATATGTTTTACTCCATGTCCTCAAATCCAAAAGCATTGGCTAACCTTTTTGACACTCTGGGATACCTTTATCAAAAGCGGTTGTTTGACTGCATATGCCAGGGTGGGGGACACCAGCATGGCGACACAGCATTCGTGATCGCAGTCAGACTGATTGGTTTTATAGGCAATAAGGACATGAAATGTAGCAGAATATTAGGAGTACCATTAGGGGACCTCAGGCTTTTTCTTCTGTGGTTAGATCCACCTTTGTCTTGGCTTAGGTGAGGAGGCTCACCGGGCGTCCTCAATAGGACATGACACAGCTTAAATTTGATCTGTGTCTACATGTTCACTTGCTGGCGTTGCACTTGGGAATCAGCCTGAACCCTGATAATTGGGATCATCCAAGTAATTGGGGCAACCAAGGGCTTAACCAACCCCCAAATTTGCACAGAGTGCGCAATGGATTGTATCACACAGATCTATAGTTACAAAAAGAGCTGCTTTATATCCCCAATGGGTCCTATTCCTGGCCGGTGTTGTCCTGATGCACATAGGGAGGTCATGGATGCTGGGGAAGGTGGACAAGCTTTAACTGAAGTGAGTAGGGATGCAGAGATCTACCCGGTTGTCATGTCGTGCCCAGGACATCGCATGCACCCAGAAGGCCAGTCGGAGACTGAAATAATTATTAAAAGGAACCACAGTCTCTCGGGGCTCACGCCCATACAACACTATATCCTGTGGGCACTGTGTTTTACATAGGGGCCTGCTAGCGGCCACCGATACTGTAGTGAGTTAGTAGTGCAGCTCACACCCAGTGTGTGCTGGATATGTCGCACCCACGTGCTCGGGCCAGGCGTTGCCGAGGCGAGTAAATAAAAGAGGGGGTGGTCGCACGAAGCCCTCCATTGCCCATTCCAGTGTATCCAGTGTCAGTGTCCCAATTATTTACCAAGTAGTAGTAGTTAGGCCCGGGGCGCATATAAACGGCCCCCATCACACTGGCAATGAGAGCGGAGCCGAGCCCATGCTTCTGCATGACTGAGAGGTGCCAGCGACGTACCTCAGGTAGCGTGCCCCCACCGGAGCGCTAAGGAGGAGTGGACCGCTGTCCGCGAGGCTTTACCCACGTTTACCACTGACACAGCCTCGCGGGGAGGTGCCCGCACTGCAGAGCAGAAGACACCGGGACACCTAACAGGCCGGTAAAAACGTGGCGTTTCACCCGCTGCTGCGTAGCAGTCTGCCGCGGCCCGTCACGCTGCACATTACCCCCGCCCCAGGCAACGAGTGCACAGGATAAGCACACGCCCACGGCAAGTAGAGCCTGCCACAGAAAACAGATATCATCTGATCAGCAGCCAGGAAGCTTGAAGACAAGGTGGGCCCCTGCAACTGGGGGTAATTCCTGCACCTCCCAACGCGCCTAGGACATACCTGATCAGTGCTTTAGGAAGGAGCCGCTCCTCTTCACATCACGGTCCCACGCAGCTGCTGGACAGCACTGGGAAAAAACAAAAAAAACAAGTTAAACCAAAGCCACAACAAAGCAGACCCCACCTGCCACACGCGAGCCCGCTGACCAGAAAAATAAATGAAGAGAAGGATAGAAGAGAAGCACGACTTCAGCACCCGCCGCGGCACAGGTGGAGTACCCAGAGTGACAAGATGGGATATAACCCTGACACAGACCAGCCACCCACCCACATGGTCAAACAAAATAGCCCAACAGGAGTGCTTCCTCCATTCAGAGAGGCGACTGACTTCACTGCCGCATCCCCACGCTGAATTATGAGGCTGGGGCTAGAAAACTACTTTGTAGCAGCGAGGGAGATAGACGGAGCAGTAAAACGCTCGCTGCTACTCCACTATGTGGGTGAAGAAGCATATCTGCAGTTCAAGAATCGTCCGAATAAAGGAAAGCCCACCGACTATGAAGCTGCCGTGACGGCGCTTAACACACACTTCAATCTGCAATTGATCCCTGATTTTAAGAGGTTCAAACTACGCCAGGCCCGGCAAAGGGAGGGAGAATCAATCAATGCGTTCTAAGCTAGACTCAGAGCACTAGCAAGCACCGATACAACAGAGGATTAAGCCACCGAAGAGATCCACGCTCAAATCATCCAAGGTGTCACCAGCCAGATACTATGTGGGCTGATCCTGAGGCAGCCGAACATACCTCTCAATGACATACGGGTCCTAGCCAGGACACATGATCTCTCTGCAGCCACAGCCGATGCGATGGATTTGGCCCCGACGCGAACAACAGACAAGAACTTGGCCGTCAAAACCGAGCGAGCCGATGCAGTGAAAACACAAGACAGATGGAGCAGGCAACGAGGCCGGCCGCCCGAACCCCGAAAGGCCAATGCGGATATTGTGGCCGTGAATAACACCCCGTCCAGGCATGCCCTGCCCAAGGCCGGACGTGCTCCCACTGTGGGATCCCAAATCACTTTGCATCAGTGTACCGGAAAAGGAACCAACGTAAAGACAGTAGAGGGGGAAGACCAATGCAAAGAATAGTGCACCAACTGTCAAGTGCCTCCCTGACAACGTCCAGCGGCGCCAGAGGGAATAAAGAGGCCACCTACTGAGTGGAAGACTCCTCCACAGAAGATGACTAAGTCAAAACATATCTAGTCTCTTTTACACACGAGGTTAAAAAACGGAGGAGACCAGAGCACACCTACACCGTGAGGATAGCTGGGTCAGAGGTGAAGGCAGTCATCGACACCAGAGCCTCCGTAAATGTCATGGGTATCCAGCAGTATAACTGTAGTGTCCTAGCATTGCTAGTCATAGTCATTGCTGCTCCTAACATGCGGGCCTAGGGCCCTCCACCTCAAACCCTACAATGGCGACGAGGCCGGTAGTGCAGCCCATGCGTGCCACTACCCTCGGCTGATCAACAAGGAAAAAGGGGAAGAGAGCTGCCCGTCTAGAGGGCATCCCCTGTGGCGAGGCGCAGCGCGCCGAGAAGCCGGTGGGCACGTCGGAGCCCCGCAGTGACCGGGAGCCCCACAGCAAGCCGACCGGAGCCCACCCGCGTCGACCGCCACCACCGAGTGCCCCCAAGCAGCTGCGGACCGCCCAGAGCCCACCTGCGACGGCCGCGAGGCTTACGACCCCCACCGGAGAGGTACACGGGCCAGGCGGAGCCCCCCGCCGCGACGGAGCATCTGGCCCGCCGGCCGAAGGTGAGCCCCACGGGCGAAGTGCCCGCCATGAACTGTGCCCAGCAATAGGCAGCGCCAGCGGAGCCTACCCGCGGCCTGCCCGAGTCGTCCCCCGCCCCCGCCGCGTGTGTGCCTAGAAGCGGCAGGGGCACAGAGACTAATGGCGGCGTGAGGAAGCGCGGCCGGACCCGCAACACCCGTCAACAACGAGGGGGAGGGAGCGGAGTAGCTAACCGCCTCCCGACCCCCCTCGCGACGTGATCAAGACCAAGCGGAGCCCACCCGCGGCCTGCCGGTGGCATCCCGACCGAGGAAAGACTCTGCAGCGCCAGCGGAGCCTACCCGCGGCCTGCCGACGGCACCCCCCCCCCCCGCGAGGAGAGACACCGCAGAACCAGCGGAGCCTACCCGCGGCCTGCCGACGGCACCCCCCCGCGAGGAGTGACACTGCAGAACCAGCGGAGCCTACCCGCGGCCTGCGAGGTAAATGGCACGTCTCCGCCGCGCAGCGTGTGTGAGGAAGGGCTGCTGCGGCGGAGACCGAAGAGTGGAGCACCATCGGCATTTAAAACAGCAGGGCCGGCGGAGCCTACCCGCGGCCTGCTTCAAGCGCCCCCGCCCGAGGAGAAGTAACAGGAGCGACGCGCTCCCTCCCAGCCTGAAGAAAACATCAGCATTACCCCCCCCCCGCCCGCGCAAGGACTGCGAGACGCCGCCGCGGGCAGGGAGGACAGAGGGAAAGGTGACTGGACTGCCGTTTTCTGTGCCCGGGAACTGGCGCCACGCACCCGCCAAAGAACGGCTGCAGCGGAGCCTACCCGCTCAGCACACCACACATCGCTGGCAAAACCCCCAGCAGTGCCTCCCTTGCTAGCACAAGCACTCCCATGTGCCCCCACCGCTTGAAGCAAAGTACCGGTGCACCCGGCAAGAACCTGCACATGTGCCCCTCTGCAGCCATCAACCATCTGTGAGGCGCATGTGCATTTCTGCCCCCCAAAAAAAAAAAAAAAGAAAGAAAGAGACTCACCGGGAGGGTAGTTTGAAACAGGCTCCCAGCAGCAGCAGCTCCAGCCCCCTGTGCACTGTGACAATAGAGTGCACATCAGGGGAAGACAAAACAGGCTGCTAACAAGTCCTGCAACACTGCCACCCAGTGGCCAAATGCAAAAGTGCACCTACCCCCACAAGAACTAAAACAAGCATTGCACAACGCAAGAACACTCACGCAGCAAGCAAGTTCTCCACAGCGCAAGTGACAGCGAAAGCGTCTAAACTCCCGCAGCAAGAAAGCATCCAACCTCACGCAGCAAGTAACTGCGCAACAGCGCCCGTGACACCCACACACACCAGCAAGGAGTCGGCGACTGCCACTTCCAACGCGACGTGGGAAAAGGCACCAATGCCTCACAAAACATCCAAGCACTGACGTCTGGAGGAAACGACTGCCAACCACTAAAAGAACGTCCAGGGAAACTACTGCCGCGATCAAAAGACGGAGAGAGCAGCGACGCCTTGTGGCCACAGGCGCTCACCGCAGCATCACCTACTCCCACCAACGGTCCACAGCATCAAGTACCTGACGACAGCCAAAGCAGCAAGTACCCAACGTCACGCAACAGGCGCCCCAGAACCCTGAACAGTAAGTGCGCAAACAACGCGACACGTGGCGACGCACAGCCACCGCAAGCAGCGCCATCGCGCAGAACAATCTTCGCGGACGACCCCACGACATGGCGCCTCCAAGGAGCCGATCCGCAAAACGATCGCCCATCAAGTGCCGACCCGCGACAGATCCGTGGCGCCTCCCAGGAGCCGATCCACAGAGTGATCGCCCATCAAGTGCTGACCCACAACGGGTCCCCCAGGAACTGTTGTAGCGCAAAGTCCGACAGGACGACCGAAAGCAACCTGCCAGGCATCGGCAGAAGTGGACCACCAACCGGTCCAGGACGTTCAACCATGAACAAGTCTACAAACATGGACCCCCGAACGTCACCAACAACCATCAAGAAAAGAAAGCATCAAGAAAAGAAGGTTCGCGACACCAACTCTGGCTGCTGAGGAAGAAGGAGAAAGTGTCCCCGACGGGGACAAGACCAGGGGTACACATGCAGGGTGCGCGCACTGCATGGAGGACCCAGGTCAGAAGAGAAGACACAAGATCGGTCCAAGTGATGTCGCGATGCAGAAGAAAGGAGAGATCTGAGTGGCACGTCTGCCACTGCGAAAAGGAAGGAAGAAAAGGAGAGATCTGAGTGGCACGTTTGCCACCGTGAAAAGGAAGGAAGAAAAGGAGAGATCTGAGTGGCACGTTTGCCACCGTGAAAAGGAAGGAAGAAAAGGAGAGATCTGAGTGGCACGTTTGCCACCGGGAAAAGGAAGGAAGCATATCCATGTGGCCTGTTGCCACCGTTAAGAGTAGAAGGAGAAGTCAGTGCGAAGCAACATCCCCACAGCGAGCTAACTAAGGAAAGAGAGAGGAGTGCAGGAAGACCACTCACTCCCGAAGAGAAGTAAGGTGACAAGTGCCAGGACAACGGTGAGAGGAACACGAGGCCGGAAGAACACCAGTGGCAAAGAAGACCAGCTGACAGACGATGTTTCCGCACACCCAGGATCTGCGGAGAGGAGCAAGCGAGACCGTTAGTGACATCCACCTTTGGGGTCACACGGACACTGGACACATGCCAGCCGTGGTGACCCAGGGGCAGAGGCCTCCGGGACGCAGTCCCCGCGACGAGAGATGGTCCTCCGACGCCCATCCGAAAGGTCCGGGGAGGGCGAAGACATCGCAAGCAAAGACAGAAACCAACAGCTACCTTGGGACGAGGCTGCGGAATCTGAGGTGAGACACATCGTCTCTTCCATACCCCCACTGACGGCGGCGCAGGAACAACTGATGTGGACACATCCAGCCCAGCGCGAATCCGAGAAGAGGACCTCAAGGATATCCCGTGGCAGGGGAACACCGACGAGAGGGGTCATCCTAGTGAGAGGGATGCCTTGCAACGGATCTGCCTTTTGCCAAGTAGGACACAGACTACAAATAAAGCTAAGGCCAAGGCCGGAAATCGTGCATCATTCCCCGGCGAACCACCAGAACTCTAACTGCACCCATCGCCGTGGAAGTGAGCAAAAGAAGGACTGTGAGGACAATTTGGTCGCAGAGTCATCAACAGACTGTTTCCATCGAGCACCACAAACCGGTGCCACTGTGAACTGATGTTACCCGCAACAGGTTGAACACCATCTGTGATTCCAAGCAGCGGCGGATTGAAAGACACTGCGGAAGCTGAACACTTTACTGCATCCTGATACATGTTATTTTCCCCACAGGTTGATTTCTGAATGTGGGTCTTTGCAATTAAAAAATGGGAGGGATGTAGTGTCCTAGCATGGACACGTTCTAGTGTTCAAGTGTCTGTATTACACTTTACACCCACCCACCACAGACGTCATGGTGTCACATGACGCTGGCAATAAAAGGGGCCGAGCGCACGTGCTCGTGGCCATTCCTACTACCCTCATCTGGTGTATGTGTCAGGTCATTGCTGCTCCTAACATGCGGGCCTAGGGCCCTCCACCTCAAACCCTACAATAACAAGCTAAGACCCAGGCCTGAACTAACACAGTGTAAAACAAAGATCTTCGCGTACGGAAGTAATTCACCCCTGCTCCTATGAGGGAAGATGATGGTGACGATCCAAGTTCACATCCTTGCTTGACCAAGAGTTCAAAATATGGGGTTTGTGTGGCACTCCTTGGTAATTCTTTTCAATATGTTCCTGTAATTTTCAGGTAATGTTTTAACATTTGGGTGCTCGTGAGTTTGCTCCCTCTGGCCTGAAGGGAGTGGTGAATGATAAATTGGTGTTTACGTTGTTAAGTTTAACAGAGGACCCAACCGCACTCAGTTGGGTCCTCTGTTAAACTTAACAGCGTAAACACCAATTGACCAAGAGGCCGACACACTACTCAGCAGCCAGCCACAGAGGACCTAGGCCTAGTGACATTTGCGAGGAGCGTGCGGCCGCACCAGACCGAAGAGCTGCTGAGGCAATTCGCGGACCTTTTTAAATGACTAGGATGCATCAAGAGGGCCACAGTAAAGCTCCACATTGACCCAGCAGTGGCCCGACAGCCTTACGACACCGGAAAATCCCTTTCCACCTCAGGCCGCTAGTAGAACAAGAGCTGCAAATGCTGGAAGACCAGGGAGTCAATGAGAAAGTATCCGGGCCAACCCCACCAGGTGTCTGCTGGATATGTGGCACCCACGCCCACGGGCTGGCGTGGCCCAAGGCGAGTAAATAAAAGCTGAGTGGTTGGTTGCATGAGGCCCTCCATTGCCCATACCAGTGTAGATGTCCCATCCCATCCAGTAGGTAGGCCCGGGGCGCATATACACGACTCCCATCACAGATACCACAGTAAGTGATGATTTAAAGGTTGCATTTCAGCACGAACCTGTTGGAAAAAAGCAGCGTCTATCCAGCACGCAGAGTAATTTTCCTTCCAACTATCAAACCTGGAACTTGGCCACCTCGCTTCAGAATCTGAAAATAAAAGAGCACGCACACCGTGAACCCGGAATATCATAAACAAATAAACATTACCCAACATCAAAATACAAAATCGCCGAAAACCGAACTACATTTAATTTGAAAATATTATAACTACAACCAGGATACTACGGGGGAAAATATTATAACTACAACCAGGATACTACGGGGGAAAATATTATAACTACAACCAGGATACTACGATGGTCTCTGTTAATTTAGTGAAAGAATTGAGCTGTTTCAACGCAAAACAGGACCTACTCAGTCGCATCCTATTGGCTTCGTGTCTAAAAAAAACTATCAAACCGCTTCCAAACACACTCGAGAGAGAGGCAGCCGGCTCCGCTCGGTGCGCCGCTGCTTCAGTCTGCCCAGGCCCAGGCCGGGCAGAGGCACGGCTCTCCGCGGGGAGGCGGGGCCAGCGCAGAGCTGTCAGAGGCAAGCCGGTACGGAGTCGCACAGAGCCAATCGTTCTTCACGCGGGAGGAGTCCCGAGGAGAGCCGAGCAGCAGGCAGGGGATAAACAAACGGATCCCGTGGGGTACCAAGTGTTGTACTACACCGGGGCCCAGACCCGGAGCTGCGGAAGGACCCGGGCTGCCCGTGGCGCCAGCGCCGGTGAGGAGACCCTTCCCCAGGCGGGCTCAGTCTGACTGGACGCCGCGTTTACCTCGCAGCAGCTTTTTGTGGCGCGCTCCGCCGCCTACTGTCACCCGGCCTGTACCAGCTTCGTGCGCGCGTCACCTCCTGCGGCCCCCACCCTCCCCCTCCCGCTGGTACCGAGCACTGGGGCTTCCCAACCTAGGCCCCTCCCTGAGCCGTCACCGCGGAGCCCCCCTGGCGAGTGCAAGGCTCCGTCGACCCCTGTGGTTCCCGCCTGGCCACCCCCTCGCTTGCGACCCCCACGCTGGGCCTGCTCCGTGTGTGTCCTCCTGGAGCCCGGTAAGTGTGCTTCTCTCCCAGCCTGTGTGCCCGGGCTCCGCATGCATCTACCCGCGGGGGCGGAGCTCTGCCAGCCTTTACTGCACTTCCCACAGCTCCGTTCAGACGAGTCTGGGCGAACGTGGCCACCTCGCTTCCTGTCATCAAGACATTGTTTATTGATCACCTCGAGCTTTCACGTGACAGCATAATGGCTGGTGTTGTCTTGCTGTTTTGCGTAAATAAAGATGACATTCCTGATATTGTGGGTGTGATGACATGGTCTGAGATGTGCCATCCCCAGGCACCCACTGGTTAGTCAGCTTCTTATCTTCCTGACCTGCCACTCGCTCACATAACTGCCAAGTGGCTCAGAGGCAAGTCACTTTGTTTTTGAAGTGAGTGTCCTTTAGTTGGAGCTGTTTTCTCAGACGTGTTCCAAGTTGGATGTGCCACTGGAGTTATGCTTACACCTCACTAACGATACAGCTTTGTGCCTCTATTCAGAGGGGATATGCCTCACAGTTTCAGCTGGCTGTGTTAAGAATTATTGCTAATTTTGGCACACATACATGCTTGATCCCTGTCTGTAATTTCACAGAAAAGCTAACGTGATAGAATGCATCCATGTACAATCTGAGGGATGGGGCTGGCCTACCCTGAACTCGACTTTCACTACATCTAGGGATGCTGCCTTTGATTTTAGTTGTTTACAAGTTCTCTCGGGTTCTTAACTGTTAGTTTCCAGTAGTATCCCATTGAATTGCATAGGAAACAATGGACACGTGTTTCTTCATTTTGCAGAGCTATGCATTTTTATCCCCTGAAATAACATTTGTTAAAATAATTCCACTCACTGGTTTTTAATGTTTTTCTTATATTTAATGTATGTTGCACTCTCGTTGATTGTTATTGGTCTCTTACTATAACTAAAAATTACCATGCTGGGAATTTCGAGGGACCATGTTTAGCCTTCCCCGTTGCCTCCTCTTGTGGTGTTTACATTTTGATGGTTTGTTAAGAACTGAACAATTGTTTAACTTTTGCTAAACTAGCTAAAAAGGAGAAATTGCAACTCAGTGAGAGCCTGATATGCAGTTCTACCACTGGTTATGCAATGTGCTTCCACACAACTCACTTGCTGGGTACAGTTTACATAGCAGTCATGTTGTATCTGTATTGCTCGAAAAGTTATTTTTTTTGGGAGAGCTTTGTCGATGCAAAACTATCTTGATTGAAGATGATGATCTCGCTTCCAGCTGTTGGTAGTCTCTCTCTGAATTTGCTGTTATCTTCCTTCTCTCACTTAGACTCGTGGGAAGGCCATGTGTAGTGACGAGTGGGAGACATTGCACAAAGTAACAGAACCGCAATAGAAGAGAACATTTGGTGGGGGGCATCGTACGTAGCCATGTTCTAATAGAAGGAGAACGTCCTATTTCAGGGACAAGTATCAGCAATGAAGAGTTACGTGTTAACATATTGAGAAAAATCCTATTTCTTCCTTACATTTTTATTCACCAATAAAGTAGAAAAGAAAACATAGAGGTTAAGGATTCAGTTACTTCAGAAATCAATCAATCAATCAATCAGGTCATTTGTAGAGCGCACTACTCACCCGTAGGGTCTCAAGGCGCTGGGAGGGGGGGGGGTGCCGCTACTGCTCGAACAGCCAGGTCTTGAGCTTCTTCCTGAAGGAGAGGTGGTCTTGGGTCAGGCGCAGATTGGTCGGAAGTGAGTTCCAGGTCTTGGCGGCCAGGTAGGAGAAGGATCTTCCTCCTGTTGTCGCTCTTCGGATGCGGGGGACGGCGGCGAGGGCGTGGTTGGTTGATCTGAGGAGGCGCTTGGGAGTGTAGAAGTTGATCCGGTTGTTGAGGTAGCTCGGGCCTTGGTCGTGTAGGGCTTTGTGCGCGTGGGTGAGGAGCCGGAAGGTGATTCTCTTGTTGACCGGGAGCCAGTGCAGGTCTCTCAGGTGTCCGGAGATGTGGCTGCGTCGGGGGATGTCGAGGATGAGTCTCGCCGAGGCGTTCTGGATCCGCTGGAGTCTCTTCTGGAGTTTGGCAGTGGTTCCGGCGTAGAGGGCGTTGCCGTAGTCCAGTCGGCTGGTGACGAGGGCTTGGGTGACCGTCTTCCTCGTCTCGGTGGGGATCCACCGGAAGATCTTACGTAGCATGCGCAGGATGTTGAAGCATGACGAGGAGACGGCGTTGACTTGTCTGGTCATGGAGAGGGAGGAGTCCAGGATGAAGCCCAGGTTGCGTGCGTGGTCTGTTGGTTTGGGTGCGGTGCCCAGGGCGGGGGGCCACCAGGAGTCGTCCCAGGCGGAGGGCGTGGAGCCCAGGATGAGGACCTCCGTCTTGTCTGAGTTCAGTTTCAGGCGGCTGGTCGTCATCCATTCGGCTACGTCTCTCATCCCTTCGTGCAGGTTGGCTCTGGCGGTGGCGGGGTCGTTGGTCAGGGAGAGGATCAGCTGGGTGTCGTCGGCGTAGGAGATGATGTTCAGGTTGTGTTGGCGTGCGATGGCCGCGAGGGGGCTCATGTAGATGTTGAAGAGGGTTGGGCTCAGCGAGGATCCTTGGGGTACGCCGCAGATGACTTTGGTGGCCTCTGACTTGTACGGTGGTAGGCGGACTCTTTGTGTTCTTCCGTCGAGGAAGGAGGTGATCCAGTCCAGTGCCTTCTCCTGGATTCCGATGTTGCTGAGGCGCTGTACTAGGGTGCGGTGGCAGACAGTGTCGAAAGCCGCGGAGAGGTCCAGGAGGATGAGGGCAGCTGTTTCTCCGTTGTCCATCAGAGTTCGAAGGTCGTCGGTGGCGGCGATGAGGGCGGTCTCGGTGCTGTGGTTCGCTCGGAAGCCGGACTGTGATGGGTCGAGGGATCCATTCGTCTCGAGGAAGGCGGCCAGCTGTTTGTTGACGGTCTTCTCGATGACTTTGGCCGGGAACGGGAGGAGCGAGATGGGACGGTAGTTCTTGAGGTCGGTGGGGTCTGCTGTGGGTTTCTTGAGGAGAGCGCTGAGTTCGGCGTGCTTCCAGCTCTCAGGGAAGGTGGCGGAGTCGAAGGAGGTGTTGATGATGTCCCGCAGGTGGGGTGCGAGGACAGCGTCGGCTTTGTTGAAGACGTGGTGAGGGCAGGGGTCAGTCGGAGATCCGGAATGGATGGAGTTCATGGTGCGGATGGTGTCTTCGGTGCTGATCGGGGTCCAGGTGCGGAGGGTGGTGGTGGGTGGCGTCGTTGCGGTTGTGGCTTGCGTTGGTTGGTTGTTGAAGCTGTTGTGTATGTCCGTGATCTTGTTGTGGAAGTAGGACGCGAGGGAGTTGCAGAGGTCTTGCGACGGGGTGATGTCGTTGTTTCCGGCGCTGGGGTTGGAGAGCTCTTTCACGATGTTGAAGAGTTCCTTGCAGTTGTGTGCGTTGTTGTCCAGCCGGTCCTTGTATTCATTTTTCTTGGTGGCGCGGATCAGTTGGTGGTGTTTCCGGGTGGCGAGCTTGAGGGTGGTCATGTTGTCCGTCGTTGGTTCCCTTCTCCAGGCTTTCTCGAGGGCTCGACAGTTCTTCTTGGAGCACTTGAGTTCGTCGGTGAACCATGGTGTTTTTCTGCTGCAGGATCTGCTGGGCGGGGTCCTCAGAGGGGCGAGTTCGTCCGCGCAGTTGCTGATCCACTTCGTGAGGTTGTCGGCGGCCTGGCTGGGGTTCGCTGAGTTGGCGGGAGGGTGCTGGCTCAGGGAGGCGGTGAGCTGGTCGGCTGTGATCTTGTTCCAGCTTCTTCGAGCAACCTGTTGCTGGAGGTGGTGGATCGTCGTTCTTCTGAAGGTGAAGTGGACGCAGCTGTGGTCCGTCCAGTGGAGTCCTGTTGCGTGGCTGAAGGTGACGTCTTTGCTGGATGAGAAGACGGCGTCGAGTGTGTGTCCGGCGAGGTGGGTGGGGGTGGTCACCAGTTGCTTGAGTCCGAGGTTGTCGAGGTTGTCGAGCAGGGTGATGGTGTTGCGGTCGTTGTTGTTCTCCAGGTGGAAGTTGAGGTCCCCCAGGAGGATGTAGTCGGCGGAGGGGAGAGCGTGCGGGCTGACGAAGTCGGCGATGTCCTCGCTGAATCGTGTGCGTGGTCCCGGGGGTCGGTAGATCAGGGTGCCTCTGAGGGTGGTCTTCGGGTTGGTGTGGATCTGGAAGTGCAGGTGTTCAGCGGTGGTGAGGGTGTCATCGGTGTTGGTACTGATGCGGATGGTGTCTCTGTGGATGATGGCGATGCCTCCTCCGGTCTGGTTGTCGCGGTCCCTCCGGGTGATCTTGTAGCCCTCTGGGATGGCGATGGCGATGTCAGGGGCTGAGGAGGCGTTCATCCAGGTCTCGGTGATGAAGGCAACGTCGGGGGCGGTGGTGTCGAGCAGGTTCCAGAGTTCTACGGCGTGTCTGTGGACGGAGCGGGTGTTGAGCAGGATACACTTGAGGTGGGTGCTGCTGGAGTTCGGCTTGGCGGGTGCAGGGAAGGTCCGGATGCAGGTGAACTTGCAGGCGAGGCAGCTGAAGGGTCCGTGGGTGTGCTTCGGGGCGGCTCGGTGACATCCTGGGATGTGGCCGGTGTTGAGTGCGATGAGGTCGGCGGCGCTGTAGTTTCGTCGGGTCGGCTTCCGTCGGTGGGGGCCAGGGGTCCTGGCGCTGGTCGCGATCCGGTCGCGGACGGGCGCAGACGGGCTTACCTTTGGCGCGCCTTCGGCGCACAATCGGCGCGCCCGCTGCGCGTCAACGCTGCGCGTTCGCACGGTCGCCATATAAGGCGAAGTGCGCGGGTGGGCGGAGCAGCTGGGAGGCGGGAGCGGGGAGGGAACAGAAGGGAAAAGGGGCGGGGTCGGTGGTAGTGGCGGGAAGCGGGGGCGGCGAGGGAGGCGGGAAACCGAGCGCTAACACGGGTAGAGGATAGAGAATCTGGACAAGCAGACAGGAATGTAAAAACAGGCTAAAACGGGGAAAAACGCTTAAATACAGGCACAAGTGATTGACAAAACAGCTGAACACGGAGAAAAAAGCCTAAGAGAAGAATACAGGCACAAGTGATTGACAAAATAGCTAAACACGGAGAAAAAAGCCTAAGAGAAGAATACAGGCACAAGTGATTGGCAAAAACAGGCTGAACACGGGGGAGGGATTTGAAAAATAAAAACAAGCACAAGCGCGTGGCAAAGGAAGGCAAACTGACGGCAGCAGGGTCAGTCGGCAGCGAGGCAGCGAGGCAGCTAGGAGCAGCTAGGGGGGCACACGCAGCAGCTGGCGGCCGTGCGGCGCGGGGGTGTCCCACAAGAAACAGTAGTAACAGAGGTGTACGCAGCCCCACTAGTCGGCGATAAGCTGTACATTACTTGCGACAACTAGAGGAAAGGTGAAACAAAAACGAATCCA
This sequence comes from Lissotriton helveticus, assembly GCF_964261635.1. Taxonomy (NCBI): domain Eukaryota; kingdom Metazoa; phylum Chordata; class Amphibia; order Caudata; family Salamandridae; genus Lissotriton; species Lissotriton helveticus. The sequence goes on along the minus strand of NC_136059.1, from coordinate 1,872,058,503 downwards.
AATTGATAATCAGCATCGGCAAAGCTAATAGCTCTCGCATGTGTGACAGCTGTTGGCTTTGCCAATTTGTTTTAGCCATGTCCGCAATGCTAAAAGTTAGTAGCATAGAGGGAAGGGGCGTGGAGTGAGGTTTATTGCAGTGGTGTGGAGTGTCATAGATTGGAGTGGAATAGTGTTGTTGAGTGGCCTGGAGTGAAGTGTTGGAGGAAAGTGGAAGGGCATAGAGTGGAGTATATTGGAGGGGTGTTGAGTAAAGTATGCGTGGTGTGGTAGCGCACTGTCATTACAGACAATACATTTTCAATTGAAATGATCATTACAGTTGCTGAAATCCAATTTCACTGATAAAATTATACAGAGCACAAATGATCATGTGTGGAAATCGGCCTCTCCTAGTGTATGGATTTGTTTTGATTGTATTAAAATATTTGTTTCCACCGCACTTCATGCTAGAAATAAATAACACCCTGAAGCCTTTTCTTTCACACCCCTAGTACCCAGCAAGATTGTCACATAAATACTCTCACTTTGCGGTCAGAGTAAGAAAAGTAAACCACACGCTGTCTGGAAGACAGAGCCTAAAATGTGACCTTTCTTTACACAGAAAATGTGTCAAGATAAAAACTAAATGTAAAGGACTGTGTATTGCTCATTCACGTCAAGTCAAGTTAGAATTTGTATAGCGCACTACTCACTCAGAGGGTCTCAAGGCACTTGAGGGAGGGGGGGGAAGCGTTACTTATCGAATATCCAAGTTTTGAGTTGTTTTCTGAAGGAGAGGTGGTTCTGTGTAAGGCGGAGGTGGGTGGGGAGAGAGTTCCAGGTCTTGGCTGCTAAGTAGGAGAAGGATCTTCCTCCCATGGTGGATCTTTGGATGCGTGGAATCGCGGCGAGGGCTTGATTGGACGATCGTAGTTGGCGGGTGGGGGTGTAGAAGGTCAGGCGCGTGTTGAGGTATTTGGGTCCTAGGTCGTAGAGGGCTTTGTGTGCGTGGGTGAGTAGACTGAACGTTATTCTCTTGTTGACGGGGAGCCAGTGGAGGTCTCTCGGGTGACCGGATATGTGAGCTTGGCGGGGGGTGTTTAGGATAAGTCTGGCTGAGGCGTTCTGAATGCGTTGGAGTTTTTTTCTGTAATTTGACTGTTGTTCCGGCGTAAAGGGTGTTTCCGTAGTCCAGTCGGCTTGTGACAAGTGCTTGGGTGACCGTCTTTCTTGTTTCGGTGGGGATCCAGCGGAAGATTTTTTTGAGCATACGTAGGATGTTAAAGCATGAAGATGAGATGGCGTTGACTTGTCTGGTCATCGAGAGGGAGGAGTCCAGGAAGAAGCCCAGGTTACGTGCGTGGTCCGTTGGTTTGGGTGCGATGCCCAGGGCCGGTGGCCACCATGAGTCGTCCCAAGCGGAGGGGGATGATCCTAAGATGAGGACTTCCGTTTTGTCTAAATTCAGTTTTAAACGGCTGTTCTTCATCCACTCGGCTACTTCTTGCATCCCTTCGTGTAGGTTTGTTTTAGTTCATTCTTGGTTTCTGTTCATTACGAGATGGACTATCTTGGAGTAACTGCCCCTTAGGTTACAAAGGGAAAACACGTGGGGCTAACAAGGGACCGAAAGATGCTCTACAGAAAAATGCTGTACTAAAAAAGTACAAGCATAAAAAGGACCAGCATTGTAAATCAGTAGAGCGTATTATTATTGATGCCCTACAATAGAATTCGACTCCTAGTATGCTAGATATTTAGGTACACCATGCCGAAGAAGTAAGTGGAACACCCCTGGGACAATTTATAAAATAATTTTTCGGAAAATATTTTAAAAGGAAGCCCGACTCCTGTGAACACCCTTTGCTGCTGGAAAGTCTTCAAGGTAATGACTGGAAATGGTGAAAAGAATGTAATGAGTGTAAACAAGTGACTCTTATTCTTGAAACAGTATCAAATTCGGCCCAAGTATTGGGGATGAAGGGGGTATCAATGGAGGGGAGTTGTTTTTATTTGAACCTAAGTTATCATCGTCACCCTGCCTCTCCCATAGTGGAACTGATAGCCCCACAGAAGACAGAGAAGTCCTGCAACAAGCAGTGACTAAGCAAGCAAGCAAGCAAGCAAGGAAGGGAAGGAACGGGGAGTGGACAAAATGATTTGCTAGGAGTCGCTGGCAAGGGTACCCCTCAGCAAGGCCTTATCCCCCCCGATACCACTCAGTCCTCTTTGGCGTTCGACATGACAGCAACCTCTGCCTCGTCATTACTAGAGGTGATGTTTTAATGCAAAAAACCCTTCAAGCAATATTAGAAGCCCTCGTTTAGAATAATGGCCAGGGGCAAACCCAAAAAACCCTATTAAAGAAGATTGCGGAGGAGCTAAAACAAATTAACAATTGTATGCCTACTCTAGTACGACCAGTAATAAAGGAGAGAGATCAGGAGGTAAATGTGTTATCTCTATTGATGAGGGTTAACACGCACAGCCCGAAAATTCCCCTATGGTATATATATTTAAGTGTCCAATGCTGGTAATAAAGAGAGGGAAGTGCTGGAGAACAAAGATGTGTATCTACTTCATTACAAGACAAGAGGGAAAAAGCAGAAGATGTTGAAAAAGAAAGGGTGTCTAAAACAAAGTTGGAGGTAAGGCCAGGGTGTGGCCCAAGAACTAGAGAGACGACCGATAAATGGAACAGGAAATAAACCGGTAACTAGGGGGAATTTGAATAGATTAGGCGTAGTAAGCCATGAGGAGAATACCGTCTTGCTCAGAAGTACACAACTCTGAAGACGAGAGTAAAAAAGGAAAGACTGGGCCTCAAAACAGTGGGCAGCAGGGCGAATGGTGAGCTGCCTGGTATAATGTAAAGGGGTGAGCTCTCAACAGATCAACCTGGGAAAAGAGAATGCCTAAGGCTAGATAGAGTACCTACAGACAGGAGCAGTAAAGGAAAGTATAATAAAAGGGATAGTCTATGGGTATTTATGGAACCATGGGGGAGTAGGCTAGGTAGAAAGCGTCCGAGGAGGTTAAAGCCCCTGAATCGTTCACACCTATTATAAATACTGGTTAAATATTCTACCCTGGGTGAGGCTACATCCGACGATATAAGGCAAATGGGCTTTACAACAAATTTGGAAGGAAATGAGGTGACAAAATTCCTTCTATTCTTAATGTGTAAAGCAGATGGTGGTAAGGGCTGAGGAAGAACTGGAAAAGAAGGGTTATAAGACTCGTGCAAGTTGGTGAATTGGTTATAGAGATGAGTAACCCCAGGAACCTTGGGGCTCTCAACTACCATGCAGGACTACACCCTGATCAAATGCAGTATGGCATACCGGAGGATCAGCATTAAAGTATACATTGATAGAATCAGGGGAGGTCTAAAAGTAAACACAAGGAGATGATGGACGGAGCGCTGAAACTTTTCAGACACTCACTCCATGTCACAGATCTGGGTTGAATCCATAATCATTCTTTAGCTCACTTCGCTACCTCAGTTCAGACCCAGCTATATGCAAGTCAGTCTTGACCCTGTGCCTCATGGAAACAGTCCAGCCGAACTGCCAAGCCAGGTATTCCCTGAACTGGAAACGAGCATCCTGGGACCGGTTCTGGGTAACACCCTTCATCAGCCAGGCTAGCTTGAATCCAGAGGCAAAGTGAGCAAGGGACCCACGTCTGGGCATACCCTGCCAACTTAGGGTGAACAAAGCAAACACAAGGAGATAATGGACAGAGCGCTGAAACTTTTCGGACACTCACCCCCAGTCACAGATCTGGTCTACAAGTAACCATAGCAAATGCTGTAAAAGGTCCATTATTGAGCTTCAATTTGAATCCCTATCTGACACAATAGCAATTTGTGATGATAATATAATGGGAGAGTTGAGTAATCTGGATTAGGACATGGTGTACTTGCACAGCCTTAGGATACTGATGTGGAATATAGGGGGATATAAGAGGCATTTTCCCCAAGATACCCTCAGAGATGTTGGGAAGCTATGAAATAATGTTCTTCCAGGAGTCTTGGCTGTACGAGGCACCTGACCCAATAGATTTTATTTTAATGCTTACTTAAATGGCAGTGCGCACAAACCTAGGACGCCGCTCGGGGGGGGGGGGATTTATTACTTTAGTATCATCAAAAGTAGCCAATATAGTAACTAGGCTAAAAGTGAAAAGTCTGCCTATTAGCTAGCCAGATAGAACTATATAGTGGCCCCCGGGCAAGAAGACAAATAATTGTGGTCAATATATATACATACAGCCAGGGGCTATAACAGATTATGAAGGGCATCTGGGACTGTCCGAGGAAGATCTGGAGCTAATCTGTACAGCAAATGCATCACAGTTAATAATGATTCAAGGGATTTTAACCATAAATTGGATCTCTCTTTTAGCGATAAATTGTATACAGATCTATTAACAATGGCATGGGTGCACAAGCTGAATCCCTAGCAAAATTCCTAGGATCTATAGGGCTATTCTGTGCCAATGAACGCATAGATACTGACTGACACACCAGAGACTTTTCGGATTGACAACCAGAGCTGCCCAATCGACTACACCTTCATAAATGCTTGGGACTTTACTGAAGTAGAAGGGTTGGATGTGCTGCAATGTGAAGGCAGTTATCATTGGCCCTTACACATTTTACTCAGGCTAGAACAAGGGCCGAAAAGAGGCGAGAGTGATCCCTCTGCAGATAGAACACCCTCGATGCATAACCACCCATTTAACAGAGGAAAGTTTGAAATTGGTTAATGAGCTGATGATAGACTATGCGTCTCTCAGTAAACCAGAAGAAAGCGAGAGTGTCCTAATAAGGTATGATTAGGTAATTGAGCAGGTGGTAAACTGTTAAAGGGTACAACCAAAATCAAGATCTGCGATCAAGAAAGGTGGTTACGAAAAGGTCTAGTGTTTGAGGGAGGGAGAAATGGTTGGTTTAATAATGAGTGTAGGAAGCTAAAATTGAGGGTATGGAAATGGGAAAGAGTGTTTATATAAAAAAAAAAAAACAGGATAAGGTAACAATGGAGTGTCTCCGCTTAACAAAACTTGAGCATAAAAATAAGTTGAAGGCAAATCAAAATATAGGACTAAAATTGGTAAACAATGTTTTGAAGTGACAGTCACAAATAACATAAGATCATTCTGGCAATAGGTGTGGGAGGAGAATGTGCAAGGGGAAATGCGATGCTTAGTGGAAGAAGATGATTGGATTCATTATTTAAGCAATCTGTATAATAGCGACAGGTTAGATGAGAATCTTGAAAAATGGATTACGGTTGGGGAAGAAATAGAGGTGCATTTCTCTTTCCAAAGGATAAAAGAAACCATAAAATACCTAAAACTAACTAAATCAGCAGGGCCAGACAATCTACCACCAATTATATTAAAATATAATGTGGATTGGTGTGCTAGTTTTTTAATGTCCTCTTCCAAAATGTCTTAACTTCTGGGGTTTTTCACGGAAAGTTGGAAAGAAGCCATAGTCAGACCAATATATAACAAGCGTTGGCATAGCCAATAGGTCTCGCTTTTGGGACCTTAGTTATTCAGCACAATATCCTTAGTACAACAACATCAACTGTTGCATGGCTAAACACTTATAAGGTCCCAAAGGGGAAACCTATTGGCTATGCCAATATCATCATACATGCAGGACCTGTAACTTAAATTATTAGATTGAACTAAAATTATTGGGCAAGACCTGTGAAGCTGATGGAGATGTATTTATTGTTTTTATTTAATTACTCATTCATTTATTTGCCAATAAAGTAGCCTGCTGGTGTTCAAACTGCAACTGACTGAATGGAATGTCTTTTGACTTAGAATTACTTTCTGTGGAGACATCTCTGTACATTTCAAAGAACCCATTTGAGGGTTGAAAACCTCAATTCAACTTAATTTTGTGAATGAGAACTGACAGCGCCAGTCCATCAAGCCCTCACGGAGCCCTGCATTGAAGTGTAGGGGCTGTAAAAATCCAAGTGTTATGCAAAGTGTAGCAAATGAGCCACGCCATTCGGCACAAGAATGGTGTACAAGTAGTGTGTGTCCAGTGGTGCACTGTGCAGCTCATTGTCAACTTGTATGAAAAAGTGTGACAATTCTCCCGCTGAACGGTTATTAGAGAGTCCCAAATGCAGTGGGAATGCTTTGAAAATGTTCGCTCACACGCTATGCAGCTGCCAACTTGGCTACACCAGCTGGCTGTCAGGTGTTGGATTGGTTCCAGTATTTGGTTATTAGCAGATGGCCAGCTGGGGAGAAGAGGTGAGTATTGAAGCGGAAGCATGAAGGCTCCCGCTCTGTAGTTACTGCTGAGGACATACAAAAGCCTGTTTACTCTTGGTGTGGTCTTACATGTATGTTTGAAAAAATAACAGGAGGTCCTACGGGGAGCCACAACAAATGGTATCCAGTTATCACAACTACCCATAAATTGCCTGTCCTTTATCAGTGATACCAATCTCACAAAAAACAACCTCTGAATGCACGGTGCCAATAGGTGCAAGCTACTAGTAACGCCCAGTATACCCCAAATCACAGTGTCATATTGGTACAAACAACATTATCATATTTACTAAAGGGAGAAGCAATAGTGGAAAAACGAGATATCCGTACGTTTATAGCATATATATTTTTTAATCAGTAGTTTCATAATCCATTTTAAAAAAAACAAATAAATGCAATATAATAATCATACACAGTACATAATATTATAAAAACACAGTATGTAACAATTCATAAAATGTTCATGAGGAACAGGTGTCGACGCGGCGTTTCGGTAATATATTTAAAACCTCCTTCAGGACAGTTTCTGTTAAGGAAACAAACAATTACTATTTGTACAGTTCCACAACACGTCATTTTTTATACACTCTAACTTTCACATCCCTATACATTACATTTTTCTGTTAATGTTTTATTCAGACTTAAACATTGTAAAGGAGCATAGTTACTGGGCACTTGATCAGAATCAAGAGAGGTATTTATTATTGGTATCATGAAAAAGGGGACAATGGGGTTGTATTTATCAAAGGTGGCTTGTCCACTTTATGTGGGGCCGAAATATCTCTGACATACTCTCTGTAGAATGAGAGCTTGCTTACCTCAATGTCTAAGATCAATGATTATCTTAGTGTTGCGCTAGGACGGTGTTCTGGATGGAGTACAGCGGAACAAAGCCAAATTCCTAAATTTTTGGCTAGTCTTGATGATAAAACAATCTGAAAATATTACAAAAATTGCCAGGGTATCAATAAAGACTATAATGTATTATCACTAGTGCAGTCTTTTCTGAAGGTCTTAACAAAACGGAAGGCAATACCTTTCGTTATTGTGTGACTGATTCACACTGGTTAAACAGGAGCCACCAATATCAGATTAGTATCTCAATGGGAGTATCTGGAGTAGAAAGGAAAAGAGAAAGCGATATAGGGAGGTCCACTATATCTCTACCTTTGATACGTCTTAAGTCTCTACCTCACTCTTGTTTCTACTTACCATGTATCATTATGTGGCAACTACACTGAACTACACGCTGAGTATCTAGTGGAATATTGTAAGAAAGGGATTTATACCTAAAGGTCTGCAGGTGGTCAATGAACCAGGGATTTTTATCAACAACAGAAAGTTCATTGAGAACTGGACATTGGTGGCAAATCGATGTAGCCGCGATTGGATACTTCTGATAATCGAAACTGCCCATGAGGTATTAGTCATTGAACGTAAAGAAATAGATTTAGAAATCAAACTTAATGACAATACTGCCCTTCTGGATGTGAAACAAAAGTTAGATGAAATTGACAAAGACATCGCAGGGTATAATGACTATCTAATCAACAAAAAAAGTAACAAACTGCGGAAAGACATTGCAAACTACAATGTTGAATACGTGTATCTTTATCTCCAGAGAGACTTTTATGACAGACCCAGAGACAATTATCCACATCGCAAACAATGGCAAAACCAACCACGAAATTTCCCAAAGAAAAAGGTGAGATTTTTTGATCAATCTTACAGTAGTTCAGACTCAGAAGGAGAACAACACAATGAGAGCAGAAACACCAAAGATAGGGAAACCCCATCAGGCTCCAACCAAGAAGGGCTCTCTTTTTTGGAGCAGCGCCAACCAAATTTTGGACCCCCGAGAGGGAGGGGAAGGGGTCGCGGAAATTACAACTCCGCACCCCCATTCCTACGACGTCCTCATACAAGGAGCCAGAAACATTGGGACTGATTGGTTCCAAGAAAGCCCCCATAATTAATCTTTCTAAACACAAACTTACTAATCATGAAATCACACTTTTAGAGAAGGGCCTTGGTTTTGCAATATCCTCCTCAGTGGACAGATACTCATTAGAAAGAGACATTCAAGGTTTCTTTAGAAAAATCAGATTGGCCATTTTTTTCGAGGGAAAGGATAGGGAAATCACCGTAAACAAATCTGGTCTCAAAAACGAATCCTCATGGACTGCCAGTTTCAACATGGTACCTAGAGATATTGAAGCCTTCGAACGCAGCGTAGATAAGAGCGTAGATGACCTGCTAAAACAAAAACATTGGATCAATCACAACCTCAGTAGAGATGAGTCATTAGCACTTCATGCCTTACAACAAAATGCTGACCTTACTATCAAACCAGCAGATAAAGGGGGAGGTATTGTAGTCATGGACACCACAGATTACATCAATAGGATGCAACAATTATTACAGAACAAAGACCATTATGAACCAGCCAATATGCATGAATGGACATCACTTTAAACATGCATCAATACCCTCTTAATTCAAGCAAAGGATGACGAGATTATCTGTGATGAAGAGTTCTCCTTTCTGAATAATCAGAATCCCACCATTCCAGCTCTTTATGGACTGCCAAAAGTCCATAAAGATATCGCTAATCCTCCAATGCGGCCCATAGTGTCAAGCATTGGCTCATTAACTGAGCCATTAAGCAAATATGCCGATATTTTTCTACAGCCTCTAGTGATAGCCCAAAAGGCTTATATAAAAGATACTACGGCAATTATTCAACAACTAGAAGGCTTAGAATACAACCCCGATACCCAGATGCTAGTTACTCTGGATATCGAGGCGTTGTATACAAATATACCGCAAGACGCTACGATAAAGATGATCAACTCAATTCTTAATACTGAAGATAGAGACCACACCACCCATGAACTGTTTATCATCGATTGTGTAACCTTGGTACTTAAACATAATTTGTTCCTATTTAACAAAGATCTATATAGACAAACTAAGGGGACCAGCATGGGGGCCACATGTGTCCCCAGCCTGGCCTGTTTATATGTATCACAATTTGAAGAACAACACATATATAATCAGATATCCCCATTTTTTGAGAATGTGTCTGTGGTCCCGTTACATCGACGATGTTTTTTTCATCTGGACGCGATCCAGAGATACGCTCATAGAGTTCATTGCCTGGCTCAATTTAGGGGATGATAACCTAAGGTTTACATCACACCTAGACTCCCAAAGTTGCGAATTCCTTGACCTAACAATCAAACATACCAATGGTTGTTTGAATGTTGAACTATTCACAACCTGATATACATCGGGGAAACCTCGAGGGAAGTCCGCATTCGAATGAATGAGCATAGATCAGCCCTCCGTACTAACAAGAAAGGTGCGCCGCTCACAGAACACTGGTTAAATATGAAACATAATACCAGCGATTTGAAATGGTGCTGTTTAGAAGTTGTCACCATCAACACTAGAGGTGGTGATCTTAATCAAAAAAGAAAGAAGCGCGAGCAGTTCTACATGTCAAGATTTAACAGCGTCCGCAAGGGCCTAAACAGTAGAGAAGACTGGGAGCGCATAGTATAGGACTATTGACATTTGACAAACTAAGACTTTCATCTCACAGTGGTGACAGATGGTGGCTGTATAAACTCTTTACACCATCAGCGTATTTTATATATTATGTGATTTCTTAAATAAAGTCGATCTTAAGGACTGACATAGCACATGATCGATTGAACTAAAATAATCACTAATTAATGCTGTATTTTCTAGGCGAGAATAGGGTTATGTAATAGTAGCAGACTATACCGTAGAGTGGCAATATACTGCACTGTAGTTCCCTATCTCTTTGTCACAACAGAATACCACGGTATTACACGTTTTGTTAGACACCAACTAACTTCAATAGGTATATAAATAACACGCTGGCGACCGCGTTAATTTTAATCCCAATACCGCCATCCACAGCGATCTTGAATTAAATAGTGCAGTTATTGGATTGCTGTAGAAGAATTACTAATAAAACGATAACGAGTCGTTCGAATAACTAAATAAAGTTTTGAGAAGAAAAAAAGTTTCAGGCAGCACGTGATCGGCAAATGCCCTATCACGCCGTAGAGCAGAACAAACCAATGAGCGGCAGGTTTGCATATAAGCTGAAAATACCTAGAAGATCGAGAAATGGTATTTGGAATCCCCGAGACGCTGGACAAACAGGAGCAGGGAGGCCGACCCGATGTGAAAAGGTAAGAAGCCTGGGTCCCCGTGAGGTCAGATAGATAACTCGCTGTCAGTCAAGATACTTTGTCCTGACTTAAGTTATTTAATACGAATCCAGACGCACGTGTAATCTTGAGTATGTCGTCCGGTCGACTGGCTGAGTTAGATAAAAGTTATATGTAAAAAGCCATCAATATACCACTTATATGGACGTATTAATCCCTATGGCAGTCAGCATTTCAGCAACCATATACTGACCCCATACAGACGAAGTTGAACTGCACATGAGAAATATGGCCACTAAAAGTGCAATCTTAAAAATATCTATATAAACTATTAAAACAGATGTGGAGACTAAAAGCACGCTCTCTTTCAACAGATATCGGTGAAAACGAGGGAGGTCTTTCCCCTTATGAGACAGTGCTAACACGAGTAACCAATATAAAAGTTCCGTGACTGCATAGATTTGCCACATAATGATACATGGTAAGTAGAAACAAGAGTGAGGTAGAGACTTAAGACGTATCAAAGGTAGAGATATAGTGGACCTCCCTATATCGCTTTCTCTTTTCCTTTCTACTCCAGATACTCCCATTGAGATACTAATCTGATATCGGTGGCTCCTGTTTAACCAGTGTGAATCAGTCACACAATAAAGAAAGGTATTGCCTTCCGTTTTGTTAAGACCTTCAGAAAAGACTGCACTAGTGATAATACATTATAGTCTTTATTGATACCCTGGCAATTTTTGTAATATTTTCAGATTGTTTTATCATCAAGACTAGCCAAAAATTTAAGAATTTGGCTTTGTTCCGCTGTACTCCATCCAGGACACCGTCCTAGCGCAACACAACAGATAATCATTGATCTTAGACATTGAGGTAAGCAAGCTCTCATTCTACAGAGAGTATGTCGGAGACATTTCGGCCCCACATAAAGTGGACAAGCCACCTTTGATAAATACAACCCCATTGTCCCCTTTTTCATGATACCAATAATAAATACCTCTCTTGATTCTGATCAAGTGCCCAGTAATTATGCTCCTTTACAATGTTTAAGTCTGAATAAAACATTAACAGAAAAATGTAATGTATAGGGATGTGAAAGTTAGAGTGTATAAAAAATGACGTGTTGTGGAACTGTACAAATAGTAATTGTTTGTTTCCTTAACAGAAACTGTCCTGAAGAAGGTTTTAAATATATTACCGAAACGCCGCGTCGACACCTGTTCCTCATGAACATTTTATGAATTGTTACATACTGTGTTTTTATAATATTATGTACTGTGTATGATTATTATATTGCATTTATTTGTTTTTTTTAAAATGGATTATGAAACTACTGATTAAAAAATATATATGCTATAAACGTACGGATATCTCGTTTTTCCACTGTTGCTTCTCCCTTTAGTAAATATGATAATGTTGTTTGTACCAATATGACACTGTGATTTGGGGTATACTGGGTGTTACTAGTAGCTTGCACCTATTGGCACCGTGCATTCAGAGGTTGTTTTTTGTTAGATTGGTATCACTGATAAAGGACAGGCAATTTATGGGTAGTTGTGATAACTGGATACCATTTGTTGTGGCTCCCCGTAGGACCTCCTGTTATTTTTTCAATTCTTCTCCCCTGGTCCCTGAACGTAACCAGTAGGGGGCCTCCTTGATTTTTACTGCTTACATGTATGTTGCCATAAACTACCAAAGAGGACGTCGTTTGAGTAGCTTGCCTCCCCTTACCCTCACAGGGAATTGTCATTTTGACTGAAATTCCACCAGTGTCTTCAGTGCTGATGTTTTCGGGAATGTTTTGAGTAACTTCCTTCCAATGGACAGAACTTTGTTTGTAGCAGCTAAGAGTGTGTGGGGGGGGGGGGATCTGGGCCGTGTCAGTGTGAGAGAGAGTGTAGAACATAGCTAAAAAAATAAATGGAAGGGGTGGGGGGGGGAAGTACACGCGAGCACAGACAGGAAACAACACTTGCAGCTGGGCGGGCTTGAGACTTGAAGAAGTAAACAAGTGAGAGGGGTAGGCGCGCGCGCTAAGCAGCAGCTGGTGGAAAATGGTGATTAAAGTAGGAAAAAGGTTACGTTCACCATGGCAAAATAGCAATATGACAGGAACCAAAGGCTGTTCACACGAAGAGAAAGGGGTGGGGGAGCAAAACCATAAGGACAATTTTTGCTCATCCGGGTCGTCGGCTGTGCGCCAAAGGTGTTGTCCGACTGCTGCCACTCAATATATGATCTTTTGTTTACTGTAAAGGCAGTGGGCTGAACCAGCTGTGGAACCTGCCGGCTTGACTGTCTGGGAGGTTGTCCCTAGTTTGCTGCTTCCTGCACTGATGCAGCAGGGGGAGTGGGGGGAGGGGTGAACATATATAATGGAAGGCTTTGGGGGATGGAAGAATTGAGTAAGGGAGGGGAAGTTTAATAAAGTAGACAAGAACAAGCAGGCTGTGGGCGGTGGCATCCAGCACAGGAGTGAAGGATGGAAAAAAAAAATACATAGTGGTGGGAGACAAAAACACGAAGGGAGAGAAGGGGGGCAGAACAAGACGCACCTGGTATTGGGAGAGACAGACGTCAGGGTGAGCAGTGCAGGGCCGGGCCCGAGGCTTTAAACTAGTGCTCTTCTATGAAAGTAATTGGAGTAAAATGTGAGATCACAAGGAGAAGCGCAGTTTAGTACGTTGGGACCACCTGTGTTTGTAGTAAGGGAAAATAATCTGTCCTGAAGTATTGACGGAATCCAAGCTAATAGCGCTAGTGGCAAAAGATGCGCTTTTAACTAACCCGTTTCTGAAACCGGTTATGGTTCCCCATAATACTGTGTCTGTTCAAGTTAATAGTCCCTCTGTGCTTCTTGTTGGGTTTTACGGAAATGTTCGCGCCGGCCCCTCCGGAGGAGCTAGGGATCCAAAGCAAAATGCTTTGGGGGTAGTGCACGGCAATAAACAAAAGGGGTGGGGCAAGATCTCCGTACCCCTAGTGTGCTAATGCTCGGAAGCAAGAGCGAAGCGGGAGGAGTTTGGGTAGAGAAGAGAAGCCACATCTGCGACAGCCGGTTCCTGCACGGTACCACAAACTACAGTACATTTGTGTAATCCCCATGTGTGCAAAAGAGAATCTATAGATAGATACAAAAAATCTTGTTTTTAACCATCCATTTATAATATTTCTACTCCTGTGTTATTGCCATCAGAGAGGTGTTGCACTCTTGCAGATTTTTTCCTACGGGGAGGTCTAAAAGAAATCGCTGATTATAAAATACCCATGCCATGGCATTCTCATAGTGCTCTCCAAGTGCACTTCACTCTTATGTCAAAAGAGACGCCGCCGTCACAGGCGACCGCTCAGTGCAAATGAACATTAATAACCGCCCCACACAATCACGCCTAAATTAAGTTTTGCATTTTGAAGCTCCTAACGCAAACAAGCTGGAAAAAAGAGATGTGCTCTGTGGTGGGGGAGGGGGAGGAACGCTGAATCGCAAGACGGAAAGGTGGAGCGAGGAGCGCGTGCGCTTGTAACCGCATGCTCCATGCCTCACAAAAAGCGGTGGTCTGCTTTTTGAAGCCCACTAACTAAAAGTCTCGCAAGAGTAGCGCGTGCGCTGGCTCAGGCGAGACCTAAAAAAGGAGGATGCCACACAGCCACAGAATTATTGCCTTATTAGCTTGCTGGATGTAGTGTAGAAAGTGTTCTCAAAGATATTGCTAGGTGTAATGAAGGCCTGGGTAGAGATTAATAACTTGATCCTGATAGAGCAAGGTTTCTTTAACGAGGGCCACTCAACAATAGGTCATTGCCTTAGCCTTTTTTGCCATTGCCCATAGACTATCTAATTACGAGGCAGATTGTCCTGCTGGCTTGTAGATGTCCGAGCCGCCTTTGATTTGGTCGATCGCAAGTTACTGTGGAATATGTTGGGGGCGACTTGGGATCAATTAAGCGGAACTTTCACAATTCAGGAAATGCACATGCAGAACTGGGCTAGGGTAATCTTCGATATCCTTGGGACGCTATCAAAGAAAATACAGATAAAGAATGAATTACGCCAGGGCTGCGTTCTGACCCCACTGTTAATTTCATTGTTCCTGTCCAACTTACCAAATATGTTATGTAATGCCAGTGGTTTAAGCCCTAAGATGGCGGGACCCACACCCCTTGTCTGCTATTCGTTGATGATTTAGTGATAGTGGACATGGCAGAATTGGGCTTGAAAAAGAAACTGGATATCTTTTATGATTATATTTTAAATAAATGCCTTATGGTCAATTTAGAAGAGACTAAAATAATGGTGCTGGGGAAAGGAAAGGGAATTTGTAATTGGCAATTGGTAGAAGTCAAAGTTGAGGTGGTGGGCAAATATAAATATTTGGGTATGTGGTTCGATACCAAATTAAATTGAAGGGACAATATAGAATCACTAAAAGAAAAGGCACTGTCCTCAGTAGGGAGCCTAAAACAATTCAAGCAGAAATATGGAGGTCCGTAAATGCAGCCAATTCTATCAACCTTTAATGCAATGGTCCGCACAAAATTCCAATTTGGAGTGGAGGTTCTATCTTTAGGCTATAAATTGGATTGGAATCTTGAGGAGGGCAAATGTGTGAAACAGCTTCTTGCTTCCACTTGAGGAAAGTGGATTGAATTGGTTGGGCATCCCAAGTTAATCTAATGCTTGTTAAGATTTCCATTAGACTACCACTAGAACCAGAGCAATGGAAGTTAGGGCAGCAGATCCCCAAACAGGAGCTACGCCCTATTATAGTCAAAGAGGCTTGAGAAGAAGATTTACTTTATTTGGGGAGCAAACCGTCCACTCAGTTCCTGGTAAAAGGGTGGGTCAATGATCATATGTTCCCTTAAATTGAGACCATGCGAAGTCCTAAGCTTAGAGACGTTGTACTGACATTTAGAGCTGGCCAGAACCCACGTAATTCAGACAGGAAGATAAAAACTGCAATGACAAATGAACTGGGCTTGTGTACATGCGGGCTGAAGGTAAAATGTATTGGCCTACATATCTTGCTGGACGGCTTGTGGTTCCTAGATGAACAAAAGCAGTTTTTAAAACCTATTTTATTTACTTCTAAAATTATTAATACGGATCAAGCTCTTAGTCTGTTGATATGAGCTTTTTAAATGTATGTTCAATAGGAAGATTTTTAATTGCAATACATGAGTCTCAAAAATAATTGTTAATATAATTTTAAATGAACTAGGGGGTTAAAATAAGATTCTTCCCATTTTTTAATGACGTTCTGGAGTCCCCGTATGTATATGGAAATGTACACTTTACTCCTATCTAGTTCTTCCCATAACTAGTCATGAATTAAGAGCTATTTGATATAGAGTGGCAATGCTCCTATTGTAAGTTTTAATGGATTTTTATTGCGCTTTGTATTATTCTTCTGGTTGCACTATTTGTATTACTTGTTTTTTTAACTATATGTTTTAATTGTTGTCGTCTTTTATGGCTATATTAGCCGACTAAAGTATATTGAACGAGCTGCACTATCCAAGAGGCTGCATGCTTCTCACACTGCATTTCAACAACAAAAAAACATGAAGCTGTCATTTTCATTACGTATTCAGGAGTTTTTACATTAACATCAATGGATATGAAAATGTTTAGAATAGAAAAAGCTCTGCTGATTGCTAAGTGAACGCCCAAAGCTTAGTTGGCTCACACTTCTAATTGATGTGCTAGCAAGGTAATCATGCTGTGTTAGGATGGAAAAAACGAATCTACATCATTGACTTATTCTCCTATTCAGGAAAAAAAATATTCTATATACAGTATTGGTTCCTCCCTGCAATTTCAAGTTAGATTGGGGTTGTAATTTTTTGGGTAACTATTATACACTACTATGTATGTCCTTATTTATTGCTTGGGTGCTTTATCTTATTTCCTCTAGTTGATTTGAATAACATATGGCTGATGAGTGAGTGACTGCTAGGACTAGGTATATTTTGGTGGTTTCTGAAGCAAATGAATCTTTATCCTCTATATTGTTTTTTAATTTTAACGTATGGCTTTTAATGCAGGGGTACAGAATTCTATTGCCCGATGACCAGGACATATTGTTTGGGGTCAAGGACAGCAAGTGTTATGTCTATTTTGTTTACTTGTTAAGTAGGTCCAAACCAATCTAGCACAAATCCTTTGACTTTCAGTCTACAGTACTACATCAGTGCTCCATTATCTGTGAAAGATGAGTGTTTGCCAGGAAATATGTCTATATAATGTTCCTAGAGTAAGACCACAGGGGTGTAGAATTTAATAAAATATCTACTTGTCCATAGGGCAGGTTGCTTCATAAATCTACTTGTCCTGCAACAAAATTCATTTGTCCCTTTTGTGCCATGTAATGCAGCGACAAATTATGGCAGCAATCTCATTATATAAGAGCTCTGGAATAGCTTCTCTCATTATGCCAGTGCTCCTTCCATAGTAGAGTTTGAATACTAGCAATTCCCTTATTTTGCCACTTTCCGCAGATCGACATACTGGGGCTGAAGGTAATGGTAAGAAACAGTTTCAGGGTTGGACTGCCCTTTTGAGTCTGTGCAAAAGTAGTAACTTGCGTGTTTTAAGGGTTTTCACCAACTCTTCTCTAATCTTTTCCCATTCTGGGAAAGGTTGGAAATTTACTCCTGACAATGGCAGATATAAACTTATTCCAGGTTGCCGTTTTGCTGGCCAGATTTTCTGTCTATTGAAACAGTCTGTTTTTCTCATCACATTCTGGTTCAGGAATGAGGGTATACTAATTCCTCTCTGATCAATTTATAATATGCTCTATACAGATTTGCAGAAAAATGGCAAAATTAGAACCTTGCCGGAATCCTAGCCCTGATGTACCATGAGCCCCTTCATAAACATAAGTTATTATCAGAGCTTTTATATCCAGTCTATCACCTGTTTTAAGAAAGGGTTGAAAACTCATCTGTTTAATGCGGCCATTTAATTGTTCCCCCTTTCTCCCAGCTCTCTCTTTTTTTTTTTCTTTTTCTTTCTCTCTGCCCCCGCAAACCTGCCACATACTTCTCCACCGCGCCAGGATACTAGTCAGTAAGAGAGAGCGCTATAAAACCCTTTAAAACTAAACTATATAATTAGAATCCTGCCATCATTCGCACCTCTTGGCATGGGACCAAAAGACAGAGCAAGTACATTTCTGAAGCATTTCCTTGGACAAGTAGATATTTTATAAAATTCCTCACCCCAGTGATTACTAATAAGTTGTATTATTTTCCCTGAAGTTAATAGTGCTTTCCATTTACTCATGCCCATGCATTATTGATACTTGCTCTATGTGGGCAATATTTTTTTATTTTTTTTTATTTTCCCCTTTCTCTTGTTTCTTGCTTCCTCCCACGGAGCTAGGGCCTACTACTTGTATCCTTTCACTTTAGTGTATTTTAGTTTGTGTATACGCACAATTTTTTTTGTTTTTGTTTCTTTCAGTCCATGTTTTGGAAAGGTTCCCTTTTGTTTCTTTGGACTGTTGATGCTTCTAGCGCCGTTTCTGTAAACATCCCTGTAAATCTTGTCATCACATTTGCTGTTTTCTGAGGGCGACTTTGTTTTTTCTACCCACCCCATTCCTCATCTCTGCTTGTACTCTGCGTTGTTTGCTGCTCTTTTCGTCTCCTTCCCTCTAAGTCCCGCTTTAGCTTCCCTGCTCCTCGTTACAACTGCTTCCACTGGAGAGCTAAACTCACATGTGCGACCACCAATGGCACAATGTTTAACGATAATAATCGCAACCATATATTCAAACACATCACTTTACAGCTCTGTATTTTGTAAACGGAACTGTTCGTGCACAGTCTTGCGACTGCCCTGTGTGTTCCAAAAGTTCATGTTCAGGGACAAGGAAAGCAGGTATGCGAGTAATCTACTTCATCTTCTTCACACTGGATCACATGACTTCAGTTTTTGCAGGGCTCGACAAATCCACTCGCCCGCTCGCATTTGCGAGGGAGAATGGATGAGGACGAACTATTTTTAGGTCCTACTCGCATTTTCTGGCGAGTAGGAAGTCAAACTAACTTTTGTCCTCTGTTTTTGAAAACCGAGCAAAAGTGACAAGATAACACGATTTAAAGGCATTTTTATTGCTCACAAATGGAATGAGCAATAAAGATGCCTTTAAATCTTGTTATCTTGTCACTTTTGCTCCGTTTTCAGAGACGGAGGTCAAGTGGGTTGCAGTCAGGTCGAGGGGATTTTCCATGGTACTAGACCTGCAGGACTAGTACCATTTTTCAGATTTGTCGAGCCCTGAGTTACTTGACGGGTTGCTACAGACGATGCTGCCTGAGGTACTTGATTTACAGACATCGATTCACACTTTCACGTGAAACCTCATGCGCAATACTCCTCAAACCAGCTACTACTTCTATCATATGTTGTGATGGCTCTGCCATGACAATATACAGAGCTCCGCTGCCTTTCATTTAGGTTTACATATAAATACCTTATACATACAACTTCTGGACTGAATGGATGGTAAAATAAGCCACACTCTCCTACTGAAAGAACCAAGCCTGTGTGTGCTGTGCTAAAGTGGCTTTACAAAAGTATGGAGAATAGCTCGCTATACACATGCCAAAGGGAGCTTATGTCATCTGCAGTAATGGTTTCCAGTGCCATTGAGGTAGGGCTGGGAATTAATGATTCAGCTGGCTAACATCGACAAAATCCTTTGCAAAGCCTGTAGGTCTACAGAGGCAGACAAAACATCCAACCTACATCACTTGAGCAGCAACAAATTTAAAACAATTTTATTAAGTTAGCCCTAGATGCTGGTCTTCTGTGCCACTCTCCCCTGGCTGTTGGAATAACGCTGTGAACTGTGTACGACTCCTCGGCCCCAGCCCTCGAGGCTCTCCTAGGTTTGGTTCCAGCCCACCACTTGTGCTATTGTTATTTTGTTTTATGCCATTGTGACTTGTCTTTTGCCCAGCTCCTCATTGTATTTTGTGCCAGTATTTTATTTGGTACTTCACTTGACACTGGTTTTCTCTGTTGTTGCCTAACCCCTTGCTGTCGTGCTGTTTGTTACTGTTTGTGCTTTACTGAGTCTCTGCACTCTTGTCGTTTTTGGCGCTCCTGTTACCTGCTGGTTTTCTGTCCTCCCGCCGGCCACTCCCAGGACTACTTGAGGAGGCTGCTTTGCCGCCGGCGTGCTAAAGGCAAGCCCGTCTGCAACCATCTGTGCCTGGACGACGTCCTGCACCAGGAATGCTGGATCTCCTGCCACTCATTGCTACACCTCAGCCAAGCTCCTAGCACTGACCTGCAAGGGCCGCAACAAAAACTGCTGCATGTTTGCCCCAAAACACATGGAAGGACCCTTTGCCTGCCACCGATGCCGGTTCATCTGCGACATTGTAACCCTCACCATACCTATACAGCCAACCTCCAACCCGTCGGGCGACCTCCAGTGCATGCTACTCCACTCTCGATCCCTCTGCAAGAATGCCACAGAGATTTGGGACACCATCACCACCCCCAAAGTGATGTTCATAACTGAGACCTGGTTCGCACCATCCTCGGTTCCTGACATCGTGACAGCATCACCCCTTGGCTACAAGATGATACACCGAGACCGGGCCAAGAAACACGAAGGAGGCATCGCCATCATTCACAAGGAGTCCTTCCAGTGCACCACCATTGAAGATAACACCTCATCAATCATGGAACACATCAACTTCCAAATCCGAATCGATGCGAACACCACCATCAGAGGAACCCTCACCTACAGACCTCTGGGATACCGCCACGGATTCTGAAATGGCATCTCTGATTTCTCCCCCCCCCACCCCACCCCGGCAATAGACTCAAAACACTACATCAACCTCTTGAAAAGCATGAGCAACATCGGACTTGTGTAACTAGTCATCAGCCCCAATCACTGCGAAGGACACACCTCGGACTCCATCTCTACAGCCATTGACCGAATCAGATTCAGTCACGCCACCAAACTCACCTGGACAGACCACAGCATTGTCCACTTCGCCATCGCAGGCTCTCCACGCTCTACTCCCCACCCCACTCTCCTGGCAATATCGCCGAAACCCAATGGACTACCGCCCTCCAAACCACCAAACCCACACATCACCAGTAACCTTGAGCTAGACATCCATAACTTCTCTGAATGGATCTGCAGCTGCACCTACACATTGGAGCTTCAGCAGGAACTCCTCGGACCTCACCATCTTCAAAGGTACCCTCTGCAAATACCACCACCATCTCAAGGATGTCCAAATCACCCCCATCGAGGCCAACGCCGATCACACAAAAGAACTCTTCAGCCTCATTGGAGAATTCTCCTGGCTGTCATCCACTGAGACCATGATTATCCCCTCCCAAGCCCTCTGCGACAACCTGGCGAACTACTTCCACAACAAGATAGCAGACCTCTACAGCAACTTTGACCCCCAGCAAACTGACCTCACCCACCTCCTGACGCACTTGGACCACTCCCACAGCTAAGTGACTGGACACCGCTCACAACAGCGATAATGGCCTCCATCCACTCTGGAGCATCAACAGACCCCTGCCCCCACCACGCCTTCAACCTGGGACAGGAGCAAATTTAGCCGCATGCTCACCAACATTCTCAACTCATCCATCACATCTGCCACCATCCCTGATACCTGGAAACATGCAAAGGCAAACTACCCCCTCCCCCCCCCCCCCCCCCCCCCCATCTAACTGCTCCCCTTCCCTGCCAAGTTACTGGAGAAAGCCAACAATCGCCAGCTTACAGACCATCTTGAAAAAAAAAACCTACTCGACTCCACCCAGTTTGGCTTCTGCTCCAACCACAGCATGGAGACCGCCCTGACAACTGCAACGGACGACATCGGAGCCATCCTCTACCGGGGCAAGACGGCAGCCCTTATCCTCCTCAACCTCTCAGTGGCCTTCAACACTTTTGGCTTTGCCACTGCTTGTTGTATTTGCACTACTTTATGTTCAAATATGGAAGACGTATAATGGCTTGCTACTACTGCTGTACCTTCTAGATATTTATATTGCTACAAAAAATCGGCTACTTTGCGAAACACATTTTGGCCCATTTTGGTGTTCTGGACTTTTAACAATCTTTGGGGCTTTATTTAAAATTGAACATGTACAGCTTTATCACTGGTACTGTCCACATTGTTGTTATGTCAAATCTAATTTTAGATGAGTTTCCTTTCCACCATTTTCAAAAAGTTGTCTGTTAAAGCCAGTTGTCTCTTCAGCCATTTTTGCTAATTAATTAATCTTTATTTAAATCAACCGAAGTAAGGGTAATAAAATGAGTAAAGTCATCAGAGGCTGAAATGTCAGCAGAGGCACATAATATGTGCAATGATTGGAAGTGTATGACCTGACAAATAGGGTGGGATTTTTTGTTAATAATGGGCCAGCATTTTAAAGATCAACCATGTGTAATCCCATTGATCTTGCGTTTTTATATCCAGCTTTCCAAATCCCCGTCCCTTAAACTCAGTGTGGTTGGTAAAGAATGAGCAGAGTAAGAGTATTTTAATTAATTTTCACCATCTAAAAGAATGTTTTCTATTTAGGCTGCCAACGAAGAAGCCATATTGCAACTTGATCTGCAGACCACGCATTGTACAGCCTAAACACAGAATTTCATTTTAAGGTAAGTTTCACTACGGATTGCTATTTTCCATGTTTGGTATCAACTGTAAGGTTTGTCATGTTGTATTCTCTTTCTTGCTGTGTAAAGTCATTTATGACCAATAAAGTGGCTCAGTAGACATTCTAGAAGGCCTTTGACAACACTAGTGCCTTTTGCATTTTGTTTTGGAAATGGACCATGAAGATGGAGGCATGGTTTCCCAACATACTCTGTTGATTTTACCATTTGAGGGTGTGCTAGGAACAACAGTGGTTGCAGTTGTGAATGTTCTGTATGTTGGCTTGGGCTGGTCGTGAATAACAATGAGTTGTTAGACAGAAGCCATACTGTTCCATTCTGGTGTTGGTGTAAAATGTGTATGAATAAATAGCAACCCATCACCTGTATTTATCATCTTTATTTTAATTGTAATCAGGCAGATGCAATAATTTCTGGTATTTTCGGGTGAATAGTGTGCAACATATAATGGCCTTAAAATAAAGAATATCGGGTAGGATACAATTTTGGCATACACAAAGTTGTCTACATTTTACGTAATCAATTCAGTGAGTACAATATTTAAACAAATCTCAATCTGGTTATGATATAATTTTACACTGTTTTGAGAGCAACAAAAGATGACATTCAGCATGAGGTGAAAGATTACTGAGAGAAATTTTCATTCTTCCGTACTGGAGGCTACAGTGAAACTAGTTGTCTTCTGGAAGATTTACTCTAGTGTATTTAGAAACCTTCTCTTCACAGCTTTGTCTTTTGCTTGTCTTTAGATGCTGGTTTTCTTAGACTGGCTGATTTCAATATTTCAGGGGTGTGGAATTTAATAAAATATGTACTTGTCCATGGGGCAGGTTGCTTCATAAATCTACTTTTCCTGTAACCAAATCCACTTGTCCCTTTTGTGCCATGTAATGCGGCGACAAATTATGGCTTCAATCTCATTATATAAGAGCTCTGAAATAGCCTCACTGATTATGCCAGGGCTCCTTCCATAGTAGGGTTTGAATTCTAGCAATTCTTTTATGTTGCCAGGTTTCCGCAGATCGACATACTGGGGCTGAAGGTAATGGTAAGCAACAGTTTCAGGGTTGGACTGCCCTTTTGAGTCTGTGCAAACCTAGTAACTTGCATGTTTTAAGGGTTTTCACCAACCCTTCTCTAATCTTTTCCCATTCTGGGAAAGGTTGGAAATTTACTCCTGACAATGGCAGATATAAACTTCTTCCAGGTTGGGGGAAAAAGTGGTTGGAGGGAAAGTGAACTTGTAAACAGTCAGATTTTTCGCATGAGCAAATGTACACCTGCATATTTGCTAGTGCTAAAATACAGTTCACAAATATTTTCTAGGAGTATTATTTCTTGGCCTACTTCTGCAAAGTCTTATGAATTCACAAAAGCTTTATATTAATGCAAGGATATATACCATGGGTACAGCGAAGACATTCTTTAATAATTGGGCCTCTAATAAGGCATGGCATTAACCATAACCTTTCGCGTTTTATTACAATTCTGTCTCTCTCTGCCTATTGCGTAGCTTCACTGTGAGTGACAGAATTCTGTTCTTTAACAAGGAATATATCGACACACAGTAGTTTTGTTCAGTGGCAGAAACTACTGTGGCACTGTGAGCTTTTTGAGACCAAAAATTTTTTGCTTTTGCCTGTTTTTTTAATAATAGTGAGGGTCCGTTAGCTTGCACACCAACAAGGTTTTTACCAAAACCATGCCAAATCAAGTCACGCATTGACAATACCAAAAGACTGACCAACAATTTCAGACCTTCTGGCTTTACCAATGCTAGTTTATTTATGATTCCCATAATCTTATTAAAACTGGTTACACTGACTTTCCATTATGAATATTTTTTTTAAAATACTAGCATACATCAGCACATTTTACTAAATGATGCTGCAATGAAATGGTACCTAAAATGTTACAGTAGTTTAGCAAAATGTTTTTGCATTTTTTTGTGAACATTTTATTTTGAAAGCAAAGAACAATCAATCTTGCTTTCAAGCTGCTAGAAATATTTGCATCTAATCCAAGGGCATTCTGGGAGCAGTATACATAGCCTCATATTGCTAAACATTGAAAACATGTACACATTTTTATCCTGGAATCCCTGTCAGTAGTGCAGTCTGGGATTACAACAGTTACTTAGAGCTTTCACCCTAATAATAAAGGCTTTGCATTAATGAACCATAAATACAAGTTTTCAGTATTACAACATGGACACAAATATTAAATTAACTGCAGGGAATGCCTTTCCCCGATCCATAATGTGGTACTGTAAAGTCAGCCAGAGGGGTTTGTGCTGCAGGGGGTTGGGCCTCCTTGTCCCAAGGACAAAATACCCATGAAAATTTGTCGCCCTTGACCCCAAACAATATGTCCCGGGTGTCCAGCTATAGGATTTCAACATCCTTGATATTTTCAGCTCTATTTTCACATAGTACCGACATAGGTTGCCATCTGCCAGAGTTACAGTATGGTCTATGGTCTTTTTGCTAGTTTATGTATTAAGTAGGTAACATTACTACACAGTTAACCAAGCAGACCTTCCTTAATATACAGCCCTCTACATCATTTAGCTCCGATGGTGATTCATATTACTGTTGAGTAGTCAGGTGACACGTTTTACTTCCTTATGTCTGCTCTGGGAGCCCAGACAATTAGTCTTCTAACTTAAATGTATCTGATGCCCCATCGCTTTGATTATTTACTGGTCAGTAATTGAAGATATTTAATCCTCGCTGTTACAGAGCAGCTGCATACCTGCTGATTAAACTTTAGTTATGATTGCACATGCGACACAAATTAATAATTTTCTTCAACTAAAAATCTGCTCTGAAAGCTTTCCGGTATTCTTTACACTAACTCATCAATTTCACCACTGGCCTCCTTTTACACCGAAGAATGCCATTGTAATTGGTCAAGTAAGCCTATGAAGTTGTGCAACATGGATATTTGTCTGCTTATCGAACAGGGCTAATATTAAATTGTACATGTTGTTGAAAAACTTTATTTGGGTTATGTTGTACATACTTTAATCAACTTCTTTATGGTGAAGTGTCTGTAACCACTTCTGTTAGAGAGCAAGATTAAAGTAATAGAATTTATTTTGAAGTTAGAGTATCTGCTTACTATAGCGACAACAAATGTAAATCATGGACAACACAGTTCGATTTCAAAGTTGTGGAGAGTTCAATGAGCATATTCTCTATGCTAGCTGCTCGGCCCATGTCTTTATACTGTGTGTGTGGGCTATTATTGACCCTCCTCTTCATATGTAATCATATACACATATGTGAAAAAAAACTGCTGGGATTAAATATGTTTTTTGGTGTAGAAGTGGCACCTTTTTGCTGTATTAGGTTCCAAGTTGCTTACTTACGTTATTTTAAGTGCAATCAGAGGAATGCTGTTGCATAGTGCACTTATATAATCCTATTTTTATCACATTTGGAGATAATTGACTAAGCTTATCTGGAATCCTTTAGGCTTTGAAGTTGTGTTGGTGTGCAAAGAAGAAAGTTTAGTTTGATGCACAGCTTTTTCATAATAGCTGTATGGTCTACCTCGAAAAAGAGGAGTTTTGTGCCTCTGAAGTTAAAAGCAGTATTTTGGAAGACTGAATAATACTCTGGAGGTCCGGTTAGAAAGCCAGATCATTCTGGCAGCACTCAAATAATTTACAGATTTTGGCACGATTGTTTAGTCTTCAAGTATGCATTTTTTCTTTCCTTGTGGGTGATCTGTAATTGAGTAATCTGTTAACCTGTTCCACGGGCTGTACAGAGAACCTGAAGTCTGTCTTTTGTAAGTGATGTTACCTTACTGCTTTGTAGACACAAAGAAGCTTGGTTCCAACAAACACCTGGAAAATGCACGGTGTAGGTCCCATTAGGAGGCAACACTTGTGAAGAGGTCTATGTGCTGTCATGAAGGAATATAACCAGCCACTTAAAACTACAAAAATAAAGATGTTCTGTGGTAAAATATATCATTAGTTTCCTTGAAGGTGCAGGTGGTACATTTTTCTTAAGGTTTTAGTGAGTTTTCACTCAAACCACTTACTTGGATAGTGGCATGTTTTCTTTTCAAACATTTATTATTCAGAAGTACTTGTACCTTACTTTATAGCGTCTGGTTGTACAGGTGGGAAGTTTAGGAAGATACAAACCAGCGCTGGGAAGGTATGGGCTATCAAAGATGGAACGGGGACCCCTTAGACGTCTTGTTGTCACATGCTACTAATAAAAGAGGTCTCGGGGATATGATATCCCAGTGTATAATGAAAACTACTTGGCTGCCTCACATGGGGAACAGAAATTGAATATCTTTAAGTTGGTCCATGATGCTCAAGTGCAAACTAGAAAAGAGTCCAATTGAGTGAAAAATCTAAACGGATTCCCCAAGTAGAGTGATGCAGTCTCAACCCAGACTGTAGCTACTTTTGTTTGCATAGTTTTTCATCTTGATTTGAAATCTGAAAAGCGAGTCGCTTTCATATCTCTCCACCATTCATACTCCTTTCTCCTCGCCTTTGTGCTGATAGCACGAGATCTGTATCTACTTCAAACTTACCTGGCAGGGAACACAACTGAGGTCTGAGCACTCCTTTTCTCCACCATTCTGTGTAGTTCCAGCATCTTCTCTCCTCACAGATGTCATTGGTCTCTGATACAGAAATAAAATAATGTTGTACTATGATACTGGAGCAGCTTTTGGTTCACAGTCGCCAATGTGATGGATTAGTGACATTTCAAATTTGCCCAGTAAAAAATTGCATTCATTGCACTGATCGTTTCAAGTTAGTAGTCTCTTTTTCTGCACAGTGAGGAAAAAGGACTTGAATTGTGTGAACATACTTAGTATTTTCTATTGTTTTCTCTAGTACAGTACAATCCCCCGAGCAGCATTATAAGTAATTTCATAGGGTGATGCATGAGTGTGTATTGATACTATACTTCATTATTTTGACAGACATTTGTGGGCTGCACTATCTGTAACTTCATGAAGACGAGCTATTTAAAATCTTACTAATGGCACAGGGTTCATGAATGCAAAGTGAGGAGAGTCAATATAATATTAATGACAAGAACACAAAATATAGTATTCTCGACAGTAAGAAAAATAATCTTTATATGCCTGAATTAATGGCTTTAATGGAAAATCCATATACAAGAATATTCATACTGCTCTGCTTTCAAAGCAGGAATCAGTGGCCATACTGATTGCAATCCTGAATAATGATGTAAGCAAGAATCGAATAGTTAATTTGATTCTTGAACCTATCACAAGGCCTGGTGTACAGTCCAAGGAGGGGCCAGCCCGTATGAGTTAAGGCTTGAGAAAGGGATTTGACCACCCACCTAAAGAGGGTAAAGGATATGAAGGGCACACAAATTACTTGACATGATTCTACTTTCAGTATTGATATTCATCTGACTGGCAAAGAGGGAAACACTGCCATGACCCTGAGTGCAGGAGAGCAGAAGCTAATTTGTTTAACATCTCCAATTTATTTCCCTTTCTTTTAAGGGGTTATCAAATGGAATTGATACCAGAAGTGTCTCTCTTTGTTGTCTGAACCTTTTTGCAGCTCTTTCCTGACTTTGTATCTTGCTTAGAGTAGGTCACAGTGCACACCTATGCACAGTAAATTGCTCCTGAATTAATACCATTTTCCTTCTTGTGTTAATGCCAGCTTCCTTCTTCACAAATTGTTTTTGATTCTTGGAAAACCATAAATGTAAAACCACAAAATCATCCTTGCTCAGGGAGGTTAACAAAAATGAATGTTTTCCCTACCACTAATCCGAAGGGGAATTTGGGATTCTGTGACTGTCATTTTACACGAGACAACCTGTTACTTCAAATTTACTTGAGATGTGGATCAGGAGTAGCTTCAGACCTATACAGCCTCTCTTTAAACCAGATAAAAATTCATATACACTACACTGATGCAATTTATTGTATGAAACTTTTTTTTTTGATTTTTGTACTTGAATCCTAAAAAAAAAAAAATACTATCTTAAATATTTTTTATTTTTAGTATTTGAATTCCAAAGCAGGCTGCGTTATTAATATTTTGTATTTTATTCCACTTATAGTATTCATGCAACACATTTGTATCTAATTGCGATTGAAAATACCGTAAGAGTCTTTTCAATCTGGCAATTATTTATAAAGAACAGTATCACTGCAGAGTTGCCCCTGAAACCATCCCGGATTGTGAGAGTCTTGCTTATAACATCGAACTCTCACCCAACAGCTGCTTCTCAGGCACTCTTGTCTACCGCCCCCCTGGCCCCTCGAAGCAGTTCCACGGAAACCTACCTTCAAGTGTGGCCGAACGAGTCAGTACCACATCCAATTTTACTCTGCTTGGCGATTTAAACCTTCATTTTGACTCTTCACTAGACCACATAGCCGCCACCGTAGCAGACGATCTAGCAGCCCTGCAACTTACCCAACGTGTTACAACCCCTACTCACGTCAAGGGCCACCTGCTGGACCCGGTTTTCAGCAACTGCCCTGATCTCCTAGCCGGCCCACCTATCCCCCTGCCATGGACAGACCACTTCATGGTTCCCATCAGCTGGACCGCGCTCAAACCCTCATCTACTGTACCCACTACCAAGCTCATGCGAGCCTGGTCCCGCCTCGCGGTGGATAACTGGGCTATCAAACTTGCCAGCACTCTACAGTGAAACTAGTTGTCTTCTGGAAGATTTACTCTAGTGTATTTAGAAACCTTCTCTTCACAGCTTTGTCTTTTGCTTGTCTTTAGATGCTGGTTTTCTTAGACTGGCTGATTTCAATATTTCAGGGGTGTGGAATTTAATAAAATATGTACTTGTCCATGGGGCAGGTTGCTTCATAAATCTACTTTTCCTGTAACCAAATCCACTTGTCCCTTTTGTGCCATGTAATGCGGCGACAAATTATGGCTTCAATCTCATTATATAAGAGCTCTGAAATAGCCTCACTGATTATGCCAGGGCTCCTTCCATAGTAGGGTTTCAATTCTAGCAATTCTTTTATGTTGCCAGGTTTCCGCAGATCGACATACTGGGGCTGAAGGTAATGGTAAGCAACAGTTTCAGGGTTGGACTGCCCTTTTGAGTCTGTGCAAACCTAGTAACTTGCATGTTTTAAGGGTTTTCACCAACCCTTCTCTAATCTTTTCCCATTCTGGGAAAGGTTGGAAATTTACTCCTGACAATGGCAGATATAAACTTCTTCCAGGTTGGGGGAAAAAGTGGTTGGAGGGAAAGTGAACTTGTAAACAGTCAGATTTTTCGCATGAGCAAATGTACACCTGCATATTTGCTAGTGCTAAAATACAGTTCACAAATATTTTCTAGGAGTATTATTTCTTGGCCTACTTCTGCAAAGTCTTATGAATTCACAAAAGCTTTATATTAATGCAAGGATATATACCATGGGTACAGCGAAGACATTCTTTAATAATTGGGCCTCTAATAAGGCATGGCATTAACCATAACCTTTCGTGTTTTATTAAAATTCTGTCTCTCTCTGCCTATTGCGTAGCTTCACTGTGAGTGACAGAATTCTGTTCTTTAACGAGGAATATATCGACACACAGTAGTTTTGTTCAGTGGCAGAAACTACTGTGGCACTGTGAGCTTTTTGAGACCAAAACAATTTTTGCTTTTGCCTGTTTTTTTAATAATAGTGAGGGTCCGTTAGCTTGCACACCAACAAGGTTTTTACCAAAACCATGCCAAATCAAGTCACGCATTGACAATACCAAAAGGCTGACCAACAATTTCAGACCTTCTGGCTTTACCAGTGCTAGTTTATTTATGATTCCCATAATCTTATTAAAACTGGTTACACTGACTTTCCATTATGAATATTTTTTTAAAAATACTAGCATACATCAGCACATTTTACTAAATGATGCTGCAATGAAATGGTACCTAAAATGTTACAGTAGTTTAGCGAAATGTTTTTGCATTTTTTTGTGAACATTTTATTTTGAAAGCAAAGAACAATCAATCTTGCTTTCAAGCTGCTAGAAATATTTGCATCTAATCCAAGGGCATTCTGGGAGCAGTATACATAGCCTCATATTGCTAAACATTGAAAACATGTACACATTTTTATCCTGGAATCCCTGTCAGTAGTGCAGTCTGGGATTACAACAGTTACTTAGAGCTCTCACCCTAATAATAAAGGCTTTGCATTCATGAACCATAAATACAAGTTTTCAGTATTACAACATGGACACAAATATTAAATTAACTGCAGGGAATGCCTTTCCCCGATCCATAATGTGGTACTGTAAAGTCAGCCAGAGGGGTTTGTGCTGCAGGGGGTTGGGCCTCCTTGTCCCAAGGACAAAATAACCCATGAAAATGTGTCGCCCTTGACCCCAAACAATATGTCCCGGGTGTCCAGCTATAGGATTTCAACATCCTTGATATTTTCAGCTCTATTTTCACATAGTACCGACATAGGTTGCCATCTGCCAGAGTTACAGTATGGTCTATGGTCTTTTTGCTAGTTTATGTATTAAGTAGGTAACATTACTACAGAGTTAACCAAGCAGACCTTCCTTAATATACAGCCCTCTACATCATTTAGCTCCGATGGTGATTCATATTACTGTTGAGTAGTCAGGTGACACGTTTTACTTCCTTATGTCTGCTCTGGGAGCCCAGACAATTAGTCTTCTAACTTAAATGTATCTGATGCCCCATCGCTTTGATTATTTACTGGTCAGTAATTGAAGATATTTAATCCTCGCTGTTACAGAGCAGCTGTATACCTGCTGATTAAACTTTAGTTATGATTGCACATGCTACACAAATTAATAATTTTCTTCAACTAAAAATCTGCTCTGAAAGCTTTCCGGTATTCTTTACACTAGCTCATCAATTTCACCACTGGCCTCCTTTTACACCGAAGAATCAACCCCGTGATCACGAGGATCCTGGCCTAGCCAACCAGGCCTACGTCAACTGGATCACACACACCCTAGACACAACACTCCCAATAAGTAAAACTACGCTGAAACGCCCCCACAAAACTGCCCCCTGGTATACAGACTCTCTCGGGGACAAGAAACGTCTATGCAGAAGATTGGAAAGACGTTGGCGCTCAGATTACTCGGTAGACAATAAAACCCGCTACCGAGAATCTATCAGCCAATACAAAACGCAAGTAAAAACAGCCCAGGCCACATATTTCTCCGATAGAATAGTGATGGCCAAGTCTAAACCTAAGGAGATTTTTCACATCGTGAAAAAGTTAATGAAACCTCCCCCCGCCTTGCAGGTCGAAAAATCCACCACCCACTGCAATAACGTTGCTGAATTCTTCTATCAGAAAGTAAACACTATCTACTCAGCCTTCACCCCCCCAAAACATCACCTCCTCTATCCAATCCAATAAACCCCCAGCACTACACCCCCCCCTACTACCTCAACCCACTCTGACTCACTTTCCCCTATTGGACCTCACAACCCTTGAATCCTTAGCGAAGAGAGTCAAATCCGGATCCCCTGACGACCCAGCCCCGCCAGACATAATAATGGCTGCCTCCCAGATCACCCTGCCTATAATTAGGGAGGTATTAAATGCATCAATCACCTCTAGCACTGTCCCGATCGTCTGGAAGCAGGCCATGGTCAGAGCTCTACTAAAAAAGCCCAATCTAGACCCGACTGACCTGGGTAACTACCGCCCCATCTCCCTGCTCCCCTGGGTGAGCAAGATCTTAGAAAAATATGTAAATCATCATCTAGTAAACTTTTTGGAAAGCCATCACTTACTAGACTCCACGCAGACGGGCTTCAGACCGAAACACGGGACCGAGACCGCCCTCCTCATGGTCACCGAGGAAGCTAGAAAAATCCTGGATCAAGGAGGGTCAGTGGCAGTGATCCTCCTTGACCTAAGCGCAGCGTTCGACACGGTCCGTCACGACACCCTACTGCACCGTATGTCCTGTGCCGGGATTAAGGACAAAGCCTGGTCGTGGTTCAAGTCCTTTCTAGAGGACAGATCCTTTAGAGTCTTTGAGGGTGAGTCCGTCTCCTCCAGCAGACCTCTGAAGTGTGGAGTCCCCCAGGGCTCCTCTCTGAGCCCCTCACTCTTCAACCTGTACATGAGGCCACTGGCTGAGGTCGTCCGTCCTTTCGGGATTAAGATCATCTCGTATGCGGACGACACGCAGCTGGTGGTCTCACTGGCGCAGGAGGCCAACCGACCTGCGTCAGGTGGGCTCAGAGAATGCCTAGAAGAGGTGAAGACCTGGATGTCCTCTTCTTCCCTCAAGTTGAACGGGGACAAAACGGAGCTGATGCTCCTAGGCCCCCCAGATCTCTGCCTCCCCGCCGCCCTGTGGCCCCCGTGTCTGGGTCTCCCTCCAACTCCCAAAGACAATATCAAGAGCCTCGGAGTCTGGTTGGACAGATCCTTATCTTTCAACGTGCAGGCCACAAAACTGTCAGCCACCTGTTTTGGCATTATGAGGATGTTAAAGAAAATCTTCCCCCTCCTTCCCACGGAAGCCAAACAGGTGGCTATACAAGGGCTTATACAATCACGCCTTGATTTCAACAATGTGCTCTATCTCGGCGCCCCAGAGTACACCCTGCACAGGCTGCAGACAGTGCAGAACTGCGCAGCCCGCTTACTGCTGGAGATCCCTCGCAGACAATCAGTGAGGGCCGGACTGGTTAGCCTACATTGGCTACCGGTTCGCCAAAGAATTCTTTTTAAAGCAATGTGCATCGCCCATCAAGCCTTCTGGGACACTGGTCCTAGTATTACCCGCGACCTAGTCACTCACTACACACCCAACAGAACTCTTCTCTCCAGCCAGACCTTTCTAGCAGTGGCCCCTAGAATAAAAAGATCCAGATCCGGCGGCAGGACCTTTGCCCACAACGCCTCCAGAACTTGGAATGCCCTGCCACTGCACCTCAGAGCCAATCCCAATCTCACCGTGTTTCGCAAACAGCTTAAGACCTTCCTTTTTAACTCACCCCTATAACATCAACCTTCCTCCTTCTCTGCTCTCTGGTAGGTTCTGGTTATTGTTAGCGCTTGGACGCCCCCGGGCAGCAATTCGCGCTCTACAAATCCACATCTAAATCTAAATCTAAGAGTAGAGATCATGCTATAGTTCATGAAGTGAATAAACTGTTCAACTTCAAATGGACACATGAACGCTGTTGAGGTTGGTGATGTTTGGGTGTTACCTAGGGATTGAAGAATGCCCTACAGCAGGTTAGTGAGTTATTGGTAATGGAGTTTCTGTGGTTTCCAGGGAACTACCATAGAATGAGTAGTTTAGGTTCAGTTATATTTTGCATCCGAAGACTAGAGAAATGCTTTCCCTTTTAATTTCGGTGTGAATGAATCGTATAAATCCATTCATTACGTTTGCAGGGCTCAAAAATTGCACTCGCCTGCTTACTATGGCGAGACAGATTTATTCAGGACGAGCTATTTTTAGGGTCTACTCTCCCTTTCTGGGAGTAGGAAGACGAACGGACTTTTGACCTATGTTTCTGAAAGCAGAGCAAATGTGACAAGAAAATAAGCTTTAAAGGCATTTTTGTTGCTCACAAAGTAAAGATGCCTTCAAAATATTATCTTGTCACATTTGCTCGGCTTTCGGAGACAGAGATCAAGTACGTTATGGTTTGGTCGAGGTGATTTTTCATTATACTAGACCTACAGGTTTAGTAATATTTTTTTAATTTGATAAACAATCCGATTGGTATTTTGAGCATCAAAGTGAACATTGCATCACTACGACATATAAAACATTTAAATGTGTTTACAGGTTCCTCCCAAACCCCCCAAATCTGTTCATTGGAAAGACAAGCCCAGCTTTGCCCCCCATTTCTCGCCAACACCTTTGTGGATAGTCAACCCAGCGATCCCATCCACTTTCCCCATACACGTTCATGCTTAGCCGGACAACCTCTTGCCTTGTATACAGCTTTTTCGCCCCAGTCCACACCCCAACGCCATTTTGCGATAGAGGGAGATGGTGAGTTCTTCCAGGCTGCTGCAATGTCTCTTTTGGCCATCAAAATGGCAGAAACAATTTAGCAGCAGGGGAGCCATCC
Organism: Lissotriton helveticus; assembly: GCF_964261635.1. NCBI lineage: Eukaryota > Metazoa > Chordata > Amphibia > Caudata > Salamandridae > Lissotriton > Lissotriton helveticus. The sequence goes on along the minus strand of NC_136059.1, from coordinate 1,872,024,204 downwards.
ATCCCCTCCAATACCCCCATGAGAAGGGCAAGAGGACTAAGTGGACCCCCCCTCTCAGTTCAGACACAATCGATGCCCAGTATTTAGAGAGGATGGCTCAGGACCAGACCATTTGTTAAAAATCGGCTGGCTCCTTCTCACAACGCGGACATTGTGAGGTTGAGAGGAATCGCGCTTTGTGCAGCCTCACCGGGGTATGATATGCCCAGTGAAGATAGTAGATTTGAATGAGGCGGAGCCTGGCCGATAAAGTGAGCGTCCTAGGGGGCATCAAAGCATCCCTCCAGAGGGTCTATCCATCGGTCTCAGCGGGCCTAGAGAGGTTCTAATGGGAATGGGGTATTGTTTATCAGAGATCGGTAAATTTAGGATATTCTCTCACCAATCACCCCCCCCCCCCCCCCCCCCTCCCCTCCTCAAATTCCCTATGAGAAGTTTGGCCTCCCGCGGACTAAATTCGGGGATTGCTGTGTGGTTGGGAATGTGGAGGGCTAGGGTGTGTCGGAGTAGGAGGTACTTGAAGAACTGAGTAGAGTGTAAAGAGTATGTTTTGTTGCAGGTCTCGAAAGGAGGACAAATGACCCCCCCCACCTCCCCTCTACACATCTCCCAGGCAAGTTATACCTATCGGGTCCCACTTCTGGAAGCCCGCTAGTGTCCTGAACTCCTGCACACAAGTGTTGTGCCACATAGGTGTTTGTAGTGTGATTTTTAGTGTCCCAGTGAATGTGTCGCAGCTCAGAGCGCCATGCCATGCCAAGAGAGCCGTACGGGTAACTGCTGGTAAAGTGTGTGGAATTGGGACCCCATAAAGCAAGACCTGGACCTAAGAGAACCTGAGGCTCTCCAGTTCCAGTCTGTAAGCCGGATCGGACCAACCACTGTTAAACCAATCATGGATCACCAGAAGGCGGGTGCCAAATAATACAAGAAGGGGTTCGTCATCCCCATTTTCCCTTCATATAGGGCCCGTTGGCAGTGTATCAAAGCCAGTCGCGATGTCAATCTAGTAAAATGTTTACGATTTTTCGACCCCTGCATAGCTGTAGGCAGAGAGGCCCAGAGAGCCGCCAACTCTTCAGCTTTCAGGAATGGAGGCAGGGTATAGACCATTGCTCTCTTATGGAGAAGGAAATTTGTAAAGTCAGGGGTTATCTCTGGAAATATGATCAAATATGGGGGACAGGGTGGAAACCCTACCAAACGCTAGAGCTCTGTTTTATACATAGACCTTTTTTGCCGAGCCTTTACATATATCAACACATGCTGCCTCTCCGTCCTCTTCCTTTCCTCCCTCTGGTGTTGACTCCGTCCTGCTTCCCCCCCCCCCCCCCCCCTCCAAAGGTATTGGTACACAATAGGTTCAGAATGCACAGAATAGCTGGGAGAATTCATACTCTGACGCATCATACACTTGAGATAATTCCCTTATGGGTAGCCTTTTCTGTTCGTTCATGTACCAAGGTTGATCACACTGTGATAATCTGTCAGTGATGTAATTTGTGGTTGTCTTGTGCCATTGTTATTGTTAAAAATCAAAGTTTTTCGGACAGAATTATTCAGCTTTCAGGGGATGTAGTGTTTTAGTGCAGAATTGGAGCATGTGTGTTTTATCTTCTGGACCTTCCTATTTGATAGGGGACTAAGTGCTGCTTTCTATGTGACTTCCACTAAGAGCTGATCACTTTGTAATACTCTTACCCAGTCTCTTGTTGTGCTTTAATTTAATTTTAATTATAGAGTTCTCTTGTCCAATGTCCTGTATGTATGAGACAAACCATATAGTCATACTCCTAGATGACTAACTGTCTATGCTGGACCGTATTACCCTCCATATGCGGAACTTGCTTTGGTAGCATGCGTCTCCTCAAGAAAATCCCTCTGTGTCTTCCGCTGAGCTCACGTAAAAAAAACTCTAATTCAGGCCCTAGTCATTAGTTGCTTAGACTTTGACAATGCCCTGTTCCTCGCCTCAAATGAATATCTCCTATCAAGACTGCAAGAGGTCCAAAACACTGCTGCCGATATAGTAAACAACCGTCCGTCAAGAACCCCTTCAGCCCCTACACTCGGAGCCCTGCACTGGATACCCATCTGCAAAAGAGCATGGTTCAAATGCTTTGCCTAGCTAATAAAGCCTTGTCAGGCTCTGGCCCAAAGTACCTTCAGAATAGACTCACTCTTTATGTCCCAGACAGCAAGCAATCAGTTGGTACTATGTCCACTGCGCATTTGCATCGCTAACATGGAGGCAGAGCTTTTTCCCATCTTGGCCCACTTTACTGGAACAAACTTCCTTTGGTCATCTGTGTGTGTCCAAGTCTATCGGAATTTTAAAAAACCCTAAAACCTGGCTGTTCTAACGCCACCTCTAACCAGTGCCTCCCTATCTTTCAAGCGCCGAGATGACCTTCCAGGGGCGAATCGTGCGTTATATCCCGATTCAAATAACATAGTACATACAATAAGAAATAAATTACATGAATAAAAGGACAGCTTTGTTTAAAATCAAGCATCTGAGGTGTAATTGTAAATAGAGGGTATGGTAAAGCGTATAAGATAAACTGTTAGAGCTGGCATCTTGGCATGATTTCCCCGGTCTTTTTACCTCTAACCTGCTAAAGTGCAAGTGCTCCCTGTCTAAAACATAATTATATTTGGTTTCTCCATGATTGGCCTATTTGATTTACTAGTAAGTCCCTAGTGCACCGCACCAAGTGTGCCCAGGGCCTGTAAGTCAAATGCTACTAGTGGGCCTGCAGCAAAGATTGTGCCACCCACTTGAGTAGCCCTGTAAACATGTCTCTGGCCTGCCTTTGCAGTGTCTGCAGTTTTAAACTGCCATTTTGACCGGGCAAGAGAACCCACTTGCCAGGCCCAAACCTTCCATTTTATTACATGTAAGGCACCGCTAAGGTAGGCCCTAGGTATCCCCATGGGCAGGGTGCAGTGTATTTCAAAGGTAGGACATGTAGTGGTGAGTTTTACATGTCCTGTTAGGGAAAAGCTACTTAATTTTCTTTCACTACAGCAAGGCCTGCGTCTCCCATAGTAAAGCATTGGAACTGCCATTTAACATCTTACAAGTGCATCTTCCATTTGGGAGCTGATAGAAAATAAGAGTTTGGCCTCTCTGGACTCACAATTTAAAAATACCTATTTTAGTGAAGTTGGTTTTTAAATTGCAGGTCTGAAAATGGCACTTCTAGAAAGTTGGCATTTTAGTACTTTAACCATTCTGTTCCCACTGCCTGTCTCGGAATACACATTTGGGTCAGGAAGACAGTTGGGCTGTTTGTGCATTTACTCTAGACAGTCACACAAAAGGAGCTGAGGTATGCCCTGCGTATCCCGATGGCCCATCATCAGGCTAATAGGCCTTCCTGATCTAGGGTGGCAGGTGAAATTGACACTTGCACCTGAGTAGAGCTGTGCCTGTCCCCTCACAAAGCAGTGTGTACCCCAATAGTGTGACTAGAGCCTGGGTAAGGAAGGGCATGGTCTTGTGCACTACTCGGACCTTTCTTCAAAATGTGCCTACATCAAAGGCTGAAATGGGTATAAGTGCTGGAACTCTGTCACAATATACTCTGAACACTTCTGGACCGAGGACATTTTGCGAAGAAGAAGAGCTATTCTGCGGCCAGGAGGGACTGGGACTTTGTTGCTTGCTTTGCTGTGTTGGCCTGCTGTCTGCTGCCTCTGTCCTGGGAGTGAGAGGACTGGACTCTGCTCTCTGCATCCTGCTTTCTAAGGTTCTTCAATGGCTTGAGTTGAGCTTGCCACCTGTTGGAAGTCTTGGGGTCATCAAAGACTGCACCTGCAGTGCTCGGACTTTCCTACTCTGCCAAGTGGTGGCAAATCCATTTCCTAGGCCCTAGGAAGTGAGTTTGCTGTGTTAAAGAAGAAACCAGCATATCGACTTTGTGTGTGACTTTGGAGCCGGCACTGCTCTTCGACACTACGCCACTCCCATTATCAGAGTCGTGGTCCCTGCTAAATGCAACAACCGTGACTTTCAACACAAGCCCCGCCACAGCACCTCGAAGAACTGCCACAGAGGGAATCCCGATTACTGCATCACTGAAGTGCGTGGCGCCTTACTCGGCAGCTGAATGGTGGCCCTATGGTGTGACATTGATGCTGTATGGCTTGACTCTCGACACTTCATCGACCCTGCACCGCCAGATGAACAGATGCCTCACCGCATCACCTCCCCTATGCCTTGCAAAATCCAGAGCGCTGACATGCCAATGACCTGCACCCAAAGTAAGAAACCAACGCTGCACCAGCGATGCATCGCAACGTCTTTAAGTTGTCACCATTCCCAAGCCACTGTAACCGGGATCTGTACGTCTCCATAACTGGCCTGCGTTCCATCATGGTTGACCCCGAACTTTGAGATTCGACTCCATCAAGCACCTCGTTATAGCCTCAGTTGGAGCTATTGTGTTTCTAAGTGCTATAACCGCATTTAACTTTTGAAATTCGTTACTTGACTTGTGTATGGTGGATCTTTGTTGTTTTGGTACTGTTTAAATCAGGTTAATATTGGCTAGTTTTCTAAAAGTAAGTGTGTGTGTGTGTACTTTACACATTGCCTGAGATGAGCGTGACTGCTCTTGCCAATCTACCAAGGGGGTGAGCACTTGTTATTCTGAGGGTGTACCTTACCCTGACAAGAGTGAGTGTACCCGATTGGACAGTGTGTAAAGCACAGCCAGCCAGAGACCCCATTTCTAACAGAAACAGTATGCTTCTGTAATTTGTCCATGTGTTACGCTAAGAGCTTTGTGATGTCACAGAGGACCTGGCCGAAATTCAAGGTTGGTGTGGTTTTTCAGAACTGCTTGCTAACTTCATAAAACCTTGTTTGGGGAGTTAAAATGTATGGTCCTTATAGGTCTCATATCTGACCTTTGTCCTAAACTTCCTCTTCAGAATGCTGTTATTCACTCCAGTGAAATTACACTAGTGTGAACCAAAGTTATGTTTCCATTGCTGTGACGAACCAATGCTTACTTAGTCATGTAGTTTGAGCCGGCCACCATTACTCTGTTTAATTCTGAGTTTTAAATACCACAATTTCAAAAGCCATGCATAACTGTGGACTATTTGGAATATATGTAAAGCATAACATTTTAGATGGGTCAGTGAAAATAATGGAGATGCTTTGGAGACATGGACCTAAGCTTCACAATTGGTTTCTATTTCATGTCACTCTGATCCCCTTGGTGAGAGACATTCCAGTTATTCACAGTTAACGATCTATAATTCTGCATGTTACCAGAAATGAGCACAGGTATGCACACACATAGTGGCAGTATAGAATGTGGTAATGGAAAAATATGCATGTGTAGTTTAACATCACTTCACATTTTGAAATGTATGAACAAATATTTGTATAAAGACTTCATTTGTTTTCCTCTGTGGAAAAGTTTGGCTCCTGTAATAAGGGGTGGGAGTCAGCTAGGTAGCTGAGTGAGAGGCACAGTAATGTCAGGGGAATAATGATCTAAAATAGATCAATCTCTCTGTTATAACTATACTGATGTCCCTTTTAATCATAAAAATGGATTAGTACTCGTCAGTCTGCATGTGCTGTGTCATGTCCTTTTCACACCTTCAACTCCAACCACAGTTCCCCACCTTTAAATATTCTCTATCTCCCAAGTGACCACCTTAATGGTAACCGTTCTGGAAATGAATAACAGTGTGGACCCCGCAACTGCTTGCTGTCTGATTACATACCAGCACTCAGCCTTGTACATTATGACTTTCTCATCTTCTCATTCCAAACCCACATGTACCAATTTTCCCAGACCTTACAATCTCTCCTTATAAATCTGAGCCTGTCTTGCCCCTCCAGCTTATACTTTGAGTCCGTGGCTGTTCAATCTTTGTCTCAACTAAATCTCTGCATTCAAGACATCCTTGTCCACCCTATTTTCACCTATATATTTTTTTTACTACTTGTACTTTCCTGTCTGCCTTATGTCCTTGTGTGAGTTTTATTCTTGCCCTTCTCATGCTGTTTAGTTCCTGTCCTCTGTGATGATCTGCATTTGTTAATTACACCCCACAACCTTGCAACCGTCCCACAGAGGAGTTCGTCCCTCTTCCTCATTGAGATTGAAATGATTACATTGAACTTTGTGTTGTGGTTAAAGGGAGAGGGGTCCCAGAATGAGACTTGGAACAGATATATAATATCTACTACCAAATCCTTCACTTCCTGTTCACCTCCAAACCCATTCCAATTTTCAATTGCTCACGCTCCTGGCACCACTTCACTGGAATTGCCGGTACTGTGATTTAAGTACTAGCTCTTACCTCTGCCAGCACCTTCAAAGTTGCCCTCTTAAACTGCCTCTTTCCAGACAGGATACATAACCGCCAACTCGCCCTCTTCACACCGTCAAGACTTGTAGTTTGATCAGCCCCTATTTTATGGTCTTTTTGCATTCTAATGAAGTGTTCAATCTCTCCTTTACCAGTCTTCACTGCACATGCTGATCCTGTATTACTATTTTATTCTGGTTCATTGTTTACCGTGTGCAGGATTTCTGAAGGAGATGTTCAAGGGATCAAATGCAAACAAAAAAAGACCAGTTCTACAGAACAGGGGAATTCTTTTTTTTATTTTATTTTTATAACTAACTTTATTAACTTTTTCAAGTCCACCAGTAGGAAAACATGTACATCCGCATGGCAGCACCAAAGTACAAATATCAAAAATAAATTCACAAACTCAATTCGTAGTACAAAATCTTATTGGGTTTTTGTGTGCAACCCCGCTTAACATAAATAGGTTTTTCCAGTTGGGAACACTATTCTACCCTGGCCCTCCATTCTGCTAGGAAGGGGGCATTTGGGGAGTTCCACCATCTGGCAGTGTCTTGCTTTGTAATAAATGAGGCAATGCCTATGAAGGTACGGTGGGCTCGGGCCATGTAAAGTCATCTATCCTGTTCAGCAGGGCCACCCTGTGGGTCAGCTCAAAGGTTTGCCCCAGCTCCTCCAAGAGTTCACATTGTATCTTTGCCAGTAGGGTGCTAGCATGGGGCAGGCCCAGACCATGAGATAGAAGTCAGCTGGTAGCTTGGAGCACCTAAGTCAGGAACTGGTGAGGGGCATTGATAATGAGCATGTGACCTACTTGGAAGATTGCGCCTTTACCAGTGCACCCAGTCAGGAGCCTGGCCTAAAGGGAGCTGTATTCTGGGATATCCGTGCCCGAGGGAATGTTAACAGTGAGGGTGTGACGTTGTTGGAAGTATTATGTACTTGTGTTTGATTAAGTTGATTACGGTCTTACAAGTCCCACAAAGTCAAGATGTGATTCTCCGCCCACACATCCCCAAGGACCGTAATGCCTATTGTGTCCCACTTGTGAAATCACTCCAAGCCAGATGTGTGTTGTAGCCACCTCCCCTTCCAAAAGCTGTCATCCCTGTCAAACGACAGCTTCAGCCCAAGAATCGTACAAAGGATCTACCAACACATGGGACTTTAGGGAGGGTACGGGGTATTGACGCGCCACACAAAATGCCAAAGATATTGTCCAAACCAGTGTAGGTTGGGTTATCCCAGCCACCATTGAACCAATCATTAATGACAAATAAGTATGATGCCAAATAGTAGCAGTGGAGGTCCATCGTCTCCAACCCTTTGTCATACGGGGACTGCCGGCCATTAGTGAAAGCAATGCATGGATGGCCACCAGACAAAATGAAAAGCTCTGAGCTTGATATAGTACTTTACTGTTCCATCCAACGTTGCTGTTGAGGCCTACGGCTTGCTAGTTGATATTGGTGCTTTGGTTGTTTTTGGAAGGGCAGCCCGAATTGCATTGAGAAATTTCCCTAGCCTGGCCAAAGTCTGTGTTTTGGAAGTGAAGCGCAGATCGGTGGCTTCTCTGCAGTGTCTGAGGCCTTTGGTCCTACATGGCAGGGTTAGCAAGCAGTGTTGTTCACTTGCCATCTTTGAGCAGCAGCACAGAAGATGAAACCAAGATTTGCATTTGTAACGGCATAGACAAGAGGCTGAATCATCCTGCCGAGCTCAGGAATGGATTGAAGTTCACTATGGGCTGTGTGAGAAGTCTCATATAGGTGATTTTCCTCCGTGCCTGGGCTGCCCATGCGTGCTCAAAGTATGACTTGGCTTTCCCCAGAATGTAGATTGCATCCAATACGGTGAAGTTGGATTAGTGGCGTAGCCTAACAATGTCTTTCGAATGAGAGTTTCTTGACCTGTAAGTTCAGTTTATTTCCAAATTGTAACCAGGATGTCCCAGTTGTGCAGATTGCAGGTTTCGATTTCGAGGAGGCTTGTGGCCACTGCCAGCTGTGATTGCCATGGTCAGCCTGCCTGCCTCTTCAAAGATGGTTTCAATGTGTGCTTTCAGTGAGTGGGCTGGGGCTTGCAAGGTACTGATATAATATTTTATTAGGTCCCCTGAGCATATAAGATCTGGGCAGGCAAGTCCCATCTCCAGCCTCATCCTAGCAATATTTTTTTACCTAGTGATTTGGGAGTTATTGAGATATGTATTCAGTGATCCGGGGAAGACTAGGTGACTGTAGTTCCGCAGTTGGGCTGGGTAACTGTTGGCTTGGGCGTTTCAGACTATGGATGATCCTGGCTCCCTTGTTTCTAAGAGGTTTTAAATGGGCCCAGGTTTGGCCGCTTCAGAGAGCCAGACACCTAGATGATAATAGCTTGTGCATGATTTAATTTGCAAGTCTCCGATTCGCCATTGGGCTGTTTTCTTTTGTGCATATTTCCCAAAGATTACTATCTTGGTCTTCCTCTGGTTCACCAAAAGTTGTTTGTACCTATGGAGTACATTGAGGGCTCTCTGTAAGCCAGTCGAGAATGAACCATTATTACAATGTCATCTGCGTACTGGAGGATTTGGAGTCACACTTTTTCTTCCATCCTCAGTGTTATTAGGCTGGCACCGTCCAGAGCTTTGCCCAGAACTGCCGTATAGCAGTCGAAAAGAAGAGTAGCGAGCACGCAGCCTTGTTTGAGGCCTTTATTGGTTATTGCTGTTGCAGTTGGGCTAGTCTTTGTTCGGACTCCCGCCCCCTGGTGTAATGCAATTATAGCCTTGAATAGCTGTTGGGGGAATCCCCCAGGTGAATAATTTTTCCCACAAGATTTCTCTGTACACCCTATCGAAAGCTGCGCTGTAGTCTACGAAACAGCAAAATAAAGGTAGATTATTTTTCTGTGTGGTGCAGCTTGACAGGTGTCCCAATGCTAGAATGTTATCCACGGTGGAAATTTGAGGCCTTAAACCGGATTGGGAAAGGGGGAGAATGCGGTTGTCTGTTGCCAAGGCTTCTAGTTTTTCCATTAATATTTGGGCATACGCTTTTGCTTCAATATCTAATAAAGCAATAAGCCGATAGTTTTCCGGTTTCTGGTGATCTCCTTTTTATGAATTGGGCAGAGTATTGATCCTATCCATGACGGTGGAATTATTGAAGTGGCATAAGTGTAATTGAAAAGTGATGTAAGCTGTCCTGACCAATAAGCTTGTGATGATTTGAAGACCATGGCTGAGACCCCTTTGGGCCCTGGTGTTCCATCGTTCCTTCTTTTTTTAAATGTGTCTGTTGCTGTGGCCTCTGAGATGCAAGTTATTTGGGTGGCCAAGCCGGGTGCAGAGGGTGGTTGGTGGGGAGGAGTGTTTCATGTGCCCTGATAGAGTACAACAGCTTAATGTAGTTTACCCACTCTAGGTCCGTCACTCCGTTCTCCTTTGTCTGGCTGGTGTTGCTTGGTTTATGTGCTTCCAGAGTTGCATGTGAACACTTTCTTTGAGGAGGGTGAAGATTTTCAGCTATTCTGCTTCAATCATGTTTGTTCTTTGCTGCCAGACTTTTTTTCTGTGGGCCACTCGAAGAGCGGGAATTGTTTGACCCTGGGGTGTTTTGTTTCCTCTTTTTCTTATTTTTTTTTACCTTCCGGAGTTTTAGAAGACTCTGTTTGCTTGTGTGTTGCTCCTTTAGGTTAATGTGTTTGGGGGGGGGGGGCATGTGTGACCCACATCGGAGAAGTCCTGGATCCACTCCCTAGTGCCTGTTGAGGATTTGCTAGACGAGCCTCCCAGTGCTCCTGGAGAGTGGCCATGACTGATGCTATGGGGGTTGTCTCTTTGTTATCCACTCAGTTAGTTTTGTACCAAGATTTGCAGACCATTTCAGAGAATGGGAAGAAGAAAGAGTTGGAGAAATCTATGTGTATCTCGTCCATGAAGGATGTGATACCGGAGATAAAGAGAACAAGAATTTCATGCAGTTATATTGTATATCAGTCTGTGTCCCTGGGCGCTATTGCTGCCCCATCATCAGCAAGCAAGTGTTCAAGTCGGCTCGACCGTAGGAGTCCCTCCTCTCAGTTCAAGACCAGCCAGAGCTTCCAAGAGCTGTCTACCACCACCATCCCAGGCGGCTCTAATTCCAAGCCAGAGGAGTCCTGTTGGCTGCTATCTCGGGCATGGGCTTTCTAGGAAGAGTTCACCTCCTTCTCTGTCGCTTCAGGAACCATCTGACAGCACCCCTGCATTGCCTGTTATCAGAGATTGCATGGTTTGGTTGCCCACTCTGTTATCCAGGACGGATTTTGAGCCTTGAGAATGGTGGCTAGGTCAGGCTGGGCATGTATTTGGGAGGGTGGGGGGACCTCCAGGAGGGCCATCAGAGTTCCCAGGCCCTGCTGGCACTGGTAAATAGGTCAATATTAGCCTGGGCCCGTGTGTGTTGCAGGTCTTTATCTCTGCCCAAATCACAAATGGAGAGGCACTACCACCACAGTGGCCACCACTGACCTGCCCCCCAGAGGTTCCTCCCTATACTGGTGTATAGGGATTTGGTCCAGGCCGCTGAAGTTCTCCCTCTCCTGTCAATCACCATGCCCCAGGACCGCCTTGGGGTGAGGACAGTTATCCACTTGGTTGAGCCGCTGAGTAAGGAAGGGGCAGCAAACCACAGGGAGCTAGCCTGTCATCTTTATTGCCCCACGACAGCAAAGCGTCCCTTCAGGGCAGGGGCAGAAGGAATTGCCAGCGCCAGGTCATGCGGGGGAAGTCTGCTCCTGAAGCAGCTCTCTCCCTGCCCAAGGCCAGAACCCAACCGCCAGCTCTTATGGGGTTTTGCGACAGGCCCCAGCGGTTGCGCGACCTCTCTGCATTAATTTCAGCTTTGGCAGGAGAGAAGATGGCGGATCCATGCACTCCAATCCTTTGAGAATGTGGGCGCGGCCGAGCGGCCCACAGCAGGCAGGCCCCATCATGGTAAGCAGGGTGTCCTGAGAAGGAAGGAGCAAGACACAACCCCCCTCCCCCCGCGGAGGTGCTAACTGCAGCTCATCCCTGACACCAGCCGCATCCTCAGCCGCGTTGCTTCACACAGTGAAATGGGTCCCCAACAGAACGTGTCAGTAGGCCACGACACGGGGAATTCAGGCAGCCGGGCACAAAAGCACTCCAGGAGCTCCAGCTCCTACAAGGCATTCCCGGATCCTTCAGGGAGGCTAGGGAGGAAAGCGGGACCCATAGACTACCGCCCTAGCGGCCAGGATGATGGTGGAGCAATCTCAATCAATCCGCGATTTATAGGGTGCTGCAAATGTGAGGGTCTCAAGGCGTTGGAGTTGCTAGCTCACACTGCGACCACCACCTGGGTTCCTAGGACACGCCCTCAGAAAAGGGGGAATTTAGCTGATTTTTATTGAGTATAAGAAGAGGACCTTTCCTGAATACACTTCTGAGACCTAGCTCAATTCCGGGATATCATTTCTTTCTACAACAGAACACGTACAGCAAAACTCTAACTCTTTGTTTAGAAAAAAGAAATGGAAAAAATTGCTAAATTCCAAGCTGGTAACGCAATTTTTGCCCAGGGAAACGTAATTTGGCGCCATAGTGCCTCTGCACCACAGAAGCTGTATTTACCCATTGACTGAGCGAGTCTTCAGTATTCAAATGCTCATGGGCCTCTGCCTTTGAACCTGGTGATACCCCTGAATAATAATTCAAAGGGGTGCGTACAGGCACTTTCGGTTGCCACACTGGTCGTGCAGAGTGAGGGAGCTTCCAAGTGCTGATTCACAAAGGGAAATCTGGGTCACGGATTTAGAAGCAAGTACTCTCCCCTCTTAACATCTGTGGAGTCAGGATGACCTCTGCTGCCTCTCAAAGTAACAGACTGCATATAGATGTCGCCCTCTCTCATGGCTGTGCCCGTGGTACCTAGCATCTTAGATTGACGCTAGAGGGCTGACATCTCGCTCCCCTCTATTTTCCGTGCAGATGGGAGAGATCCGACTGAAGTAAAATCATCATATACGTCTCTATTAATTCTGGCAGTCACATGTATAACTAGCCAGACTTAATCCCGCTTTCTTTTTTTTTTTAGTTATGGGACATATTTGTGGAGAAGATCAAGATACATATTTCGTCTTTTAAATGCAGTTGAAATTTAAAGCAATCGCCTGTCCTAAATATTATAAATAAACAGGAACTATGTGAAGATACCACATTTAAAACTGTAGAGCAGTTAAGTGAATTGAACCCCCAAAACAGCATTGCACTCTTTCCTTTACTATAGAATGAGAAGCGCGTTGAGAACAATTCTCCCTGACTTTCTTAAAGAACCAGAGCAGTTCGATATATTATTGTATATAACAGAATTGCATATCCCTGAACACATACCTTCTCACATCAACAACGTTAGGCTCGAGATACTAGGACATAATAGCACTGTCACGCAGTGGGAAACAGACTTGACATATACGCAGTGTAGATACTGCTGTGCACAGATTAAAAGTATATAATTAAATAATAGAAACGGACTTGTTTTATTACACCTTGGCCAAACTATGAGCATATGGCCTGGCAGCGAATGCCAGGTGTGCGAGATGCCACTGGAACACAGGAAATATGATGCATCTGGTTTTCTTGGCGACTTATTTATAGAAATTCAAAAAATGATACAATAGATTGGATCGATCCCTCACCACTGGCTGCCTGGCTAAGGTGTGTTAAAAATATCTCTGCTGTCAATAGAAAGTTCTCGACAGCGGTCCTCCCAAAGGCAAAGCGTTGTGTGGCGATGCAGTGGAGAAGTAGCCCATTACCTAAATGAAATAATTGGGACAAGATTGTATATGTTGTGGGAATGCAGCAGATCCCTACTTCACACCTAGGCCCTCAAAACCAGACCCAAAGATAGTTGGTTCCCACTTAAGGATTATTCATCAACAAATATACAAGACCCAATCAGTACAGACCGCACAGTAACCTAAGGTTAGAGGGACAGCTTTAATTATTATATAATTTGATTAGGACTAGGCAATATCAAATGGTATCCAAGTGTTGACCTTCGTAATATTAAGATACAAGGATACTTGGCTTTTCTGATGTTCTGAGAACTGATGTTACATATGACTGACAAGACAATTTTCGAAGTTGGTGCATGTGCTGATGTATGTTTCAAAATGCGAATACAAATATGCAATTTAAGTCGGTTTTGAACAGTCTTGGCTGCTTACATTTTGCTTTGTTTTCTACCTAACCAGCCTTTCTCACGTGGGCTTCAACATGTGCTTTGCTAGGGCTGTGAGCTGCACAGTGGCGTACTGGCATTGCATAAGACCTTTTAGAATTGAAATTCGTGGTGCCATTGATAATACTTGAGTCTTTACTTCATTGTACATGCTATTGCGATACAAGAATTTGTTGTGGGCTTTTAATTTATAAAAAAACGAATTCCCGTCTAAACACCTCTACAGTGGATCTTGGTCACAATCTGGCCCTAAAGTGTGCATATCTGTTTTTCCATCTTTGTCGTTAATTTCCGCAAAATGTATTGCCTAGAGGTATGCTTCCATGTCGCTTTACTTAAGACATTTATATAGCTCTAGCAAGACCCGATTGTCTGACTTGTGGTTTTGCTTTGTTTTGTTCAGCGTAAACGGATATCTGTGCGGTTTTATCTCCACTATGACCAGAACACACATTTCATTTTTATCATTGTATTGTAATTGCATTTATATAGCGCTTACTAAACCCTTACTAGTCGTCAAAGGGCTTTTTCGGCGCGTAGCACGCTTCTCCGGAACCCATAAAGAATTAACGTTGAATTAGTATTAAATCAAAATCTGCCCCGTCAAAAATATTCAGTGCAGCCCCACTATGGAAGAAAGACCCAGAAGCAAATGGGAAGAATAATGCGACTATTTATTAATCGAGAAGAGGACACGAAGACGAGGATGCATGACAGCAAGATGAACTTCCAGCTGACCACATACCACACAAATTACTCTTTACGGAAGAGAAAGCGAAAAGTACAGTTATTTATTATAACACAAAATCGTGATACTTGTCAGGTAGCTTCACACGTCTTTTACAGCTCCTTTCATCATTATCATCAATGCATCGCATGTGTCATCTCTCATTAAAGTTTTCACCATTAGAAACCGCACTCTCGCTGACGTTCCCAGAACAAGCCCAGCTACATTATCACCATGGGCATCATGACCACTTTCACAGTTCGGGGATGAACCCTTAACGGGATAGACACTGACACTCTTGGTTCCCTGACAACCTATTCCTCTAAGTACTGAGCTTACATCTACACTGGTCCAGTCAAAACTTTCCTGTGAACTCATTTTGCCCTCATGTAAAATGCCTGCTGCTTCTTCACGAGAACACTGTTTATTCTGACACCCCTTACCAGCCAACAGTACTGAATAACGTGACAACTCTCCCTACTCTGACTGGGCCTGTGAACGTAGAAATTCATTTCTTTACCTTCTAAGGTTACTTGATCAACACTATATTACCAATATGAATGAACACTTCATCCTTCATCCTTTGAATTTGTTTGTTTTCTCTTTACATTCTTTAACTTTTAAGAGCACCTCAGGAGTCAAGGGGTTGTTTAATACAGTCTCTTTTGGAACGTGGTATTAGTCAAGTCCTACCATCGTTCCACGCAGAAGCACAAACGGTGAAACACTTGTGCTAGAATGTGGCATGTTCACATATGACCACATTTTCTCAAGCAAATACATCCTCAAGTCCCAACCTATGCCAGTAACTGCCTGAATCCCCCCCCCCCATTAAAAACCTGTTTGCTATTTCAGTTAAATCATTGGCTGAAGGGCTGTGCAGGGAAGTTATCAACTGTTTCACGCCAAGTAACTCTTAAAATAAATGTAATAATCTTATCAGAAGGGAAATGAATACCATTATCAGAAATTAACAGTTTTGAAACATGTTGTGCAACAAAACCTTTCATCAAAAACTCCCCAGATTGTTTGCTGATGCAGTATTAACAAAGTCACAATAAATCCACTTTGAAAAATTGTCGCACAGAACAATGAGAAACTTCATCTGCCCTAGAAGAATCACAAACAGATCAGAACAAGAAAAAAACTATCACAACGAGGGAACAGAGGCAAGAAAACGGGCACAATCAGGGAACAGAGGCAAGAAAAGTGAGCACTCACTGGCTGGGCGGAGGACTCTGCAGCTCCTCTTCTTCTTCCGGCGGCAGTCAAGCAGAAATGAATCTCAGAAAAGCCCCGTCATTTTCCGACTGGGGGACGTGTTTTTCTCTCCTCTTCCCATTGGCTGGAATGTAAAATTCCAGCCAATGGGAAGAGGAGAGAAACTAAAAACAAGCATTTACAATGGAACGGTTTCGCCTTTGTAAAAGTTTGAGCTATTGGCATTGTAAATGACAAATTTTGTATATGTGTTGGTTTTAAAAGCAGATAAATAAATGGCATTGTCATTTACAATGCCAATAGCTTCAAGTTGTCCGGATTTCTTCAGTTTCTTCACCAGGCGCTTTACTGCCTTCTCACTCCACTTCTCCTCCTGCCCACCTGGTACTCCCTGCTCGCCTCCCCCACCCTTCTTCCAACCAAGGAGCCTCTTCACTATAGGGGGGGTGAAGGGCAGGATGGACATCTTATCCCCAGAAAAAATAAGTAAGATGTAATAGGGGTCTGCAAGCTGTGAGAAGGATGGGGGAAATCCAAAGGTGTCTTCGACCTCCGATGGTCGAATTGGGAGAGGACAGTTGGTTTGAAACAGTAGTTGTGGGGCCATTTATTGGAAAGGCAAGATTGACATCTTACCCAAAGGTTGGGAGGGTGTACCCAAGATAGGCACTGAGTGGCTCTGATGGATAGTCCAGGTTGCGGGAAACGTGACAGTTTGACGAAGCAGTGGCTATGTGGGAGCAGTTCTTGGAAGGGCAGCTTCGCGGAAGAAGTTCTTGGAAAGGCAGTGGCAGGGTCGAGAGCTCTTGTATAAGATGCTACAAGGAGCAACTCCGGGGCGTTGAGATGAAGAATTCGGGCGGGGTAGCCCTGCTGTAATTCGGGAGGTGATGTGGGGCTGTCGGTATAGGAACTATTGGAAAAGTGGTGGTGGGGACGGGGGGATATGGAAGAACTTTAAGAGGGCTAAAAGAGTCTTTGACGGTTAGAGTTCTCCAGAGGAGGGTGCCGAGTGTGGTCAAGCCCTTGATGGTTGGCCTGCGAAGCTGAAGGGTCCCGGCATGCAGGGGGCATTGAAAAGAAAGTCTATAGCTCGGTTCCGGGTAGGCAGCGAGGGAGCTGTTCGGGACAGTGAAGATGAAGCTGGAGGCCGTTAAGAACGAGGAAAGAGTCAGCTGGGACACCGTCTCTGTGCATACCTCTACCCTGCTGGATCCGGGTAGATCCTCTTGTCAGTCGCAATCTTGCCACCTCCTACCCAGCGCGCAGCCTGTCGGTCAGTGGTCACTCTCCGCGCGCTCCCCTACAGTACCATGTCAGCTCCCGGCTCGTGCCTTGCTCCCTGCCGCATACCCCGTGGTCGCGCGCCCTCACACTGTGCACGTGCTGGCCTGTCAGCACCGTGTTCCCTCTCGCCCCTCTGCACCGGTCACTCGCTGCACGCGCAGCCTTTGGTCACACCCCTCAGTCTCGCACTGCGTGCGCCACCTCCTGAGCTGCCTGAGCAGGCACGCGCTTCCTCCTCCTTGGAGCCAACTTCAACTCCAAGCACCAACTTCAGATGACGTCAGTGGGAGGGGCTCTTTCTCAGGACAGTTTCACATTGAGACCTCACTGGCTTCAAGGAAAGGAAACTGTCACCGCCCTTTCACTTTTGTTGTTGAACTCTTTATTTTACAGTCATAACCTCATCAGCCTGCTGCCGAGGGGGATCCCCCAGCGTGAGACACAGGAGGCGTCAGAGTCGCCTTCCATCACAGGATCCCCGAGGAGACGTGAAACCCGCCCACAACAGGCAGACACTGAAACCATGCTGGCTAATAAGCCGGAGGGTCTTTGTTCCTGTAAAACGCCGCCAGATCTGCTTGGCCGCGCTCTCGAGTGCGGCCGGCCCTGGAAGAGGTCGAGGTTGGTCAGGGAGTAGTGCGGGCAGCGGCGGCACTGCAGGCAGGAGATGAGCTGCAGCGTCGCTCTCGGCCGAGCTCTGCTTGCCGGACAGCGAGCAGCACTCCTTGGAGACACGGTGGAAATGACCAAAACATGCCGTCCTCCCCCAAAAAAAAAGAACCGCCCACCGCCGCAATGACGTTCTACAAGGGGCGGAGAGGGAAAAAATCGCCGGAACTCCCACGAATCGCCTCGGAGAATGATGGACAGATCTCTCTTCCAATGGCTAGCCTCCATTTATGGAGCTAGCCAATGGAAGAGAGAGGCGGAACTAAGGCACATACTATTCTAACATAAGATTTTGCCCTGCGCGAACGCTGCTGCGCAGCGGATCGCCAGGCGAAGCCTAAACACACCCCTCAATCCCAAAAAGATGGGGCTTAAATGAAAAGACGCCCGTCTTCTCCAATGGCTGACCTCCGTTTCGGAAGCCAGCCAATGGAGAAGAGGGGCGGGTTCAAGCCCCACTCTGGAAAACATAAGATCTCCCCAGCGAGACTGCGCAAGCGCAGCCTACGCAGGCTGAGACCTAATGATCAGTGGCAACTTTTTTCCCCAGTGACATTTTTCTCCTGTTCGGGAATGATTGAGAAGTTCAACAGCGAGAAGTGATTTTTCTTTACAATTTCCGTATTTGTAACGAAAAAGAAAAATATTGGATGCGTTCACAAACTTCTGCATTCATACCTGGCCACCAATGGCAATTGTGTAGTAACATTTGAGTTTGCAATATAGCCAGGTGACCAGAATGCTCAATTACAATCCTCTACGATCAACCGAAAATGCCCACATTTTTGACCAGCTAGCCCACAGAATCGATAGTCTACCAAACACTTCCAGGTACTCAATCGTGGGAGCCAAGCACTCTTCCGCATTCTCCACGAACAGCATTTCAGCTGCTTAAAATGAGATTTGTGTCCCGTTCGCCAGTGCAATCCCCTGTCCCTTTTTCGTACTCGTCAATGTTTCGCAAAAGGTTCTATTGCTATGGTGAAATGCCTAGGGGACATGGAGCAGCCATGCCTTCTGCCTCGGAGTATTAAGTAGGGTGACCAGATTCTCTTCCAAGTTTGGGCAGTAGCTGAGGAGCCACTGTATAGAAGCTTCGTCTATTTAATTCAAACTTCAGCCATATGCATATGCTTAAGCATTTCATTCAGGGCCCCCCCGAACTGAGAGTATCAAATGCTTTTTCTAATCCACTGCTAACATTGAGGCATAAGGATGTGCGTCCATCGGGGGTCCATGAATAATTCGCAGGTAGTATAACATTAATGGCAGTATTTCGAGTGGGAATAGATCCTTGTTGGATATGATAAATTAATGTTTTAATATGTGACTGGAGTCGTCTACTATCCGGTTTTCACGACACGCCGACACTGACCTAACGGCCTTTACTGTTTTTACATCCACAACAAATGGGAAGCCCTCACATCTTGGACTTGTGATTACTTACTGTTGTGAAATTGTTCGAACCTCACGTGTGAAGATCTTTTGTTGAAGTCTTATCACATAGAGAACTTTAAACAAGCCCTGAAGAAGTCCGGTCACGGACGAAACGCGTTGGCTATGGCTATTGGTTTTAAGCATCATTTTGAATAAAGAATTATTGACTGAAGAAACTGACTTTGGAATTCTTGGGAGAACAACTGGAAAGCTGATATAACTATATGTATATCATTGTTGACATTGTACTATCGATATATTTTCTGCTGAAGTGTGCGGGGTCACCTTGTGCTATTACATTTGAAAACCAAAGTTTTTGGCTTTCTACTATTGGGATCTAGGGGATTGTATCCCAGACCTCCTGCACCTAGACATCTACATATCATAAGGACTTTGTCACCAGTGCGGGCAGAGCAGCCTTAATCCCCTTTTGTTTAAATTCTGTATTTCCAAATGTACACTAGCTTCTTCAGTGTACTGTTTTGCCATTGTTACTATAGCTTCATTCAGTAAACAAGCATTGAAAATGCAATAGGTCTCGCAATAGAAGAGTTTGACATTTTTCGTTTTGCAAATGGATGAGTGGCGTTGCGTGGATGAGTGGCGTTGCGTGGATGAGTGGCGTTGCGTGGATGAGTGGCGTTGCGTGGATGAGTGGCGTGTGTGAGTGGCGTTGCGTGTGTGAGTGGCGTTGCGTGTGTGAGTGGCGTTGCGTGTGTGAGTGGCGTTGCGTGTGTGAGTGGCGTTGCGTGTGTGAGTGGCGTTGCGTGGATGAGTGGGGTTGGAATGCAATAGGTCTCGCATTCGAAAAGTTGTAGTTATTGGTCTTGTAAATGACAATTTATTTATTTTTGTGTTGTTAAAATTGCTAAATTGATGGCTTTGTCATTTACAATGCCAATAGTTATAACGTTTGCAAATGTGACACCTATAGCATTTGGAATGCAACATGTTTTGTATTTACGTGACTTATATGGCAGCTCTGGTCGTTATGCTACATCTCTAGATAGTTTTATCTTCCGCAAATGTGACACCTATTGTAACACAATATGTGTTGTGAGGGTGAGTGAGGGTGAGGGGTTGAGGGTGAGGTGTTGAGGGTGAGGGGTTGAGGGTGAGGGGTTGAGGGTGAGGGTGAGGGGTTGAGGGTGAGGGGTTGAGGGTGAGGGGGTGAGGGTGAGGGGGTGAGGGTGAGGGGGTGAGGTTGAGGGGGTGAGGGTGAGGGGTTGAGGGTGAGGGGTTGAGGGGGTGAGGGTGAGGGGTTGAGGGTGAGGGGTTGAGGGTGCGGGGTTGAGGGTGCGGGGTTGAGGGTGCGGGGTTGAGGGTGAGGGGTTGAGGGTGAGGGGTTGAGGGTGAGGGGTTGAGGGTGAGGGGTTGGGGGTGAGGGTGAGGGGGTGAGGGTGAGGGGGTGAGGGTGAGGGGTGAGGGGGTGAGGGGGTGAGGGGGTGAGGGTGAGGGGGTGAGGGTGAGGGGGTGAGGGGGGTTGAGGGTGAGGGGGGTTGAGGGTGAGGGGGGTTGAGGGTGAGGGGTTGAGGGTGAGGGGTGAGGGGGTGAGGGTGAGGGGTTGGGGGTGAGGGGTTGGGGGTGAGGGTGAGGGGTTGAGGGTGAGGGTGAGGGGGTGAGGGTGAGAGGGGTTGAGGGTGAGGGGTTGAGGGTGAGGGTGAGTGAGGGGTTGAGGGTGAGGGGGTGAGGGTGAGTGAGGGGTTGAGGGTGAGGGGTTGAGGGTGAGTGAGGGTGAGGGGGTGAGGGGTTGAGGGTGAGGGGGTGAGGGTGAGGGGGTGAGGGGTTGAGGGTGAGGGGTTGAGGGTGAGGGGTTGAGGGTGAGGGGGTGAGGGTGAGTGAGGGGTTGAGGGTGAGGGGTTGAGGGTGAGGGGTTGAGGGTGAGTGAGGGGCTGAGGGTGAGTGAGGGTGAGGGGTTGAGGGTGAGGGGTTGAGGGTGAGGGGGTGAGGGGGTGAGGGTGAGGGGGTGAGGGGTTGAGGGGTTGAGGGGTTGAGGGTGAGGGGTTGAGGGTGAGGGGTTGAGGGGGTGAGGGTGAGGGTGAGGGGGTGAGGGTGAGAGGGGGTGAGGGTGAGGGGGTGAGGGTGAGGGGTTGAGTGTGAGGGGTTGAGTGTGAGGGGTTGAGTGTGAGGGGTTGAGGTTGAGGGTGAGGGGTTGAGGGTGAGGGGTTGAGGGTGAGGGGTTGAGGGGGTGAGGGTGAGGGGTTGAGGGTGAGGGTGAGGGGGTGAGGGGTTGAGGTTGAGGGGTTGAGGGTGAGGGGTTGAGGGTGAGGGGTTGAGGGTGAGGGGTTGGGGGTGAGGGGGTGAGGGGTTGAGGGTGAGGGGTTGGGGGTGAGGGGGTGGGGGTGAGGGGTTGGGGGTGAGGGGGTGAGGGTGAGGGGTTGAGGGGGTGAGGGTTGAGGGTGCGGGGTTGAGGGTGAGGGGTTGAGGGGTTGGGGGTGAGGGGGTGAGGGGGTGAGGGTGAGGGGGTGAGGGGTTGGGGGTGAGGGGTTGGGGGTGAGGGTGTGAGGGTGAGGGTGAGGGGGTGAGGGGGTGAGGGTGAGGGGGTGAGGGTGAGTGAGGGGTTGAGGGTGAGGGGTTGAGGGTGAGTGAGGGTGAGGGTGAGGGGTTGAGGGTGAGGGGTTGAGGGTGAGGGGGTGAGGGTGAGGGGGTGAGGGGTTGAGGGTGAGGGGTTGAGGGTGAGTGAGGGGTTGAGGGTGAGGGGTTGAGGATGAGTGAGGGTGAGGGGTGAGGGGGTGAGGGGTGAGGGGGTGAGGGTGAGGGGGTGAGGGTGAGGGGTTGGGGGTGAGGGGTTGGGGGTGAGGGGGTGAGGGTGAGTGAGGGGTTGAGGGTGAGGGGTTGAGGGTGAGGGGTTGAGGGTGAGGGGTTGAGGGTGAGCGGTTGAGGGTGAGTGAGGGGCTGAGGGGGTGAGGGGTTGAGGGTGAGTGAGGGTGAGGGTGAGTGAGGATGAGGGGTTGAGGGTGAGGGGGTGAGGGGTTGAGGGTGAGGGGTTGAGGGTGAGGGGTTGAGGGTGAGGGGGAGGGGGTGAGGGGTTGAGGGTGAGGGGGTGAGGGGGTGAGGGGGTGAGGGGGTGAGGGTGAGGGGTTGGGGGTGAGGGTGAGGGGTTGAGGGTGAGGGGGTGAGGGTGAGGGTGAGGGGGTGGGGGTGAGGGGTTGGGGGTGAGGGTGAGGGGTTGAGGGTGAGGGGGTTAGGGTGAGTGAGGGGTTGAGGGTGAGGGGTTGAGGGTGAGGGGTTGAGGGTGAGTGAGGGGTTGAGGGGTTGATGATGGGTGAGGGTGAGGGGGTGAGGGGTTGAGGGTGAGGGGTTGGGGGTGAGGGGGTGAGGGTGAGTGAGGGGTTGAGGGTGAGGGGTTGAGGGTGAGTGAGGGGCTGAGGGGGTGAGGGGTTAAGGGTGAGTGAGGGTGAGGGTGAGTGAGGATGAGGGGTTGAGGGTGAGGGGGTGAGGGGTTGAGGGTGAGGGGGGGAGGGGTTGAGGGTGAGGGGTTGAGGGTGAGGGGTTGAGGGTGAGGGGGAGGGGGTGAGGGGTTGAGGGTTGAGGGTGAGGGGGTGAGGGGGTGAGGGGGTGAGGGGTTGAGGGGTTGGGGTTGGGGGTGAGGGTGAGGGGGTGAGGGTGAGGGGGTGAGGGTGAGGGGGTGGGGGTGAGGGGTTGGGGGTGAGGGTGAGGGGTTGAGGGTGAGGGGGTGAGGGGTGAGGGGTTGAGGGTGGGTGAGGGGTTGAGGGGGTGAGGGGTTGAGGGTGAGAGGGTGAGGGTGAGGGGGTGAGGGTGAGGGTGAGGGGGTGAGGGTGAGTGAGGGGTTGAGGGTGAGGGGTTGAGGGGTTGGGGGTGAGGGGGTGAGGGTGAGTGAGGGGTTGAGGGTGAGGGGGTGAGGGGTTGAGGGTGAGTGAGGGGTTGAGGGTGAGGGGTTGAGGATGAGTGAGGGTGAGGGTGAGGGGGTGAGGGGTTGAGGGTGAGGGGGTGAGGGGTTGAGGGTGAGGGGTTGAGGGTGAGGGGGTGAGGGTGAGTGACGGGTTGAGGGTGAGGGGTTGAGGATGAGTGAGGGTGAGGGGTTGAGGGGGTGAGGGTGAGGGGTTGAGGGGTTGAGGTTGAGGGGTTGAGGGTGAGGGGTTGAGGGTGAGGGGTTGAGGGTGAGGGGTTGAGGGTGAGGGGTTGAGGGTGAGGGGTTGAGGGGGTGAGGGGTTGGGGGTGAGGGTGAGGGGTTGAGGGTGAGGGGTTGAGGGTGAGGGGTTGAGGGTGAGGGGTTGAGGGTGAGGGTGAGGGGTTGAGGGTGAGGGGTTGAGGGTGAGTGAGGGTGAGGGTGAGGGGTTGAGGGGGTGAGGGGTTGAGGGTGAGGGGGTGAGGGGGTGAGGGGTTGAGGGTGAGGGGTTGAGGGTGAGGGTGAGGGTGAGTGAGGGGTTGAGGGTGAGGGGTTGAGGATGAGTGAGGGTGAGGGGGTGAGGGTGAGGGGTTGGGGTGAGGGTGAGGGGTCGAGGGTGAGGGGGTGAGGGGCTGAGGGTGAGGGGTTGAGGGTGAGGGTGAGGGGTTGAGGGTGAGGGTGAGGGGTGGAGGGTGAGGGGTGGAGGGTGAGGGGTGGAGGGTGAGGGGGTGAGGGTGAGGGGGTGAGGGTGAGGGGTTGAGGGTGAGGGGTTGAGGGTGAGGGGGTGAGGGTGAGGGGGTGAGGGTGAGGGTGAGGGGGTGAGGGTGAGTGAGGGGTTGAGGGTGAGGGGTTGAGGGTGAGTGAGGGTGAGGGGTTGAGGGGGTGATGGGTTGAGGGGGTGAGGGGTTGAGGGGTTGAGGGTGAGGGGTTGAGGGGTGGAGGGTGAGGGGTTGAGGGTGAGGGGTTGAGGGTGAGGGGTTGGGGTGAGGGGGTGAGGGTGAGGGGGTGAGGGTGAGGGGGTGAGGGTGAGTGAGGGGTTGAGGGTGAGTGAGGGTGAGGGGTTGAGGGGGTGATGGGTTGAGGGGTTGAGGGGTTGAGGGTGAGGGGTTGAGGGTGAGGGGTTGAGGGTGAGGGGGTGAGGGGGTGAGGGGGTGAGGGGGTGAGGGGTTGAGGGTGAGGGGTTGAGGGTGAGGGGTTGAGGGTGAGGGGGTGCGGGGTTGAGGGTGCGGGGTTGAGGGTGAGGGGTTGAGGGTGAGGGGTTGAAGGTGAGGGGTTGAGGGTGAGGGGTTGGGGGTGAGGGTTTGAGGGGTTGGGGGTGAGGGGTTGGGGGTGAGGGGTTGAGGGTGAGGGGGTGACGGGGTGAGGGTGAGGGGTGAGGGTGAGGGGTGAGGGTGAGTGAGGGGTTGAGGGTGAGGGGGTGAGGGGTTGAGGGGGTGAGGGGTTGAGGGGTTGAGGGGTTGAGGGTGCGGGGTTGAGGGTGAGGGGTTGAGGGTTAGGGTGAGGGGTTGAGGGTGAGGGGGTGAGGGGTTGAGGGTGAGGGGTTGGGGGTGAGGGTGAGGGGTTGAGGGTGAGGGTGAGGGGGTGAGGGTGAGTGAGGGGTTGAGGGTGAGGGGTTGAGGGTGAGTGAGGGTGAGGGGTTGAGGGGGTGAGGGGTTGAGGGTGAGGGGGTGAGGGTGAGGGGGTGAGGGGGTGAGGGGTTGAGGGTGAGGGGTTGAGGGTGAGGGTGAGGGGGTGAGGGTGAGGGGGTGAGGGTGAGTGAGGGGTTGAGGGTGAGGGGTTGAGGGTGAGTGAGGGTGAGGGGTTGAGGGGTTGAGGGTGAGGGGTTGAGGGTGAGGGGTTGAGGGTGAGGGGTTGAGGGTGAGGGGTTGAGGGTGAGGGTGAGGGTGAGGGTTGAGGTTGAGGGTGAGGGGTTGAGGGTGAGGGGTTGAGGGTGAGGGGTTGGGGGTGAGGGGGTGAGGGTGAGTGAGGGGTTGAGGGTGAGGGGTTGAGGGTGAGTGAGGGTGAGGGGTTGAGGGGGTGATGGGTTGAGGGTTGAGGGGTTGAGGGTGAGGGGGTGGGGGTGAGGGGTTGGGGGTGAGGGGTTGAGGGTGAGGGGGTGAGGGTGAGGGGGTGAGGGTGAGTGAGGGGTTGAGGGTGAGGGGTTGAGGGTGAGAGAGGGTGAGGGTGAGGGGTTGAGGGGGTGAGGGGTTGAGGGTGCGGGGTTGAGGGTGCGGGGTTGAGGGTGAGGGGTTGAGGGTGAGGGGGTGAGGGTGAGGGGGTGAGGGGTTGAGGGTGAGGGGTTGAGGGTGAGGGGTGAGGGTGAGGGGGTGAGGGTGAGTGAGGGGTTGAGGGTGAGGGGTTGAGGGTGAGTGAGGGTGAGGGGTTGAGGGGTTGAGGGTGAGGGGGTGAGGGTGAGGGGGTGAGGGGTTGAGGGTGAGGGGTTGAGGGTGAGGGTGAGGGTGAGTGAGAGGTTGAGGGTGAGGGGTTGAGGATGAGTGAGGGTGAGGGTGAGGGGGTGAGGGTGAGGGTGAGGGGGTGAGGGGTTGAGGGTGAGGGGGTGAGGGGTTGAGGGTGAGGGGTTGAGGGTGAGGGGTTGAGGGTGAGGGGTTGAGGGTGAGGGTTGAGGGTGAGGGGTTGAGGGTGAGGGGTTGAGGTTGAGGGTGAGGGGTTGAGGGTGAGGGGGTGAGTGAGGGGTTGAGGGTGAGGGGTTGAGGGTGAGTGAGGGTGAGGGGTTGAGGGGTTGAGGGTGAGGGGGTGAGGGTGAGGGGTTGAGGGTGAGGGGGGTGAGGGTGAGGGGGTGAGGGGTTGAGGGTGAGGGGTTGGGGTGAGGGGGTGAGGGGTGAGGGTGAGTGAGGGGTTGAGGGTGAGGGGTTGAGGGTGAGTGAGGGTGAGGGGTTGAGGGGGTGATGGGTTGAGGGGGTGAGGGGTTGAGGGGTTGAGGGTGAGGGGTGAGGGGTGAGGGTGAGGGGGTGAGGGTGAGGGGGTGAGGGTGAGGGTGAGAGGGTGAGGGTGAGAGGGTGAGGGTGAGAGGGTGAGGGGTTGAGGGTGAGGGGTTGAGGGTGAGGGGTTGAGGGTGAGGGCTTGAGGGTGAGGGGTTGGGGTGAGGGGTTGAGGGTGAGGGGTTGAGGGTGAGGGGTTGAGGGTGAGGGGTTTAGGGTGAGGGGTTGAGGGTGAGGGGTTGAGGGTGAGGGGTTGAGGGTGAGGGGTTGAGGGTGAGGGGTTCCTTGGGTTTGTAAGCAGGGCACGCCAATCTCCTCCCTGCCAGCATGGCCGCCGTTTTCAGCACTGGTAGTATTTTTTCTGGTTTCACACCGGAACCTTCGTGCTCTTGGTGCGGGTGACCGGGGGAACGAAAACATCACGGACATGTTCCGGAAGTCCTGTGTCAAGCAGGCAATTTTTGATGTGAGGAATGTGCTAGCCTTGTGGCCCTTGGCGGATAATGGAAGGTAAGGAAGGGCCGAGTACGAGAAACGGTGTGATAGAGGGCGGAGGATTGGGGTATTAAGAGGTTTACATAAAGACACCAAACACTGATCATATTATTCGACAAGAGCCTAGAGGTAGTTGGTTTCGGCGATCAAACGATACAGGGTATCTAAAACAAATAGGACATATAAACCAAGGGGACACGGGCGGGCTGCACGCAGGGCACAGGAACAGGGCACTAAAGACTGAGGTCGTAAGCATTATCGCCGATACCCGAATCTTAAGAATTACCGGTAATATACACCAGCTGCCATCAGAGCCAAATTGGCCTGGGTCTGAATAAGAGGAGGGTATGATTTCACGAGTGACAGAGGGAGATGCCAGGCAGGGATGGGAGAAGAGGCAGATAAAAGTATGGCTAAAGCAATGATGACCGATGAGGGTCTAAACAAATAAATATATGCAGTACAAATTCGGGGTCTTATTTACAAGCCCCGTACGTCACTTTTCCCTTTAAAAAAGACGCAAAAGTGGCGCTAGGTCTTGTAAATAAGCCCCTCGGTGTTAGTGTCTTACTGAAGGAAGGGTCTGCCTAACTTTTCAGTTCTTTCTTGAGCGGTCACCCTTTTCGGGTTTTGCGAGAAGCCTTGCTTTATAAAATGCGCATACCATTATATAAGAAGGGAAATCAGGTAGGCAGAGCTTGGCAGTTATAAGAAATAGACCAGACTGTTTAGCAAATACGTCTTTCCAGGTCAGGCAAGAGACCGGGACCAACTAGACTGGAAATGAAAGGAAACAAGACGGAGGGCATTGCTGTGGGGAGGGGGTGGAGGAGAAATGCACACGGCGGGCAGGGGAGGGGGCGGAGCGGGGAGAGCGGCATGTGGGTGTGAAGAAGCCGGGGCCTTTGAAGTGAAGCTAAGCTTCACTTCAAAAGGTGTCGGAGGAATGCGGCTGAGGGAACAGACGGCGATTTGGTGATGTGCACGCGCATTTTAGGTCAATGCGCAAGCGCATTGACCTAAAAGCCACGGGCACAGCACCAAATCGCCGCAGTTAGGTAAACTTTGTTTAAATCGCAATAGTCTCGCTCTGCTCAATGCGCATGCGCATTGACAGGCGAGACCTAAAAATTCCCTCTTAGTGGTTCCAACTAGTGTAAATGATTTAATACACGTTCTCCTTAATTACACAGACCGTTAAATACAAGTGCTTTTTTTCCTGACCTAATCAAAACCCTTGACATTAATTGCTATTGGGTAGTTTTTAAATGACTGTAACAATTATTCCAGTTTGTTGCTGGGTTTCCAGTTGATAAACATAACATAACGTGTATTTGTAAAGCGCACGTTCACCCACCGGTATCTTGGCGCTGAATAACAGATGTTTATTGTTACCCAACTCAATGGTACTCATTTTATCAACCTCCGATGGATGAAAGGTTGAGTGGGCCTGCTGGGATTTGAACCTGTAACCATGAGGTTGAACACAGGCCCCTGCAGTGGACGCATTGGAGCCACCAGACCCAGACCAAGAGCACGTCTGGCTGGCTTGCTTGCAAGGAAAATGCTATTTCCATAGTGTGTAGTAGAAATCCAAAATACCAGATGACGAAAAATATAGTAGAGCAATCAGCTCATTAATGCTTTACCCATAAATAAACATGTATTTACAAACAAGCAAGATTCAAGCTCACAAATATTTAAAGCAATTAACATTTCAAACAAGTTTTTGCAGTTAATTACTCTCCGCTCAATTCCTCAAATGGAAAGGCCTGTGAGTGTTTCGAATCTGTGCCAGTACTTAGAACTCCTTGTCTGCGCCAAAGCGCATTGCAGCCGGCTGAAGTATCGTTTTATGTTTGGATGCGCAAATACCTAGTAACGCCCTGGTGGTCGGCTGATGTCTCCTGTGACATCAGAAGGTACGTGCCTCCCTTGTGCACCGATGCGTGCAAACTGCTTCCACCCAATTCCCTCTCACATATCTGCTGACGTCAACTGGACTACAACGTCACCGTGCTGGAATGCAGGACGCTAAGCAGACTTGGCACATGAGTTTTTGTAGTGACAACTCCTCCGACACAGCAAATCTCCAGCTTCACCACGGCGGTACCAATCAGATCTACTCTGGCCAAGGTGTTCACAAAGGACAAAAAGCTTAACAATAATGGAAAGTGCGATGAAGAAATTGTTCCAAACAAGTGATAAAGAATGAAGGTCCTCTGTGGGTTCTTGACAGCTAAGCACTCGTCACGAGTATGTGGAGGAACAATGTGAAGACAAATAGTGAAAGCAGTTGAATATTTATTAATCAAGAAGACACTGAAGCAGGGCGAGCTTCCGACTGACAAGTCAGGTGGAAGCCACCGAACTGAGCCGGCACATGCATAACACAAAAAGGTAAATATTCTGAGTTGTGTGTAGACCTCATGTGGAGTAAACGACATGAAACCTTATGACAAACAGGCAGATAATAGAGGCAAGTGAGCA
Source organism: Lissotriton helveticus (assembly GCF_964261635.1). Taxonomy (NCBI): domain Eukaryota; kingdom Metazoa; phylum Chordata; class Amphibia; order Caudata; family Salamandridae; genus Lissotriton; species Lissotriton helveticus. Next base: position 1,871,995,530 of record NC_136059.1, on the reverse strand, counting down.
CCATATACTACACCCACACTGCTGCGTCCACAAATGGGCGATAGGGCCGGTTTCCTAGCTGCCAGTTATGGTCTAAAACAGGCCCGTAGTCTATAATAGCCTGCCAAGGAAATGGTAGAGTGGTGGAATGTGCAGTACGGCCATATTTGTTGGAACTGAAAGGAATAATCTGTTTTTTTCTGCAGCAAGATCTCCATAGGGTCGCTGTCTCTTACTCTGTTCTCTTTAGGAATTTATCTGTTTTAATCTCTGTTTGTATGCACCTTTGCGAAACTCTTTGCTTCTAATGTGCTGTAAAGATGCTTTGTCTCGTAGTGTAACAACAAGTTTAATGTGTACGTTGAACTTGTGCCTTAATGCTCCCTTTCCATATCATATTATACTCCATCTCTATTTACCATGCGTCACTTGAATATTCTGTTCTGGTTACTTAATTTATAGGCATTTTTTTTTTCAGAACAATATTTTATTTGGTTTTGGTAGTTGACAAAATACACAATATAGAACACCACTCCCTAAGGATCAGGGCGGCAGTGTGCTTATAACAGTATCATTTGAAAACATTCAGTCAACAATTCCCCAGGGTCCCACCCTCCACTAACCCACCCGGTTCCCTCCCTCCACCACGCACGGTTTCTACATTGTCCAACAAGAGGAGCCTAGCAATCACAATTACTGCGTGTGAACCCATTCACCCATAGTCAGTAAGGGCGCAAACCGCGTCGGAGGCCCAGGGTGCCGGGGGGTCCAGCAGGAGGCCCCTGTAGTCCGCCCATTTCTTCCATACTTTAAAATGTTTTGTGGGACACCCCCTGGCCTCAAATATCGGACGTTCGAGTCCCATGTTATAGTCCAAGCCCCGTTTCCAAACCTCCAGCAATGGGGCCCTAGGAGCCTTCCATCCCGGGCAATATCTCTTTTGGCCACTATGAGGCCCAATAGAAGCAAATGTCGTTTATATACATTCCCCCCCACTTGTTCCATAACATGGAGGAGGCCCAACTTCGGCGAGCGGGGAAGTTCCCAGCCCAGTACCTCCTCCAGGCAGTCCCACACTCCGGTCCAGAATCTCCGCAGTCGTACACACTCCCACACTGTATGAATAAAGGAGCCTATTGCACTGCCACACCTCAGGCACTCCGGGGAGGCAATCAGTCCCGCCCTCCACAGTCGTTCCCTCGTGTAATACGCCCTATGCAGATACTTAAATTGAATAAAGCGCAAGCGCACCACAATCGCTGCTCCCCTAGTGGCCTCCAGGGCTTCCCTCCAATCCTCCTCTTCCAAACTCTCCCTCCCAGACCAAACGCAATTTATCGAGGGAAGGGGAACAATGGGTGACCAACGTCTGGTATATGCTAGATATTTTTTTGGTTTCTAGGTCCCCCATGAATAGCTTAGCCTCCAGGGGGCTGAACTCCGGTAGAGTAGTCAAGTCTGCTATGGTGGGGGTCAGGGCGTGCCGGAGCTGCAGGTAACGAAAAAATTGAGATTGGGGCATATCGTATTCATCCCGCAGAGCCTGAAAAGACTTGAGGACCGAGCCCTTCATGACGTGGCCCAGCGCCGAAACACCAATAGCGTCCCAGCCATCGAAGCCTCGCAAGGAAGCCAGAGCCGGCAATCTCCCATTGTGCCACAGCGGGGTCTCCCCCGTCAGCCTGTTCCACCAACCCGTACGTCGGAGTGCATCACGCCACACCCGGAAAACTGTCTGAGTAACCGCCGGGAGTCTTTTCCGGAGGGCCGCCGAGTACAAGATTGTGTGGAGCGTGTGCGGGTCCATCAGGTATCTCTCCAATGCATAGGTCGGGTCGCCACGATCCCCGTACCACCATTCATTAAGGATCAGCAAATGTGACGCTTGGTAGTAAGACTGGACATCGGACGAGGCCAGCCCCCCACAATAGGTCGAGAGGAAGCAGGTGCGGAGTGCCACCCTCACCGCACCCCCGGTCCACAAGAACCGACCCAAAGCCGAGTTCACCTGTCTGAACCATTGCGGTGAAATAGGGTAAGGATGATTTTGAAGTTGGTACAGGATACGGGGTAGTGCGACCATCTTAAAGATGGCCGAGCGTCCGTAAACATTCAGGGGCATCCTGGACCATATTTGCATATCAGACCGTATTCTATCCCACACGGGCAGCACATTGCGGGCCCACGAGACTCCCGGCACATCAGTTAAAAAGACTCCAAGATATTTAAGGCCTCCTGCCGCCTCCTGGAGGGCCGAAGCCCAAGTACCTAGGATTCCCCCGTCTCCCAAGACCCATAATTTCGATTTCTGTACATTAAGCGTGAGACCGGACACATCGCCAAAGATACGCATTATATCCAGGACCCTTGGACCGGATCTGTTCAGGTCCGTAAGAAAGAAAAGAACATCATCGGCATACAGCGCGATTCTGTCTGACGGGCCCTCTACCCATTCCACTCCACGCAACTGTGCATCCATCCTCACCCAAGCCGCCAGCGGCTCCATCGCCAGGGCAAACAGGTAAGGCGAAAGAGGGCAGCCCTGTCGGGTGCCTCGGCCTATAAGGAACGAGCTGGAAACAGCTCCCGCTACCCTCACCGCCGCCGTCAAGTCCGTATAAAGCAAGTGAATGTAGGACAGGAAACGCGGGCCCAGATTGAGACGGAGAAGTAGTGCCCGAAGATACGGCCAGCTCAGGGAATCGAATGCCCTATCAATATCTGCTAGTAAAAGGGCCGCCTCTACCACCAACTGTGCACGTCGGATGTTATGTCTCGTTGCCCTGTGGGGCATAAAGCCGGCCTGGTCCGCATGGACCAAGTCCGCAATGTAAGGGAGAAGGCGTTTTGCCAAGGCCTTCGCTAAGATCTTCGCTTCAAAATTAAGCAATGAGATCGGACGATACGATTCAGGGCGATCCGGCGGCCTCCCAGGCTTGCAAAAGACCACCACCTCCGCGTGCTGCCAGTCCGCCGGCAAGCACCCACAGTCCCTGGCCGCCTCCAGAGCCTTCCTGTAGCGCATCCCCAGCTGGAGATTAAACGTTTTCATGAATTCACATGGGAAGCCGTTAGGCCCAGGGGCCTTGCCAGAATTCAGCTCACCCAGAGCCTCTCCCAGCTCCTCGACCGACAAAGGGAGGTCCAGTTGGGCCCGACCTTCATCCGAAAGCGCCCAGGGCGGGAGATCCGCTAGGAAGTTGTCGATCTCCTCCGCCGATAGGGTCTCCCGGGGGGCGTATTGCGTTGCGTAATATTGTGCAAAGGTCTCGGCCAGGGCCTCCGGGGCCGTTATAGGGCCTCCCGCTTCGTCACGGAGTCCCAGTAGGGATTGGGCCCGAAAAGTACCCTGGCACAGCCTATAAAGCATCGTGCTGGATTTGTCCCCCCATTGATAAATTCTACTCTGCGTAGCTAACCAAACTTGGCGGGCCTCATCCAACAGTAGGGAGGTATACGTCTGCTGGTTATAGAGTAGCTGCCCCACTGCTTCGCCGCTTCCCTCCGACGTACAGTCTGTCTCCCGGCTGCGAACCTGACTCGCCGCCTCCGCGATGGCCAACCTGCGGGCCTTACGGTTCGCTGCGCACCACGCTATGTCTACGCCGCGAAGCACTGGCTTTAGGGCCTTCCACAGGGTTATGGCGTCCGTGTCCGGGCCATCATTTTCCCTCCAGTAATGCGCCATAGCCTCCCTCATGTGGGATTGGTAGTCATCGCGCTGCAGGTGCCACGTGGAGAGGCGCCAACGAAACGGTTGTCGCTTCGTACCTAAAAGCAGCATCAATGAGACCGGGGAGTGATCCGACAGACCCCTCGGAAGTATTGAGGTAGAACCCACCCTCCCTATCCAGGGCTGGGGGACAAAAAGGTAATCAAGGCGAGAAAATGACTTGTGGACTGCAGAAACAAATGTGTATTCCCGACTACATGCATGCTGATATCGCCAGGTGTGTACCCAACCCATTCCCTGCACCAGTCTGCTCAGTTTTGTAGTGGCCTCCGGCAACTGACCCCCCCCAGGCCGACATCGGTCCAGTCTCCCATTCATCACGTCATTCCAGTCACCGCCCACAATCGTCAAAGCAGGTGGAATTTCAGCCCACACATCAAACAGTCGTTCCATCAGAGCTTCTTGCAATGGGGGCGGGGCATACACGCTGCCGAACACCATGGGCTCATCCCCCACCATCCCCTTAATCAAAGCAAACCTGCCATGCGCATCCAACCATTGCGTCTCATGAGTATATTGTACTCTACGATGTATCAGAATTGCAACACCCCTGGACCCTCTCACAAACCCAGCGTGGAACACCTGGTCATAGCCATACCTACGTAAACTAAGGGTTTTGGTGCCCATAAGATGCGTTTCTTGAAGAAGTAATACATCCGCCTTTTCTCTCTTGCCCAGTCGTAGAACCGCACCCCTCTTAATTCTGTCGAGCACCCCTCTCACATTCCAACTCAAGATGCGCAGTGAAGCTCGCGGGGGCTCCGCCCCTTGTCCATCAGCCGCCATCAGTAGACCAGAGCTTCAATCTATTGGGCATCAGAGGCCACACACATACATAGCACATCCTCCAGGTTCCCGTAAACACCGTGCAGAAACTAGACCTACCCATCCCTCTCACCCCTCCCCACCCCCCCCTACCCAACCTACCCCCCGCCAACTCCCCCCCGCCTCAAACTGTGCCAACATCCCCCCCGCTAACCCCCCACCCCATACCTCAGCAACATTGAAGTACCTGTCGCGGCGCAGGCGATCCCGAACCTCCAACGGGAGGCCGGAGACCCACTACACCAATGGATCCCTCCCAACTACCCACCAAGTGTCTAACAACCCCCCACCCAACACGTGGGAGCAAGTTCCGGGAGAAGGCCCGCTCTCTCTCGAGCGCTCCCGACCCATGGTCCACCCACAAACAGTCATTTAAGTAATAGCAGTGCAAGTGGCATGTCCTGCTCCCTCACGGTGCCTCATCAGCCCCTAGGGCCTGTAATTTTAGCTATGGACTAAGCATCACAGAGTCTCAAGATTTTAGGGGGGGAAGAATCCGACGCCTCCGCTTCCTCCACTGTCTCCTTCTGGGGGGGCGGGCGCTTCTGCGAGCGCGACCTCCAGTTGCTTCTGCTGCGTGATCTGCGAGGTGTCCTCCTGGGCTCCGTCGTGGACGATGAATCCGAGTCCCTCCTCGGAGGGGTATGAACCTTAACTCGCACCGTTTCGTCAGTCCACTCAAACACATCCTCCGGAGAAGTAAAAAATTGAGTGCGAGATTGAAACACCACTCTCAGGCGGGCCGATAGAGCAGGGCATACGGAATTTTCAATTCCCGCAGGGGTGCTTTCGCTGCGGTGAAGGATTGACGTTGCTGTTGGACTAGTTTGGTGTAATCCGGAAAGATAAGGATTTTATGATTGTCATACATGAGAGGGTCCTTGGCGGGGGGCGTGGCTACGGCGCCGATGTAGGTGGAAGCGGGACTCCGGAGCTCCTCCGTGCCCGCCTCACACCGCCACATATCCTGTGCCCCGGCTCGCGCTCCGACCCCCCAGGGGTGCTCAGGGAGGCATCCGGGGCGTGCAGCAAGACTTTGGAGGTCTGGGGGCCTCTGCAGCTGCCCCCGCCGCACTTTGTGAGGCAAGCGCGGCACTCGGCGGAGAGAGCGCCTAAAATGGCGGCTGGCGTCTTACACGGACGCGCCTGAAGACGGAGCTCGAGTGGCAGAGGGGAGCCCCACTGGCGCTGTGGTGACTGGCGATTGCCGGCGAGGCCTCCGGAGAGCAGGCGGAGGTGAGGGGCACTGGCTGGCACCCTCGCAAACGAAGCTGAGAGTCGGGAGTCGGCCACCCTGCCTGACCCTAAGATGGCGCCGGCTGAGACACGGTGACCGGCTTGGCTACTGACTGCGGAGCCACAGGATCTGCGTGGGGCCCGGGGTCGGCGCAGAGCACCTGATCTGCCCTACTGGTGGGACTGCTGGGGAGCCTGCACCACAGGAGGGTGAGTGGCGCACGAGCAACGCCGGCGAGGGGAGCAGGGGGTGAGGGGCTGGCTGCCCGCCCCCGCGAGGCATTGCTTCTACAGACGGGAGGGAGCGTCTACCTGCCTGGAGGCACCCGAAGCCAGCGAGCCGCATTGCGATTGGGGCTTTTAGGCGCACACCCGGCCTGAGCCGTCTGGACGCGGGAACCTCGCCAGGTGCCCTGACCCGGGACTATTGTGCCTCACGACCTTGGTGGAACAAGCCCTAGCACTTGGGCAACTTCACGGGCTGGTCCCCACGGGCCGCGGGCCCAGTGATCGGAGTGGGTGACGTGCCTGAGGCGAACCAGGGGCTGAGAGCGGGAACGCCACTAGCTGCCCGCCAGAATGACACGCGGCAGCAGGAAGAAGGGCTTCGAGGCCCTGAGGCTGGACGACCCGGGGCATCCTGTGGACGACGTCCCGCCGGGGGCGGGGAGCCCGTCCCGCCCGCAGGACCCCTCCCTGGGGGACATAATGCAGGCGATTGTGGCGTCGCGGGAGGCCCTTGAGAAACGCATGGACACCATTGGGTCGGACCTGACTCTGCTAAAAGATGACCACAGAAAGCTGAAGGAGCGGGTAGCGACTTCTGAGGGTACCCTGAAAAGTTTGCCAGGGGACGTAGCGGAGCTAAAGACATCGCTGGCGGAAATGGCGCAGAAGGTGCGGGTGCTAGAGCTCCGAGCCGAGGACAGTGAAGGGCGCTCTCGGCGCAATAATCTTCGCCTCGTGGGGGTCCCCGAAAAAGCCGAGGGGCGGGACGCGGTCGCCTACCTGGAGGGCTGGCTGCGATCTGAGGTGGCCCCGGAGGGACTTTCGACGTTCTTTGCCATTGAACGCGCTCACAGGGTCCCTGCGCGTCCCCCCAAACCGGGGGCGCCTCCGCCACCGATAGTATTGCGCCTTCTGCACTTCAGAGACAGAGACCATATCCTGCGGAGAGTGAGAGACATCCCGGACCTGAGTATAGACAACAGTAGGATCATGATCTTTCCGGACTTCACCAGAGAGGTGCAAAAGCAACGGGCCTCCTTCCTGGCGGTCAAAAGGAAACTGAGATCGCTACAACTGCCCTACGCTATGATGTTCCCGGCGCGGCTGCGGGTGATCGCAGGAGAACGCACCCACTTTTTCCTGACACCACAGGAGGCTTGGAGCTGGCTGGATACAAGAGGGGAGTCGGACAGGGACCACGCGCCGCAGACTCCCCCCAGGAGACCCGCCACGGAGACGCCGCCGACGAGACGATCTGGCTCCCCATCGGACTGGCGACAGGAACGCGCCAAGGCGGTGCAGGCAGTGGCGACCATCAGCCAGGGAGACGCCAGCCCATCCAGTAGCGCATCGGAACAGTCGAAGGCCAGCGCTCCCAGCCCTGGCTCCAGTAGTGGGCACGAGTTATCAGAGACAGACCTGCCGGTTGTGACTCCCCAGACTGCGGATGGTATCCTGGGCTGAGATGGTTCGTGGGACACTGCTCACACGAGTAAGGTACTGGGTTACGTGGTTGGAGGGGGGCCGCTTCAGGACGCTGTGCGGTGGTGTGCGGCTGCCCCCTGGGACTTCTTACTGGGACCCTGGGGACGGAGAGAGTCGGGGGTCCTCTCCTGTTTGTTGCTGGGGGTGGTGGGGCGGGGGACTTCGGGCCTGTCTGGAGCCGGCATCGATGCCACTCCGGCCCTATTTTATAGTGCTACGCTTTTTTTTGATAAGTGAGTTTGGATGGGGTTTCCATGTTGGTTGTCTGTCCGGGGGAGTGGGAGTTGGGGTAGGTTGATCATACAAGTTGGGGGGGGGACGTGGGGGGGCCTAGGCGTGCTGGAGGGGTTGCTGAACGGGTGACTAGGGTATGGTGGACTCTACCATGGGATCCGACTTAGGCTACAAATGTCTCACATGGAACGTAAGAGGGATGCACTCGATGCATAGGCGTCATAAGATCCACTCCTATCTGGTCAGGCGGGGCATTCACATCGCCTTCCTTCAAGAAACACATTTGCTGGATAAAGAGGGGAGGGCACTGCAGCGGCGCTGGAGGGGGCAGGTCTTTCACACTGGCTACTCTGCCTATGCTAGGGGGGTGGCCATTTGGATACGGGCGGGAGTACCCTTCCTGTGCACACATCAGGTAATTGACCCGGAGGGGAGATACATAATGGTGCGAGGCAAGCTGGATGGGAGGGACCTAAACCTGGGTTGTTTGTACGCCCCGAATGTGGACCAACCTGCTTTCCTCTCGCTTCTGTCCAAAAAACTAGCTCAGTTCTTAGTGGAGCCCTTGCTCCTGGGCGGCGACTTTAACTGTGTGGCCGATGTTGCCCTGGACAGATCCCACCCCCCCCTACAACTTGCACCAGCTGGTAGACTTGCACTTGCGCGCTCCGCCTGGCAGCGTCGGTGGGGACTGGTTGACTCTTGGAGGGCTTGCCACCCATCGGAAAGGGACTACTCATTCTTCTCCGGTATACACGAGTTACACGTCCGCATTGACGCCTTCCTGAGCTCTCAGGACGTGCACGCGGAAGTGAGCCACAGTGAGTACCTCACGCGTTCGATCTCTGATCATAACCCGCTCCTCGTGCGGCTGCGCTGGTCGCACATCCGCCCGAGGATTCCGGCTTGGAAACTACGCCCTGAGGCACTGGACGATCAGCTCTTCCGGACCACAATTGCTTCAGGCATTGATGAGTACTTCCAGGTGAACGCGGGCACGACGGGCTCAGCTACGACGGAATGGGACGCGTTCAAATCGGTGTTGCGGGGCCAGTGCATTGCGACGTCATCGGGAGTGCGGAAAACGCTACTGGACGAAATTGGGAAGGAGGACGAGACCCTGCGGAGACTCGAGAGGGCAAGGCCTGAGCGGCCGGACACCCACGGGGACCTGCTGGGGGCGCGAGAGGCAGTGGCAGCATCTGTGGAGCGCCTTCGGTGCTTCGACTACAAAGCCTACCTAACGCGAGCGCACTCGGAACGCGACAAATCGGGGGCCCTCCTGGCCTGGCTGGCCGACCCAGCTCGTCGGAGCTCGGTCATCCTTGAGCTCAGGGACCACGCGGGGGCGGCGAGATTCGATCAGCAGGGGATCAACGCGTTGTTCTACGACTACTACACGGAACTCTACCGCAGCAGGGTCCTCCCTTCGCTGGTGGAGTTCCAGACCTTTATGGAAGGTCTCGACCTGCCGGAACTAGGTGAGGAAGACGCAAAACGGCTCGGAGACAAGATCGTGGAGAGAGAGGTACGGGTCGCCATCACGAGTATGGCAAGGAATAAGACGCCGGGCACTGATGGATTCCCTACGGAATTCTATCTCACCTACGTGGATCTTCTTGCGCCCCGGCTGACGTGGCTGTACAATGAGTCGAGGCGATTGGGCTGTCTACCCGAGACCACGAGGGAGGCGTTGATTGTCCCCCTTCTGAAACCGGGTAAGCAACCATGGGACAGATCGGCATACCGCCCACTGTCCATGCTTAACCTGGACTACAAGATCCTGAGCAAGATCTTGGCGACGCGATTGCTCCCTCATATGTCCATGCTGGTGCATGCAGACCAGTCGGGTTTCATCCCGGCCCGCAATACGGCGCTTAATGTGCGTCGACTCTTGCATGTACTAGAGGCCGACACTTATGACGGTGACGAGGCGGTGGTGTTTGCTGTCGATATGGAGAAGGCCTTTGACAGCCTGGAATGGCCTTATCTCTTCCATGTTTTACGAGCGATGGGCCTTGGGGAAGGCTTCGTTGATTGGACGAGACTGCTCTACCAGAACGCAACGGCGAGAGTCAGGACAGGGAGGGTTATCTCTGAAATGTGCGAGGTGGGCAGGGGCACCCGTCAGGGATGCCCTCTTTCCCCCTTGCTATTTGCCTTGGCTGTCGAACCCCTTGCAGCACGAGCCCGGCTGGGCCGGGCGTATCAGGGACTGGACGTCTATGGCCAAGTACACCACATCGCATTATACGCAGATGATCTGCTGATGTTCCTGGCGGACTCAGCGGACTCCCTGCGTGGTGCTAAGACTCTCCTGCAGTCGCTGAGCAGTATCTCAGGCCTCCGAGTGAACTGGGCGAAGTCCCACTGTTGGACTTTGGCCCTTAGGGCAGGTTCACCCCTAGACTTTTTGCTTGAAATGGTGACCTGGAGATGGTGATTTTTGGATTCTGCGCACTTTCACTGTGTCCCAGTGGAAAGTGCGTGCGCACTCTGAGTGCATGTGCTGAGCTAGGCCTGCCCGCCCATAGGAATGCATGGGGAATGTATGTGTCCCTGGTAGTTCCTGATGCGTGGGGTGTACAGGCTTGAGTCTGGTATGTGTGAACTCGTGAGAGTGAATGCTGCGAGATGGTGTATGCAGCATGTATGTGTCTAGTAGCGAAGCGCCATTTCTAGACATGGCTGTACGTGTGCTGTGAGGGTGCTGGCGTGTGATTGGCTGGAGCTGGCTGGCATGCCAGGCTCCAGGAAGTCTGGATGGGTCTGCCCGGTGGTGAGTGGGAGATTAGCATGAGTGATGTGTGGGAGGAGTGTACCTGTGTCCTGGATGGGCTGGGTTTTCCCCACACAATGCTGGCTCCGCCCCCCTGTGGTGTGTCTAATGACCCAAGCCCTGCCAGTGAATAGAGAGGGTGGTTGAGGTAAACAGAGTACTCAAGAACCAGCTGCGACTGGTTCCGCCCCCACTCTGCACCCTTGAACAAAGGAATGTACTGTATAAAAATGGGGCTGTGTCCCCACTGAAGTTGCTCTCTTCCAGGATCCTGAGGGGGCTGTTGCTGCTGTCGCTGGGCCAGAGGACCGCCACTTGGGGTGTCTCCCTGCCTGGAGACCCAGTGTGCTGGCTCTGGGCCCAGCCTTGCCCCCTGCCTGCCCTGAAGGACTTTGCTGGAACTCTGCCCTGCTGAGGGCATCTGGGAGCGCTGTGCTTGTGCTCCCAGAACCTGGTAGCGCTTTTGGACTTTCCCTGGAGCCTGGAAGCGCTTTATTTGTCTTTAGCGCTTGAGAGCGCTTTATTTTAGGTCCTAGCGCGGGGGAGCACTTTTGTGCACAGCCGGTGCCCACCCGGCATTTGCCTGCTCTATTTGCCAATTTGGAAGCCCCTGGCGAGTGCCCACCTCGCCAGGGACTGTGCCGCTATTGTCGTGGCCATAGCGAGAGCCCACCTCGCCTTCTATCTAAATTTGAGGGTTCACCGCCGCTGCCCGGAGTTTGCCTCGAGGGCCCGCCTCCCGACCGAGGGCCGCGCTGCCATTGGCGGCCCCCAGTCACAGGAAGTCAGGCAGGCTGTAGCGGGACAACCGGAAGTCCCGTCCTGCCCCCGGGCCCCAGGAGGAGAGAGACCCAGCGAGGAGCAGCGCGAGAAGAAGAAGCCGGCACCTGTCCCCCCCCGAGGCTCCAAGAAAGTGAGGAGAGCCCCGGGGAGAGGGGAAGCGCCGGCGGAGCAGAGACGCCGCCGAGACCGAGCGCGACGGCAGGAACCCGGTGAGTGCATCCAAAGGAGAGGGGGGTGTCGGGGCACATTGCCGGTGCCCGCCCCTCCCGTGCAGGCCTTGGTGCTGAGAGGCCCGTGGGGCCTCCCTTGATCCCGAGTCCCCCGGGAGCGACTCCAACGAGTGGGAGCCTTTCCTTGGAGCCACGAGGTGCCCCGGGGGCACCAGTTGTTTTACAGAGCCCAGAGAGGCTCGTGAGCCCCACCATTGTGTTTTGAGCCCAGAGAGGCTCAAGAAGGGCATTTAGTGTTCGATGAGCCTAAGAGAGGCTTGAGGCACTCCCAGTGTTCCGGGTCCCCCGGGAGGGACCCCCACAGCCCAGTGAGGCTGCATCTGTGATTCATTTTGAGCCCAGAGAGGTTCTAGGGGAAATTCTATTTGCCAGAGCCTGCGAGGCTCTAGTGGGTGGCCACATCCTCCTCAATTGCACCAGTTGCCCAGCACTTTGTGGGCAACTGCTACGTTTAGGACCCTGACACTGGACACAGGGCGTCCTAGCCCCAACAAGGCCAGAGGGCCTAGGGACAGTCACAGGTGGTGACTTACGTGAGTTTGGCGCAATTGTACTTTCTATGCACCTCTGAATGTATTGTTTATGCGTCATGTGCCTTTACACCTCTGAATGAATGTCATGCATTGCATCATGTGTATGTTCTTACACCCCTACAGGTATTGTGATACATAGGTGGTTGTTTTCTCCCTAGTACAGGTGGTGCTAGTGAGGTCCTGTTACCAGTAGTTACTGGTTGTGTGCTATTTTGTGCTAAAGTACATTTATATTTTACCTTCTAAGTGCTATTTCTGAAAGTGCTACTTCTGATTCCTGACAGTGGTCCAGGCGGCCCTGTCTTGTACATATCCCCTGTAAATTCTGCCCGTGCCTCTGGCACATTGTAAAGTGTGTGTTTTATCTAATGTGTTTTGGTGTAATACAAAGGCTATTTTTATATAACCTTGTGTGGAGTTTCCTTTGTGGTGGGCCTTTGGTTGTTGTTGCTGGGGTGCATGCGCAAATACTTAGCCTACATCGCCTCCAAGTTTAGCCTTGCTGCTCGCGCCACGTTACCTAGAGGGTGAGTAGGGGTTATCTTGGCGTGTAACTCCCTTGCCCTGACTTGGGTGTGGTGGTCTCCGACTGACTTTGGCGAAAGCCCCGGCCAGCCGGGGATCCCATTTCCAACACCCACCTATTCCCGACTCGCCCGCGGAGAGAGTGCCCGCAGGAAACGGAGGGCGTGTCTTGGGTAGAGAGGGGCCTACGATACCTTGGCACCACGATCTTCCATGACAGGGCCGACATCCTTGAGGGGAATATCGGGTCGGCGATCAGGCATACTAAAGGGAACTTCGACTTTTGGGGCACGCTCCCGCTGTCACTTATGGGGAGGGTGGCGCTCCTCAAGATGGTGACCTTGCCGCGTTTGCTTTACTTCTTCGGAACCCTCCCGATCTGGATCCCGGCGAGCTACTTTCGGCGGCTGAGATCGATGGTCATCGGCTTTCTGTGGGGGGCGGGCAGGCGCAGAGTGGCCCACGCCACTCTACTCCGCCCTAGGACGGATGGCGGTCTGGCAGTGCCGGACTACGAACTCTACTACTTGGCGGCGCAGCTGCAATGGCTGACGCAATGGGTAGCACGGGCCAGGAGAGGGACAGACGGATCGGGAGAACCGGCGGGTCCGGTCCAGGTGTTGTCTCGGATTGTCCTGGGACTACCGATGGGGGACTTCCACCTCACTCAGGAGTTTGTGACGGCCCGAAAATGTTGGAACAGATATCGCCGGAGATGCGGTATTGCGGTTCCGTACGCACCTGAGATCCCTCTTGGACTCTGCGGGGCACTTCCGCATGGGGGCTCGTGGCGCGGGCTAGACGGATGGGATCAGCAGGGGCTGTCATCCATGGGTGACCTGTACGAAAACGGGGCGATGTTGCCCTTCGACCTCCTCCAGGACCGCTTTGGGTTGGCGGGCGGGGACTTCCTCCTTCACGCGGCACTGACGGCGGCGATCCGCAAGCACTGGGGAGCGGGCATGTCGGAGCCGCCATTGTCCCTGGGCTACCAGTACATAGTGATGATGACGGGGACGGTCAAGGCTGTCACGTGCCTGTCTCGTCGCATGGTCTCGGAATCCGTTGCTCCACTGCTGGCCTTGAAGGCGAAATGGGAAGCTGATTTGGCGACTGAGATCCCCGAGGAGGCATGGAAGGGTATACTGGAGGGGGCCCGAAATGGCACGCGCAACGCGAGGTTCCAGCTGGTGCACTTTTATGTCCTGCATAGGGCCTACCTGACCCCTGATAAATTGCATAAGTACTTCCCGGCCCACCCGGCGACCTGTCCGCGTTGCCCGGCGGATCCCGCCGACTTCCAACACATGTTTTGGTCCTGTCCCGAGCTGGGGCCCTTTTGGGAGGAAGTAGTGGAGGTTCTGAGGGAGGTGACGGAGAGGGACCTGCAACTCACCATGGCGCATTGCATACTACACTGGTTCCCGCACACCTCAAAAAACAAAGTCACCAGCAAGTTTCTGGACTTGGGGCTCATCCTGGCAAAGCGGGCCATCACGTCCCAATGGAAGGCGTCCCGGGGCCCCGTGATAGGGCGCTGGAGGGCGGAGCTGCATAAATGGGCTAGATGCGAGGGTGAGGTTCGTCTGCGGGCCGCGCTCAGGGCAGGCAACGACACAGCACTGGAGAGAGCCAGGGCGTGGGAGGGGATGGTCCTAGGTCTCACGCTCGTGGACATGGAGGAGGAGGATTCCCCGGAACATAGTCCGGCTCCGGCGGAGCGCCCACCAGACGGGGGGACGGCCTAGACCTGTTTTGCTGCTTCCCTACCTCTGAGTTCCATTGTGAAGACTTTCGAATGGTCGCTGATAATCCCCGGTGCTAAACTCCGGATCTGGTCCTGTTAATGGGATTGAGAATATGATTAGGTGATACTCTGGCACGCCTGGGGGGGGAGGGGGGTCTGGGTGGGGGCGGGTGGGCTAATAGGGGTGGTCCTGGACGAGGGTGGAGGGGTAGTTGGGGATGAGGGTGTTGCGGGGGACGGGGGGGGGGTTTGTTTAAGTTGGGTGAAAAGGGACTCCTGGTTTAGCTGGACTTGGGACAGGGAGAAGGGAAGGTTAGGACCAAAAGCAGCCATGTCATTCCCCACCCGCTTGGTGGCTATGGACGCGAGCGGACTGCTCCAGCGAAATTCCTTTTCCCATCGAGATATTGCCACTCAACCTCCGGGTTGTGAGCTGAATGGCTGTGTGATACTGGGGTGAGGGGCGACACACCAATTGTGAACCAGGGAGAGAGGGATGAATATGCTGTATTATTCTCTGATCTTGCTGCAATAAAAAATATTTGCAAAAAAAAATGAGAGGGTCCTTGGCGCGAGCCTGTCGTAATATGGTGTCCCTGTCATGATAGTTGAGCAGTTTGGCGATCACAGCCCGGGGACGAGCCCCAGTAGGTGGCTTCGGGATAAGTGCACGATGCGCCCGCTCTATGACGAAGCAGCGCGAAAGGGAGTCCGGCGGAAGCCAACCCTCCAGCCACTGCGTCAAAAAGGCCTCCATATTTCCCTTCTCACAATCCTCCGGAAAGCCCACGAAGCACAAGTTGTTTCTTCTGGCCCGTCCTTGCGCGTCCTCCACCCTCAGCGCCAGACCCTTTTGGATCCCCTCCATGGCGGCCACCTTCTTCTTGAGGATCACAACGTCGTCTTCCACCTCCGTGATCCTGGATTCAGTTTCCGTGATCCGGGCGACCGCGTTGCGCAGATCTTGTCGCAGCAGGGTGACATCCGCTCCGACCGCCCCTATCTTTGCGTCCAGCATGTCCCTCGATTGCGTTATTGCCGCCATTAGAGCCGCATTGTCCGGGCCCGAGCCCTGGTGTCCCCCAGGGGCCCCGGCGCCCCCACTCGGCCCCGCGAACTTATCCATCGGGCCCTGCTTTGAAGAGTTCCCGCTGTTGCCTCCTCTCGTCATTGCGCCCACTGGGACCTGCAACAGTCCGCCAGGGGAAGCCGGGACCCAAAGACAGCCCCCACTATCCACGCACTTTCAAAGGATCAGCACCCCCAGCCTGCCCAGTGAGGTCCGCGATACCGCTATGTGTTAATCCGGCGTACTGTGCCAATGAAGGTGCTGCTCGCCGCCACACACCCCAGGGTCCTGCCAACGTATCGGGGTTTCAGTAGGCGTCAAATCCCTCTGCCCCAGGGGCCACTGGAGGCGGCCCAGGCCTTTCACCGCACCTCCCCGCTCAGAGGCTGAGGCACCAGCCGGACCTCGCGCAGGCTCTCGTGAGGAGTATCTCTCCCAGCCACAGTTCGGCTCGACCGCCGAGCTTTAAGTCTCACCCCACTGGCTCTCGGTAATCAGGCCCCAGAGACCGGGGGGAGGAGGGGAGGGAGAGGCGAAGGGACTGCCGTCCCCTACTTCAAGGCACCCGCGCCCCGAAAATGCCGCCGATTGGGGCTGGATACTACCGGAGAGTCCCCTCCCCCACTAGGCCGCACACTCCACGGCCACCCCCTACCTCCACGACCGCTGTCCGGGCTCCGATCTCGCCTCCAGCAGTCCGTCGGATCAGCTCCCTCGCCGGCGGCGGTTTTCACAGGTCTCGCGGTGGGGGCGGCTCCTCCGCCTCAGTGCCCCCGGCCTCTCCGAACTTCCGGGCGGGCCGCCTTCAAATTTAGGCCCCTGCTCCGGCGCCCAACGCAGGCCTCACCGCCGTCCTGGCTCACCCAGCTTAAGGAGGCAGAAAGCAAGGCTCCAGGGCTCCCAAATAGCCGTCGGGGCGTCCCCTCGTGAACCCACGGGCAGCCACACACTCTTGGGTGGATTCGGGTCGGGACTGCGCAGGATAGGCTACAGGATAACTATCGGCGGGACGGAGCTCGCTTAAGCCACGTCCGCCATGCTTGCCGTCTTGGCCACGCCCCCAATTTATAGGCATTTTGATCTGCATTGTACATGGTCTTGACCGGGGCTGTGATTTCTGTAACTCTGTAGGTTTGGTTGGCTACTCAAACCTGAGTTTTCTCCGCCCATCAGAACTCCCAGTTATTTGTTGAATGTGTGACAGTGACGTGGGATGTAGCATCAGGTGTTAGACCCAAGATAGTTGGCTCTGTCGTCTTCATGCAATGCTTGATACAGAGAATCGAAATCCATTTCAAGCCCTGAGAATGACCTCTAACCCAGGGCACAACAGAGGAGATGGATCATAGGATATGTGTAATGTGTTTAAATTGGGGAACGTCAGTAATGGCAAATTATGCATCTATGTCTTGCATATTATTTTGGCTTGTTTAAGGTAGTGCGAGCTGAAGTAGGTTTATCTGTGATAAGAGAGCTCTTTTTGCCTCTGGTGTGTTTTACTTTGGAGTGAATGAAGGTTCTTTCTAATCCGTTTTCCTGTGGATGGTGGTGGGTCCGAGTCAAAGCCCAGTTGTTCAACCATTGCTTCTGGTGTGTGCTTGAACATTAGATTTGCTCTCTTGATAGGGACTTAGTAGGATGATTTTTGTGGTAGAAGACTTGAGACAAAGCGGGTCGGACCCAGTTCCTATGCTTTTGGTGACCGAGCTAGAAGAGTTGAGGAATTTGTTAACTGAAATCCGAAATTGAATTATCATTGTATTGTTCATCGGAAGCCATCTGGAATGACCGGTTGGTTTCAAACCCGACCGGCTGTATCATAATCAGCTGATCGGAATTGAAACCGACTATGTTGGTTGTAAAGACTCCGACCAACATCGTAATCAGTAAATGCTGCTTTAAGAAGCAAGTCTTTGGAGTAAAATTTAATTTGCATGAAAAGTGAAGCAAAACATTCCCATGACACTGACGTAATTATTATCTGGACCCCTTTTGATTTGCATTTTAAATATGTAAAAGTTTTTTCATGAAGAAGATTGTGTCCCTAAGCCAGCGTATCAATTGGAGACATTAAAACTGTCTGGGGAAAAGTCTTGCCTCGTTATTGCCAGTCTAATATCTAAATCTAGCAATCAGCAACTTAAAGATTGCCAGTCAACTTGTTCTGTTTGGACTGCAAGACACCCAGAGCCACTGAAATTGCATGATTCTGCGTGTGGTTGCTGAGTTTGACCCATATTCATGGATTGACCGCACTTGCCACATATTTCACCATCTACTGTGTCAGTTGCAGATTTCACTAAAACAATGTTGTTTCTAGCTCAAACTAGTCATAAGTTAGTAGAAAAAAAATGCCACGCAAGTAGAAAAATAATTTTTGGCCGATTTTCCTGCAGGAGTATTGGCAGAGTGAGGTCAGAGATGTATGCCTCCACACCAGCTTTACACTTTTATCGAGATTTTTTCTGGCACTGGAAAGTAACCTATACATCCTCCGACACACTTTTTTTTACTAAGCTTACATGCTTGAATGCTGAAGAATGGACTTGAGTGACACTCTTAGGAGTTGAGAGAAGACAAAACTACCAGCCAAAGTGTTCTTTAGCCCTTCCTATTACGGCACAAGAGAGTATATTTCCAAATGTCCCCAGTATTGTTTTTAGCAATTAGGCTGGTGTTTAACTAATGTTCAGGTATGCCTAGCACAGCTATTGGAGGCCTGGTTGTGCTCACAACCAACCACCCACATATTTACAAAGAGCCAAACTATTGAGGAGGCCAGGGTCAGAGATTCGTGCCTATATGTGAGATGCTCTTAATGCAGAACCAATACTTGTTAACCTACAGTGGTTGCCATTTGATTCCGTTGTAGGTCTACTTTTAGCCAAGGCATTTTGACCAAGACCACGAAAGTGGTCGAAACGCGTAGTCTTTCTTGCCGGGAATAAACCTTACCTGCATCTACCTTGAGGGCTCGCCTGATTTCCTTTCTTCTGTTGGATTTCTGCTTTTGCAATATATATATATATTTCACAGAAAAAAACATAGGTTTCAGAGGTTTTATAGTTAACTGGACATTTCACTCGTACAAAACCATAGAAATTCCTCCGTTATAGTTAGTTCTGCTAACTATAACTCGCGCGCCCGCAATGCACTGCTGATGATGTCACATATTACATCATTCATGACATGGTCAGTGACATCACTGATGACATCATCCAGTGAGCGTGGTTTAGTTTGAAATTTAAAGATGGATATTTATATATATATATATATATATATATATATATATATATATATATATATATATATATATATATATTCGCCAAAGTACTCCATTCATTCAAATAGACGTCTCCGACACTCAGAAGTTACTGTGCACGCAATTTTAATCGGCAGGAAAACAACGCGTTTCGCTTTGCAGCTTGATCACGTCTACGTAAACGTGATCAAGCTGCAAAGCGAAACGTGTTGTTTTCCTGCCAGTTAAAATTGCGTGCACAGCAACTTCTGAGTGTCGGAGACGTCTATTTGAATGAATGGAGTACTTTGGTGAATACAGTGGGTGACCGGGAGCCCTACTCCGACCTACCCGTGAACATGACTGGTGATTTACCGGAACTCTGGTTTCTCCTCATATATATACCAATCTGTATTGAAGATTGAATGGATATATAACGGTTCAGGATAGAGGATTAAGTAGCTGTCTGACTGTGTTTAAGTGAGTAATTAAAAGTGTCTAACTTAATACATGGACTAGTAACTAAACTATGTGAATGTGTGCATCACTGTCTCTGTTGTTGTATAACATGCTGCATCAGTTGGTCACTAACTACATGAGTGTGTATATTATTGATTAGTTGGGTGAGTATTTGTATGGGACACTGAGTTTGTGTGTGGTTGGATGGGGTGTGTGTGTAACTATGCATAGATGTGTGAATGGTTGATTGACTAGGTGTATAGGTTTAAGAGTGCATGTGGAAACAGTTGTTTGTGTGACTGAGTGTATTTATTTGTGTGTTGGTGAGCGAATATATGTTTTAGTTGTACATCTTCAACAAGGTAAAAAAATAAGGCATTGTATGTGAGAGTTGGTGTATATAAATAAGTATATGTGAGTCAAGTTGTACAAACTTTATTCAATAGAAAATTCATCATAAAAGTATACAGTTTATACAGTACATTAACAAGATAAAAGAGTAGAGGGACAGCACTCATGTATATTCAACCATCCTCATATACTACTCAATTTAAATTATCTAAAATCAGACTCAAGACTGTTTACATAAAAATTCTTAAGACACTTCCTGCCATAAGGCTAAATGGGGCGTAAGCTTGGCCCTCCTTGTACGGGTCTGCCATGCGCTACCCAGAAATTTGACTACCCCACACACCATAGCAGTAGAAGATGTGTAAGTGCGGAGAACTTGTAGGGCCGTTTTGTGACATCTAAGGCCCAGCCCCATGCATAGTGGTTTTAGCCATATTTTCCTAGCAACCCTATAGGCCGGCCAAGCAAAAAGGAAGTGCGCTACTGACTCATTAGGGGCAGCACAGCCAGGGCAGGATTTAGTAAGAACACCTTTACTTTTCCACCCAGAAGAAAAGTCATTCACCGGCAAGGTCCCATGCCCGAATTTCAGGTAAACTGCTCTGTCCAGGGGTTTCTCTCTAAAGTCGAGGAAGGGTTCCAATTTTCTTGTCCGTTTGATCTCCAGAAATCGCTGGGAGAAGGGGCCCCCCCTTCTCTCCTGCGTATGGCAGTCTCCTGTACCCAGTCCCAATAGAACTTCTTAATCACTGCCTTGGGAGGCGGACTTTGGCTCAGCCATGACTCGCTTAGGCCCAGTTGCACAACTAGCTGTCTCAGGTTGCACAGCCACTTGATTTTTTTATCTGTGTTGAGCAAGATAAGTTCGTCTAGGGCTGCAGCATAATTATGTAGTTCCTGGATCCTTCTTAGACGCACCCAAAAAAGTAATGGGCGCAAACGTACTATATCTTTAAGGGTGCGCCTACCCAGATCTAGCCGTAGAGGGATCAGCGGGGTGGAGACTGGGAGGGCCACCAGATCTCGCATAAACTTATTTTCCAATGTGGCTAACTCCGTTATGTTCTCAAACCCCCAAAGCTCAGAACCGTATAGGGCTGCCGGTAATACTTGGCCATCATATATTGCGAGAGTCGGTGCCACAGGTTTACTCATCGACTCCCGCTGTTCCCTTAATACCACCCCTGCAACTCTTTTGTGGTTTAATAACATTTTGGCCAGGTGGTCTTTCCATTTCATCCGGCTGTTTACCCTGACACCCAGGTAATCAAAGGAGTCTACCAACTCCAAGGGGACGCCATTAAGTAGAAAGTTGTTCCTAAATCTCTTGGAGGGTGAAATGGCCATAAGCTTTGTTTTAGAGGTGTTGATGGTGAGGCCTCTGTCAATGCAATACTCACTAAAGCGGTCCAGGAGTTTTTGGAGACCTATGGGGGATTTAGAGATCAAGATGGTATCATCCGCGAAGAGTAGATTAGGTGATTTTTTCCCCCGCCAGGGATGGTGCATCTGCCGCTTCCTCCCTCAGATGATCCACCACACCATTCACAAAGAGGGAGAACAGGGTCGGTGCCATAACACATCCCTGGCGGACTCCACTCCACACGGGCACCCTCTCTGTCAGTTTACCCTGGGTACCCCATCTGATCCTCGCATAATTCCCCTCATGTAGCTTTACAATGAAACCCAAAAGAGGCTTGGGGAAACCCATCTTCTCCAGGATATCCCAGAGCCTTGCTCGGGGGACCAGGTCGAACGCCGTTTTGAGATCTATGAATGCTAAATAGAGGCTACCGTTGTTAATGGTCACAGCCTTCCAATAGATCGCAAAAAAACTGAAGACCTGGTCCATTGTGCCCACCTTCTGGCGAAACCCTGCTTGGAAGTGGGAGAGAACGTGCTCCTCTTCCATCCAGACACCCACCCTAGAAATGATGACCCTGCCAACTACCTTCTGGATCACGTCAATCAGACTGATCGGTCTGTAATTGGCAGGGTCATCTCTGGGGCCCTTTTTGTATACTGTTACCACCTCCGCTCCCTTCCATGAGTCTGGCACAAGATAACCCTTGGTAATCAAATTCATTACTAAGGCAATAAGTCTGTAATGTAAGAGTCAGTGATTGTGAGAGTAACTTTATGAATGAGTGTATAACGGTAATGGTGATTTTTTTTAACATTAACTATGAGGTACTATGTGTTTGAATAACTGAGATGTTGTGTGTATAATTGTATAAGTGAGTAAATGTAAGTGTGATTAATTTTTTTCATGAGTTAGTAGGATGACTGCATCACTGACTAAGATGACTGCTGATGTGTCACTGTCTATATATGTGTATAAGTGCATTTGATAGTGTTCTATTAATTAATGACTGCATGTATAAGTGATTCTGTTGTTGAATGGGTCGTTGTGTGTGTAGACTTAGGAATCAGTGAGTGGGTATGTAGTAACTGGTATTGGTGTGTCAATAGTTTCAAATACGGTACTCTGTATTTTGGAGTAGCACTGACTCCCTTATCGAACACAGGCTGTTTTTGTTTCCAAAACTCTTTTTTATTGAGTCAGCAGATATAGTAATTGCAAGCATTACAAAGTAGTGAAAGCATACAGGTGTCAGTATATTGATTTCTAAGCAGGTGACTATTGTATAGCATTTATAAAACAAGAAAGTAAACCAATCGGGTCCGTTATCGTCAGCACCAAACATTCTTAACATCTGTATCGTATACTGTATAGCAAAGCACTGGTCATGCCAATCAAGCCTATCTATGTACATAAACAGAAGGTCGTCTGTGAGCCCCTGGGAGTGGAGCTTTTGCATCGTGACCTGTTACTACATAGGTCACATTACACAATCAGAGACTGGATGCAAATACAAATAGTGGGTGTGCAATTTACGACCACCGTCTATAACCCTTCTCTTTGTACATCAGGCCCTAACTCACCAGAATGGATCTGAAGGATTGCTTAATTTAGTAATTCTATCCAAGTACAATTATTAGCCTCTTCTTAACTTTCCTTATGCAGGATGCATCTTCTTGTCCACCTCAAAGATAGCTGCTAATCTTACCAGGAATCCTCCTTTGCACCAACCTCACAATTTCTTTTCTTCAATAGTTAGGATTTGTGGTGAACTTTCAAAAGCCAGCCATGTTCCTCCCCCAAGGATGACCGTAACTAGCCCTGTTGGTCTGTATGATCTGCTATCACAGTCCTCCTGCCACCAACCTGTCAATAATATTGAAGGCTTTGACTGTATCCCTCAAATTGCCCTCTTTCTTGCCCTCAAAGTTGCACACATTCCAAGGACCTAAGCTTTCTCTAGTCAAGCCATTTCCCCAAACTTTCTCCATTACTGCGGTCTGCTTTGCCTCCAGGGCGTCAGTCTTCACAAACATTTCTCCTATTCTGACGACTATGACCTAACATAATGCACAGGAATGTATTTTCGGTGGCACTGTAGTCCTGTATTCACTGGTGGTAAGTGGACCTCTCTCATCGAGCGTATAGTGTGTTCTTGATCCATCAGTACCTAACCCCTAGCCTGTCGGAATATGGTATCTAAGAATGATCAATGCATTGTCTGTCCACAATGGCAGGAGCCTTGGGGGATGCACACTCCAATGTTCTTTGGGACATCATAAGAGTTGTTACATCTTTATTTGTACAAGAATATCCACTTGCAATTGAAGCAAGTTCTAATAATCAAGAATGTAGAATCTAACTAGAATATATGCTTTCTTCAAAACATCTTTAACAGTATGCTGAACAGACCCGTTTATGAAGCCCTGTGTCTAAAGTTTGGCCCCTTTAGACTTAAACCATGAAGCCTCTCCCTTCCTCTGCTTCCTTTTTCACTTCCTTTAGTGTTGGTGGGCAATTTTATGACCTCTCACTTTGGTGGGTAAATCCTACAATACAGGTTTAATACTTCTGAGGGTCTCCTTTTTGCTTACATAAGACATGTGGGGAGTACGCCCTCCATTTGCTATGTTCTAAAGAGTATTCATTTGCAATACCCTCCTTACCCCTGCTTCGGTTTAGGAATTACCTCTTCCATTGTTGAACATCTTTTAAAAATGTTCCTGAACTAACAGGTTCAGCTTGGTGGCGGCTTTCAGTTATTTTATTATTATGAATTTGTTTTCTTGATATTTCCAATAAATGTGCCCAGTGTGAGGTTTCATACCAACTGTTTGGTCTGTGCCTCGATTTTTGTGGTTGAAATTAATTTCTTTTTTTTTTATTTCTTTAAGTTTTGAACCACAACAACACGAGACTCAGCTTACACCCTATACATCATATTAATATGTTTCAAACCGATACATCTGTACTTCTCTATTATTATATGTTCAGTGCCAGCAGTACATTACACTTGAGGTTCCATCAATCGTCTTTTTTTTGTCAGTTACACTACTCATTATTATCAGACGCTACCTTGCAATGACCCTGTGCAGAAACTCTACCACCAGTTGTACATTAATACACTTTGGGATCCAGGCTAGGGTCCCCGCTCCCTCCTCCTCCACTCTGCCATCGACATTATCACTTTTGCTATCCACATAAGTCTTATATAATGCCCAAATGTTCTTTGGTCTATTTTCTTTGTGGAAGCAGTTCGCTATAGCCTTCAGTTTGGGTACTACAATAGAGCATTTCCCTAGACCATTGTGTAATTGTAGCAAGGGGACCTCTCAGCTGGCATAACGCCACACACTGTTTTGCACGCAACAAACCCATATCTATTAATCTCCGGACTCCTTTTGGTATCGCCTTTGAGTATCCCGATAGGGCGAGTGCCGGCTATGGTGTCAGTTAGTTTTACCACTTGATTTAGTTCTGCGAAGATCAGCTCTCAAAAATGTGTTATTCCTGGACAAGTCCAGGCTAAATGAAAAAAAAAATCAGCCGCCCGCTCGTTATATCTGTCGCAGGTCGACTCCTCACGTAGCCCATACCTATGGAGTCTTTCTGGGGTGTAATATATCCTATCAAGGTATTTGAAATGTATCAATCTATGTCTCCCATTCAGGGATGTGCGCTTTGTGCTGAGACCGCAGTATGTCCACATGTCGTCTGTGATGTCCCTCTGTAAGTCTTGCTGCCGGGCTAATCTCTCCTTAGTATAGTTACCGCTCCGAGCTGCCATTGAGACATGGTAGATCCTGGATACTATTTTGTTAGTTGCCTGTGTAGTGACAATGTGAGTTAAAGCATTCACTTCTGGGGGCTCTGCCATATCCTCACCCAACTGCTCACTAAATGCATGTCGAACTCTGTAAAATTGAAATCGTAAGAGTAGTGTTGTGGGCTCATTTTCTGTATCGACGTATCCCCAGCCTTTATCTACTCTATCTAAGAATAGATCCCCTATAATGTGAATCCCCAGCGTGTTTAGTGCCTCGATAACTCCCTTGTCAGCACACTGCGATAACCATCGGCACCAGTCTAGTCTTGCTACCGGAGAGTAAAGAATGACACCAGCTTGAATGTTAAATGTGTTAAATGTTACAGGATTTCTAGAGCGCATGGCTGCCCGTAAGCGTCCCAGCGCTGAATGAGTACAGACTGAGTCGGAAGGGGAGGCTCACGGAAACAGCCAAGTTTTCAGTGATTTGCGGAAGGCCAAAAGATTAGGCTGTACACGGATATCAGGAGGAAGGGAGTTCCATAGTTTGGAAGCGTTGTAGGAGAAACGCCGACTTCCTGATCGCGCTCTCTTGATCTTAGGAGGCAGAGTTAGATGGGCGTTAGTGGATCGAAGAAGTCTGGAGGTGGTGTACGGAGTCACCAGATCTCTGAAGATGGGAGGGGCTTTCCCGTTGAGGATTTTATTCGTTAGGCAGAGTGCCTTAAACTGCACTCTTTCCACCACGGGCAGCCAGTGAAGCGTTCTAACGGCTGGCTTGGCCGAGCACCGACTCTTGGTGTTGGTAAGGATCCGTGCGGCCACGTTCTGCACTACCTGGAGTTTCGTAGTAACTTTCCGAGGGGCGCCCAGATACAGTGCGTTTCCATAGTCTAGCCGTGACAGAATGAGGCCTTGGATGAGGAGTTTCCTTGATGGAAAAGGGAGCAGTGGTAGAATTTTCCGGGTGGATCGCAGAAGCCCATAGCAGACCCCGGCCGTTTTCCTCGCTTGGGTGTGCATGGTCAGATTTTGGTCCAGCCACAGTCCGAGGCTTTTAATCTCGGATTTGGGGGTTGGGGGCTTGCCCATGCAAGGGGGCCAAAGAGAGTCCGGACGGAAATGGGACTGATTCCCCATTACCAGTATCTCCGTCTTGTCACTATTAAGCTTCAAGTGAGAACTGTCCATCCAGCTGGCTATGTCTCTCAAACAGGAGTAAAGATCGGTGGTAGGATTTTCCTGCTGAGAGAGAGAGAGACAACCAGCTGGGTGTCGTCGGCATACGTTAGGAGTTTGATCCCATGAGAGGTGACTATTTTTTCCAACGGAGACATATATACGTTGAAGAGCGTGGGGCTCAAAGAAGAGCCCTGTGGCACTCCGCAACGTATAGGGGTCTCCCTGGATGTGTAACTACCCTCAATCACCTGGAATGAAAGGTCATGCAGAAAGGATTTCAGCCAGGACAGGGCGACATCTGTGATCCCAAAATCTTTAAGTCGCTGGACCAGGATTTGGTGGTTGACCGTGTCGAAGGCCGCGCTCAGATCCAGGAGGATCACTGCCACTGATCCTCCTGCGTCCATGATCTTCCTGGCCTCCTCGACCACCGTCACCATTGCTGTTTCCGTGCCCTGGCCAGGGCGGAAGCCTGTCTGTGATGGTTTGAGTAGTTCATTCGATTCAAGATAGTATGACAGCTGAGCATTTATACATTTTTCTGTCATTTTACTAATACAGGGAAGGAGCGATATAGGCCTAAAGTTGGCAGGATTGAGGGGGTCTGAATTAGGTTTTTTTAATAAGGCTCTAACCTTCGCCTTTTTCCAACTGGGGGGCACCACTCCGTCTGTTAAGGAGGCATTGATCAAATTTACCATGGGTGCAAGCATGGTGGGTGCTACCTGCTTTAAGATTTTAACTGGGGCAGGGTCAGACGGTGAGCCGCTTTTAAGAGATTGGAAAATGGGGGCCAAGGTATCCTTGCTTATGGGGGTGAACGTCTTAAGTCTCGTGTGAAGGTTCTGGGTCTGTTTTAGGGGGGTAAGAGATTGGACCAAAGGGGGGATAGGCGGGAGTTGCTGAAGAATATGCTGGATTTTTTTATCGAAATACGTGGCCAACTTGTCACAGTGGTTGTCTGCAAGGACAGTTGAGCATGTGGGCTCTGGAGTTTTCAAGAGTAGTTTTACAATACGGAAGGTCTCCCTCGACGAGCAGGATGCAGCGTTAATTTTCTCTTGGAAAAAGGCTGTTTGGGCATTTTTCAAGGCTTTTTTGTAATTGAGGATGGCCGCTCTATATTCTTTCTTGCTATTAGGGTCGAAGTCCTTCCGCCACGTTCTTTCGGCCCTTTACATAGCTTCTTCAGAAGGCGGGTTTCCTGAGTAAACCATGGGGAGTAGGTTTTTTTGCGGGATGTGCGACAGAGTTTATTAGGAAGGATGGTATTGAGGGAGTTCTCGATCCAAAAGGAGAACTCCGCGTCCGCTATTACGGGGTCAGTGGCATGGCCAGGCTTGGAGAGATCAAGGACCTGCTCCCAATTTTTTGGGGTCTAATTTTGCACAGGGACGAGCCAGTCTACCGGGAGGTTGAATGGGAGGAGTGTTGGTCGAAATCTCCCATCTGAAGGGAATAAGCATGTGGTCTGACCAAGGTAGAGGGATCGGGGCGTTTGTTATCAGAGTATCGATGTTACAAAAAATGGGATCAAGTAAATGTCCACAATTGTGCGTGGGTTGATCGCTCTGAAGATGGAGGTGGTGGGTGGCGAGGTCTTGGAGCAGCTCAGAGGCGGTGTTATCATCCCTATTGTCGAGGTGGATATTAAGATCCCCTAGAATTAGCAAGTTAGACAAGGTACTCGTCAAGGCTGTGGAGACTTCCACAAGAGAGCTACAGAATTGACCCAGGGCTCCTGGAGGGCGGTAAATGGGGACTCCTGAAAGTGAGTTACATGGGGACAGTTGAATGCTAAAATGTACATTTTCACAGTCAAGTAGAGGACTGTCCTGGAATCTGCATGAGAGTTGTTCCTTATGGATAATCGCTATCCCTCCTTCCTTTCCCTTGGCTCGGTCCAGATGTTGCATAAGGTAACCCTGCTGCAGCACCTGAACCACATCATAGTCTGAGTTTGGAGTGAGCCATGTCTCAGTGAGGAATAAGATCTCGAGTTGCTCTTGTTCTAGGAGCATGAAGATTTCATGACTGTGTTTTGGTAGAGATCTGCAGTTTAACAGGGCCATCTTAATGATGGTCCGAGGCGCTTGACTTTTAATTGCTGGAGTGAGTTTAAATGTGCAGTGAGAGCAATGGGTAGAAGAGCTCTCAACGTTAAAGATAGTCGTGCAAGAAGACTTGGGGGGCAGGTTCAATTGAAGCAGGGCGTCTCTGGAGTATGATATCGTCGGTTGGGTGGAGAGTTCCAGGGTACCTGACCCTAGGCCCGTCCTGGCGCGGACGGGCGCAGACGGGCTTGCCTTAGGCGCGCCCGCTGCGCTCGTCCGCTGCGCTTCCGCCAAAGGCACATATTTATTGTCCCGAAGAGGTTAGGGGGGGGGGCGTGGCCTCAAAGGGGGCGTGGCCTCGTTGCACGCCGGTAATGGCATCAGCAAGTGCTTGTTTGTTTGGGTCCGCGACAGCGTTAAGATCCGCTGCGCGGGAACCAGGAATAGATATCTGTCCCAGGAATGTTGCCAAGGTAAGATAGGTTTTAAAATTACAAGTTATTCAGAAAGTGACACTCAAATTTTAAAAACGTGTAGCGCTCCCGGCTTTCCGCCTCAGGAGTACAGATTCTGGTGAAGCGCTCGAACTCAGCGCCTTTTAAGCTGGGCGGGGCGTGGCCTCAAAGGGGGCGTGGCCTCGTTGCACGCCGGCAATGGCGTCAGCAAGTGCTTGTTTGTTTGGGTCCGCGACAGCGTTAAGATCCGCTGCGCGGAAACCAGGAATAGATTTCTGTCCCACGAATGTTGCCAAGGTAAGATAGGTTTTAAAAATACAAGTTATTCAGAAAGTGACACTCAAATTTTAAAAACGTGTAGCGCTCCCGGCTTTCCGCCTCAGGAGTACAGACTCTGAAGCTGTAATAAATAGTGCCAAGCATGAACCACTGTGTTGAGTGAATCCATAATCCCCGTGCGTCTATCAGGGGGCTTAAACAGCAGTGGGGTCTGCCACAACTGCCTCTATTGATATATACGGTATCTCAGGTGGCCCGTGAATCCAGTAGTGTGCCTGCGCACTCTGGGCCGCTCTGTAATAGAGGTCTAGATCGAGAGCCCCAAGTCCTCCCATAGAGTACGGAAGGGTAAGTGTCCGCCCACTCATGCGTGCCCGCTTACTAGCACACGTTTAATGAATCATCAGAGATTGGAGACATTGAAAGAAAACCTTTGGTAGCACCATGGGAATATTTGTGAAGAGGAATAGGAACCGAGGCAGGACCGCCATCTTCATAATAGACCCCCTACCTATCGGGGAAAGCGGCAGCCAAATCCACTTTTTTATGTCATGTTCGAGTTTTCTAATTGCCACCCCATAGTTCTCCCTGAACACTGCATCTGAATCCGTATGTAGCTTAATATCCGAAATCGTACCGCCTCCGTGGACCATCGTAGTGGGTACTCTGGTACAAAAACCGTAGTTGAGGGGGTAAGCGGAAATATAATGGACTTAGTCCAGTTAACACTCCAACCAGACAAGGTGCAGAAATGCACTACTTCTCGGAGCACAGTGGAGAGGTTATCTTAAGGGTTACGCACATACAGCAACGTGTCATCTGCTTAAGTAGAGACTATAAGTGCATATCCCGAAAACATTATTTCCCTAAGGCTATGGTATTCCTGTAAAGCACAAGCTTAGGGGCTCGGCCACTAGGGCATACAGTATAGGAGACAGTGGGCAGCCCTGCCTAGTACCTCTGGTGATTGGAATAGGGTTCGTAACCAGGCTACCTATTTTTATGCGAGCTGTGGGAGTATTCTACAACACGCCAAGTAATTGAAGAAAGACCTGCCTGATTCCCATCTGCGTCAAAACATGTCTAAGGAAGAGCCACTCAACCGAATCAAATGCCTTCTCCATGTCTAAAAAAACTGCAACCGTAGGGATTTCCAGTCTAGTGTGTTGTAGGGCGGCAAACACAGTGCGCAAGTTTTGTGTCAAATTTCTGCCCGGCACGAAGCTGGCTTGTTCTGGCTCTACAAGCGTTGGTACCAATGGGATCAGGCGGTTTGCCAGAATTTTCGCGGAAATTTTTGTATCCACGTTAAGTAAGGACAATGGCCTATACGAGGAACAGTCACCTGAGGATTTACCCGGTTTGAGTATTGCAACTATGATCGCTTCCCTCATAGAGGGCGGCATCGCACGCACATATCTTCAAAAAACGTAAGCAAATGGGGCAATAATAGGTCTAAAAATGCCTTCTAAAAGGCCACAGTCAGTCCGTCCCCCTGGGATTCTTCCCGCCCTCATACTTGATATTGCTAATACTATCTCCTCCCGTTCGATGGGACGCATTAAGAACTCCCTATGAGTATTAGTGAGCCATGGCAGTTTGATATGGGTCAGATAGTCGAGCACCCGTTCATCCGAGCTATCCCCCTGAGAGGTGTAGAGCTCCGAATAATATTGATGAAATTCCTCCGGAACCTCAATATCTGTGAGAGGTGTGGCACCGTCCGGCGCCACGAACTCTGGCACCACCGGCTGCTCCCTACACTGTCTAATCAACTGTGCGAGGACTGCCCCAGGACGCTCCCCCTCTCCGTATACTCGGGCCGTGGCATACTTGCCCAAATGCTTAACCTCTGTATCAGCTTCTTTATAGAACTGCGCCAGGGTCGCTTTTATCTCCTGTGCAATTGACTCGTCGGGGTGAGCTAATTGGGCCCTTTCCTGGGTTACCAACTTCTGCTCCAGGTCTTGAAGACGTTGGCGGATCTGTAGCACTTCTGCATGCTTAGACATAGCCTCTCCCCTTATATATACCTTAACTCTTCCCACACTGTCTGGAAGTCTTCTACCGACCCCACGTTTTTCTCAATAGTGCTATAGCTTCAGCCATTTTGTCTTTGAAGACTGTGTCCAGGAACGAGTAGGAGGGAAGCTCCAGGTAAAGGGGGGTATACGTGCTTTTGGAGTATCTATTACCAAAAGTAATGGGGAATGATCTGAGTAGGTGGGAGGCAGAATCTTACATGTGCGGATATGTGTAAGCAGGTGTCTAGCTACAAACCAATAATCTATTCTAGTATGCAGGTTGTAATATGCTGAATAATGCGTGTATCCCCCTTGTGTCGAAACCCTGTGCCGCCATACATCAGACATATCCAGGCGGATTAGCGTGTCTGCATCACTCTGGAAGAGGACGGTACATGTCTCTCTGGCCCACCAGACCTGTCCAAAGTCGGGTCCCTAACGAAACTGAAATCTCCACCCCAAAGTAGTTGACTCCCCAAATGCGTGTGCATAGTATCCGTTAATTTCAGATAGAAATTAGGGTCGTCATAATTCGGTCCGTATACATTTACCAGCAAGTAGTCGATCCACTTCCCCTTGCACCTCGTGATTGCAAATCTGCCCTCCTGGTCTGTTACTATTGAATCCAATTTCAATGTTTTCTTAGGATTAACCCGCGTCAATATCCCTCTAGCATGTGTAGTAAATCCAGCTGCATGTACATTAACTTGTAAGCCTCTAATGCGCAGTTCAGGGCTGTCCAGTGGTAGGTGCGTCTCCTGCAACCGAGCTATGTCTACGTCCTGTCTATTCAAATAGCTCAGGACCTTACATATTTTCCGATGGTCATTCAGGCGCCTTATGTTCCATGCAAGTACTGTTACAGTGTCAAGGGTCGTGTCTCTAGTGTCTCTATCCATACTTTTTAGGTCTCGACTACAGCATTGCTTTAGCTATGCTTGTTTGTCGAGATTATATTAAGGCTTTCAAAAGTCTACCCAAACTGCGGATCGGGTACGGTTCGTGTGAGCCAGGCGCGTGCACATCGCCAGCTACATCGCACACCATCTATTTGTCTGAGCCTCGGCATCAGACTTCAAAGGAATCCGCTCCCCCGCCCCCCCCTCATCCGACTTCAAAGGAAGCTGCTCCCCTGCCACGCAATGCCGCTCCCCCGCCCCCACCACGCAATGCCGAGAGCTTGTTATGTTTGTGCATTTTGTTTTTCTTTTTCTCTCGGTCTTTCGTCCATGCTCTCTGCCTCTACCTGTCTTTCTCTTTATATCTCTGCATGTCTCCCCCTCTTTCCTCCTGCATCCTCCTACTTTACCCCACCATGTCTTTCTCTTCCTACATTTCTTCTCTTACTCCCTCAAACTTTCATTCCCTGCCTCTCTCTCCCCATCTCTTTCTGTCTTGTTCTTCCGTACCCTGCCTTTCTCTTTCAAATTGCTCTCTTGTTGTTTATTGCTATTGCCATCTTTCTTTTGTCTTTATTGTTCTTAACTTGCCTTTCTCTGCCTCTTCCGGTCTCTATCCCTCAACTTGCCTTGCTTCACCTCATTCTATGTTTGCCCATAATGCCGCTCCCCCGCCCCCACCATGCAATGCCGAGAGCTTGTTTTAACCAACTCCGCACTTGCGCTTCAGCAGTGGCGCCGCTGCTTCTGCTTATTTTCAGCACCTTTCACTTTCAACAAGGCGCACGCATTTCTTTCAGTATGGCTGGGCTTTTTTTTTTTAATCTTGCCTCAAGCAGCGACGCAACTTAAGATCCCACGCCCCACATGAGAGACTGAACGGTGTTCTTAAATGTACACCAAGCACGGTTAGGCTCTGGGGGCGTGCACTCCTCATCGCCTGGACGCCATGCTTCATGTTTGAGCAAAGCACAGCACATACAAACAATGGCGGACGACACTTTTTTTCCTCACAGCAAGCTCCCTTAAATTTCAATTACTTATGGTTTTTTAACCAGCTCCGCACTTGCGCTTCAGCAGTAGCGCCGCTGCTTATGTTTATTTTCAGCACCTTTCACTTTCAAGAAGGCGGCGCACGCCTTTCTTTCAGTATGGCGCTTTTTTAAAATCTTGCCTCCCAAAGCAACGCGACGTAAGATACCACGCCCCCTCATATGAGACCGCAGTGAGTTCTTAAATGTACACTGAGCAGGGTTATGCTCTGGGGAATGCAGTGGAGGAGCTCTTATATAGCCCCACCCTTCAACTGCCCTTTGAATCACTTCCGCCAAGTCACTCACTACTATGGCTGCTGCAGGAAAGAAGGCAGCCTGCGGGCGCACGAGTAAATACAGAGGTTTTCATAATGCACTTTCTTTGCACAATCCCACTTTCTGCATGAGGCCAGACGTTCAGGCTAGGAGGCATGAGTCACCGCCAGACTCTTTTTACCATATATCACAGTGCTTTGAAAGCACGAGGACTCAGGCGAACAGTCAGCTGGGAGGCGCCCCCAGCCCCTACACCGGGAATGCTGCTTCCTTACTGGGTGACTGCATGTGATCTTACCGGCCGTAGCTACTGCTCTGGTTATCTAGATGTTTTACATCCGAAATGGCTTTAGATTATAACTTTACTTGAAATGATTGAATTTGAAATAAGGGTACTGTTAAGCAACTAGAGACATACAAAAACGCAGAAAACAGAAGCAGAAATGTAGTCGGCACACTAAATTATGCGCCTTGGTCGTATAAACTGGCTTATCTAGTCTATGCAACCTATGCTACCTGGAGGAAATTCCTGGATTGCAAAAAGAGACACTGTAGTGACAAGTGAATTCTAGCCTGTCCATGTCCTAACTACTGCTTTAACTTAAATACTATATTCTCTAGCACATTGGTTGTCTAACAGCTCGTATATGTTCTGATTATCTGTAATGGAAATATACATAGAGGGTTTATACTGGCTACCTGTGCATTGCAGTCTGTTAATGCCATTAAGGTATTGATATGACATAAGAAGCCATCTGACGAGGTAAACAATGAGGCGAACGAAAGTGGTATGTAAATATCACTAGAGGCCTAAGATGTCATTCATGGACAATAACACAGCCTTTATATATTATTAGTAAGACATGTAAAAAAATATGGGATGAAGTATGGACTACGGTATAAGGATATTGCAAATCGCCAAGGAATTCCCTCATTACAAAGAGGAACTTGGACTAATAAAGCAGTGCTCTTTCTGTTAAGTCACAACCCAAACCCTATTTTAAATCCCCATTGCCATGCTCTTCTTTATAAAGAGACACCACAGCGGCATATAAAGAAGTATAAAATGTATGCTGTGAAAATCAAGCCAATGCCAATATGCACATTATAAATGGCTGGAAACTATACTTTAAACAATTTAATGTAAGTCACTTTGAAAAGTAGGTGCAAGTCCACGTGTGGTAAACTGCAAAATTCTTAGTTTTTGTAATGACTTCAGCAGTGCAATAGAGTGCCATAAAAGTCACCTTGTGAACCAATAACTACTTTTTTTAAAGAGACCAGAACAAAGGTGGAATGCTAGTTACACCTTTAATAATTTAACAACGGCCTGGCTTGCTAACCTTGCCTTTCAAGCTGCCTGCTGGCAGTGCCACATCACCAGTGTAATATATTATTACAGTAAAGTAGCTATGCCATTTTCTTATCACAGATGAGTTGTGGTTATATACCACCACCACGTCCATCACCACCATGTCCACCACCACCACCACCACCACCACCACCACCACGTCCACCACCACCACGTCCACCACCACCACGTCCACCACCACGTCCACCACCACCACCACGTCCACCACCACGTCCACACCCACCACGTCCACACCCACCACGTCCACACCCACCACGTCCACACCCACCACGTCCACACCCACCACGTCCACCACCACGTCCACCACACCATCCACCACCACGTCCACCACACCATCCACCACCATGTCCACCACCACCACGTCCACCACCACCACCACCATGTCCACCACCACCATGTCCACTACCACATCCACCACCACCACCACCACCACCACCACGTCCACCACCACCACCACGTCCACCACCACCACGTCCCCCACCACTACCACGTCCACTACCACGTCCACCACCACCACGTCGTCCACCACCACGTCGTCCACCACCACGTCCACCACCACCACGTCGTCCACCACCACGTCGTCCACCACCACGTCGTCCACCACCACGTCGTCCACCACCACGTCGTCCACCACCACGTCGTCCACCACGTCGTCCACCACCACGTCGTCCACCACCACGTCGTCCACCACCACGTCGTCCACCACCACGTCGTCCACCACCACGTCGTCCACCACCACGTCGTCCACCACCACGTCGTCCACCACCACGTCGTCCACCACCACGTCGTCCACCACCACGTCGTCCACCACCACGTCGTCCACCACCACGTCGTCCACCACCACGTCGTCCACCACCACGTCGTCCACCACCACGTCGTCCACCACCACGTCGTCCACCACCACGTCGTCCACCACCACGTCGTCCACCACCACGTCGTCCACCACCACGTCGTCCACCACCACGTCGTCCACCACCACGTCGTCCACCACCACGTCGTCCACCACCACGTCGTCGTCCACCACCACGTCGTCGTCCACCACCACGTCGTCGTCCACCACCACGTCGTCCACCACCACGTCGTCATCCACCACCACGTCGTCATCCACCACCACGTCGTCATCCACCACCACGTCGTCATCCACCACCACGTCGTCATCCACCACCACGTCGTCATCCACCACCACGTCGTCATCCACCACCACGTCGTCATCCACCACCACGTCGTCATCCACCACCACGTCGTCGTCCACCACCACGTCATCGTCCACCACCACGTCGTCGTCCACCACCACGTCGTCGTCAACCACCACGTCGTCGTCCACCACCACGTCGTCGTCCACCACCACGTCGTCCACCACCACGTCGTCCACCACCACCACGTCGTCCACCACCACCACCACGTCGTCCACCACCACCACCACGTCGTCCACCACCACAACGTCGTCCACCACCACCACGTCGTCCACCACCACCACGTCGTCCACCACCACCACGTCGTCCACCACCACCACGTCGTCCACCACCACCACGTCGTCCACCACCACGTCGTCGTCCACCACCACCACCAAGTCCTCCTCCACCACCACCAAGTCCTCCACCACGGCCACCACCATATCCACCACCACCACCACCAAGTCCTCCACCACCACCAAGTCCTCCACCACCACCAAGTCCTCCACCACCACCAAGTCCTCCACCACCACCAAGTCCTCCACTACATCCACCACCACCACGTCCACCACCACCACGTCCACCACCACCACGTCCACCACCAAGTCCACCACCACCAAGTCCACCACCACCACCACCAAGTCCACCACCACCACCACCAAGTCCACCACCAAGTCCACCACCACCACCAAGTCCACCACCACCACCACCACCACCACCAAGTCCACCACCACCACCACCACCAAGTCCACCACCATCACCAAGTCCACCACCACCACCACCACCAAGTCCACCACCATCACCAAGTCCACCACCACCACCACCACCAAGTCCACCACCACCACTACCAAGTCCACCACCACCAAGTCCACCACCACCACCACCAAGTCCACCACCACCAAGTCCACCACCACCACCACCAAGTCCACCACCACCAAGTCCACCACCACCACCACCAAGTCCACCACCACCACCAAGTCCACCACCACCAAGTCCACCACCACCAAGTCCACCACCATCACCACTAAGTCCACCACCATCACCACCAAGTCCGCCGCCACCAAGTCCACCACCACCACCACCAAGTCCACCACCACCAAGTCCACCACCACCAAGTCCACCACCACCAAGTCCACCACCACCAAGTCCACCGCCACCAAGTCCACCACGTCCACCACCAAGTCCACCACCGCCACCAAGTCCACCACCACCAAGTCCACCACCACCAAGTCCACCGCCACCAAGTCCACCACCACCAAGTCCACCACCACCACCACCAAGTCCACCACCACCAAGTCCACCACCACCACCAAGTCCACCACCACCACCAAGTCCACCACCACCACCAAGTCCACCACCACCACCAAGTCCACCACCACCACCAAGTCCACCACCACCACCAAGTCCACCACCACCACCACCAAGTCCACCACCACCACCACCAAGTCCACCACCACCACCACCAAGTCCACCACCACCACAACCAAGTCCACCACCACCAAGTCCACCACCACCACCAAGTCCACCACCACCACCAAGTCCACCACCACCAAGTCCACCACCACCAAGTCCACCACCACCAAGTCCACCACCACCAAGTCCACCACCACCAAGTCCACCACCACCAAGTCCACCACCACCAAGTCCACCACCACCAAGTCCACCACCGCCACCAAGTCCACCACCGCCACCAAGTCCACCACCGCCACCAAGTCCACCACCGCCACCAAGTCCACCACCGCCACCAAGTCCACCACCGCCACCAAGTCCACCACCGCCACCAAGTCCACCACCGCCACCAAGTCCACCACCGCCACCAAGTCCACCACCGCCACCAAGTCCACCACCGCCACCAAGTCCACCACCACCAAGTCCACCACCACCAAGTCCACCACCACCAAGTCCACCACCACCAAGTCCACCACCACCAAGTCCACCACCACCACCACCAAGTCCACCACCACCACCACCACCACCAAGTCCACCACCACCACCACCACCACCAAGTCCACCACCACCAAGTCCACCACCACCAAGTCCACCACCACCAAGTCCACCACCGCCACCAAGTCCACCGCCACCAAGTCCACCACCACCACCACCAAGTCCACCACCACCAAGTCCACCACCACCAAGTCCACCACCAAGTCCACCACCGCCACCAAGTCCACCACCACCAAGTCCACCACCACCAAGTCCACCGCCACCAAGTCCACCACCGCCACCAAGTCCACCACCAAGTCCACCACCGCCACCAAGTCCACCACCGCCACCAAGTCCACCACCGCCACCAAGTCCACCACCGCCACCAAGTCCACCACCGCCACCAAGTCCACCACCGCCACCAAGTCCACCACCGCCACCAAGTCCACCACCGCCACCAAGTCCACCACCGCCACCAAGTCCACCACCGCCACCAAGTCCACCACCGCCACCAAGTCCACCACCGCCACCAAGTCCACCACCACCACCAAGTCCACCACCGCCACCAAGTCCACCACCGCCACCAAGTCCACCACCACCACCAAGTCCACCACCACCACCACCAAGTCCACCACCACCACCAAGTCCACCACCACCACCAAGTCCACCACCACCACCACCAAGTCCACCACCGCCACCAAGTCCACCACCGCCACCAAGTCCACCACCGCCACCAAGTCCACCACCGCCACCAAGTCCACCACCGCCACCAAGTCCACCACCGCCACCAAGTCCACCACCGCCACCACCACCACCAAGTCCACCACCACCACCAAGTCCACCACCACCACCAAGTCCACCACCACCACCAAGTCCACCACCAAGTCCACCACCACCACCAAGTCCACCACCAAGTCCACCACCACCACCAAGTCCACCACCACCACCAAGTCCACCACCACCACCAAGTCCACCACCACCACCAAGTCCACCACCACCACCAAGTCCACCACCACCACCAAGTCCACCACCACCACCAAGTCCACCACCACCACCAAGTCCACCACCGCCACCAAGTCCACCACCGCCACCAAGTCCACCACCGCCACCAAGTCCACCACCGCCACCAAGTCCACCACCGCCACCAAGTCCACCACCAAGTCCACCACCACCACCAAGTCCACCACCACCACCAAGTCCACCACCACCAAGTCCACCACCACCAAGTCCACCACCAAGTCCACCACCGCCACCACCAAGTCCACCACCGCCACCACCAAGTCCACCACCGCCACCACCAAGTCCACAACCACCACCACCAAGTCCACCACCACCAAGTCCACCAAGTCCACCACCACCAAGTCCACCACCACCAAGTCCACCACCACCAAGTCCACCACCACCAAGTCCACCACCACCAAGTCCACCACCACCAAGTCCACCACCACCAAGTCCACCACCACCAAGTCCACCACCACCAAGTCCACCACCACCAAGTCCACCACCACCAAGTCCACCACCACCAAGTCCACCACCACCAAGTCCACCACCGCCACCAAGTCCACCACCGCCACCAAGTCCACCACCACCACCACCACCAAGTCCACCACCACCAAGTCCACCACCACCACCAAGTCCACCACCACCACCAAGTCCACCACCACCACCACCAAGTCCACCACCACCACCAAGTCCACCACCACCACCAAGTCCACCACCACCACCACCAAGTCCACCACCACCACCACCAAGTCCACCACCACCACCAAGTCCACCACCACCACCAAGTCCACCACCACCACCAAGTCCACCGCCACCACCAAGTCCACCGCCACCACCAAGTCCACCGCCACCACCAAGTCCACCGCCACCACCAAGTCCACCGCCACCAAGTCCACCACCACCAAGTCCACCACCACCAAGTCCACCACCACCAAGTCCACCACCACCAAGTCCACCACCACCAAGTCCACCACCACCAAGTCCACCACCACCAAGTCCACCACCACCACCACCAAGTCCACCACCACCAAGTCCACCACCACCAAGTCCACCACCACTACCACCAAGTCCACCACCACCACCACCAAGTCCACCACCACCACCACCAAGTCCACCACCACCACCACCAAGTCCACCACCACCACCACCAAGTCCACCACCACCAAGTCCACCACCACCACCAAGTCCACCACCACCACCAAGTCCACCGCCACCACCAAGTCCACCGCCACCAAGTCCACCACCACCAAGTCCACCACCACCACCACCAAGTCCACCACCACCACCACCAAGTCCACCACCACCACCACCAAGTCCACCACCACCAAGTCCACCACCACTACCACCAAGTCCACCACCACCGCCACCAAGTCCACCACCACCACCACCACCAAGTCCACCACCACCACCACCAAGTCCACCACCAAGTCCACCACCACCACCAAGTCCACCACCACCACCAAGTCCACCACCACCACCAAGTCCACCACCACCACCACCAAGTCCACCACCACCACCAAGTCCACCACCACCACCAAGTCCACCACCACCACCAAGTCCACCACCACCACCAAGTCCACCACCACCACCAAGTCCACCACCACCAAGTCCACCACCACCACCAAGTCCACCACCGCCACCAAGTCCACCACCGCCACCAAGTCCACCACCGCCACCAAGTCCACCACCACCAAGTCCACCACCAAGTCCACCACCACCACCACCAAGTCCACCACCACCACCACCAAGTCCACCACCACCACCACCAAGTCCACCACCACCAAGTCCACCACCACCAAGTCCACCACCACCACCACCAAGTCCACCACCACCACCACCAAGTCCACCACCACCACCACCAAGTCCACCACCACCACCACCAAGTCCACCACCACCAAGTCCACCACCACCACCAAGTCCACCACCACCACCAAGTCCACCACCACCACCACCAAGTCCACCACCACCAAGTCCACCACCACCAAGTCCACCACCACCACCACCAAGTCCACCACCACCACCACCAAGTCCACCACCACCACCACCAAGTCCACCACCAAGTCCACCACCAAGTCCACCACCAAGTCCACCACCACCACCACCAAGTCCACCACCAAGTCCACCACCACCACCACCAAGTCCACCACCATCACCACCAAGTCCACCGCCACCAAGTCCACCACCACCAAGTCCACCACCACCACCACCACCAAGTCCACCACCACCGCCACCAAGTCCACCACCACCACCACCACCAAGTCCACCACCACCACCACCAAGTCCACCACCAAGTCCACCACCACCACCACCAAGTCCACCACCATCACCACCAAGTCCACCGCCACCAAGTCCACCACCACCAAGTCCACCACCACCACCACCAAGTCCACCACCACCACCACCACCAAGTCCACCACCACCACCAAGTCCACCACCACCACCAAGTCCACCACCACCACCAAGTCCACCACCACCACCAAGTCCACCACCACCACCACCAAGTCCACCACCACCACCAAGTCCACCAAGTCCACCACCACCACCACCAAGTCCACCACCAAGTCCACCACCAAGTCCACCACCAAGTCCACCACCACCACCACCAAGTCCACCACCAAGTCCACCACCACCACCACCAAGTCCACCACCATCACCACCAAGTCCACCGCCACCAAGTCCACCACCACCAAGTCCACCACCACCACCACCAAGTCCACCACCACCGCCACCAAGTCCACCACCACCACCACCACCAAGTCCACCACCACCACCACCAAGTCCACCACCAAGTCCACCACCACCACCACCAAGTCCACCACCATCACCACCAAGTCCACCGCCACCAAGTCCACCACCACCAAGTCCACCACCACCACCACCAAGTCCACCACCACCACCACCACCAAGTCAACCACCACCACCAAGTCCACCACCACCACCAAGTCCACCACCACCACCAAGTCCACCACCACCACCAAGTCCACCACCACCACCACCAAGTCCACCACCACCAAGTCCACCACCACCACCACCAAGTCCACCACCACCACCACCACCAAGTCCACCACCACCACCACCAAGTCCACCACCAAGTCCACCACCACCACCACCAAGTCCACCACCACCACCACCAAGTCCACCACCACCACCACCAAGTCCACCACCACCACCAAGTCCACCACCAAGTCCACCACCACCACCACCACCAAGTCCACCACCACCACCACCAAGTCCACCACCACCAAGTCCACCACCACCACCACCAAGTCCACCACCACCACCACCAAGTCCACCACCACCACCACTAAGTCCACCACCAAGTCCACCACCACCACCAAGTCCACCACCACCACCAAGTCCACCACCACCACCAAGTCCACCACCACCACCAAGTCCACCACCACCACCAAGTCCACCACCACCACCACCAAGTCCACCACCACCACCAAGTCCACCACCACCACCAAGTCCACCACCACCACCAAGTCCACCACCACCACCAAGTCCACCACCACGTCCACCACCAAGTCCACCACCACCACCAAGTCCACCACCACCACCAAGTCCACCACCACCACCAAGTCCACCACCGCCACCAAGTCCACCACCGCCACCAAGTCCACCACCGCCACCAAGTCCACCACCGCCACCAAGTCCACCACCGCCACCAAGTCCACCACCGCCACCAAGTCCACCACCGCCACCAAGTCCACCACCGCCACCAAGTCCACCGCCACCACCACCACCACCACCAAGTCCACCACCACCACCACCACCACCAAGTCCACCACCACCAAGTCCACCACCATGTCCACCACCATCACCACCAAGTCCACCGCCACCAAGTCCACCACCACCAAGTCCACCACCACCAAGTCCACCACCACCACCACCAAGTCCACCACCACCACCACCACCATGTCCACCACCACCACCACCATGTCCACCACCATCACCACCAAGTCCACCGCCACCAAGTCCACCACCACCAAGTCCACCACCACCACCACCAAGTCCACCACCACCACCACCAAGTCCACCACCACCAAGTCCACCACCACCAAGTCCACCACCAAGTCCACCACCACCAAGTCCACCACCACCACCACCACCACCAAGTCCACCACCACCACCACCACCAAGTCCACCACCACCACCACCACCAAGTCCACCACCACCACCAAGTCCACCACCACCACCACCAAGTCCACCACCACCAAGTCCACCACCACCAAGTCCACCACCACCAAGTCCACCACCACCACCAAGTCCACCACCACCACCAAGTCCACCACCAAGTCCACCACCACCACCAAGTCCACCACCACCACCAAGTCCACCACCACCAAGTCCACCACCACCAAGTCCACCACCACCAAGTCCACCACCACCAAGTCCACCAAGTCCACCACCACCACCACCACCACCACCAAGTCCACCACCACCAAGTCCACCACCACCACCACCAAGTCCACCACCACCACCAAGTCCACCACCACCACCAAGTCCACCACCACCACCAAGTCCACCACCACCACCACCACCAAGTCCACCACCACCAAGTCCACCACCACCACCAAGTCCACCACCACCACCAAGTCCACCACCACCACCAAGTCCACCACCACCACCAAGTCCACCACCACCACCAAGTCCACCACCACCACCAAGTCCACCACCACCAAGTCCACCACCACCACCACCACCAAGTCCACCACCACCACCAAGTCCACCACCAAGTCCACCACCACCACCAAGTCCACCACCACCACCAAGTCCACCACCACCACCAAGTCCACCACCAAGTCCACCACCACCACCACCACCACCACCACCAAGTCCACCACCACCACCACCAAGTCCACCACCACCACCACCAAGTCCACCACCACCACCACCAAGTCCACCACCACCACCAAGTCCACCACCAAGTCCACCACCACCACCACCAAGTCCACCACCACCACCAAGTCCACCACCACCAAGTCCACCACCACCAAGTCCACCACCACCAAGTCCACCACCACCACCACCAAGTCCACCACCACCACCAAGTCCACCACCACCACCACCAAGTCCACCACCACCACCAAGTCCACCACCACCACCAAGTCCACCACCACCACCAAGTCCACCACCACCACCAAGTCCACCACCACCACCAAGTCCACCACCACCACCAAGTCCACCACCACCAAGTCCACCACCACCAAGTCCACCACCACCAAGTCCACCACCACCACCACCAAGTCCACCACCACCACCACCAAGTCCACCACCACCACCACCAAGTCCACCACCACCACCACCAAGTCCACCACCACCACCACCAAGTCCACCACCAAGTCCACCACCACCACCACCAAGTCCACCACCACCACCAAGTCCACCACCACCAAGTCCACCACCACCAAGTCCACCACCACCACCAAGTCCACCACCACCACCAAGTCCACCACCACCAAGTCCACCACCACCACCAAGTCCACCACCAAGTCCACCACCACCACCAAGTCCACCACCAAGTCCACCACCACCACCAAGTCCACCACCACCACCAAGTCCACCACCACCACCAAGTCCACCACCACCACCAAGTCCACCACCACCACCAAGTCCACCACCACCACCAAGTCCACCACCAAGTCCACCACCACCACCAAGTCCACCACCACCACCACCAAGTCCACCACCACCACCAAGTCCACCACCAAGTCCACCACCACCACCACCAAGTCCACCACCACCACCAAGTCCACCACCAAGTCCACCACCACCACCACCAAGTCCACCACCACCACCACCAAGTCCACCACCAAGTCCACCACCACCACCACCAAGTCCACCACCACCACCACCAAGTCCACCACCACCAAGTCCACCACCACCACCACCACCACCACCACCACCACCACAAGTCCACCACCACCACCACCAAGTCCACCACCACCACCAAGTCCACCACCAAGTCCACCACCACCACCACCAAGTCCACCACCACCACCAAGTCCACCACCAAGTCCACCACCACCACCACCAAGTCCACCACCACCACCACCAAGTCCACCACCACCACCACCAAGTCCACCACCTCCACCACCACCACCACCAAGTCCACCACCACCACCACCAAGTCCACCACCACCACCACCAAGTCCACCACCACCACCAAGTCCACCACCACCACCAAGTCCACCACCACCACCAAGTCCACCACCACCAAGTCCACCACCACCAAGTCCACCACCACCAAGTCCACCACCACCAAGTCCACCACCACCAAGTCCACCACCACCACCACCAAGTCCACCACCACCACCAAGTCCACCACCACCACCACCAAGTCCACCACCACCACCAAGTCCACCACCAAGTCCACCACCACCACCAAGTCCTCCACCACCACCAAGTCCACCACCACCACCAAGTCCACCACCACCAAGTCCACCACCACCAAGTCCACCACCACCAAGTCCACCACCACCAAGTCCACCACCACCAAGTCCACCACCACCAAGTCCACCACCACCACCACCAAGTCCACCACCACCACCACCAAGTCCACCACCACCACCACCAAGTCCACCACCACCACCACCAAGTCCACCACCAAGTCCACCACCACCACCACCAAGTCCACCACCACCACCAAGTCCACCACCACCAAGTCCACCACCACCAAGTCCACCACCACCAAGTCCACCACCACCAAGTCCAC
Organism: Lissotriton helveticus; assembly: GCF_964261635.1. NCBI lineage: Eukaryota > Metazoa > Chordata > Amphibia > Caudata > Salamandridae > Lissotriton > Lissotriton helveticus. Next base: position 1,871,950,574 of record NC_136059.1, on the reverse strand, counting down.
CACCACCAAGTCCACCACCACCACCACCAAGTCCACCACCACCACCACCAAGTCCACCACCACCACCACCAAGTCCACCACCACCACCACCAAGTCCACCACCACCACCACCAAGTCCACCACCACCAAGTCCACCACCACCAAGTCCACCACCACCAAGTCCACCACCACCAAGTCCACCACCACCAAGTCCACCACCACCACCACCAAGTCCACCACCACCACCAAGTCCACCACCAAGTCCACCACCACCACCACCAAGTCCACCACCACCACCAAGTCCACCACCAAGTCCACCACCACCACCACCAAGTCCACCACCACCACCACCAAGTCCACCACCAAGTCCACCACCACCACCACCAAGTCCACCACCACCACCACCAAGTCCACCACCACCAAGTCCACCACCACCACCACCAAGTCCACCACCACCAAGTCCACCACCACCACCACCAAGTCCACCACCAAGTCCACCACCACCACCACCAAGTCCACCACCACCAAGTCCACCACCACCACCACCAAGTCCACCACCAAGTCACCACCACCACCACCAAGTCCACCACCAAGTCCACCACCACCACCACCAAGTCCACCACCACCACCACCAAGTCCACCACCACCACCACCAAGTCCACCACCACCACCACCAAGTCCACCACCACCACCACCAAGTCCACCACCACCACCAAGTCCACCACCACCACCAAGTCCACCACCACCACCAAGTCCACCACCACCAAGTCCACCACCACCAAGTCCACCACCACCAAGTCCACCACCACCAAGTCCACCACCACCAAGTCCACCACCACCACCACCAAGTCCACCACCACCACCAAGTCCACCACCACCAAGTCCACCACCACCAAGTCCACCACCACCAAGTCCACCACCACCAAGTCCACCACCACCACCAAGTCCACCACCACCACCAAGTCCACCACCACCACCAAGTCCACCACCACCAAGTCCACCACCACCACCACCACCAAGTCCACCACCACCAAGTCCACCACCACCAAGTCCACCACCACCAAGTCCACCACCACCAAGTCCACCACCACCAAGTCCACCACCACCAAGTCCACCACCACCACCAAGTCCACCACCACCAAGTCCACCACCACCAAGTCCACCACCACCAAGTCCACCACCACCAAGTCCACCACCACCACCAAGTCCACCACCACCACCAAGTCCACCACCACCACCAAGTCCACCACCACCAAGTCCACCACCACCACCACCACCAAGTCCACCACCACCAAGTCCACCACCACCAAGTCCACCACCACCAAGTCCACCACCACCAAGTCCACCACCACCAAGTCCACCACCACCAAGTCCACCACCACCACCACCAAGTCCACCACCACCAAGTCCACCACCACCAAGTCCACCACCACCAAGTCCACCACCACCAAGTCCACCACCACCACCACCAAGTCCACCACCACCAAGTCCACCACCACCAAGTCCACCACCACCAAGTCCACCACCACCAAGTCCACCACCACCAAGTCCACCACCACCAAGTCCACCACCACCACCACCAAGTCCACCACCACCAAGTCCACCACCACCACCACCAAGTCCACCACCACCAAGTCCACCACCACCACCACCAAGTCCACCACCACCACCACCAAGTCCACCACCACCACCACCAAGTCCACCACCACCAAGTCCACCACCACCACCACCAAGTCCACCACCACCACCACCAAGTCCACCACCACCACCACCAAGTCCACCACCACCACCACCAAGTCCACCACCACCACCACCAAGTCCACCACCACCACCACCAAGTCCACCACCACCACCACCAAGTCCACCACCACCACCACCAAGTCCACCACCACCACCACCAAGTCCACCACCACCACCACCAAGTCCACCACCACCACCACCAAGTCCACCACCAAGTCCACCACCACCACCAAGTCCACCACCAAGTCCACCACCACCACCAAGTCCACCACCACCACCAAGTCCACCACCACCACCACCACCAAGTCCACCACCAAGTCCACCACCACCACCAAGTCCACCACCACCACCACCACCAAGTCCACCACCACCACCACCACCAAGTCCACCACCACCACCACCACCACCACCACCAAGTCCACCACCACCAAGTCCACCACCACCAAGTCCACCACCACCAAGTCCACCACCACCACCACCAAGTCCACCACCACCACCACCAAGTCCACCACCACCACCACCAAGTCCACCACCACCAAGTCCACCACCACCACCAAGTCCACCACCACCAAGTCCACCACCACCACCAAGTCCACCACCAAGTCCACCACCACCACCACCACCACCACCACCACCACCACCAAGTCCACCACCACCACCACCAAGTCCACCACCACCACCACCAAGTCCACCACCACCACCACCAAGTCCACCACCACCACCACCAAGTCCACCACCACCACCACCACCAAGTCCACCACCACCACCACCAAGTCCACCACCACCACCACCAAGTCCACCACCACCACCACCAAGTCCACCACCACCACCACCAAGTCCACCACCACCACCACCAAGTCCACCACCACCAAGTCCACCACCACCAAGTCCACCACCACCAAGTCCACCACCACCAAGTCCACCACCACCAAGTCCACCACCACCAAGTCCACCACCACCACCACCAAGTCCACCACCACCACCACCAAGTCCACCACCACCACCACCAAGTCCACCACCACCAAGTCCACCACCACCACCACCAAGTCCACCACCAAGTCCACCACCACCACCAAGTCCACCACCACCACCACCAAGTCCACCACCACCACCACCAAGTCCACCACCACCACCACCAAGTCCACCACCACCAAGTCCACCACCACCAAGTCCACCACCAAGTCCACCACCACCACCAAGTCCACCACCACCACCAAGTCCACCACCACCACCAAGTCCACCACCAAGTCCACCACCACCACCAAGTCCACCACCAAGTCCACCACCACCAAGTCCACCACCACCACCACCACCACCACCACCAAGTCCACCACCACCACCACAAGTCCACCACCACCACCAAGTCCACCACCACCACCACCAAGTCCACCACCACCACCAAGTCCACCACCACCACCAAGTCCACCACCACCACCACCAAGTCCACCACCACCAAGTCCACCACCACCACCACCAAGTCCACCACCACCACCACCAAGTCCACCACCACCACCACCAAGTCCACCACCACCAAGTCCACCACCACCACCACCAAGTCCACCACCACCACCACCAAGTCCACCACCACCACCAAGTCCACCACCACCACCAAGTCCACCACCACCACCAAGTCCACCACCACCACCAAGTCCACCACCTCCACCAAGTCCACCACCAAGTCCACCACCACCACCACCAAGTCCACCACCACCACCAAGTCCACCACCACCACCAAGTCCACCACCACCACCACCAAGTCCACCACCACCACCACCAAGTCCACCACCACCAAGTCCACCACCACCAAGTCCACCACCACCACCAAGTCCACCACCACCACCAAGTCCACCACCACCACCAAGTCCACCACCACCACCAAGTCCACCACCAAGTCCACCACCACCACCACCAAGTCCACCACCACCACCAAGTCCACCACCACCACCAAGTCCACCACCACCACCACCAAGTCCACCACCACCACCACCAAGTCCACCACCACCACCACCAAGTCCACCACCACCACCACCAAGTCCACCACCACCAAGTCCACCACCACCACCACCAAGTCCACCACCACCAAGTCCACCACCACCAAGTCCACCACCACCACCAAGTCCACCACCACCAAGTCCACCACCACCAAGTCCACCACCAAGTCCACCACCACCACCAAGTCCACCACCACCACCAAGTCCACCACCACCACCAAGTCCACCACCTCCACCAAGTCCACCACCAAGTCCACCACCACCACCACCAAGTCCACCACCACCACCACCAAGTCCACCACCACCACCAAGTCCACCACCACCACCAAGTCCACCACCACCACCCAAGTCCACCACCACCACCACCAAGTCCACCACCACCAAGTCCACCACCACCAAGCCACCACCACCAGTCCACCACCACCACCAAGTCCACCACCACCACCAAGTCCACACCACCACCAAGTCCACCACCACCACCAAGTCCACCACCAAGTCCACCACCACCACCACCAAGTCCACCACCACCACCAAGTCCACCACCACCACCACCACCAAGTCCACCACCACCACCACCAAGTCCACCACCACCACCACCAAGTCCACCACCACCACCACCAAGTCCACCACCACCACCACCAAGTCCACCACCACCAAGTCCACCACCACCACCACCAAGTCCACCACCACCAAGTCCACCACCACCACCACCAAGTCCACCACCACCACCAAGTCCACCACCACCAAGTCCACCACCACCAAGTCCACCACCAAGTCCACCACCACCACCAAGTCCACCACCACCACCAAGTCCACCACCAAGTCCACCACCACCAAGTCCACCACCACCACCAAGTCCACCACCACCAAGTCCACCACCACCAAGTCCACCACCACCACCACCAAGTCCACCACCAAGTCCACCACCACCACCAAGTCCACCACCACCACCAAGTCCACCACCACCAAGTCCACCACCACCAAGTCCACCACCACCAAGTCCACCACCACCAAGTCCACCACCACCACCAGTCCACCACCACCACCAAGTCCACCACCACCACCACCAAGTCCACCACCACCAAGTCCACCACCACCACCAAGTCCACCACCACCACCAAGTCCACCACCACCAAGTCCACCACCAAGTCCACCACCACCACCAAGTCCACCACCACCACCAAGTCCACCACCACCACCAAGTCCACCACCACCACCAAGTCCACCACCAAGTCCACCACCACCACCACCAAGTCCACCACCACCACCACCAAGTCCACCACCACCACCAAGTCCACCACCACCACCACCAAGTCCACCACCACCACCACCAAGTCCACCACCACCACCACCAAGTCCACCACCACCACCACCAAGTCCACCACCACCACCACCAAGTCCACCACCACCACCACCAAGTCCACCACCACCAAGTCCACCACCACCAAGTCCACCACCACCACCAAGTCCACCACCACCACCAAGTCCACCACCACCACCAAGTCCACCACCACCACCAAGTCCACCACCAAGTCCACCACCACCACCACCAAGTCCACCACCACCACCAAGTCCACCACCACCACCACCAAGTCCACCACCACCACCACCAAGTCCACCACCACCACCACCAAGTCCACCACCACCAAGTCCACCACCACCAAGTCCACCACCACCACCAAGTCCACCACCACCACCAAGTCCACCACCACCACCAAGTCCACCACCAAGTCCACCACCACCACCACCAAGTCCACCACCAAGTCCACCACCACCACCAAGTCCACCACCACCACCAAGTCCACCACCACCACCAAGTCCACCACCACCACCAAGTCCACCACCACCACCAAGTCCACCACCACCACCAAGTCCACCACCACCACCAAGTCCACCACCACCACCACCAAGTCCACCACCACCACCCCACACCAAGTCCACCACCACCACCACCAAGTCCACCACCACCACCACCAAGTCACCACCACCACCACCAAGTCCACCACCACCAAGTCCACCACCACCAAGTCCACCACCACCACCAAGTCCACCACCACCACCAAGTCCACCACCACCACCAAGTCCACCACCAAGTCCACCACCACCACCAAGTCCACCACCAAGTCCACCACCACCACCAAGTCCACCACCACCACCACCAAGTCCACCACCACCACCAAGTCCACCACCACCACCACCAAGTCCACCACCACCACCACCAAGTCCACCACCACCACCAAGTCCACCACCACCACCAAGTCCACCACCACCACCACCAAGTCCACCACCACCACCAAGTCCACCACCAAGTCCACCACCAACCACCACCAAGTCCACCACCACCACCAAGTCCACCACCACCACCAAGTCCACCACCACCACCACCAAGTCCACCACCACCACCACCAAGTCCACCACCACCACCAAGTCCACCACCACCACCAAGTCCACCACCAAGTCCACCACCACCACCACCAAGTCCACCACCACCACCAAGTCCACCACCACCACCACCACCAAGTCCACCACCACCACCACCAAGTCCACCACCACCACCACCAAGTCCACCACCACCACCACCAAGTCCACCACCACCACCACCAAGTCCACCACCACCACCACCAAGTCCACCACCACCACCACCAAGTCCACCACCACCACCACCAAGTCCACCACCACCACCACCAAGTCCACCACCACCAAGTCCACCACCACCACCAAGTCCACCACCACCACCAAGTCCACCACCACCACCAAGTCCACCACCACCACCAAGTCCACCACCACCACCAAGTCCACCACCAAGTCCACCACACCACACCAAGTCCACCACCACCACCAAGTCCACCACCACCACCACCAAGTCCACCACCACCACCACCAAGTCCACCACCACCAAGTCCACCACCACCAAGTCCACCACCACCAAGTCCACCACCACCACCAAGTCCACCACCACCACCAAGTCCACCACCAAGTCCACCACCACCACCACCAAGTCCACCACCAAGTCCACCACCACCACCAAGTCCACCACCACCACCAAGTCCACCACCACCACCACCAAGTCCACCACCACCACCAAGTCCACCACCACCACCACCAAGTCCACCACCACCACCACCAAGTCCACCACCACCACCAAGTCCACCACCACCACCAAGTCCACCACCACCACCACCAAGTCCACCACCACCACCAAGTCCACCACCAAGTCCACCACCACCACCACCAAGTCCACCACCACCACCAAGTCCACCACCACCACCAAGTCCACCACCACCACCAAGTCCACCACCACCACCACCAAGTCCACCACCACCACCAAGTCCACCACCACCACCAAGTCCACCACCAAGTCCACCACCACCACCACCAAGTCCACCACCACCACCAAGTCCACCACCACCACCACCACCAAGTCCACCACCACCAAGTCCACCACCACCACCACCAAGTCCACCACCACCACCACCAAGTCCACCACCACCACCACCACCAAGTCCACCACCACCACCAAGTCCACCACCACCACCAAGTCCACCACCACCACCAAGTCCACCACCAAGTCCACCACCACCACCACCAAGTCCACCACCACCACCAAGTCCACCACCACCACCACCAAGTCCACCACCACCACCACCAAGTCCACCACCACCAAGTCCACCACCACCAAGTCCACCACCACCAAGTCCACCACCACCACCAAGTCCACCACCACCACCACACCACCACCACAGTCCACCACCACCACCACCAAGTCCACCACCAAGTCCACCACCACCAAAGTCCACCACACCACCAAGTCCACACCACCACCAAGTCCACCACCACCACCAAGTCCACCACCACCACCACCAAGTCCACCACCACCACCACCAAGTCCCACCACCACCACCAAGTCCACCACCACCACCAAGTCCACCACCACACCACCAAGTCCACCACCACCACCAAGTCCACCACCAAGTCACACCACCACCACCAAGTCCACCACCACCACCAAGTCCACCACCACCAAGTCCACCACCACCACCAAGTCCACCACCACCACCACCAAGTCCACCACCACCACCAAGTCCACCACCACCACCACCACAAGTCCACCACCACCACCACCAAGTCCACCACCACCACCACCACCACAAAGTCCACCACCAAGTCCACCACCACCAAGTCCACCACCACCACCACCAAGTCCACCACCACCCACCACCAAGTCCACCACCACCACCAAGTCCACCACCACCACCAAGTCCACCACCACCACCAAGTCCACCACCAAGTCCACCACCACCACCACCACCACCAAGTCCACCACCAAGTCCACCACCACCAAGTCCACCACCACCACCACAAGTCACCACCACCACCAAGTCCACCACCACCACCAAGTCACCACCAAGTCCACCACCCCAAGTCCACCACCACCAAGTCCACCACCACCACCACCAAGTCCACCACCACCACCACCAAGTCCACCACCACCACCACCAAGTCCACCACCACCACCACCAAGTCCACCACCACCACGTCCACCACCACCACCAAGTCCACCACCAAGTCCACCACCACCCACCAAGTCCACCACCACCACCACCAAGTCCACCACCACCACCACCAAGTCCACCACCACCACCACCAAGTCCACCACCACCACCACCAAGTCCACCACCACCACCACAAGTCCACCACCACCACCAAGTCCACCACCACCACCACCAAGTCCACCACCACCAAGTCCACCACCACCAAGTCCACCACCACCAAGTCCACCACCACCAAGTCCACCACCACCAAGTCCACCACCACCACCAAGTCCACCACCACCACACAAGTCCACCACCACCAAGTCCACCACCACCACCACCAAGTCCACCACCACCACCACCAAGTCCACCACCACCACCACCAAGTCCACCACCACCACCAAGTCCACCACCACCAAGTCCACCACCACCAAGTCACCACCACCAAGTCCACCCCACCACCACCAAGTCCACACCACCAAGTCCACCACCACCACTGCCAAGTCCACCACCACCACCAAGTCCACCACCACCACCAAGTCCACCCACCACCACCAAGTCCACCACCAAGTCCACCACCACCACCACCAAGTCCACCACCACCACCACCAAGTCCACCACCACCACCACCAAGTCCACCACCACCAAGTCCACCACCGCCACCACCAAGTCCACCACCACCACCAAGTCCACCACCACCAAGTCCACCACCACCAAGTCCACCACCACCACCAAGTCCACCACCACCACCACCAAGTCCACCACCACCACCAAGTCCACCACCAAGTCCACCACCACCACCACCAAGTCCACCACCACCAAGTCCACCACCAAGTCCACCACCACCACCAAGTCCACCACCACCACCACCAAGTCCACCACCACCACCAAGTCCACCACCACCACCACCACCAAGTCCACCACCACCACCAAGTCCACCACCACCACCACCAAGTCCACCACCAAGTCCACCACCACCAAGTCCACCACCACCACCACCAAGTCCACCACCACCACCACCACCAAGTCCACCACCACCAAGTCCACCACCACCACCAGTCCACCACCACCACCAAGTCCACCACCAAGTCCACCACCACCACCACCACCACCAAGTCCACCACCAAGTCCACCACCACCAAGTCCACCACCACCACCACCAAGTCCACCACCACCACCAAGTCCACCACCAAGTCCACCACCACCAAGTCCACCACCAAGTCCACCACCAAGTCCACCACCACCAAGTCCACCACCACCACCACCAAGTCCACCACCACCACCACCAAGTCCACCACCACCACCACCAAGTCCACCACCACCACGTCCACCACCACCACCAAGTCCACCACCAAGTCCACCACCACCACCACCAAGTCCACCACCACCACCACCAAGTCCACCACCACCACCACCAAGTCCACCACCACCAAGTCCACCACCACCACCACCAAGTCCACCACCACCAAGTCCACCACCACCACCACCAAGTCCACCACCACCACCAAGTCCACCACCACCACCAAGTCCACCACCACCACCAAGTCCACCACCACCACCACCACCAAGTCCACCACCACCAAGTCCACCACCACCACCACCAAGTCCACCACCACCACCACCAAGTCCACCACCACCACCACCAAGTCCACCACCACCAAGTCCACCACCACCACCAAGTCCACCACCACCACCACCAAGTCCACCACCACCAAGTCCACCACCACCACCACCAAGTCCACCACCACCACCAAGTCCACCACCACCAAGTCCACCACCACCACCAAGTCCACCACCACCACCAAGTCCACCACCACCACCAAGTCCACCACCAAGTCCACCACCAAGTCCACCACCACCAAGTCCACCACCACCACCACCAAGTCCACCACCACCACCACCAAGTCCACCACCACCACCACCAAGTCCACCACCACCACCACCAAGTCCACCACCACCAAGTCCACCACCACCACCAAGTCCACCACCACCACCAAGTCCACCACCAAGTCCACCACCACCACCACCAAGTCCACCACCACCACCACCAAGTCCACCACCACCACCACCAAGTCCACCACCACCAAGTCCACCACCACCACCACCAAGTCCACCACCACCACCAAGTCCACCACCACCACCAAGTCCACCACCACCACCAAGTCCACCACCAAGTCCACCACCAAGTCCACCACCACCAAGTCCACCACCACCACCACCAAGTCCACCACCACCACCACCAAGTCCACCACCACCACCACCAAGTCCACCACCACCAAGTCCACCACCACCACCACCAAGTCCACCACCACCACCACCAAGTCCACCACCACCACCACCAAGTCCACCACCACCACCACCAAGTCCACCACCACCACCACCAAGTCCACCACCACCAAGTCCACCACCACCACCACCAAGTCCACCACCACCACCACCAAGTCCACCACCACCACCAAGTCCACCACCACCAAGTCCACCACCACCACCAAGTCCACCACCACCACCAAGTCCACCACCAAGTCCACCACCAAGTCCACCACCAAGTCCACCACCAAGTCCACCACCACCACCAAGTCCACCACCACCACCAAGTCCACCACCACCACCAAGTCCACCACCACCAAGTCCACCACCACCACCACCAAGTCCACCACCACCACCACCAAGTCCACCACCACCAAGTCCACCACCACCAAGTCCACCACCACCACCAAGTCCACCACCACCACCAAGTCCACCACCACCACCAAGTCCACCACCAAGTCCACCACCACCAAGTCCACCACCACCAAGTCCACCACCACCACCAAGTCCACCACCACCACCACCAAGTCCACCACCACCACCAAGTCCACCACCACCACCAAGTCCACCACCACCACCAAGTCCACCACCACCAAGTCCACCACCACCACCACCAAGTCCACCACCACCAAGTCCACCACCACCAAGTCCACCACCACCACCAAGTCCACCACCACCACCAAGTCCACCACCACCACCACCAAGTCCACCACCACCACCACCAAGTCCACCACCACCAAGTCCACCACCAAGTCCACCACCACCACCAAGTCCACCACCACCACCAAGTCCACCACCACCACCACCAAGTCCACCACCACCACCACCAAGTCCACCACCACCACCACCAAGTCCACCACCACCACCACCAAGTCCACCACCACCAAGTCCACCACCACCACCACCAAGTCCACCACCACCAAGTCCACCACCACCACCACCAAGTCCACCACCACCACCAAGTCCACCACCACCACCACCAAGTCCACCACCACCACCAAGTCCACCACCACCACCAAGTCCACCACCACCACCAAGTCCACCACCACCACCAAGTCCACCACCACCAAGTCCACCACCACCAAGTCCACCACCACCAAGTCCACCACCACCACCACCAAGTCCACCACCACCACCACCAAGTCCACCACCACCAAGTCAACCACCACCAAGTCCACCACCACCACCACCAAGTCCACCACCACCAAGTCCACCACCACCACCAAGTCCACCACCACCACCAAGTCGTCCACCACCACCACCACCAAGTCCACCACCACCACCACCAAGTCCACCACCACCACCACCAAGTCCACCACCACCAAGTCCACCACCACCACCACCAAGTCCACCACCACCACCAAGTCCACCACCACCAAGTCCACCACCACCAAGTCCACCACCACCACCAAGTCCACCACCACCACCAAGTCCACCACCAAGTCCACCACCACCAAGTCCACCACCACCACCACCAAGTCCACCACCACCACCACCAAGTCCACCACCACCACCACCAAGTCCACCACCACCAAGTCCACCACCACCACCACCAAGTCCACCACCACCAAGTCCACCACCACCACCAAGTCCACCACCACCACCAAGTCCACCACCAAGTCCACCACCACCACCACCAAGTCCACCACCACCACCACCAAGTCCACCACCACCACCACCAAGTCCACCACCACCAAGTCCACCACCACCACCACCAAGTCCACCACCACCACCAAGTCCACCACCACCAAGTCCACCACCACCAAGTCCACCACCACCACCAAGTCCACCACCACCACCAAGTCCACCACCAAGTCCACCACCAAGTCCACCACCACCACCACCAAGTCCACCACCACCACCAAGTCCACCACCACCACCAAGTCCACCACCACCACCAAGTCCACCACCACCAAGTCCACCACCACCACCACCAAGTCCACCACCACCACCACCAAGTCCACCACCACCAAGTCCACCACCACCAAGTCCACCACCACCACCAAGTCCACCACCACCACCAAGTCCACCACCACCACCAAGTCCACCACCAAGTCCACCACCACCACCACCAAGTCCACCACCACCACCAAGTCCACCACCACCACCAAGTCCACCACCACCACCAAGTCCACCACCACCACCACCACCACCAAGTCCACCACCACCACCACCACCAAGTCCACCACCACCACCACCAAGTCCACCACCACCACCACCAAGTCCACCACCACCACCACCAAGTCCACCACCACCACCACCAAGTCCACCACCACCACCACCAAGTCCACCACCACCACCAAGTCCACCACCAAGTCCACCACCACCACCACCAAGTCCACCACCACCAAGTCCACCACCACCACCACCAAGTCCACCACAACCAAGTCCACCACCACCAAGTCCACCACCACCAAGTCCACCACCACCACCACCACCAAGTCCACCACCACCAAGTCCACCACCACCACCACCACCAAGTCCACCACCACCAAGTCCACCACCACCACCACCACCAAGTCCACCACCACCAAGTCCACCACCACCACCACCACCAAGTCCACCACCACCACCACCAAGTCCACCACCACCACCAAGTCCACCACCACCACCAAGTCCACCACCACCACCACCACCAAGTCCACCACCACCACCACGTCCACCACCACCACCAAGTCCACCACCACCACCAAGTCCACCACCACCACCAAGTCCACCACCACCACCAAGTCCACCACCACCACCACGTCCACCACCACCACCAAGTCCACCACCACCACCAAGTCCACCACCACCACCACCAAGTCCACCACCACCACCACCAAGTCCACCACCATCACCACCAAGTCCACCACCATCACCACCAAGTCCACCACCACCACCACCAAGTCCACCACCACCACCACCAAGTCCACCACCACCAAGTCCACCAAGTCCACCACCACCAAGTCCACCACCACCACCAAGTCCACCACCACCAAGTCCACCACCACCACCACCAAGTCCACCACCACCACCAAGTCCACCACCACCACCAAGTCCACCACCACCACCAAGTCCACCACCACCACCAAGTCCACCACCAAGTCCACCACCACCACCAAGTCCACCACCACCACCAAGTCCACCACCAAGTCCACCACCACCACCAAGTCCACCACCAAGTCCACCACCACCACCAAGTCCACCACCACCACCAAGTCCACCACCACCACCAAGTCCACCACCACCACCAAGTCCACCACCACCACCAAGTCCACCACCACCACCAAGTCCACCACCACCACCAAGTCCACCACCACCACCAAGTCCACCACCACCACCAAGTCCACCACCACCACCAAGTCCACCACCACCACCAAGTCCACCACCACCACCAAGTCCACCACCACCACCAAGTCCACCACCACCACCAAGTCCACCACCACCACCAAGTCCACCACCACCAAGTCCACCACCACCACCAAGTCCACCACCACCACGTCCACCACCACCACCACCAAGTCCACCACCACCACCACCAAGTCCACCACCAAGTCCACCACCACCACCAAGTCCACCACCACCACCAAGTCCACCACCACCACCAAGTCCACCACCACCACCAAGTCCACCACCAAGTCCACCACCACCACCAAGTCCACCACCACCACCAAGTCCACCACCAAGTCCACCACCACCACCAAGTCCACCACCAAGTCCACCACCACCACCAAGTCCACCACCACCACCAAGTCCACCACCACCACCAAGTCCACCACCACCACCAAGTCCACCACCACCACCAAGTCCACCACCACCACCAAGTCCACCACCACGTCCACCACCACCACGTCCACCACCACCAAGTCCACCACTACACCCACCACTACACCCACCACTACACCCACCACTACACCCACCACTACACCCACCACTACACCCACCACTACACCCACCACTACACCCACCACTACACCCACCACTACACCCACCACCACCACCACCACCACCACACTCTATCCATCGCCCTCCCTCCCTCTATCTATATATCTATCTATCTATGTATCTATCTATCGCCCTCCCTCCCTCTATCTATCTATCTATCTATCTATGTATCTATCTATCTATCGCCCTCCCTCCCTCTATCTATCTATCTATGTATCTATCTATCGCCCTCCCTCCCTCTATCTATCTATGTATCTATCTATCGCCCTCCCTCCCTCTATCTATCTATCTATCTATCTATCTATCTATCTATGTATCTATCGCCCTCCCTCCCTCTATCACCCTCAAAGCTCAAAGCCTGTTTTGCCGTTTTGTACAGTAGCTGCTATGCAACATGTTTGAAAGTGATTTTAAAAAGCGCTATGATGCAACAATGCTCCACGTCACAAACATTTTAAACAAACTTTTAGATCAGCCGCTGTGCAACACAGATGAAAATCACATTGACAAAAGCCAATTAATCTTGACTAGGTGAGACTAGCTGTCTTTGTCAATGCTGGTTACTGACTGACATTGCCCAGATGTAGGTGGATGAGCAACTTGCACAGTAATTCAGTGTCCGTTAGGACCCAGCTGCGGATGCTAACAGGAGAAACAGAGGTGGAGGGTGAGGAGAGACGGAGGTGGAGGGTGAGGAGAGACGGAGGTGGATGGTGAGGAGAGACGGAGGTGGATGGTGAGGAGAGACGGAGGTGGATGGTGAGGAGAGACGGAGGTGGATGGTGAGGAGAGACGGAGGTGGATGGTGAGGAGAGACGGAGGTGGATGGTGAGGAGAGACGGAGGTGGATGGTGAGGAGAGACGGAGGTGGATGGTGAGGAGAGACGGAGGTGGAGGGTGAGGAGAGACGGAGGTGGAGGGTGAGGAGAGACAGAGGTGGAGGGTGAGGAGAGACAGAGGTGGAGGGTGAGGAGAGACAGAGGTGGAGGGTGAGGAGAGACAGAGGTGGAGGGTGAGGAGAGACAGAGGTGGAGGGTGAGGAGAGACAGAGGTGGAGGGTGAGGAGAGACAGAGGTGGAGGGTGAGGAGAGACAGAGGTGGAGGGTGAGGAGAGACAGAGGTGGAGGGTGAGGAGAGACAGAGGTGGAGGGTGAGGAGAGACAGAGGTGGAGGGTGAGGAGAGACAGAGGTGGAGGGTGAGGAGAGACAGAGGTGGAGGGTGAGGAGAGGCAGAGGTGGAGGGTGAGGAGAGGCAGAGGTGGCGGGTGAGGAGAGGCAGAGGTGGCGGGTGAGGAGAGGCAGAGGTGGCGGGTGAGGAGAGGCAGAGGTGGCGGGTGTGGAGAGACAGAGGTGGCGGGTGTGGAGAGACAGAGGTGGCGGGTGTGGAGAGACAGAGGTGGCGGGTGTGGAGAGACAGAGGTGGCGGGTGTGGATTCGGGTGTGGAGAGACAGAGGTGGCGGAGAGACAGAGGTGGCGGAGAGACAGAGGTGGCGGAGAGACAGAGGTGGCGGAGAGACAGAGGTGGCGGAGAGACAGAGGTGGCGGAGAGACAGAGGTGGCGGAGAGACAGAGGTGGCGGAGAGACAGAGGTGGCGGAGAGACAGAGGTGGCGGAGAGACAGAGGTGGCGGAGAGACAGAGGTGGCGGAGAGACAGAGGTGGCGGAGAGACAGAGGTGGCGGAGAGACAGAGGTGGCGGAGAGACAGAGGTGGCGGAGAGACAGAGGTGGCGGAGAGACAGAGGTGGCGGAGAGACAGAGGTGGCGGAGAGACAGAGGTGGCGGAGAGACAGAGGTGGCGGAGAGACAGAGGTGGCGGAGAGACAGAGGTGGCGGAGAGACAGAGGTGGCGGAGAGACAGAGGTGGCGGAGAGACAGAGGTGGCGGAGAGACAGAGGTGGCGGAGAGACAGAGGTGGCGGAGAGACAGAGGTGGCGGAGAGACAGAGGTGGCGGAGAGACAGAGGTGGCGGGTGAGGAGAGACGAGAGACCGAGGTGGCGGGTGAGGAGAGACGAGAGACCGAGGTGGCGGGTGAGGAGAGACGAGAGACCGAGGTGGCGGGTGAGGAGAGACGAGAGACCGAGGTGGCGGGTGAGGAGAGACGAGAGACCGAGGTGGCGGGTGAGGAGAGACGAGAGACCGAGGTGGCGGGTGAGGAGAGACGAGAGACCGAGGTGGCGGGTGAGGAGAGACGAGAGACCGAGGTGGCGGGTGAGGAGAGACGAGAGACCGAGGTGGCGGGTGAGGAGAGACGAGAGACCGAGGTGGCGGGTGAGGAGAGACGAGAGACCGAGGTGGCGGGTGAGGAGAGACGAGAGACCGAGGTGGCGGGTGAGGAGAGACGAGAGACCGAGGTGGCGGGTGAGGAGAGACGAGAGACCGAGGTGGCGGGTGAGGAGAGACGAGAGACCGAGGTGGCGGGTGAGGAGAGACGAGAGACCGAGGTGGCGGGTGAGGAGAGACTGAGGTGGCGGGTGAGGAGAGACTGAGGTGGCGGGTGAGGAGAGACTGAGGTGGCGGGTGAGGAGATACCGAGGTGGCGGGTGAGGAGAGACCGAGGTGGCGGGTGAGGAGAGACCGAGGTGGCGGGTGAGGAGAGACCGAGGTGGCGGAGGTGGCGGGCGGAGGTGAGGCCGGGCCGGGCAGAGGCGAGGCCGGGCCGGGCAGAGGCGAGGCCGGGCCGGGCAGAGGCGAGGCCGGGCCGGGCAGAGGCGAGGCCGGGCCGGGCAGAGGCGAGGCCGGGCAGAGGCGAGGCCGGGCAGGGCGGAGGCGAGGCCGGGCAGAGGCGAGGCCGGGCCGGGCGGAGGCGAGGCGGAGGCGGAGGCGAGGGCCAGGCGGAGGCGAGGGCCAGGCGGAGGCGAGGGCCAGGCGGAGGCGAGGGCCAGGCGGAGGCGAGGGCCAGGCGGAGGCGAGGGCCAGGCGGAGGCGAGGTGGAGGGTGTGGAGAGCAGCGACGGAGGGTGAGGAGAGACGGAGGGTGAGTCAGAGGTGGAGGGGGGGGAGAGATCAAGGTGGAGGGTGAGGAGAGACCAAGGTGGAAGGGAGTCAGAAGTGGAGGTAAGGAGAGACCGAGGTGGGGAGGGAGCGAGGGGGGTGGTATCACTTTCAACTCCTCCTAGTGTAAGGCAATGCCCCCTCTCCACATGCCCTGCCGAGAGCAGATCCCTGCTCGCATCAGCCGTCACCCGAGACCTCTTATGCTTGTTGGTAAAGAGAGGTTCATTATCTGCTGATGTGATCCACTTGGAGGGGGGGGGGGGGAGGTGCTCTCCCCTCACCCACCCCGAGGGCCGACACCAAGAAGGCACCAGAGACTCGACTCTACTCTACTCTAAGCCACTGCACTCTACTCTATGCCACTGCACTCTATGCCACTGCACTCTACTCTACGCCACTGCACTCTACTCTACGCCACTGCACTCTACTCTACGCCACTGCACTCTACTCTACGCCACTGCACTCTACTCTACGCCACTGCACTCTACTCTACGCCACTGCACTCTACTCTACGCCACTGCACTCTACTCTACGCCACTGCACTCTACTCTACGCCACTGCACTCTACTCTACGCCACTGCACTCTACTCTACGCCACTGCACTCTACTCTACGCCACTGCACTCTACTCTACTCTACGCCACTGCACTCTACTCTACGCCACTGCACTGCACTCTCCTCCACGCCACTCTCCTCCACGCCGCTCTCCTCCACGCCGCTCTCCTCCACGCCGCTCTCCTCCACGCCACTCTCCTCCACGCCACTCTCCTCCACGCCACTCTCCTCCACGCCACTCTCCTCCACGCCACTCTCCTCCACGCCACTCTCCTCCACGCCACTCTCCTCCACGCCACTCTCCTCCACGCCACTCTCCTCCACGCCACTCTCCTCCACGCCACTCTCCTCCACGCCACTCTCCTCCACGCCACTCTCCTCCACGCCACTCTCCTCCACGCCACTCTCCTCCACGCCACTCTCCTCCACGCCACTCTCCTCCACGCCACTCTCCTCCACGCCACTCTCCTCCACGCCACTCTCCTCCACGCCACTCTCCTCCACGCCACTCTCCTCCACGCCACTCTCCTCCACGCCACTCTCCTCCACGCCACTCTCCTCCACGCCACTCTCCTCCACGCCACTCTCCTCCACGCCACTCTCCTCCACGCCACTCTACTCCACGCCACTCTACTCCACGCCACTCTACTCCACGCCACTCTACTCCACGCCACTCTACATCACTCTACTCTACGCAATTCTATTCCACTCGATGCTTCTCCACTCTGTGGCACTATACTCTACTCTGCATCACTCTATGCTAATCTGCTCTGCACCCTACGCCACTGCCCTATGCTATGCACCACTGCATTCTACAATCCTGCATTGTATGCCGGTTCGCTCTACGCCACTATACTGTGCAACACTATACTGTGCAACACTCTACACCAGTCCACTCCACCCCACTCTACACCAGTCCACCCCACTCTACACCAGTCCACCCCACTCTACACCAGTCCACTCCACCCCACTCTACACCAGTCCACCCCACTCTACACCAGTCCACTCTACACCAGTCCACTCTACACCAGTCCACTCTACACCAGTCCACCCCACTCTACACCAGTCCACCCCACTCTACACCAGTCCACCCCACTCTACACCAGTCCACTCCACCCTACACCAGTCCACCCCACCCCACTCTATACCAGTCCACTCCACCCCACTCTATACCAGTCCACTCCACCCCACTCTACACCAGTCCACACCAGTCCACTCTACACCAGTCCACTCTACACCAGTCCACCCCACTCTACACCAGTCCACCCCACTCTACACCAGTCCACCCCACTCTACACCAGTCCACCCCACTCTACACCAGTCCACTCCACTCTATACCAGTCCACCCCACCCCACTCTATACCAGTCCACCCCACCCCACTCTATACCAGTCCACTCCACCCCACTCTATACCAGTCCACTCCACCCCACTCTACACCAGTCCACCCCACTCTACACCTGTCCACTCCAGTCCACTCTACACCAGTTCACTCCACTCTACACCAGTCCACTTTTCTAAATGCCACTCTAAGCGACTCCACTCTCTGCCGCTCCACTCTCTGCTGCTCCATGCCACTCTCCTCTTAGCTACTAACGTTTAACCATGCTGAACAGCAGCCACATTGGTGTATAACATGGCTAAAACACATGGCTAAAACACATGGCCAAAACCAATAGCTCTTGCATAGGCGAGACCTATTGGCTTTGGCAATGCTTGTTCATTATGGAATGCCACACTCAAGAACACTAGGAAACCAGGGTACATTTTAGAGCTTTATTAAAAAAAAAAAATCAAAACCTTATCCTAGTGCAGACAATATGAATAGTAGCTATTCTGAATAAAAACAATATAATAGCATGAATTTTGCCAGAAGTGTGAAAAGCAAATAATATTGTAACATACTGGTAAAATCATAAAGCTTTTTCTCTGTCATTCTTTACAATTCCTCTCTCAACTGACTAACTAAACTGACCTTGTCACCAAAATAAGGGCCTAATTCTAGTTTCGAAGATGGAGTACACCCACATACCTTGTCTGAAGAAAGAATCCGTGTTCAGTAAAATAGCAGTGTCTGCTTTTCCCATCTTTTCAGCAGGCAAGCAAATGAGCATGCTTACCGAAAGCTAATTGTATCTCCTGGTAGCCTTCATCAAAGGATGGTGATATAGTTCACTATAGCCTACATCCTGAGACTCGGGCACGAAGTTCTGCTCTCCCCAATCTCATTCTGTTATTAGTTTTTATAACGTATCTGATCATTGCTGAATCTTTTGAAAATAAACCATTATAAAAAAGGCATTGGCACCTTTTCACTTATATTCTGTGAAGCTACGCTCTTTGTTAGTAACAAACGAGAAGTGAAGTCATTAGCTTGCGTGAAACCTTGCCTGCCTCCAAAACAATCATTAGAACAGAGAGCTCCATTCAGATAAAATAACATGAATATATGCAAACAGACTTTATTATCATGTTGCAGTGAATAATCACAAGAATAAGTTTGCTGTTTAAATTCATCATTTATATCTAAATGACTAACGTGTCATTTAAAAATGGGGATATCTAAAGCAAAAAACATGATCATTATGACAGTCTTGAACAATACGTTTCTTCGCATTGTCCAACATTTGCAGCCCAGGGATTTCGCCACCGTAAGATTGCATCCGTCACAGCAGTTGGAAAACCTTGGAATGATATCTCTCGCTGGGGCTGTCTGCTCGGCCAAGGGAATTTGGGCTTTGTTTCATTTAAGAAAAAAGTCGACAGTCCCCTAGGACACGGACTCTTTGTGATGAGTTTTTCTATGAGTAAGTCAGTGCTCTGATATGTATGTATGTGTTATTTGTATAAAGTGAACCCTGCCAAAAGGCAGTGGAGGACTGTACAGGGGTCAAAGACCAAGATTCAGCCAATGAATGAATGCATGATTGAAGCAGTAACTTGCTTCTGAAAGCAGAAGTTTACTTGTATTGCACCGTGATGTAGTGTTCATTAAAGAGGTACCTCTTCAACAAGTTCCTAAATTGGATCAGGTTTGGAACTCTCTTAATGGATGTATTGATGTTCCAGCATCCTTGGTGCTTGGACATAAATGGTATGTTTCCTTGTTTGTTTATTTTTTATTCTTTGCCTTCACTCTCATTGTGTCTTGACTGTGGAGGCACTGAGAGCCAGCAGAAATGATGAGCTTGTCAGACAGATAGGTAGATATGCTGGTTGTGATTGGTTTGTGAATGACTAATGCAGCAGCTTTTTAATATGATGCAGAACATCAGTGGGAGACAGTGAGGTGTCTTAAAGATGGGTGTGATATGATTGTTTCTTCGTGCCTGGATGAGATTACTGTGCCGTGTAGCATGGTTTCATCAAGGGGTGGAGACCAGTGTGGAGTCAGGGAGGTCACATAGCAGTGCTTTTTGATCATCCAGATATTAGAGTAAAGTAACTTGACCAGCAAGTCTTAAGTCTTTTGGAGGAACAGTGTCACTTTAGTAGAAAGAGCTGGTATCTGTTTTTAAGGCAGTATGTTCCTTAAGGATGACTTTGATTTCCACTATAAATCAAAGTGAATTGGCTTCGGATGAAAGTTGGGGTTTGAAGCGGTCAAGGTTCATGTCATTGAGACAGGTTTGGACTATTTCCTACCTGTTGTTCTTGGCAAACAGTGGGGGGTAGTATTTCAAATGGGTGCTGGGCATCCAGATCTGGCTGAGTTTCAGGCATTGTTGATTGCCCTGGGTGGATGAGACTGTCTAGTAGAGTTGTGAATCGTTAGAATTTTGGTACATTTTTATGCTGTTATTGGTGAGTAGAGTCTAGATTTTCAAGATGATGGAAGGCAGATGGAACCCTGGGTGACTCTGCAAGTGATGAGGATTTTCTGGGACCTGAACGCGCTTTTCGGAACAAACTGTTGTCAGTCAAAAAGGTGAATGAGAACCAGTAAAAGATGTTGCCATCATATCCCATTTTAGACTAACGGGTGTGGATGAAGGTGGGATGGTCAATTGTGTGAAGGCAACTGACATTTTCAGCAATATCACAAGATAGGGTAATCTTCATCTGGTATCTTAAGAGTGTCATCACAATGTGTAAGGTAGGTACCTCCATGCTGCAACATCATCTGAATCCAGTTTAGTAGTCTGGTAGTAGGTAGGTGAGTGGCAAATATGTTATCCTGGGGGTGAGCTTAGACTTCTTTCTCGATGGCCTTGCAGATGTAGGTCTTTGGTGCGATTATCAGTCTAGTGTTAGTTTCCTATGGAGTAGTATGACCTAGCCTGTCTTGAGAGCTTCTGAGACGGTACCTTCTGAAACTCAGAGGGGGGCACCTCCAAGAAAATGGGCATATCCTGATCAATAAAAATGGATGACCAAACCTGTGCAGATTCACCAGGAAGGGGTTATAAGGCTTGTTGGTCTTATTCTGCTCTCATCCGATCTATCGCCCAGGCCTTGCCTCTGTAATAAATCTATTGAAACTTTTATTACATTTAACAAACATGCCACCAATAACTAATATGACAGTAAGTCCTAACTGGAACCATACTCTTATGTCTCCTTAAAAACTATGCAATGTTACTCTTTTTGCATAAAAAATGATTTCCCCCCAATTCTAACTATATGTGCAAGAAGGAACCACCAACATAAAAACTTGCATGAAAGCCCATAAAAAGTAATCGCGGAGCTACTTTAGTTCCATTAAATGGGAAACTAGTAAAAATCCTCTGTCCTATAATCAAAATGTCTGCCTAGGATAACAATACGATTCAGAAAAGGGGGTGGTGATGAACAGAGTGTCTGAATTAAGCAGACCACTCTTACCCAGTCCAAAGATCAGGGCTTGATCCATCACCTTTATTTAGCTCACTGCCCCATCCCAGCTCAGAACCTGGCTACATGCAAATTAGTCTGTCCCTGGCCCAGTGCATCATGGGAACAGGGCAGACCAAACTACCAAGCCAATTCTTCACCAGAAAGGAGACCAGCTTCCGGGGACCGGTTTCTGGCATTTCAGCCGTCGTCGGCCCGGCTTGCTTGAATCCTGATGGAGCAGTGAGCAAGGGACTCATGTCTGAGTATACCCTGCCACACCTATAGTGGCCAAAAACGATTCAGAAAAGGGGGTGGTGATGAACAGAGTGTCTGAATTAAGCAGACCACTCTTAACAATACGGTCATCATTCCCTAAAGTGACACAAAGAACCCCTAAGGAACAGAGATGGCCTTATCAACTTGATTTAGTGATGCACTGAACCAGTCAAATTGGCTTTAGGATAGTGATACAGGCCACGCCACTGGTTGCTAGGGAATGCACATTGATGATCTGGTCAGGGAAATTTGCATACGTTTCTCCCCCAATCCCTCTGATACCGATGGCATTGGAAAGATGCAAGCAAGCAGTGGGCTAGACAGACATGGCTTTCAGAACTGGTGGTAATGGTACAGGGCAGAGTGATGAGACTACCTACAACTCAGCAGAACTTGTTCACAGTGCAAAGGGGGGGCTGGTCAGGTATGCCTCCCAGAACTAGCCACTCTCAGCTTAGTGAAACAGGTTTTGAAGACTTCGGGTTTGGCAATCTAGGACTGCCGCAAAGATCAATGGAAGTTCTAAGAGAATCCAGAAGGCCTACTACATGAAGGTGTTACCCAGAAAAATGTATCCGGTTAATTCACTGGCGCAATAGAGAGGGTCGATAAGACAGCTGGGCACAGGACATTACCACTATCAGGTACCCCGCGCAACTTCATGAAGAGGGTCTGCCTTACTACTAACTAAAAGTAAACTTATCAGCCATAGTGAGATATTCAAGGGGTGTTAATAGGAGAAAGTAGTTTCACCAAACCAGGTGGTTCCTGGAAGGTTAAACAGAATAGCCCTACCAAAGTCAGGAGACACGCTGTGGAACTTGAATCTGGTACTCGTACAGTTGATGAAACCGTCTTGTGCACAGGGCACAACTCTCACCTCCCCGAGAAATTAGGTTATTTGGGATTGGAATGGAGTGAGTGGATACAGATCATTGGGAAGCAAAACCGTACTCTAATTTGCCAAAGGAAAAAATGAATCTGAAGATGACTACACTCATTGGCTTTAGGGGCACATGTTTAACAATGTTGGAGGTTGGATATAGCACCAAATGGTGGTCAACAATGACGATGCCCACACTCAAAGAAAAGTGACTATTCTAGCCTTTAGATGACGGAATAATGCCCAGCATATCAATTCAGAATATTCTTTAAGCTGCAAACACTACTCCTACAAGTAAGTGACCATTTTGATACTCCACTTAGTAGCTTTTTATAAGTGCTCACTTAGAATGGTGTGTCTAATATCCATTACCATATTACAAAAACAAAATTAGTGTCAAAACTAAGATGTGCTGAAGGATAGAACACATGAAGGAATACTGAGAGTCGCTAAACGTGTTAGTCTTTAGTAAAAGACGCATGTAGGAAGACAGGATAGCCGTAATAAATATTCAAAGGTTCGACAAAGGAGGGTTGAGTGAATATTAAATACTAATACAACCGGTCATGGTTAACCTGGTACTGCGAGAATCGTTTGAAACTTCAAAACTATTCACTAATGAAATAGACTCCACTGTGAGCTGTTTGGATGCTCATCGTTCCAGGATTTGCAAAAAAAAGTGAAAGTTATGTGTTACTTTACATAATTGTTCCTGCACCACAGCACAGTGCCATTGTATACGATGATCCGCAAGGGTACCTTTTCCTGGTTAGATCTGTGTAACCCGTTTTGTCTGTTAAAGGAGGACATGACCCCAGAGAACCGTAGGTGAGACCCACAAGCATAAAGTAAGGAGTCTAATTACCGCAGGCCTTTCCTAATTCACGCTAAGAAATGTGGTGCTATGCGGTTATCAAAACACTTTTCATGATGAAATTAAATGGATGGCGTGGGGACTTATGACCGCCCATTCTATTGTGTAAAGGATTCCCCTAGTCTCTTATGTACATTCGTCTGCTGGTTCTAGTGGTCATTGGTGACAAAAGAGCATTTTCTCTTCTCTAGACCTCTAGACTTCTACCTAGCGTCAAAGTTTGGGACCAGTAATTCAAGTGTTCCCAGTTGGATACAGTATCGTGGTTGAATTTCAATACTTGAGTGATAGTATGGTGTTACTGGTTATAAGAGTTTAGATGGAGCGTCCTGTTGGTATATGACCAAATAAGCTTTCGTATTATAACTTTTGATGCTGATTCATATTTGTCCCCCTCTTTCAGTATTGTAAATCAATTACTTCATATTAAATTTCATCTTTTTGGTTACAATGTTCTTATTGCCTCGATATGTTTCTTTAACAATTGTAATTTGCTTTGATTTTAGGTAATGAATTATTTGGGCTTAAGATGTGGTGTGAGCCTCTAAAAAGCCATGACGTCCCGAACACCATTGACCTTCCTCCCACCCTTGTAAGTACAAACCTGAAATTCCAAATTGTTAATCGTTGATGTGTGGTCTCGTTCTCAGATATAAATATAAAGTATAAAAGTGGACAGTTACAATTAGCATTTTGCAAATTGTCAAAAAAGTACGAATCTAGGTATTTCGGTATGAAACATTAGGTTAATATGTCATGCCCACAGAGCTACTCCTGGAGCACATGAATTTACAGAGTACCCAGAAGGTTCACTATCTAAAATTATTAACGTGTAGCCATGGAATGAATTTTTGAAGTAGTGAATAAACGAAAGTGCTTTGTACTGGATCGTTGTTCTATCAACTTCTCTGAATTATCACCTTTATGCTGTATGTTTGGAAACCTCGTTTTAAAGCTGTTCTCTTTAAAAACTGGCATGCATCCTGCACCACTTTATTTGTCCAACATACTTTTCCCTTCCCTTTTGCCAAAGGGTGTAGGCTCGAAACATGCCTCGTGGTCATTTTGGCCTGGGACCCAGTATAACTAGGTTTGCTTGTCATTACTTGCTTGCTCTGCTTTTCTGCATTTTCCAGTACGTGTGCTTAAATAAAATATAATGTTTCAACCTCTCCATGTTTTCTCTCCATAGGGCCCATGTAAAATAGTTTATGCTTTCTCAGTCATGCCTCATGAAAGGTTTTCAGCTGGTGAGAGGTTGGGAAACGTCTCCAGTGAGATTATTAATGCCATGCTTTCACATTTGCTTCCTCCTGTGGATAGGCAAGCCCTAGAAATCAGGAGTCGTGTGGGCAGTCAGTTACAGAAGCCCGGGTTCTCCTCTGCTGAATTACATTGTTAGCATCTATGGGATCCACCGAACCCCACAAACCTTGGACAGGAGATGGTTGTCAGATGCAGTTTTGTTCTATCATGCACTGTTGGAGAGTAACACTGGCTCCGCTGAAAAAATGTGGGTTTCAGGGTGCCTCAGGTTGTTCAGAGTTTTGGCAGTTTTGAAGAGCTAGTCCTGGTACGTCCTAGTTTACTGGTTGATCAGAAGTTAAAGTGTATGTGGTTGTTTTCGTCCTGGTCCTGTTGCTGCTGTTCCAGGTACATTTACAGCTGTAAATTGTTACATTTATGAACAATCACAAATCGTTTCACAAGGAATTGGGATATCTCAAGAAAAAATGAGAGGGAGGAAAGAAAGCGAATTTAGAATAATTTAAAATAAACCATGGCCTGCCTTAAAGAGTGTAGGGGTGTTTATGGGCATTCGACTTTGAAAGCCAAATGACTGCACTTAATGAAAGCAGTACAAGTGTGTAATATCTGCAGGAAATTTAAAATGCTTTGCAACGTACGCATACCTATGATCTGCTTTTTGTCTCTAGATGCTGCAGTATGTGAAAAGCGTTTTTCAACTAATATTATAGGCTTATTGGTATTCTTTGAGGATTACAGTTGACTATTAAAGCCATGTATCGATGAATATTAAGTTCCTCAAATGAGCTTGCAGCTGGCAACAATTCAGGAGGCGCAGGTCTGCGTCAAACCTAGCACTGGCTTCTCACTGGGATAGGTCAAACTCTATCATGCCCATTCAGCACAGCCAGCGTCTCTTGTAAGTCTTGAAGCTCCTCTGATCATCTGTTTTCACTTTTTGGATATGCTGTTGTCTTCAGCCACCAGCCAGTCCCTGAATTTTTGGTTCCATAATCCTGAGATTGAGCTGTACTCGGTTTATTCTTATATTCTTATATGCCTCTTGGCCAACAGCAGTGACAGTGTCACAGATCTAAAGTGTGTGGTCGCTTATGTGATCTAGTATGTAGCCCCAATGTGTAATGTTTAAGAGAATGGCAATTTGCTTCTCCCGCTGCACTCCTCATAGTCTGTCACCTACCACCAGTATTCTTCTGTCACTAGACATGGAGAGAGTCTGGACCATGATAATGGCACCCTGGACGTTTTTGTAATCAAATGGGATATATTTTACTTGGTATTAATAGTGTAAGGTAAGCCCTGTGCAGTATTCTAAACGGGATGAGGCAGAATCTTGCATTACCCATTGCCTTTTCAATGTAAGTCTATATTTTATTCCATTCAGTGTCTGTTATCTGCATTTTAATGTCTTTCTCCCCTATTTCACTTGGATAGACCGAGATTTCCACTCTCAGTCCTGAATGAGTGCTTCATAAAGAGTAGAGATTGGTTTGCAGGCAATTTCCATATTACAGACCTCAATGAGATCTGCAGAGAGCGATGTGTGCGGCTGTCTACCAACACCAGGGGCTGTCGAAGTGGTTTTTCAGTCACGACTGGGCCCCGGAGGCGGAGTGTTGACCTTTGCCTTCGATCTGGGTGCTGTATGTGGTGCAGGGGCAGTAGTACTCACATGCTGAGTTATCTGAGTTGTCTGCCTCTGATACGATTTGGAGATCATCGGAATCTTCTTCGGGAACGAACAGAACCTCCTCGTCGAAGTTATCCACCGGTTCCGGAGCTGATCTCTGCATGTCGTGTCGACTGGCCCTCCGATCTCAGATGGTTTTCTTGGATCTAAAGGACGCGCAGGCTGTACAACTGGATTCGTCGTGTTCTGGCGATAAGCACAGGTTGCAGACCTCGTGGTGGTGACTGTGTGGAAACTTGGCTCTACACCCGGGGCATCTCTTGAACGGCGTCCTTTCCATGAGGTGTAGGCTTCACGGCATGGATAGGCCCAACGGCCCGCGTCGACGACAGGAATCGAGCGGATTGAGTCGAAACTATGTTAGTCGCAATCGACAGTAGTTTGATACGTTTTTAGTAAGTCTTTTGCGCTTCGAAGTGCTGGAAAAGTCTATTTCTAGCCGGAGCGGAAAACTTTCATCCGAACCCAGTGGCGGAAAAAAACAATCTAAGGATGGAGCCGATGCCCATGCGCACTATCATCCAAGGGAGGAGTCTCCTATCTCGTGACTACAAAGACTTCTTCCAAGACGACGACAACATGCAATCATCCGAGCCCAACACCAGGTGGCGATCTAATGCGAAGTTTAGCAATCTGCAGCTCTACATGCCAAGAACAGATACATACTGGTAAGTAGCATTTTCCTTTTCTGGAACCACTCACTGTCAGTAGTGCAGTCCGAGCTTACATTTCCCTAGAGCGCTCACCCTTCTAATGAAGCCTTTGCATTAATGGACCATAAATACAAGTTCGAACAGCATTAACATATATATATACAAATTCTACCTTAACTGCAAACAATAGCTTTCCTGATCCAATGTGGTACTGTACACTGGCAGCCAAAGGGTTTGTGAAGCAGGGGGTTGGGCCTACTTGTCCCAAGGACAAAATAAACATGAAAACTGGTTACTCTTGACCCCAAACAATATGTCCTGGGCATCGGGCTGTAGGAATTCCACACCCCTGTAGTGGATACGGTCGGCTTTGTCTAAACTGTAATCTAATTTCAGTTGGTCAAAGGAGATTATCCCTTGAGGGTCAAACAAGCAGCTCACCCGTTTGCAGCCTCCGTCAATCCAGTGGTGGAATCTGTCATGTTGGAATCCTGGGGTGAAGTCAGCATTGGAAAATATAGGTGTCATTGGGGAAGGGAAGGTTGGCGGTCTCCCTCCAAGCACCACTACATCCCACACACGAAAGATGGAACTCTTGCTAGGAGAGGAGTATAGTCCCCCAGGTCCTATGTCTCCGAGGAAGCCAGGGTTTCTTACCAACCCACCATTGACTGATCTATGAAGCACCAGTGCTTCTCAGTAAGCAGCCTGCTCCATTCCAGTAGGAAGCGTAACTGCGAGGCCTGATAGTACCGCAGTAAAGAAGGCACCACGAGGCACGTGTGAGGCGATATTAAAGGCATTCGTGGAGGCAGGGTTTCTTCCCCCCTACCCCTCCCATATAAACCAATTGCAGTGAGTGGATTGCTTGCTTAGGGCAAGGTTAAAAGTAAATCCTGGTAGAGGAAGACAATGCATGGTAATATGGTCATTTTAATGGCTGCGATTCTACCCAGCCAAGAGAGGCCTAGGTGTTCCCAGATATGGATATCCGTTTTCATTTGTTTGGCCAGGGAGTCATAATTGATCATAATAGTTTGAGAGATAGAAAGGGCCAGTTTGGTCCCTAGATAAGGAATAAAATCAGAAGCCCATTCGAATGGAATATTGGGCCCCTAACAAATGTTCAGTCTGGCAAAGGACCCATAATTAAAACATTTATGAATTTTGCATGTTGACCCTAAAGATAGAAAAGTAGCCAAAGTTCTAGTGTTCCGTAACCAGAGCAGGAAGAGAGGTGAGTAGGACGGAGATAGCCAAGATCTCGCAATCTTCTAATAATTCCAAGATCTCCTTTTCTTTGAGCTTCAATAACTCCCGAGATTTCCCTGACGGAGATACCAGCTGTTCCACCCTTACGGATTTGTGTGTTGTTGTAGACCTGAAGTGTTTCCCTACAAAGTCTTTTATTGAGGCTGCCAGTGATTTAACTTAAGATTGGATATTCCAGTGTTGGAGAGAACTGTTTAAGGTTGCAGAACTGGCCCGTCCAGACGAGGGGCCGCAGGGCGTTCAGGCACAAGGGTGCCCCCAATTTCTCACGCATTTACAAACCCACTGCCATTTTATTTCACATTTTTGGGTTCACAGGGGTTTGAAACCTTTCTTCTTTGGTGGAGGCATCCTGGACGAACTTACCTGGGTTATCTGCAGTTGCACACTTAAATGCTGGTTTCCTACAATCCACTGCTCAAGAATATGACCTTCTCAGCGCTCCCACTTCTCACATTGAGTGCGCCAATTCTTCCAGGACTGGGCTAAATCAAAAAAGGAGCCGCAGACACTGTAGGGAGCTAGTAGGCACTGCATGGCGCTACTAGGCACTGTCTTGTGCAAGTTTGGTAATGCAGTTGCAGCCTCTTGCCTAGAACCAGGTGTAGGTGCGGGGAGCGGAGCAGGACACAAGCCGCACCATGGACCTAGCCGGGCTGCCTCCATGCACCTCAGGCTCAACCCTTGGGAAGAGCACTAAGCTCTCCCCATGCCACTCTTGGCTTAGCTTTGCCTACCCAATCGTGCAGGTATAGTTGCAGGGGTAATCACCTCTGCTGCCCATGAGCGCAAAGCGTTTTAATTTAATGGGCCTTCAAGGCCTTTGAAGGACTAAGCAGCCCGCCTGCGCTGCCCAACTTGCTGTCTTGCCGTCACCCGCAGGTCTTCCTTGTAGCTCTCAACTGTCTTACTGCAGCTCTGAGCCCGGATGTGAGTGTTGGCCTTCAGACAACCTTTAAACAGGACCATGGGGACTGGCCAGACAAATGTTTCTGCATTGCTCCTCTAGCCCGCTCCGAGCAGAGGTCCGTGAGAGGACCGGGGGCAAGAGCGGTGGCAGAGGCAGACTTTGCAAATGGGAGTCAAGGTTTCCGAGACACAACAAAGCAAGGCAGTGTACCATGGCAGGTGATTCCAATAGTGGGTGTGGCGGCATCCAAAGTCTGTTTCCATTCCATACTTATGCAATTGTATGGCTGTATGCCTGTTGGTTGCCTTGTGTGAAAGCTGAATAAAGTAGACCTGAGTTGGTTACAGTGACGTAGGCCTGATTGGTTCACAAAGAAAAGGTATTTCAGATGCCATAGTTCTGGTCTTTATAATATCTGAAAGGTTAGGAGAAAGGCAGGAAGTCTGAATTATTTATATGTACCACATATGTTGAAGCCAATAGGCAGTTACGGGTTGATTGGATTTGCACAGTGTTGTTACATGAAACATTGCATACTACCTTTGTAGAGAAGGAGTTTGTTGTGTTACTTTGACCCTAGGGGTAGAAGATGTCTTCTATCCTTGAGCGTAGAAGAATTCTTGATTAAATCTCTTTGGAATGCCTGACAGGCTTAGCTGTCTTCCAAGATCATCTCTTGCATTATCTTTAAGGTATGGTGAGTTAAAATAAGTGTTTCTGTGTGCTATTTAAGGATTTATTTTAATTAATAAGTGGAGAAGCAAAGACATTAATGGAGAACTATAAAAGGCGAACATTGAAAACTAAAGGAGTGTCCCACTAACCCTGATAATAAGGGTACTCATTTTCAGGTTGAGGTGCTTTGATCAGAAAATGCCATCATTCATAGGACAAGAGAGCCAAAGACTAATGCAGGCTGAACTATTACACCAGCAGTACGCTCTCATGGATGGAAGTAGAGCGTAAATGACAATCGGACAGACCAATGGCAGCGGCCAAATGTTATGTTATGTTATGTTATGTTATGTTAATTTGGATTTCTATAGCGCACGGCTACTCCATTGGAGTGTCCCGGCGCTTTTATTTGCAGCTCATAAAAGAGAAACATAACACAGTAAAATAAGTAAAAATCAACAGACAAAAAAGAGAACGTACTAAAGGGCGAAAAGCCAGGTTTTAAGGCCCTTCCTAAAACTCAGCAAATTAGAAGTGCTGCGTAATGCCAATGGCAGAGCATTCCAAAGCTGCGGAGCCTTCAGCCTAAAGGAGCGACCCCCAATGCGGGCCCTTTTTACTCGAGGGACCACTGCAAGAAACAGAGATTCGGATCGCAGGGATCGGGCCGGGCGATAAAAGGCAAGCCTCCGTTGAATATATTTTGCTCCAGAGGCATAGAGAGCCTTATGAGCCAAGGTCCAAGCCTTGAAAACTATCCTCTTCCGGATCGGCAGCCAATGAAGCGACTGCAGGAGGCCGGAAACACTGGCTCGCCTGTGAAAGCCAAAAAATGGCACGTGCGGCCGAGTTCTGCACCACCTGCAGCCGTTGTAAGAGATACTCCGGTAAGCCCAGATATAGGACGTTGGAATAGTCCAATCTGGAGCCAATTAAGGCCTGTACCGTGGTCCTTCTGTGCTCTTCTGAGAGCAGAGGAAGAAACTTCCGGAGCATCTTAAGGAGGCCAAAGCATGTACCCGTGAGACCGAGGATCTGAGATCTCAACGTCAGACCATTATCGATCTTGATTCCCAAATTTTTTGCCAGCTGGGACGAATGCGCTGGAGGAAACATATTAATCGGCCACCATTCCTGCCAGTCTGGATCAGAAGTACACCCGAAGAAGAGTACCTCAGACTTGTCTGAGTTACATTTGAGGCTGTTCAGCTGGAACCATTTAAAAACAGCCCCGAGGCACTCACGGATACTCTATCCATCAAAATCTTCTCCTTTCCCACACGTAAAGAGGAGCTGGGTATCGTCGGCATAGGATACGATCTGGGCCCCTAGAGACTCCGCCAGTGCCGCCAAGGGAGTCATAAAGATGTTAAAAAGAGTCGGGCTCAACACAGAGCCCTGCGGGACTCCGACTCCCAAAGGCCGCATCACGGCCGAGCTAGGAGAGGCCCAGACCGTTTGTCGACGGCCAGCTAAAAATGATCTAAACCAGCTGAGCACCGTCCCCCTCAGACCGATCTCATGAAGTCTGACGAGGAGACCCTCGTGGGGGACGGTGTCGAAGGCCGCCGACAAATCAAGCATGACAAGCATAGCTTTGCCTCCTGAATCCAGTACCTCCTTAATGGCTTCAGACACCTCCAGGAGCGCCGTCTCGGTGCTTAAGTTGGGGCGGAAGCCAGATTGAGTGGAATTAAGCAAATCGTTGGTTTCCAAAAAATCGGAGAGCACGATATGCACGTGCTTCTCCAAGATTTTGGCCAGTGCAGGAAGGAGAGAGATAGGCCTATAATTGGCCAACGCCTCGGGGTCTAGGCCAGGCTTCTTAAGGAGGGGAATCACCATCGCCTGCTTCCAAGCCTGCGGGACCACCCCTTCACTCAGGGAGAGATTCAAAAGTGGATTTGCCAACGGATTTACAACAGCCGCCATTTTCGCCAAGAATTTGGCCGGACATGGGTCAAGAGGCGACCCAGATTTAAGGTTGGCCATAAGTACCAATGACGAAGAAGCTGAAATAGGCGGAAAATCGGCCAAGACGGACACCAAGGGGGCCGATGGAACTGACCCGTCCCCGAAGCTGGGACATACTTCGACCATCCTTGAGGGAAAGGAGTCCTGAATCAACTTTATCTTGGTAGTAAAAAAGTTGGCAAGGGCAGAAACCCACGACTCAGTAGGGGCGGCCTGGGTTAAATTAGACCGTGGGGCCGTGAACTCCCTAACAATGGTGAAAATCTCCCTGCACGAATTAGAGGCAGCCTCTATCCTCCTAGCAAAATAACCTTTTTTCTCAAGGAGGATATCGCGATGGTATGCTTTAATCGCATTCCTGTAGGCCAGCCTGGCCGCCGGATCATACTGTGAGCGCCACGCCCTCTCGGCCACCTTGCACTGCCGGCGAGAGGCTGACAGTGCTTCCGTAAACCAAGGGGCAGAAACCCGCTTCGATGTTAACCGGGGGGCCATCACAGGGGCTAGATCATTCAGCCTGTCCGTCAGCCACGCCTGTTTCTATACTACCTATCTCTATGCAGTGCTAGAAGGCCTCTTCCTTGCCATTCAGCATGGCTAATTCCTCTAAACCAAGTGACCACTACGGAATGCTGTCCATAGTGTATCATTATTTTACCTTTACAAGGTGGCCAATGCATTGTTTCTAATCGTGGAAGCTATACAGAAACTTAACAACAATGATAGACTACGTATAATGCCACTAAAAGGTGGATACCCACTGCTATGTTTAGTTTTGTTATTGCAAGCATATGCCCTGTGTTTGGATGGCAGCTTGTTTTTTTGTACATGTATTCTTTCAATTTATCTTGCATATCTTTATTTTCTGTGTTTTACTGTAGTTGTTTCAGAGATTTAATGTATGGTGACTTATTGCATTCGTAAACCCATCAGTCACACAAAAGGCAATTACATTCATAAGCCAGACCTATTGGCATTGCAAATGCTTGTTCCTCAAATAAGTATTAAATCTCTCTATACACCCTTTCCATGTAGACCATTCAATGTGCTGGTTTGATACTTGTAAATCACCTCACATTGTCATAATCATGATTGCCTCCATGACAAATCTGCCACATTTGTCAAACGCCTCCTGTATGTGGACTCCTTGAAGTAGAAACCTTTGTTGCAAAAATACACATTTTGATTTTGATCTCTCCTGGTAGAGGAGGGCAGTCCTGGAGTTCCTTTACACCCTCAGCTTGTCATTCCATTGTTTGGCTTTCTGGCTTCAGTCGACAAAGTTGTCATGCCAAAGCTACTAGATGGAACCTACCTCCTCCCTCTCAGCGCGCGTCTCCACAGCTCTTCCCACTGCTGCACCCTGCTCTGTCCTGGAGAGTTTCCTCTAAACCTGGTGCCGAGGGGGTTCTCTGTACCTTCCTAGACCTCTGGGTCTTTCTAGTTCTTGGCTTATCAACTTACCAATGAGCCACTGCCAGATAGGAGCTTTCCCTGCCTTGGAGATCGGAGGGATGTTTTGCTTCCAAACCCCTCAGTCTAGTTCGGGCCTCCGAGGATTGTGGGTCTTGTCACACATCACCCCAAGGCTCTAAAGGAGGCGCAGAAAAAGAGGTACCACGGAGCCCCCAGCAAAGACACCCATCTTTGTGCAAATTAAGCTTTGCCCCCTTAAGCTCTTAAGTTAGATTGGGCCCAAGTGAGAACGACTTAAGCTCTTAAGTTAGATTGGGCCCAAGTGAGAACGACTTGGACAAGCAGTTGTTGAGTGAAATAAACATTTTCAGGATTGCTAGCCAATCCTGTGTGGTCATGTTTTTAGGCTAAGTTCTACTGCAAACTGAGCACGCTTTTGTTCTGTGAGGAAGTTGAGCCATTTATTAGGGAGATATTAATATTTGCACTAGAAATGAGAATCCTATAACTAACTAGTTGTTTTCAACAAAACCCAGCGATATATAGCGGACCAGTTACTGGATAGGTTTGGGTTACTGAAAGGAGGGACTGATCAGAATGACCGAGCACTCTCCTTTAAGAGGAGTAAGATTAGGAATATGGATGTTTGTATCGATGTAAAATAAATGATGCAGATAATTCAACCAAGAAACTATTTTTAAGGGTATTTCCCAACGTTTCAGACTGGTGCTTCGTTCATTCTTCAGGAATATTTTCAGAATACACTTTCTCAGTCAGATCAGCCTGGCCCTTTTAGATCGAGCCCTCTCTATGATTTAGCTGGACTTTGGTATTTATTTTATTTATTTATTATGCAACTTATAACGCGCAGACTAAACCCGAAGGTATCAAGGCGCCTATCAAAATCAATGAACAGAATATACAGGGCCCCACTAGGGGTATGCACGTGTAAAGAGGTGAGTCTTAAGCGCGGATCTAAAAGTTTGCAGAGAGGGACTGGATCTTACTTCCAAAGGGAGGGCATTCCACCACTTGGGTGCCAGGAAGGAGAAGGCCTTACCTCCCCATCTTGCTTTTCTGACACGAGGTACAGAGAGGAAAAGTTTGTGACTGGAGCGAAGATTCCTACTGGGGTTATGCCGAGAAAGAATGGATCCCATGCTTGTAGGGCTGGGTTTAGCTAACGCTTTATACACCAAACACATGGATTTGAAAAGGATCCGGTATTCTACGGGGAGCCAGTGCAGTTGTTTTCGGGCTTCAGTGGCAGAGGCACGTTTTGGTAGGTCAAGAGCAAATCTCGCTGCCGCGTTCTGGACCACCTGCAGGCGCTGCAGGTACAGAAATAACTTTGGGTATGGGTTCCAGAATCTATGTTAAATGGCAGCGTTTCTGCATCAAAGTCTGGCCATTAGGATCTCGCCCCACTCCCGAAATGGGGAATAACTGCTTGTATCTATTGTTACTAGGTACTTTACCAGACCGTTTCCTCCAATTTAGGCAAAAAACCTCGGACTTTTTGTCTTCTGTGCTGAGCAGCTGGAATCTGTCAGCAGGAGTGCCGGTGCTGAATTGAAGGAGTGTGGTGGAGGAACAGAGGTGCAGGAGAATCTTGTGCCTTGTCTGGCAGGAGCATTGTCTCTTCCTCCTGTTCTGCTGCAAGTGGATGGTTTAGGCTGGGCAGTGCTACTGCCTGCGGCTTTGGCTCTACAGCAACACTGATACTACTGGTGTCAGGTTAGACCTGTTCAAACGCAGTAATTCCGCACTCCGATAGTCTTGAAATTTTCACTTGGGGTATTTCACCTGGATTTGTCTCACTTAGTGAAATACCCAAACTCTTAATGAGAGGGCTTGGATGAAAAATGGGACGAACTAGGATTGTAATAACTCATTGCACTGAAATGCCTTTTTAGGTCGAGCCTTGGCAGCGCATGCGGTGCTCTGCGAGGCATGCCGTATTAGAGTATGGACTTAAAGCTCTGCCCACTCTCCGCCCATATTTTCCATTGGCGTGTGTCACTGTCCTTTGTAAATGCTGGCTTCTGATTCGTTATAGGCTTTTTAGTACCACCTTGTCTTCATTTGTAACCTCCCGTTAGGACTGGCCCTTTTACTTCTGTTACTACACGGTATGTCTTATTTAGTCTGTAAGCACTATTTTCTTTAATGAGTTTCTCCTACTGCTTGCTCGACATACTTTCCTGCAACATTCAGCGAGCCATGCATGCTTTCACTTTCCAAGCAGCTCGGGACAATGGCGACTGCTTCTTTGAAATGAAAAAGGTCTCTAATTTACAAGAGTTTGAGCTACTGGCATTGTAAATGACAATGCCTTTTATTTATGTTAATTATCAAAACGGATAAATAAAAGGCATTGTCATTTACAATGCCAGTAGCTTAAACCCTCGCAAATGCGAGACCTATCGCATTGCAAATGCTTGTAAATAATTTGGTCTTAGGTAGACTATGGTGGATGGTCCCCTCTGTTTATAGATCGATGCTTACCTGCTGTGAATCTCTGTTCTGTAAAGAGAATGGATATGGTGGTGGCTCCCTTTATACTACCGAAGGTTTGCCAAGTAGGTACTATATTTAATACACCTAATCAGCTAACTTTTATGTTCAGAAAACACACTCCCTAAGCATCAGTTTTTCTCTGTACAAAAAAACAAATGGCCCGACATGATGGGAGTTTTCTGGCTGTGGTCGAGGGCCATTTAACTGTGACGCTATGATCCAGCACTCCTAGGGCAGATGATCCACTGGGTGCACGTCTACCATTGGAGGAGCCAGCAGAAGCTTTCTGTGGTGACCGTGCAGTAACCCCTCCCCCCCACCCCCCACTTCTAGTACTTGAAGACCGGTTGCAAAAAGTGCTTGCAGATTGCGCATAAGACTTTTGGGATCATTCCCTATTTTTGCAATGCAACCAGTATCATGAAATCTCCAGCTGCAGGGAGTTGCAGAACGACCTGTCTAATTAATGTAATTTAGGGAGGACGCTATTTGCGACCCCCTGTGAACACAGGGATGGATGCCTGCAAGGAACAGTAGACCAGCATCCGTGTCTTTGCATTCCCAAACAGGAAATATTTTTAAACAGCTTGTGTTCCTTAAAGGATCCAGCAGCAAACACATTCACAAAGGAGAAGGTGTTCTAAAGGGACTCCTTTCCCTTTGCAAAGTAGTTACCCTGACTCCGGTGGCAAGAGATCATGACTGCACTAGTAAACTGGTAGTGGTAAGGTAATACTCTATTCTAGCCAGCAAAAATCTGGAACAATTCAACAACACTTGCAGTCTGTAACTTGCAAGATTAATACGTGGGACCCTCCAACCAGAGTAATGCGCTTCTGTGATACAACGTCTTGTAGAGTCTGGTGTCATTTCTTGGTCTGACTACTCGTCTTGTGCTTAACATCTTCTTGCCACTTCATAAGTTTCAAGTAATGCAATGAGAGCAAAGCTCCAAGTCAAGTCAATAATCTTTATTCGGCAAAAGCCGTAAAAAAATAAAACCTAAATATACAATATATTAAAAGAACAGTAAAAATAACAGACCGTA
Source organism: Lissotriton helveticus (assembly GCF_964261635.1). NCBI lineage: Eukaryota > Metazoa > Chordata > Amphibia > Caudata > Salamandridae > Lissotriton > Lissotriton helveticus. The sequence goes on along the minus strand of NC_136059.1, from coordinate 1,871,912,275 downwards.
TTAAGACCAGCCTTCAAAGAATTAAATTCATGATTATCATTAACGAGCACAAAGACAAGCTATAATCTCAAATAAAGCACTTCATAACATTTCCTAATTGCAAGTGCTGGTTTTTTTTTTTTTTTTTTTTTGGGGATCAAAAACTTTTATTGCATCTTACAAGTACACTGCAGAATGCCTACAACCCATTGGGCCGGCCGCTAATACCCAGTCATGGTGTTAAAGTTATGTTATACAGTTTTCAGAGCGATATCAAACAAAATTAGTAGCTTGACAACTGTTACATTCACAGGTCTTGGCATTTCGAGCAGTAGGTCAGAAAGTGATGGGTGTTGATTTCCCAGTTTTATAATCAAACAAACAAACAAAATAACCTTTAGGAACATGAGTGCGGTCAGGTTTAGTGCAATATTGATCATCTGGAAGTATCTCACTGAGGTTTCCCACTACAGATCCTTCGAAGGCGGCAACCCATCCTGCAGGAGGTAAGCCTATTTCTAATCCTGCGGGCCTGTAATGTGTAAGTCCATGCCCTCCTGGCCCTAGTTCTCTGCGGGGTAGTGGAGCAGTTGTCTCCCCTTCTGTATCCGCGCCTCTCAATCTCACACACCGCCCACCTAACTATCCCTCCTCCCCCTCTTCATCTGAGTCTTCCGGGTCATCCTCTGGCAAAGGGTCACATATCTCCCCTCTATATGTATTCCACCTGGACCAGATTTTATTCCATTTCCCCGGGCAGGCGCGGCTAGAGTAGACCGCCCTTTCCGTCACCATTGTCTTGTCCATGTTCAGACACCATTGTGATTTGGTCGGTGTTTCTGGAACCCCCCAGCGCTGCGCGACATCTCTCTTCGCCACCACCAACCACACCGTGACCCAGAGTCGACCGTGTCGTGTGAGGTCTGTAGGTTCCCATATATTGAGGAGGCACCTCCTCGGGTCTGGCAGTAGTGTCAATTCTAGTGTTTGCGAGATTGTCCGTAATATCTGTTTCCAATATTCTTGAATTCGAGGGCAGTCCCATATGGTGTGGAAGAATGAGCCCTCCTCCCCGCACCCACGAAGGCAGTAAGGGTGTTCTATCCTGTGAATATGATGTAGCATTGTTCTAGTGTAGTATACCCTATGTACTATCTTCAATTGCACTAGTCGTAATCTAGATGAGATTCCGACCTCCCTAGGCGATGCCAGTGCCTCATTCCATTCATGTTCGTCCACCTCACCAATGTCCCCCTCCCACTTCGCCTTCAATTTTAGTGTCGGGTCTGGTGAATTATTAAGTAGTTTGCGGTAGACAAGGGATGTTGCACGTTCTACCATGAATTCAGTGAGAAGACGGTCCTCTAGCGGGGAGGATTCCGGCAGGTCGGTGTTGGCAGGCAGTACTGCCAGTAGTGCGTGTCGTATCTGGATGTACCTGTAGAGCTCCCTTTCACTGAGGTCATACAATTCCCTCAACCTACTGAAGGGTAGTACCCCGCCCTTTTCCCAAAGATCTCCCACTGTGGAGATCCCTATCGTGTCCCAATGTGAAAACCCCTTGCTGTTTCGCAAATGACCGAGGACTCGGGAGTCCCATAGTGGGGTCAGCTTGGTGATCACCCCCTTCCATCCTAGTGCGGCTGTCGCTGTGTGCCATACCGCAACCGTTAATTTAGTGGGTCCCACTAAGGAGCGAAGTTTGCGGTGATCGTATAACGGAGCCAACATGCTATCAGAGCCCAGTTGTCCCCTGTCCGCCCGGAACGCCGGCTCACCCTGTGAAGCATGTAGCCAGTGGTTAACGGGTTTAAGGTGCACTGCCCAGTAGTATAATTTCAAGTTGGGAAGGGCGATACCCCCATCAAACCAGCCTCTGTGTAATTTAGATTGGGCGATACGGGCAGGGTGGGTCCCCCACAGGAGGTTGGAAACCAATGCTGCCACCGTTTGAAAGAATTTGGGGGCTATCGGGTATGGCGTGTTCTCGAGGACATATAAAAACCTGGGCAGAGCCATCATTTTGTAAAGTGCGGCCCGTCCCAAGAGCGTCAGAGGAAGGTCCGACCAGAACTTAACGTCTCGTCTGGGTCTATCGACGTGGGGTTTCAAATTTTTTTCAACAAATTCTGTAGGGTCCCTGGTGACATGGATGCCCAAGTATTTGAACGATGAACTTGCCACCCGTAGAGGGCAGCTCGGGTCAAGGGCCGGAGGCTGTCCCTTCAGAACAAACAGTTCCGACTTATTCCAGTTCAACGTATATCCCGAGATCCTGCCATGGGCGTCACAAAGTTGTAACAAGGCCGGAATTCCGCCGGCGGGATTAGACAAGTAGACCAGCATGTCGTCCGCGTATAGGGACAGCCGGTCCTCCCACCCCTCCCTCCAGCAGATGCCCTCAAGCAGGGGCGAGGTTCTGATGAGCGTGGCAAGGGGCTCCAGCGAGATCGCAAATAGCAAGGGGGAGAGGGGACAACCTTGTCTCGTACCCCTTCCCAGGGAAAACTTCCGAGAGACATGGCCATTAGCTATCACTCTAGCCTCTGGATCTGTATAAAGCAACCTGACCCATGCAATGAAGCGGGGCCCAAATCCTAGGCGCGACAGCGTCTCAAACAGGTACGCCCATTCCACCAGGTCAAACGCCATCCTGGCATCGAGTGCCAAAATTACTGCCTGGGACGTTATCGAGTCTGCCCTTGCCAGCACGCCATGTAAGCGTCGCAGGTTCAACGCCGTGTTCCTGTGTGGCATAAACCCGGACTGGTCCGGGTGTATGAGAGAAGATAAGTGGGGCAAGAGTCGTGTCGCCAAGAGTTTGGCTAGTATCTTCACTTCCACGTTGAGCAGTGAGATAGGGCGATAAGAGGAGCATTCCTCAGGTGATTTGCCCGGTTTGGGGATGGTCACTATAGTTGCTATTCTTTGATCAGGCGGGAGTGTACCCTTCTCCTGACATTCCTTGAACATGCCTAGCAGATGTAAACCAAGGGCCTCCGGCATTGCTTGATACCACTCAACCAGTATCCCGTTGGGCCCCATGGCCTTACCCGGGTTCAGGGCCTGAATAGCTAAGTGTATTTCCTCAGCGGTGATATCCGCCTCCAGTTCTCCTGATGCTTCCTGGGACAGTGTTTGGACTGCGATCGGCGCTAGTGCGTCTCTGGCCATGTCCGAGGTGACCACCCGGTGAGGGGTGTAAACCTGTTCAAAGTGGTCTGCAAGGAGATCCACAATGCGCTCCGGATTGGTGTGCAGCGTGCCATCTGCGTCCCTCAGACGCGGAACCCCCCTAGAATTCCCTTCTCGTTTATCGAGCCACGCCAGCAGTTTCCCGGCCTTATCACCCACCTCGTAGACCCTATTCTGGGTGTCTTGCAGCTGACCCTTGACATACATACGGAGATGGTCGCTATAGATCTGCTGGTGTAATGTCAGTGCGTGTAAGGTGGAGGGCGTGGGGGATTGTTCATGCCTCTCCGCTAGGTCCTGTAAGGTCAGGTCTATACTGTCCAATTCTCGGGAGCGTTCCCGCCTGTATCCTGTGATGGCGTTTATGGCTTCCCCCCTCAGAACTGTCTTATAAGCCTCCCACAGTATCTCGGAGGAGTGCACCGAGTGTACATTTTCAGTAAAATACTGCGATGTCACCTTTTTGAGCACCTTGCGGACCTGGGGAACCTTGAGATAAGCGGCCTGTTTGGGGAATAGTCGCCTACGTGACCTTGTCTGTGAGGAGAGTGTGAGTGTAAGAGGAGAGTGATCCGAGATCCCTCGAGGATGGACCGTCATGTCCTCCGCGAGTCGGAGACCGTCCCCCAGGGTTAAGAAAAGGTCGATTCTCGACAGACTCCCATGTACTGAGGAGTGGAAGGTGTATCGGTTAGTGTTAGGGTAGAGGTGCCTCCAAATATCAGCTAGGCCCATGGCAGTTAAGAATCGTTGGAGGCGGGGGATCCCCCCCGCGGGGGCCTGTGTGGGGAATCTATCGAGTTGTGTGTCAAGGACTGCGTTGAAATCCCCTCCAAGGACAATCTCACCCGCCGGGAGAGCCAGAATAAACTCACCCAATTTGGGGAGGTGTACTGAGTGCAATGCTGGGGGAATGTATACCGAGACCAGGGTGAGAAGCTTTCCCTCCCACTGTCCCTGCAGGGCTGCGAAGCACCCTTGATCGTCAGTTTTTGTGAGCATGGGGATAAACCGTGTATTCTTCTGCATCAGGATTCCGGTGCCTCTGGATCCGGACGTAAAGTCCGAGTGAACTACCATCCTGTACCCTCGTCTATCTAGGGCTTTGACCGCCCCCCCTGTCAGATGTGTCTCCTGCAGTAGTATTATCATGGGTCTCTGTCTCCTGATCGCGGTAAGGACCAAACCTCGTTTAACCTTGTCCCCCAACCCTCTCACGTTCCAGGACATGACACGCAAGGCCGGGCATTGCGCTTCAGCATCCCCCCCTCCCCTCACGGGACTGGAAATATCCGCCATTGGGTATTCAGGGGCTGGTAGTGTAGTGCAGGAGAAATGATACCCGGGTACCGGGCGTGCCTCTGCCCACCAGGAATCAGGAGGGTCCCCCGAGGGACACCCCCCCCCCCCCCCATCCGGGGTTGACCCACCGTCAAAGGCTCTGCTGGGAGTTGCATCTCCCTGTTCATTACTCTCGTCTCGCCTGAACACATATGGAAACCTAGGTATTTTCCCTGACCGTGCATGTACGTTCCCAACATTAACAAAACCCCCCCCTCCCAACTGCCCCCTCCCTGCATCCCTGCCTAACGGACTCCCAACTGCCCGCCTCCCCAACTGAGCAGAGCGCTTTACCCATCCCACAACCAGAGTACTTGCGTGTAAGGGGGGAGAGTGTCTCCCCGAGCAGGCGGCATCCCTGCGTGCTTCTGGGGTAGTGTCGCCAGAGTCCAAAAATAGCTACAAAGTGATCTGACGACGATCAGCAGTTGTCAGTGAAGCCATCGTCCGAATGGGAGTCATTCTTCTTCGCCATTCCCAGCAATTCCATGCGAGTGCGATCCCTCTGCCCCACCCCGGCCAGATGATTGTGAGCCTGTCCCGTTGTGTCCTCCACGGTCGTTATGGTGCCTGGATGGCTTGCGCTGGCGGTCCACCGTGTGCCATCCCTCCAACCAGTCCCGGGCAGCGTCCGGGGTGTCAAAGAACCACACCTTCTTGTCTGCTACCACCCGCAACCGGGCCTGAAACTGCATCGAGTATTGTAGTTCCTTTTCCCGCAATGTTTTCTTGACCTCCAGGAATGTCCTCCTCCTCCTGGCGACCTCCGCCGTGTAATCCGGGAAAAACGCTATCCTCGAGTTCTGGATCTGGATGGCTGGTGCCACTCGTGCGGCCTGTAGGATGGTATCGCGGTCTCTAAAATTGAACAGTCTTGCCAGTATTGGCCGAGGTGGCCCTCCAGTCTTAGGCTTCCCCCCCGGCACCCTGTGGGCCCGTTCTACCGAGAAAAAGTTCGATAGGCCCTTAGGTTGGAGCTTGGTCCTAATCAACTCCTCCACGTAGAGATCCATGGCCCCCGTGTTTTCCGATTCCGGCACTCCCAAAATTCGGACGTTGTTGCGTCTGGAGCGCCCTTCCTGGTCATCCAACTTGTCACGAAGCAGTTTGTTGTCCGTCTGCAGTCGTTCCATCGCCGTCTGCAGTTCCGATACATCCTCGACCAGGGATTTGGTGACTACCTCCATTTGCTTGACCTTTTCCGACATTTTGTGGAGGTCTGCTCGGATTAGCGTGACCTCAGTAGCTGTAGCACCCACCGTCGCCTGCACCTGCGCCAACGCCGCCAGAACATCCTCAATAGTGGCCTTCTTGGCGCCCTCCATCTCCGTCGTTTTCCCCCCCGTTTTGCGCTGGTCTTGGGGTGGGGAGTGCTTGTCATAAGCAAATTTGTCCAACCTGGCCTGGGCGGCAGTTTGTCTGGGGCCTCTCTGGGACATGTCGGACACCCTCTGAGATGTAAGGTCCGTCGTGAGGGCCAATGGACACCCTGTGCGTGCACGCGACGGTAGTTCTTGACCACAGCCGTCACATCAGGGGATGCGGGGCGCCGTGTCTCCGAATGGCAACAGACGTAGTGGTTTCCCCCTCGCCGGCCAGTCCGTGTTATACCCCGTGCTCCCGGTCAGCAGGGTGCGGGTCAAGCCAGGTTCGTGGGTGCGGCCCCGCTGCCGTTAATGTGTGGCCTCCCTCCAGGCGTGTGTAAGTCAGTGTCCGCTCGCACCTACTCAATTCCGCCAGGCAAGTAGGGGGGGTGGGGGGGAAAGAAATTCTCGCCCCCGATGCCCACCTCTCCCAGGTCGAAGTCCAGGGGTCGCGGAGCCCCCTCCAGGCAACCGGGGCCCCAGACCGACCACCGCCAAGCAGGGGGGGGTCGCCACTGTTGGGATGCGACGCGCGTCCGGCGCCTAAGATGGCGGCACCCCCTTCGTGGTGCACGGCGTTCGTGGAGGCCTCGGGTGGTGTCCACGGCCCCCCGTTACCGCTGCCGGGGGTCGCGGTGTTCCGCTCACGTCACCAGGGTCCCGGGGGAAGGATGGCTGGCGCTCGACCTCTCCGGCCAGCCGGCACTTCCGGCTAGATGTGACCGCCGGGAGTCGGCTTCCGGTCGGACTCAGGGGCTACTGCGGCTCCGGTGCTTACTGGCAGTTGACAGGCCTCATCGGTTCTCGGGCTGCAGTGATGGCTCAGGGGTCGCAGACGTGCCGAATCAGCCCCAAACCAACACCGCTGGGTGCTGCATGGACTCCGGTTCTCCTCCGCCCCGTCTGGCACTGGTAGGTACCGGATAACTATGTCGGATTTTTACGGGAAGCCTTCACCGCTCCGGAGCCTCCCTAAGCTGCAGCCGCCATCGATGGCTGCTAGCCACGCCCCCTCGCAAGTGCTGTTTTTAAATCATTCAACTCCGCAAAACAAATGTCTACTGTGCAAAGTTGCTGCAGAAACAGTAGTCCATCCTGATGATGTCTTAGATTTGTCCTACGCAGGATAGGAACCAGAAAGGAGGACCGAGTTCAATGAGCAGAACAATGTAAAGTGACATGCGCTTATTTTGAGACATTAACACGGCGGCAAGGAGATAAATCCTGATGCCAGGATCTTTGCAAAGGAAAAAAGCAACCTTAAAGTGCACTATGCTTAATCTTAAAAGGGAATGAGAAAAACGATGAGTGGGGTTCACATTCTATATTAAATGGGGTTCCACACTCCTTGTGGTTGGTACCAAAGAATATCTAACTACCTGCCTCCCACCTCCATGGTCTGGTCCCTCTCCATCTGCAACTGTATGCAATAATCTAAATAACACTGTTTGACTGCTTCCTTTCAGTTAGGCGTAATTTTTTGTGGGTTTTTATACAGTTCTGGAAATCCTTTTCTCTCTCAAAAGATTTCTTCAACTAGGAGAGCCAAGCTCTACCATATCAAGAGTAAAGCAGTCAGAAATACAAGTCCTGACCAAGCCTATGTCCGGATTTCCCCAGCTCTTTATCCACAGCAAGCAATAGGGGTGCAAGCCCAATGATATCTTCCAGATATGGTAGCCCTAGTTCTTCATGGCAAATAAAGGTAGCAGTGCCTCTGGTGACTGAAAACGAATCTGCTTGCGAAACGATTTTCTGCATGTTGAAGAGTTCCCACTTTACCATAGCCCATAAGCCTGTGCCATATACTCGCTGAAATGTATTTTCATTTGTATATATTTATCATCTCTTTGATTGGTTTGTGGCTCAATCTATGTGCACATCGGAAATGGCCTCATCCTACTATTCTGTTGCAATCTTAAAGTTTAAAAGGGCATTCCAACTAAAGGATGAGCTAAAAGGGATCCCCAGACAATTTAGCATGTTAGTTTTCTCAAGTGTGTCCCCCTTCCCATAATAAAGCACTTGATCTTCGTATTTGGATGCCCACAGGTAATATTTGATTTTGAGTGGGTTAGTTTTAGGTCAAAATCTTCCATATAGGTCGAGAACTAATCCAATGAGCCTGTGGGCCGTTTGCTGTGCAGGCAATAAGCACCGCATCTAGCAGAATGTATATGACTTCCCACTCGGGGCATATCCTTTCCTGTGCCCACTAAATTGTTGTTAATCGTTAATATAGAGTAGAAATGTAATAGGGCTAAAATATGCCCTTATTTGATACCCCGGGTAGATCTAATTTGGGAGGTGCATGCGCCAAAGGGTCCACAGCGGACTTTTACCATTAGGTACTGATGCAAATGTCTTATGAGCGGGAGAAGTTCAGTTTTAACCCCCCTTGGTTTAAGGACCATGGCTTCGAGCGGTTTACTAAATCAAGTGCGCTTAACAGATCAATAAAAGACCAATGTAAAGCTGCCTTTTTGGCCAAGACATATTTCTCTGCTATGACTTAACATTTAGGCACTGATCCACGGTGCCACCTCCTGATCTAAAGCCATAATATACCTCTATCAGAATGTTAAATTCTTCAGCCCAAATTTCAATATGAGACAGGAGCACACAGCCTAGGATCTTAACACTAGAGTCTAGCAGGGAGATTGGTCTACTCGAAGATGCAATGATCTGTCTCTTGTTTTAAAAAATAGGGACAATGGTTGCTGTCCTCCAGGAATCGGTTATGGGTCTTGTCACAGTAGTTTTTATAACATTTATTAGCAAAGGGGCCCACAAATTAATGTTAGATTTAAAAGGATCAACTGGGACACAGCCTGGGCTGGATGCGTTCCCAAGGATACACTTTTTAACAGTTAAACCAGTTCATTAACTTCTATCAGCCTAGTGAGGCCATGTAGGTTTGAAGTAATCGTACACATCCCGCTATCTAAATCAGTGAGTTGGGTCATCCTGTTTCCTGATTGGAAAATTTTTGAAAAACGGGACACACACTATTCTGCTGTAATTAAAGATTCGAGTTTTGTAGCATCTTGGTCTGAGAAGAAAGGGTTGTTCTCCATTTCCCAGAACTTAATATTGCCCTTCGCCCTCCCTGCCACTAAAGTCATCCCAAGCTTTACTCCGTATCTAATTTTTCCTCACCTCCAAGGTGGATTTATATATCCTTCTTGCAGCTTTAACAGCTTTTATTCAGTGTGGCAAAAATTAAGAGCAACTTCCAGCTGTTTGAGCGGCACAACATGCCGCGTTGAACCATCTATGGAGGGGAACCTCTAAAAAGACCCCCTTTGAGGCTAATTTGTTTCAGATTGACCTACAGATGTATTTTTACACCCGGCTTGTATGATAGTACAATCTGCCTCCTCGGATAAACAAGTTAGAATAGAATCTATGTTCTGTGCAATAATTTCTTGGTTAAAAGCCACCTTGGCCCATTTTATTTTTAGGCATTTATTCTTCGAATAATATATTCCACAGGATGTATTCCATATGCCCCTTAGTTTGATATGAACGTTCAATAGTATACTAAAAGAGTGATGATTGCTCGCACACTTACTAACTTTAAAATCAGAGCGAAGAGGCGAGAGGCCAGCTGATTAAAATAAAATCGATTGTGCTCCCACTAGAACTTCTCATAAAAGCTGAGGCGCAGTAATTCCCCCTACATATATCATATCACAGGTAAAAATGCAATTGTACTTCATTATAAGGGTGTTTAGTACCTCATCATATGCTGTGTGGTTAAAATGTATAACATTTTCATTGTTTTGATTCAGAAAGCCACAGATATTCATACCAGTGAATTGGCATGTTTTGATTCAGAAAGCCCCAGATATTCATACCAGTGAATTGGCATGTTTTGATTCAGAAAGCCACAGATATATTCATTTTCTTTTTTTTTTTTTTTTTGAATATTTTTATTATGATTATCTTTGCATTTCATGTATGAGGTTACAGGAGAACAACAAAGAAAACAGCAACCGTATTAGGCAATACACTTTTTTTGCTTTTTACCCTATATTCATCTCTTATGCGCAACAAGAGGAAGTAGAACGGCAAATATATCAAGTACAGCTGTGTGCGGATAGCCATAAATAACAACAGTCTGCTGTATGAATCACCCCTGCCACATGCAACCTGTAAGGCAAACAATCAGATTAAGGCACCTTATTCAGTTAACAGGCAATACAGGCGCATTTTTTAGAGCCTTTGCAATCAAACAGGTGCACCTCTAGCAATCCAGAACAGGTACACCTCGGCCGAGAGGTACCATCCCAAACAGAGGGTGCGTTAAGGCAAGTGAGGTCCGGGTATTTTGAGTGTCACGGTATGGCAGGTCATTTCCAACGTGCTGTAATGTCCCCGTCCCCAGTGGTGTGCCTCCCGTTCATTTGCCTAAATTAGGCATTCTCGGTCCTGGGTACTGTATTGTGGCAACCCATCGCAATCCGCAGAAGCGGTCGCTGGGCGGGGCCCAATGGGATCTATGGCTGGGTCAATATTCAATACTTTTTTTATACAACGTGATAACTATAGAACCAAATCCCGTAAAAACAGGAACTGAATCTTGCACAAAATCAAAATAAACAGGAGATAACACAGGCAGGCAGGGGTGTGCATGATTCTCCGTCAACAGTGTGAGTTGTCTAATGTGATGGTCCATCGTCGCAATGGGAGTGGGGGGGAGCACTTCTGGAGTAGTTTCGCACAGGGCTACGTAGATGTGTCCGTGTGGGTGTCTGTCGGTGAAATGTCTCTCCTCATGGAAGCACAAGTGCGGGCATATCACAGGGGGCATGTCCCTGCTTCGGTCTTATGACTGGGGCGGTGAGTAAAGGGACGTGTGTCTAAACGATACCTCTCTGTAAACACACCCGGTGGAAAGTGGCCAGGACGCCATCCCAGGCCTGGGCTATGGGGTACTTACGGATACCCGCTGTTTCCTCCCTATGTAAAGCTATGCTCTCTGCCCCCGCCAGTTATCAAAGGAGTGACGCCAGGGTATTGCTTGTGGGGGTTCACCGTTCTTCCAGCTTTTGGTGATGAGCCTTTTTGCTGTGATTAGTCCAAGGTCCCAAAATCTAGCCGGAACTTTTGTCAATTTTGTTCGCCTGTAAAGGCCCAACAAGCAAGCTTCCCATGTGTGTGGCAATCCTCCTCCTGCCCCCTCCGCCAATGTGGTCGACACCGCTGTCCAGTAGTCGTGTAGGAAAGGGCAGGTCCAAAGCATATGCAAGAAACCCGCATTTACCGTCCCACACCTGGGACATGCTGTCGTGGCTAGCCCAAAATATCAGTTTATCTTATCTGGGGATAAGTACGCCTGATGTATCACATAGTATTGGATAATTTTAAAACGGGAGTTGCGCGGGATATTGAGAGTCCCGTTAAGTATCTTCGCCCATTCATATCGGTCCAGTCCCGCCCTCTATCCGCGGTCCACTTATCTTGTAAGCGTTGTGGGGAAAATTGTGTGTGTGTTTGTAGGGGCTGTGCCAGCCAATGCACCAAATGTGACCCGTTCCCCATCACGTGTAAATACTGTATCAGCAGATGGGATGGTAATTCTACCGCAAGATCCCCCCAAGCACGCGCCAGCACGCGTATTAGTGCTGCATGGGTGAGGAAGTGCCCGACTGATAGCCCTGTGTCTGCCGCCAACGTCTCGAACGGAATTAGGTTGCCCTCCTCGTATAGGTCGCCCAGGGTGTCAATTTCGGCCCGTGTCCAACTACTTAGCGCCACTTCCGTGAGTGTACCATTTTCCCAGGGCGTTCCCAACAACGGCAAGTTCGGTGCATACGGTCTGGTGCGGTTGGTGAGTTTCAGGCTACAAATATAGCATTTCCGCGTCACTGCCAGGTGTATCTGTGCGGGGCAGCGGGTTTTCGTCAGTGGATGAAACAGCGCATGTATTTGAGCAGCAGTCGCGACCAACGTGTCCGTGGCCGTGTCAGACAAGTTTTTCCCACTCAGCCAATAGGTCACCGACTGCAATTGCGCAGCCAGGTAGTATAACTCCTGATTGGGGACAGCCAGTCCACCAGCCCCTACCGATGCGTATAGTGTCTGTAGCGCAACTCTGGGCCGCCCCGTGTTCCAGATCAGTCTCCTGATCAGGGTCTCCAGTTCACGAAATATGCGGGTAGGGACATAAATTGGCAGGTTGGCATAGAAATATAGTAATCTGGGCAACACTACCATTTTCGACAGAGTGATGCGGCTCGGGACGTTTAGCGGGAGGGAGTTCCAAAACGTTACTTGTGCTGTGAGCGAAGTAATAGTCCTCATCAGGTTACCTTACAATATGTCAGCGGGGTTACAATAAATAAATATTCCCAGGTAACGAAACGTGGTAGGGTACCGCGCAAGTCGCTTATCCAGGACTGTGATATCACATTCCGGTGTAGCAGCATCAAAGGAATACACGACGGATTTCGTCCAGTTGACTTTAAGCCCTGACATATCTCCGAATATGCGGAATATATCAGAAAGCTCCGGTGGGAAGCGGGTCAGGTCTCTGATATAAAGTAATAGATCGTCCGCATATAGCGATACTGCATGAAGTCCGTCAGCTAGCGGAATTCCCCAGTTCACTCCCGAGGCTCGGAGTTGAGCCGCTAGGGGCTCCATCATGAGAGCAAAGATTAGGGGGGAGAGGGGGCACCCCTGCCTGGTGCCCCTGCGTACTCGAATAGGGTCGGAGAGCAACTTGCCCGTTC